>NC_089845.1:1210000-1810000 GCF_035609145.1 Eleutherodactylus coqui | reverse complement strand
AGAGCGTCCCCTTGTTACAATTCTGGGAATAGATGATGGGAGAGATCTCTGTATTGTCTCCTGATATATCTATACATAGATATTAGAGCGCCCCCTTGTTACAGTCCTAGGAATAGATGATGGGAGAGATCTCTGTATTGTCCCCTGATATATCTATACGCAGTTATTAGAGCACCCTATGGTTACAGTCCTGGGAATAGATGATGGGAGAGATCTCTGTATTGTCTCCTGATATATCTATACATAGTTATTAGAGCACTGCTCGTATGATCGGAAAACGCTTGAACAAGCAAAGTTTCATATGCGCAGCACATGAAACTTTGCCCGTTCACTGGAGCAGCTGTGCTTGGAGAAGCACAGCTGCTCCACGAAGGTCCCATCATCACTGAACACTGTGACAGCACTGTCACAGTGTTCAGTCATGATGGAATCCTCTGCAGGGGTTGAAAGAATCCAGGAGGAGTGCAATGCTATCCCATTGCTTTTAATAAAGCCAACGCTGCTGCCACCCCATTGATAGCAATGGGATGAAGGCAACCCGTGCAGTGATGATTTTTGAAGAAGGGGGTGGGGGCTTGAAATATAAGTCCTATCCCAAAAATCATCCCTAGCTACAGAAAATAAAAATCAGAACTCACCTAGAGGTGCTGTCCGGCTCTTAGCTGTTTTACAGTTTTCGTCTGTATTGCTGGTTTCCAGGAATTGAAGAATCCCTGACTCCTGAAAGCGCTGCCTCTGATTGGTTGAGTGCTGTGGCCAATCAGAGGCAGCGCTCAGCCATTCATTAAATGATAGCTGAGTGCTGCCCCTGATTTGTGACAACACTCAGCCAATCAGAGGCAGCGCTTTAAGGAGGCGGGGATTCTTCAATTCCTGGCCACCGGCAATACAGACAAAAACTGCCGGGGACCATAGAGAACAGCCGGACAGCGCTTCTAGGTGAGTTATGTTTTGTTTTTTTTCTTCTGCTAGGGATGATTTTTTGGGGAGGACCTATATTTCAAGCCCCCCCCCCCTTGAAAATCATTGCTGCAGGGGCTGCCTTCATCCCACTGCTTTTAATAGGGCAGGAGCAGCGGCAGCCCCATTGAAAGCAATGGGATAGCATTGTAGTCCTCCGCCACAGCTGTCACAGCTGTAGCAGGGAATTCTTTCATCCCCGTGGGGAGTCCCATCATCACTACTGTCAGTGATAAGGTGACTCCCCGAGGGATTAAAGGAACCCTCGGGGAATCCTGTCAAGGAGTTAAAAGCGGGACATTTAAAAGGTGCTTTGTCCAGAAGTAAGCTGCGGGGAAGCTATTCTGTGCGCATGAGTTTCCATTAACTCCTGCTCCCTTTTTTAGGTGCGCACTGTTTTGCGCTTTAAATTCCACGCATATGAACGCTACTATAGGAACCCATTGGTTCTTTTAGAAGCGTGCATTATGTGTCTAAATGAGCCCTCAGGGTGAACACCCACTGGCGTTTTTATTTCTTGCGCTGCGAGAGAGAGTGAAAACACTCACCTCGCAGCACAACAAAAACAATGCGATATCGCTAGTGTTTCCAATGGGGCCAGTGGCAGCAGCGCTAGCCCCATTGAAAACATGTGACAGCTGTGGCAGAAGTCCAGGATGCTATCCCATTACTTTCAATTTGGTCGGTGTTGCTTCCGGCCCCATTGAAAGCAGTGGTTTTGTGGCAGCCCCCGCAGCATGATTTTCAGGGAAGGGCTTGAAATATAAGCCCTTCCCTGAAAATCATCCCTAGCTGGTTAAAAAAAGCAAAAAAAATCTTTACTCATCTCTCCGCCGCTTAGACGCGTCCTCCAGCTGGCTCCCCTGCACTGCTGTCCAGCACTTTCAGCAGGCTGGGATTTAAAAATCCCTGCCTCCTGAAAGGGCTGTGCTGATTGGCGCTTAGCCAATTACAAGCAGCGCTCAGCCAATTACAGGCAGCGCTTAGCTATTCATTGAGAGTGAGAGTGTTTTATGTCCCTATTACAAGAGCCAATTCTTGAACGAGCGTGTGACATCACTGCTAAATCATTCGCACTCGTGCAGTCTGTTTAGACAGTAAGATCATTGATGAGAATCATTCACTTCCTGTTCAGTGTTCCATTTAGCTATGTGAGCGGGGAATGTTTAAACGCAACGCTGATTCCTGCTGAAACTGAAAGCCGAACGAAAAGTGCACAATTCTTGTTGGTTGTTTTGTCTTCAGCTCGCATTTAAAACACACGATTATCATTCACTTTCACTAATTTTAACAATTTTTTTGAAGAATTGGTATGTCTGAACGCAGCATAAGGCATGCTCTATGACCTCTGCAGAGGCACTGTGCAGAAAGGAGAGTAGATGAATTGTGACATCCTCTATTGTGAATGGTGGGTCCTGTGTTATCTACATATAGGTGTCACCTCTCAGTGTAATCCTGCCTGTGATGTCAAAGCTTACGCTACAGATCAGGAAGTAAGTGACTATTATTAAGTTTAGTGGTCAGTGTGAAAACTGCTGGATTTGGGGATTTTTTAAAAATCGTGACAAAAATTAAAGGAAATAAGGTAAAAATATGTTTTACATGAAAACTTGATTTATGCAATAGATTATTCCTTTTAATTCAGTATGAGGCATGCCCCCCCCCCCCCCCCCCTGCTGATGACCCATCCTGAAAAACCATGAGTACCGTTATCATTCATTACAGACAACCAGTTTCTCAGGTAAGGGGATTTTTGATTAGGTCCTTTGAACCCAAGTAGAATATGTCATACACATTCCTCTGTTTATAAAATTGCATTATAGTAGTACCCATTAAAAGTACCAGATATAGTAGTGTCCATAGAAACAGTGTAACCTGGCTGCTCCCCTTCATTCAACGGGGGGTGGGGGTGGTGGGGATTTACTTAGATCAGTGTGTTATATGCCGGTCTAAGGAAAGATTTCACTGATGTCATAATGTATTAAGAGGCGATTCCTGCAGTGCGTATGTCACAATCTTAAATCTATGCCAGCTAAAAGCTGGAGTAGATTTCAGCTATAATTCAGACCACTTTATGGCATAAATTACAAAAAATCTGACAGCCACAAGCAGCCACGTCCCCTGCTGTTAAACGTAAACATAAAAAGCTGCAAATGTTTTATATTGTGCACAAAAATGTGTGTTTTATATCTCCAGATATTTAGCAGAAGTTTAGTATTAAAGGGGTTTTCCAGGGAGAATATTATTGATGACTTATCCTCAAGATCGGCTGGGGTCCTTCGCTCGTTACCCCGACCAATCAGCTGAGTGGGCGCATGCTGTCAGCACCGCAAATACACAGAGGTTGGAAGGGAGACTTCCGCTGCTTCCGCCTCGACCTTTGTGTATTTGTGGCACTGACAACCGATCACCTATTGATGACCTATCCTGATGATAGCTCGCCAATAGTATTCTCCCCTTTAACACTCCCTCTTACTTTCAGCATGCTTTCATGCTACTATTTCCTCCACCTTTATGTGAACCACCTACCACGACTAAATTCTTAGAAGCAACACAACAGTCAACATATTTAGCCATAGCTGAGCCATCACTGCATCAGTGTTGGTAGTTTACAATGATACAGCAATGATAGCAACGCCCACCGTTGTTTCGGTTGTCTTAGCTGCAAGTTTTTGGTTCATTTGAAAAAAAAAAGTGAAACTCCTCACATATGGCTGCTATATTGTATCTGCCCCATTCAACATATGTCTGCCATTCCATGTTTGCTAAACTAGCTCATAGTTTCTTGTCCAAATGTGCGATACATGCAGCCTCTGCCAAAATAAGTACATACAGGGGAAATAGAAGCCAAATGGATAGTGGGACACCTGAGGAGTATTTGTCTCTTTACTTTTAATATTATTACTGTCAGCACTATGAGATTTTGTATTCAACAGTTAGAAAGTGAATACTTAGAATGGTTGGTAATTAGGTGGTGTAGCGTGTATGTAAGCAAAAGACCCTTGTGCTTCAGGAAACATTCCCATTATCATGGGTTTTACAACAAAAGAGTTCACAGAGAAATCAAATCCTTCTTTGTCCTTTACTGCATAATTAATTTTACATGGCATCTAACAAAGGTAAAAACGATTACGATGTCAGCATTCCTGTGTTTATGCAAAAATCTGAATTAAGACTTCATCTTTTCCCCTTTGTTCTCATAAACTAATGAATGAAAAGGTGGGTATTTTAAGATCTGCAAGCGAAAACTGCTGTGAAGACTTTATTATGCGGTTATACTGTATCGGATTGTTCCGTAACGCTAACATTATATGTAGCTATTCATTTTCATCACTTGCCCTTGATTAATCCAGTCATAACAGGTAGATGCAGACCCAGCAATCTCACACCAGTTAATTCAATTATCAACACATTTATTTCTTTAGGTTCAAATAACCTTCGTAAAATACGCTATCACAGACTTTTACTAATATATTTCACAGTGACAACTAAATTTCCTGCACAAAGACACGCTTTATATAGAGCACCTACTGTCCAATATCTACCTCTAGCGCTCTTTTTGTCTCTGTCTATAGAGCTAAGCCAATGAAACATTTACTCTAGTGTCTTTCTCTATGTATACAATGTTATCCATTAATTATAAGGACCTTATGAAAGTCAAATCATATTTTTTATCGAAGCAATGGAAGTTATGTGTTGCTGTAGCTAGTTGTTTAGTCGTTCACCACCCTTGGCGACCCTAAAGGTGAGCATAATCCGATTTTTTAAGTTTTGCTTCTTTCAGCTGTATGATATCCATGCCAGTATCCGCTCTGGCAGTATCAGCCATCGTGTCTTTTGGTGGCCAGGTCTTCTTTTGCCACTGTTCTGTCCAAGCATTATAGATTTTTCTAATGACTCTGCTAACAGTACATGGCCAAAATCCATGAGCTTGAGCCCGGTGATCTTGTCCTCCATGTGCCTGAACCCAGTTATCTTGTCTTGCGTGAGCCTGGTCATCTTGTCCTCCGTGAGCCTGGTCATTTTGTCCTTCATGAGCCTGAGTGAGGCCATTTTGTCCTCCGTGAACCTGAGCCTGGTAATCTTGTCCTCCATGCGCCTAAGCCCAATCATCTTGTCCTTCGTGAGCCTGAGCCCAGTCATCTTGTCCTTCATGAGCCTGAGCCCAGTCATCTTGTCCTTCATGAGCCTGAGCCCAGTCATCTTGTCCTCTATGAGCCTAAGCCCAATCATCTTGTCGTTCGTGAGCCTGAGCCCAGTCATCTTGTCCTTCATGAGCCTGAGCCCAGTCATCTTGTCCTTCATGAGCCTGAGCCCAGTCATCTTGTCCTTCGTGAGCCTGAGCCCAGTCATCTTGTCCTTCATGAGCCTGAGCCCAGTCATCTTGTCCTTCATGAGCCTGAGCCCAGTCATCTTGTCCTCTATGAGCCTAAGCCCAATCATCTTGTCGTTCGTGAGCCTGAGCCCAGTCATCTTGTCCTTCATGAGCCTGAGCCCAGTCATCTTGTCTTCCAGTGATATATCGAATCTTATATGATTCAGGACTTCTCTGTTTTTCTTGCTGTCCAGGGTATACGCAGCAGCTTTCGCTAGCACCACAGCTCAAACACATCAATTATCCTTCTATCAGCTATGTAGAATTTATGTACATTCCGAAATTGAACTCTCCATGCAAGTAGACAGCTTGCTATAATTTCGTACTTCATGTAATTCATCACATTAACATATGTTGTTTTTCTATCAATTGTCTTATTCACAGTTATAGCCACCAAGATAGGGGGATCATTGGCGCTGCTGTTAAAGAGGAGGAGCAGAGATCCCAGGCAAATAAGAAGAGATGTACTTTATTTGGCAATGCATTTCCTTCTTTTGGCCAATCAAACCTAGAAATGTGTTGCTGAATAAAGTAGATCTTTTCCTATTTGCCTTGGATCTCTGGTCCTCTACCTCATCTCTCGACACCAATCCTGCTACTGTCCTGGTAGCTACTTCTGTGTACCTACGGAGTTGTCTCACAGCAATCCGTTCTGGAGAGGCTGCAACTGTTCCATGCTTGGCAGTGTGTTGTACTGCTTGCACAACACCACCAGGTAATCTGCCATCTTTATATAACAATTGCTATTTAGCATCCTACAAGATGGAACACTGTTTTTATTGTTTGTATAGCATTATGCACTGTTGCACTGGGATGTCTTGCCATTTCCAGATGAAATGGTTCTGGGTCCACTGTCTATTATACAGACTTTGTGCATGTGTCCTTTTAATGGCATTGCAAACTTTGTTGTTACCAGTTTGTTGTGTTATATAATTACCCTTTCAAATTCACTGTCTGACATTTAAAGACATTACGATTAGAGATGAGCGAGCACTAGAGATGAGCGAGCACCAAAATGCTCGGGTGCTCGTTACTCGGGACGAAATTATCGCGATGCTCGAGGGTTCGTTTCGAGTAACGAACCCCATTGAAGTCAATGGGCGACCCGAGCATTTTTGTATATCGCCGATGCTCGCTAAGGTTTTCATTTGTGAAAATCGGGGCAATTCAAGAAAGTGATGGGAACGACACAGCAACAGATAGGGCAGGCGAGGGGCTACATGTTGGGCTGCATCTCAAGTTCACAGGTCCCACTATTAAGCCACAATAGTGGCAAGAGTGGGCCGCCCCCCCTCCCAACAACTTTTACTTCTGAAAAGCCCTCATTAGCAATGCATACCTTAGCTAAGCACCACACTACCTCCAACAAAGCACAATCACTGCCTGCATGACACTCCACTGCCACTTCTCCTGGGTTACATGCTGCCCTCCCACCCCCCACCCCACCCCCCGCACGACGCAGTGTCCACAGCGCACACCAAAGTGTCCCTGTGCAGCCTTCAGCTGCACTCATGCCACACCACCCTCATGTCTATTTATAAGTGCGTCTGCCATGAGGAGGAACCGTGGGCATACACTGCAGAGGGTTGGCACGGCTAGGCAGCGACCCTCTTTAAAAGGGGCGGGGCGATAGCCCACAATGCTGTACAGAAGCAATGAGAAATATAATCCTGTGCCACCACCATCAGGAGCTGCACACGTGGGCATAGCAATGGGGAACCTATGTGCCACACACTATTCATTCTGTCAAGGTGTCTGCATGCCCCAGTCAGACCGTGGTTTTTTATAAATAGTCACAGGCAGGCACAACTCCGCAATGGGAATTCCGTGTGCACCCACAGCATGGGTGGCTCCCTGGAACCCACCGGCTGTACATAAATGTATCCCATTGCAGTGCCCATCACAGCTGAGGTAATGTCCGATTAAATGCAGGTGGGCTTCGGCCCACACTGCATGCCCCAGTCAGACTGGGGCTCTTTAGAAGTGGACACATGCAGTTACAACTCCCTGTGGACCCACAGCATGGGTGGCTCCCTGGAACCCACCGGCGGTACATAAATATATCCCATTGCAGTGCCCAACACAGCTGATGTAACGTCAGCTTTAATGCAGGTGGGCAAAAAATTAATTGGATTACACTGTAGGCGAGGGCCCCAAAAAACTGGTGTACCAACAGTACTAATGTACCTCAGAAAAATTGCCCATGCCCAACCAAGAGGGCAGGTGAAACCCATTAATCGCTTTGGTTAATGTGGCTTAATTTGTAACTAGGCCTGGAGGCAGCCCAGTTAAAATAAAAATTAGTTCAGGTGAAAGTTTCAACACTTTAATGAGCATTGAAACGTATAAAAATTGTTTACAAAAATTATATGACTGAGCCTTGTGGCCCTAAGAAATATTGCCCGTTCTGCGTGACTATGTCAGGTTTCAGGAGGAGGAGCAGGAGGAGGAGTATGAATATTATACACAGATTGATGAAGCTAAAAGGTCCCCGTTTTTGATGGTGATAGAGAACAATGCTTCCATCTGCAGGTGTAGCCTACGTATTGTTTAGGTATCGCTGCTGTCCGCTGGTGGAGAAGAGAAGTCTGGGGAAATCCAGGCTTTGTTCATCTTGATGAGTGTAAGCCTGTCGGCACTGTCGGTTGACAGGCGGGTACGCTTATCTGTGATTATTCCCCCAGCCGCACTAAACACCCTCTCTGACAAGACAAGCAAGCACCTCCAGGGCATACAGCGCGAGTTCAGGCCACGTGTCCAGCTTCGACACCCAGTAGTTGTAGGGGGCAGAGGCGTCACGGAGGACGGTCGTGCGATCGGCTACGTACTCCCTCACCATCCTTTTACAGTGCTCCCGCCGACTCAGCCTTGACTGGGGAGCGGTGACACAGTCTTGCTAGGGAGCCAGAAAGCTGTCAAAGGCCTTAGAGAGTGTTCCCCTGCCTGTGCTGTACATGCTGCCTGATCTCTGCGCCTCCCCTGCTACCTGGCCCTCTGAACTGCGCCTTCGGCCACTAGCGCTGTCGGATGGGAATGTTACCATCAGTTTGTCCGCCAGGGTCCTGTGGTATAGCATCACTCCCGAACCCCTTTCCTCTTCGGGTATGAGAGTGGAAAGGTTCTCCTTATACCGTGGGTCGAGCGGTGTGTACACCCAGTAATCTGTAGTGGCCAGAATGCGTGTAACGTGAGGGTCACGAGAAAGGCATCCTAACATGAAGTCAGCCATGTGTGCCAGGGTACCTGTACGCAACACATGGCTGTCCTCACTAGGAAGATCACTTTCAGGATCCTCCTCCTCCTCCTCCTCCTCCTCAGGCCATACACGCTGAAAGGATGACAGGCAAGCAGCATGGGTACCCTCAGCAGTGGGCCAAGCTGTCTCTTCCCCCTCCTCCTCCTCCTCATCCTCCTCCCCCTCCTCCTCCTCAACGCGCTGAGATATAGACAGGAGGGTGCTCTGACTATCCAGCGACATACTGTCTTCCCCCGCCTCTGTTTCCGAGCGCAAAGCGTCTGCCTTTATGCTTTGCAGGGAACTTCTCAAGAGGCATAGCAGAGGAATGGTGACGCTAATGATTGCTCACCATCTGGGTAGACTCCTCAAAGTCTCCAAGGACCTGGCAGATGTCTGCCAACCAGGCCCACTCTTCTGAAAATAATTGAGGAGGCTGACTCCCACTGCGCCGCCCATGTTGGAGTTGGTATTCCACTATAGCTCTACGCTGCTCATAGAGCCTGGCCAACATGTGGAGCGTAGAGTTCCACCGTGTGGGCATGTCGCACAGCAGTCGGTGCACTGGCAGAGTAAACCGATGTTGCAGGGTCCGCAGGGTGGCAGCGTCCGAGTGGGACTTGCGGAAATGTGCGCAGAGCCGGCGTACCTTTACGAGCAGGTCTGACAAGCGTGGGTAGCTTTTCAGAATGCGCTGAACCACCAAATTAAAGATGTGGGCCAGGCATGGCACGTGCGTGAGGCTGCCGAGCTGCAGAGCCGCCACCAGGTTACGGCCGTTGTCACACACGACCATGCCCGGTTGGAGGCTCAGCGACGCAAGCCAGCAGTCAGTCTGCTCTGTCAGACCCTGCAGCAGTTTGTGGGCCGTGTGCCTCTTCTCTCCTAAGCTGAGTAGTTTCAGCATGGCCTGCTGATGCTTGCCCACCACTGTGCTGCCACGACGCGCGACACCGACTGCTGGCGACGTGCTGCTGCTGACACATCTTGATTGCGAGACAGAGGTTGCGTTGGAGGAGGAGGAGGAGGGAGCTTTAGTGGAGGAAGCATACACCGCCGCAGATACCACCACCGAGCTGGGGCCCGCAATTCTGGGGGTGGGTAGGACGTGAGCGGTCCCAGGCTCTGACTCTGTCCCAGCCTCCACTAAATTCACCCAATGTGCCGTCAGGGAGATGTAGTGGCCCTGCCCGCCTGTGCTTGTCCACGTGTCCGTTGTTAAGTGGACCTTGGCAGTAACCGCGTTGGTGAGGGCGCGTACAATGTTGCGGGAGACGTGGTCGTGCAGGGCTGGGACGGCACATCGGGAAAAGTAGTGGCGACTGGGAACTGAGTAGCGCGGGGCCGCCGCCGCCATCATACTTTTGAAGGACTCCGTTTCCACAACCCTATACGGCAGCATCTCAAGGCTGATAAATTTGGCTATGTGGACGGTTAAAGCTTGAGCGTGCGGGAGCGTGGCGGCGTACTTGCGCTTGCGCTCAAACACTTGCGCTAGCGACGGCTGGACGGTGCGGTGCGAGACATTGCTGGATTGGGCCGAGGACAGCGGAGGTGAGGGTGTGGGTGCAGGCCAGGAGACGGTAGTGCCTGTGTCCTCAGAGGGGGGTTGGATCTCAGTGGCAGGTTGGGGCACAGGGGGAGAGGCAGCGGTGCAAACCGGAGGCGGTGAACGGCCTTCGTCCCACCTTGTGGGGTGCTTGGCCATCATATGTCTGCGCATGCTGGTGGTGGTCAGGCTGTTGGTGGTGGCTCCCCGGCTGATCTTGGCGCGACAAAGGTTGCACACCACTGTTCGTCGGTCGTCAGGCGTCTCTGTGAAAAACTGCCAGACCTTAGAGCACCTTGGCCTCTGCAGGGTGGCATGGCGCGAGGGTGCGCTTTGGGAAACAGTTGGTGGATTATTCGGTCTGGCCCTGCCTCTACCCCTGGCCACCGCACTGCCTCTTGCAACCTGCCCTGCTGATGCCCTTGCCTCCCCCTCTGAAGACCTGTCCTGAGTAGGCGTTGCAAACCAGGTGGGGTCAGTCACCTTATCGTCCTGCTGCTCTTCCTCAGAATCCTCTGTGCGCTCCTCCCTCGGACTTACTGCCCTTACTACTACCTCACCGATAGACAACTGTGTCTCATCGTCATCGTCCTCCTCACCCACTGAAAGGTCTTGAGACAGTTGCCGGAAGTCCCCAGCCTCATCCCCCGGACCCCTGGAACTTTCCAATGGTTGGGCATCAGTGACGATAAACTCCTCTGGTGGGAGAGGAACCACTGCTGCCCAATCTGAGCAGGGGCCCGAGAACAGTTCCTGGGAGTCTTCCCGCTCCTGAGCATGTGTCATTGTAGTGGAGTGAGGAGGCTGGGAGGAAGGAGGAGCAGCAGACAGAGGATTCGGATTTGCAGCAGTGGACGGTGCAGAATTGTGGGTGGACGATAGGTTGCTCGAAGCACTTTCTGCCATCCACGACAGGACCTGCTCACACTGCTCATTTTCTAATAAAGGTCTCCCGCGTGGACCCATTAATTGGGCGATGAATGTGGGGATGCCAGTAACGTGCCTCTCTCCTAATCGCGCAGCAGTCGGCTGCGATACACCTTGATCAGGAGCTCGGCCTGTGCCCACACCCTCACTTGGGCCTACGCGTCCTCGGCCACGTCCACGTCCTCTAGGCCTACCCCTACCCCTCAGCATGCTGTATTACCAGTGATTTCCCAGGCAGGAAAAAAATTGGCGCAAGCCTGCAGGCCAAATAGAATGTTTCCCTTTTTTTTTTAAAGGGAAGGCCCACTGACTATATTCAATCAGATTAGAAATGTGTTCCACAGAACTTCAGTGTAATAGATGAAGTGCAGCAGAGCGGTGATTTTTCCCAGGCAGGAAATAAATTGGCGCAAGCCTGCTGTTAAACGTAGCTGGCTGCGTATGATTTCTTTACGTTCTCCACCCACCACACACCTACACAGAACGCTGAGGACTGTCAGAGGCAGGCCAAATAGAATGTTTCCCTTTTTTTTTTTTTTAAAGGGAAGGCCCACTGACTATATTCAATCAGATAAGAAATGTGTTTCACAGAACTGCAGTGTTATATGAAGTGCAGCAGAGCGGTGATTTTTCCCAGGCAGGAAATAAATTGGCGCAAGCCTGCTGTTAAACGTAGCTGGCTGCGTATGATTTCTTTACGTTCTCCACCCACCACACACGTACCCAGAACGCTGAGGACTGTCAGAGGCAGGCCAAATAGAATGTTTCCCTTTTTTTTTAAAGAAAAGGCCCACTGACTATATTCAATCAATAATATATGTCTTCTGGCCCTGCCTACACAATTCTGTCCCTGTAGTATTACTGCAGGGCGCAATGCTCTGCACAGCCGATTTTGAAAAAAAAAAAATATGCAACACAGCTAACAGCAGCCTGCACAGTACTGCACACGGTTAAATGTGGCCCTAAGAAAGACCGTTGGGGTTCTTGAAGCCTACACTCACTCCTAACACTCTCCCTGCCTAACCACCACTTCTGTCCCTGTAGTACTACTGCAGGGCGCAATGCTCTGCACAGCCGATTTTGAAAAAAAAAAAAAAAAGGTGCAACACTCCTAACAGCAGCCTCCACACTACTGCACACGGATAGATGTGGCCCTAAAAAGGACCGTTGGGGTTCTTGAAGCCTACACTCACTCCTAACACTCTCCCTACAGCAGCTCCAACACAACAGCACTTTCCCTCAGCTAACTCACAAAGCATCTGTGGCGAGCCGCGGGAGGGGCCGACTTTTATACTCGGGTGACATCTGATCGCCCCAGCCACTCACTGCAGGGGGGTGGTATAGGGCTGGAACATCACAGGGGGAAGTTGTAATGCCTTCCCTGTCTTTCAATTGGCCAGAAAAGCGCGCTAACGTCTCAGACAGGAAACTGAAAGTAACCCGAACATCGCGTGGTACTCGTTACGAGTAACGAGCATCCCGAACACGCTAATATTCGCCCGAGCATCAAGCTCGGATGAGTACGTTCGCTCATCTCTATATATAATCCATGCATGCTTTTGACTTCTAAAGAATGAATAAAAGTCACTAATCCAATAATGGAGTATGACTGAAGCATAAGTCTGCTATGAAATCTGCATGTAAGACACGCACAGCCATACATATCAAATGCAGAAGTAAATCAAAAATGTGGGAAGCAGGTGCTGGTAAGAAAGAATATCCCGAATATTCAGAAGCAGTGTGAGGTCATTGTCTGCCCGGGAAAAGGGGGCAGCAGCTGACTATCCTTCTACAAGGAAAGTCTCCTTTATTACAGACAACTGCCCTTTCATGATCAAGGCTTTTCTGCAAAAAAAAGTAGTTCTTATATTCATGGAAATTAGCATAAATACAAATGAGCAAGTTTTTTGTGGATCAGTTTTGGTGTGAATTCACATTAGTCTGGTAGAATCAAGTAATATGAGTGACTTTGAAGGAGGCATGGTGCTGGAATAGCTGAGGCCAGTATTGTAAAAACTGCCAACCTTGTAGAGTGTTATCATATAAAAGTATTTAATATACAGAGGATGATGTGGTTGAGGACAAACATCCAGTGAAAGGGGATCCTGTGAACATTAGCAATTTTTCAACAAAAGGGGTCAGAGAAGGATGTAAAGAATCGTTCTGTTGAATGGGGTGAAAAGTCTAGTAAATTTCAGTAGAATACAATGCTGGTGCTCCAATGAGTGTGTCTAAACACATAATTCCTACCATAGCACAGATGGGCTGTAATTAGAGATGAGCGAGTATATTCACTAAGGCACATTACTCGAGTGAGTAGTGCCTCAGCCGAGTATCTCCCCGCTTGTCTCTAAAGATTCGGGGGCCGGCGCCAGTGACAGGTGAGTTGCGGCGGGGAGCAGGGGGGAGCGGGGGGAGGGGGGGGGGGAGAGAGGGAGAGAGAGATCTCTCCTCCGTTCCTCCCCACTCTCCCCCGCCGCTCCCCGCCCCCGCGCCGGCCCCCGAATCTTTAGAGATGAGCGGGGAGATACGCGGCTAAGGCACTACTTGCTCGAGTAATGTGCCTTAGCGAGCATACTCGCTCATCTCTAGCTGTAATATATCATTAGTTGGAATGCAATTACTGTCTGGGAGAAACATAAAGACAAGACTTCAGTGAGCAAAAGAGCGCAAAACGTGGATCAGTGAGCAGTGGAAAACACTTCTTGATCATATGAATACAGATTGCTGTTGTACCGTGCTGATGAAGGAGTCTGAATTTGGCACAAGCCGCATGAATCGATTATTGGGTTCTATTTGACATGCATGCAATAATGTGTGCAGACATATTTGTCTGTTTAAGCCCTAAAGCAAAGGAAAATACTGGTCCATTTCTCAATACAGACACATGAAAGATGTTACAAGATAAAATAAACCAACAATCTGTTTGTATATATGTATATATAATTACTAATCCACCAAGAAGCTTCCACACATTTTAGAATACAAATGATAAATCAGTAAAAAACATATACCGTATATGTATAATGTGTTACTGGCTTATAATTTATATTCTGACGTGTGGAACTTTCTTTGGGATTATTATGAAGAGGTTGTGCAGTTGATGTGGTTTCACAGCTCTGCATAACATAATAAAGGGTCGCAATTAGACAGTAAAAATAACATCATAGCGTTGGTATATATTTTATGTTTTCTGAATAGAAGCATACAGGCCTACGGCCTACTGTAAAGTCATTGTAGCACTTGTGGCATAACAGGCTATTGGTTGGCTATAGTGCTGCCCTGCCAGTCACGTAGAATGTACAGCAAATGTCTGGAGCAGCTTACAATCCTGAAGCCGCGCTTTTTTTATGTTAAAGAAGAAGCGGAAAAAAAAAAGGTTTGGTACCGCGTTATCCAGCAGAGCAAAATGTGATTGTAAGAGAAACCAAGTAATCTTATAATTGTAGAGTTAGAAGGGACCTCCAGGGTCATTGGGTCCAACCCCCTGCTCAGTGCAGGATTCACTAAATCATCCCAGACAGATATTTGACCAGTCTTTGTTTGAAGACTTCCATTGAAACAGAACTCACCACCTCCCATTGTAACCTGTTCCACTCATTGATCACCCTCACTGTCAGAAAGTTTTTTTCTAATATCTAATTTGTGTCTCCTCCCTTTCAGTTTCATCCCATTGCTTCTAGTCTTTCCTTGTGCAAATGAGAATAGAGCTGATCCCTCTGCACTGTGACAGCCCTTCAGATATTTGTAGACAGCTATTAAGTGTCCTCTCAGCCTTCTTTTTTGGAAGCTAAACATTCCCAGATCCTTTAACTGTTCTTCATAGGACATGATTTGCAGACCACTTACCATCTTGGTAACTCTTCTCTGAACTTGCTCCAGTTTGTCTATGTCTTTTTTAAAGCGGGGTGCCAAGAACTGGACACAGTATTCCAGATGAGGTCTGACTAAGAAAGAGTAGAGGGGGATAATGACCTCATGTGATCTAGATTCGATGCTTCTCTTAGTACATCCCAGAATTGTGTTCGCTTTTTTGGCTGCTGCATCACATTGTTGACTCATGTTCAGTCAATGATCTATTAGTATACCCAAGTCTTTTTCACATGTGCTGCTTAGCCCAATTCCTCCCATTTTGTGAGGAATGTGCTTTTTTTTCATTTTTCTTGCCCAGATGAAGGACTTTTCATTTCTCCTTGTTAAATACCATTCTGTTAGTTGCCGCCCAATCTTCAAGCTTTTCAAGATCTTTTTGAATACTCTTTCTCTCTTCTCTAGTGTTAGCTATCCCTCCTAGCTTTGTGACGTTGGCAAATTTGATCAGTTTCCTATCAATTCCCTCCTTCAGATTATTTATAAAAATGTTGAAGAACACTAGGCCTAGGACAGAGCCTTGTGGCCTTGTTTGTTCTTTCTTTCCACTTTTAATAGTGAGGTTCTCAAATGTATTAATTAGCTGTATATTTTTACCTGGCCTTTCACTTCCCTTCCCATATTGTTCTAGTTTAAAGCTCTCCTAATGAGTGAAGCAAGGCGCCCACCAAATATATGTTTACTAGAGATGAGCGAGCACACTCGTCTGAGCTTGATGCTCGTTCGAGTATTAGGCTACTCGAGATGCTCGGTACTCGAGTCGAGCAACACGCGGTACTCGAGTCACTTTCATTTCCCTTCCCCGCATGTTTAGCACCATTTTTTAGCCAATAAACATGCGGGAAAGGCATAATGATTTCCTGCTGTGACGTGCCAGCCCTGTGCACGTCTACAGCAGTGAGTGGCTGGGCCGATCAGGTGACTGCCGAGTACTTAAACTGGTGCCACCCGCGGCTCGTCTCAGACGCATGCTGGCAGAGGTTAGGGAAAGAGCTGCTGACGGTGAGATAGGGAAAGTGCTAGTGTAGAGTGCAGTTAGGCAGGGATCCTGACATCAAGAACCCAACAGTCCTTCTTAGGGCTACTCCTCATTGTGTGCATTACTTTTGCGGCTGGCTGGGAGCAGTAGTGCACCAATTTTTATTTTCAATCATCTAGGCCTGTACAGAGCATTTCACCTATACCATTCTCTGTGTGCAGTGCATTAGGCAGAGTTCCCATCGCTAAACAGTATGCTAATTTTTCCTCGGGCACTGTAGAGCATTTTACCTATACCATTCTCTGTGTGCAGTGCATTAGGCAGAGTTCTCATCGCTAAACAGTACGCTAATTTTTCCTGGGCCTGTACAGAGCATTTCACATCTACCATTCTCTGTGTTGTACGTGAAGTAGCCGCAGTTATCTGCACTATCCACTGGGTAAATGGTTCTCTGCTCCTGTGCAGAGCATCTCAGAATACACTTTCCTTGTGTGCGATGAAGTAGCCGCTGTTATCTGCACTATCCACTAGGTTAACTGTTCTCGGCCCCTGTGCAGAGCATCTCACAAAACACTTTCCTTGTGTGCGGTGAAGTAGCCGCAGTTATCTGCACTGTCCACTGGGTTAATAGTTCTCGGCCACTCCATACAGCCTCTCTTTTCTACAAGTCTCTGTGTGCCGTGAATAAGCCCCAGTTCTCAGCGCTATATAGTGGGTTAATTTATTTGGGCCTTGCTCTATCCTTCATCCAACATGATGAGGAGTAGGGGTGAGGGTCGAGGACGTGGATGCAGACGTGGGCGTCCAAGTGAGGGTGTGGGTACAGGCCGAGGTCCTGGGCGGGGTGAAACTGTGCCTGCTACTGAGTGATTAGTAGAGCGCCAAGTATCTCCCCTCCCCAGCTTCATCTCACATTTTGCAGGTCCATGTGGCAGACAATTATTAAAAGCACAACAGTGCGATCAGGTACTGACGTGGATAGCAGATAATGCCTCAAGTACTTTATCCAACACCCAGTCTTCGACACAGTCCACTCAAGCCAGCCCAGGCACTGCACCTCTAAATCCTCAGGCTGCTTCTCCTTCCTCCCAGCCTGCTCACTCCAGGAAAAGGAGAGATTCTGAACAGGCATTCACCCAAGAACTCTTCCCGGGTCCCTGCCCTGAGTCTGAAAAAACTGTTCCACAGCCATGTGAGGAGTTTGTCGACCGATGACAAAACATTGGAACTTTCACAGACTCAGGGTGATGAGGGTGGGGACTTCGAATTACTGTCTCAAGAGCTATTGGTGGATGATGAGGATGAGACACAGTTGTCTGTCAGTGAGGTTGTTGTTAGGGCAGTAAGTCTGAGGGAGGAGCAGACTGAGGAGTCAGAGGAAGAGCTGGTGGACGATGAGGTGACTGACCCCACCTGGCTTGCAAAGTCTACTGAAGACAGGGCTTTAGAGGGGGAGGCAACACCAGCAGCAGAACAGGTTGGAAGAGGCAGTGGGGTGGCCAGGGGAAGAAGCAGGGCCAGAGCAAATAATCCATCAACTGTTCCACACAGCACCCCCGCGCGACACGCCTCTGTGCAGAGGGCTAGGTGTCCGAAGGTGTGAATTTTTATTGAGAGCGTGGACGACCGACGAACAGTGGTGTGTAACCTGTGCTGCACCAAGATCAGCCGGGGAGCCACCACTACCAGCCTAACCACCACCAGCATGTGCAGGCATATGATGGCTCAGCACCCCATGCGATGGTACGAAGGCCATTCACCACCTGTGAGTCACACCACTGCCTCTTCCCCAGTGTCATAACCTGGCACAGAAATGCCATCCCCCCCCCCCCAGGACACAGGCACGAGCGCCTCCCAGCCTGCACCCACACCGTCACCTCCATGGTCCTCCACTGCCTCTACCAATGTGTCCCAGTGCAGTGTTCAGCTGTCGCTAACACAATCGTTGGAACGAAAGTAGAAATGAAGGCTTCCGCAACATGATGGCGGCAGCGGTCCCTCGGTACTCGGTCCCCAGTCGCCACTATTATTCCTGGTGCACCGTCCCCACCCTACACCAGCACATCTCCTGCAACATAAACCGTGCCCTTACCAACGTGGTTACTGGGAAGGTCCAATTAACCATAGACACGTGGACAAGTGCTGGCGGGCAGGGACACTACATCTCCCTGACGGCACATTGGGTGAATTTGGTGGAGGCTGGGACCGAGCCTGACCCGGGGACCGCCCATGTGCTACCCACACCGAGGATTGCGGGTCCCACCTCGGTGAAGGTTTCTGCGGCTTATTATGCCACCTCCTCCAAACACCCCCCTCCTCTACCCCCTCCTCCCCTCAATTACAACTTGTGAGCACGTTGCCGGCAGTCAGAAGCTCAAGGTGCTGCAGCACTGCTGTGGGCAATCGTCAGCAGGCCATGCTGAAACTACTCAGCTTGGGAAAGAAGAAGCTTTACTGCTAGGACCTTCCAAACTAATAAAATTAAAAAATACCTTTTATTAAATTCCTTTAAAAGAAGAACAAAACAAATACAAACAAATAAGGGGAAGATTAGGATTAAGAAGGCCACTAGTGACTAGTGACCAAACAGGTTGGAGTCGTATAATAGGACTCAACCTTAAAAAACGACAGCAACCGCCACTTCTGAAATATGAACAATGGGAAATCGAGCCATGTGATGAAGCTCAATTGATGTACAACATTGATCATAGATCCAGAAAAGTGATCAAATAAAGTAGAATCACTCTAAATCTGGTATCCTAATGTGCGTCGTATAGTGGGAAGGACTTGCACATAAGGAGTTTGCTCTTAAAGCAAAAATGCGCGTTACCCAACGCGTTTCTCCCAACTGGTGGGTTCCTCAGGGGTTACAATGCGCTAGTTCCAACCAAAAGGTTGGGTTGTGGCTAAATTTTTATAAAGTGTGGAAGCCACACATAGTCCAGGACTGATAATCATGGACCAGTGGTCGCCAAAATGATCTGTCCCTAAATGTAAATGCAATGCAGCGAAGAATTCCAGTGCACCGCAATTTACAAAAATCAGAAAAGAATGACCTATGACGTGGCAATGATGGTCACGGTAATGGTCATTAAGAGGACAAAATTATCCTCAAAGTACAAGATGAGATCAAAAAGAGATATATAAGCCGTCAGATGCTATCAATAACTTAAGCCCTTAAAGTCCTCAAGATAGATTTGCAGCTACCTAACTGATAAGAAACTATCTGAAGTTGCTAAATAGACTGATAATGCAACTTGAGTGAGTAGCTGAAGGGGACTAGCCCCTAGGTCAGGACAAAGAACTTAAAATCAAAGAAAATAAAGACAAACCGGCGGCATGTCAGTCCTTGTGGTGGAGTGACAGCATAATGGTGAGCTAGTCCAAGGAGCTTTAAATAGGGTTCATTAGGGAACACCTTTTGATGGGTGTGTATCCCCTGAGCCAATGAGAGGCAAAGTGGGAGGCGTACCACTGATGCTATGTAACCTAGGTAACAGGTAAAGATATGTTTCATACTGAAGAAAGAGAAAAAAAAAAAAAAAAAAAATCATATTTGTTCATGCTAGTCCGAGGCATTTTATAATACTGATCATTAAATATATATTCTCATCAATGGTGCAAGGGTAGTGTGGGATAACTAAATCTACTCCAATTAATATTTATCGGCGTGTACATACGCTCTGATTACTCCCTTACTCGGTTTACGTATCAGAATCATCTACGTGATGCTCCTTATATCCGTTAGAGTTTATTAATACTGGATACATCTGATGATCCTGGCAGAATGTACTGCATATAACTATCCTTAAAATGAATCAAAAGGTCCTAGCAGTAAATTTCCCAAAGTTTTGACTGGGATTAGCTGCCCTTGTAAATTTGGGAAAGAAGAAGCACACCGCCCATGAGCTGTTGCAGGTTTTGAAGGAGCAGACCGACCAGTGGCTTTCACCACTGAACCTCCAACCAGGCATGGTCGTATGTGATAATGGGCATAGCCTGGTGGCGGATCTGCAGCTTGGCAGACTAACACACATGCCATGCCTAGCCCACGTGTTCAATCTGGTGGTTCAGCGGTTTCTGAAACACTACCCCCATTTGTCTGACCTGCTCCGCAAGATGCGTTGCATGTGCGCCCATTTCAGGAAGACCACCATAGATGCTGCCACCCTCAGGACACTGCAGCATCGCTTCCAGCTGCCAGTGCACCGACTGCTGTGCGACGTGCCCACGTGCTGGAATTCTACGTCGTACATGTTGGCCAGGCTGTACGAGCAGCATAGAGCCATAGTAGAATGCCAGCTGCAACATGGCCGGCGGAGTGGTAGTCAGCCTTCACAGTTCTTCACAGTGGGCATGGATGGTAGACATCTCTTAGGTCCTAGGAAACTTTGAGGAGTCTACACAAATGGTGAGCGGCGATGCGGCTATTGTCAGCGTTATCATCCCGCTGCTTTGCCTGCTGAGAAGTTTGCTGCTAAGCATAAAGGCCAATGCTTTGCAGTTAGAACAGGAGATGGGGGATGACAGTATGTCGCTTGATAGCCAGAACACCCTCACGCCTGTTTCTCAGGAGAAGGAGGAGGAGTGGGAAGAGACTGCTGCCAACACTGCAGAGGAAACCCATGCTATTTCCCTCACATTGGTTCAGCATGTATGGGCTTAAGAGGAGGAGGAGGAGGATCATGAAAACCATCCTCCTAGTGAGGACAGCGATGTGTTGCGTACTGGGACTCTGGCACACATGGCTGACTACATGTTAGGCTGCCTTTCCCGTTACCCTCACGTTAGACGCATTCTGGCCAACCAGGATAACTGGGTGTTCACCCTTCTCGACCCACGGTATAAGGAGAACCTTTTCACTCTCATTCCCGAAGAGGAAAGGAGTACGAGACTTATGCAATACCACAAGGCCCTGGTGGAAAAGCTGATGCTAAAGTTCCCATCTGACAACGCTAGCGTTAGAGAACGTGGTTCAGTGGGCCAACTTACAGGGGGGTGGGGGATCAGGCAGCATGTCCAGCACAGGCAGGGGAACACTCTCCCAGGCCTTTGCCAGTTTTATGGCTCCCCTGCCAGACTGTGTCACCACTCGCCAGTCTAGGCTAAGTCGGAGGGAACAGTGTAAAAAGATGGTGAGGGAGTACGTAGTCGACCGTACCAACATCCTACGTGATCCCTCTGCTCCATACAACTATTGGGTGTCAAAGCTGGACACGTGGCAAGAACTTGCGCTGTACGCCTTGGAGGTGCTGGCCTGCCCTGCCGCTAGCATCTTATCAGAGCGGGTGTTTAATACTGCTGGGGGGATCATCACGGATAAGCGTACCCGTCTGTCAACTGACAGGACCGATAGGCTTACACTCATAAAAATGAACAAAAGCGGGATTTCCCCAGACTTCTATTCTCCACCGGTGGAAAGCAGCAGAACATAAAGATTCTTTCAGCTGGAACAGGATAACCATGCATCCTCTATCACCCCATAAAGGGGGAGAATTTGCTTGGTTTATCCCTCTCTGATCTTTCTCCTCCTTCTCCTAAACCAGCATGTCATCACGCTGAAGAGCCAATTTTTCAGAGGGCCAAAAGGCTCTGTTAAAACTAATTTTTTTCGGAGGGCTGCCTCCAGGATATGTTAGCAAATTAAGCAACTACGAGCTCTTTCTTTAAAAAATGTTTTCTTGGTTTCCCCCTGCACTGTGGATAAACCAATTTTTCAGGGGTACACCTATACTCTTGGTACACACAATTTTGCGCACTTCGCCTATACTCAGAGCAAACCAAATTTTCCGGGCTTCGTCCAAACTCATAGCAAACTAAAGTTTACGGGCTTCGCCTATACTCTTAGTAAATAAATGTTTGAGGTGTTTGCCTACACTCTTGGTACACCAATTTTTCAGGGGTTCACCTATACTCTTGCTACAGAAATGTTTCAGGGTTATGGCTATACTCTGGCTACAGAAAGGTTTCAGGGGTTCGCCTATACTCTTTCTACAGAAAGGTTTCAGGTGGTCGCCTATACTGTAGAAACACAAGGGTTTTCCATAGCGGTGTTCACTCAGCTATCTGGCACATATACAGAATAAATTGTGTGGGTACACAAGGGTTTCCCATAGCGGTGTTCAGCTAGCTGACACATACACAGAATGAATTGTGTGAGTACACAAGGGTTTCCCATAGCGGTGTTCAGCTATCTGACACATACACAGAATGAATTGTCCTGCTTTGCCCACGCCAATTTCTTCACGGTTTAAGCAGTCTTTGGAGCTATTAAAGGAACCTAACTGATTTAATGAGACTTTCACAGGGTCACTGTATTGCTGTGGTGACAACTTTGGAAACACCTCCTGCCTAAAAGAAATCTTCCATTTTTGATAGGGTTGCTGAATTTTGTTGATGCTTGGAAGTACTAGCAACCGAGTCTGCTTTATGCCCGCATTGGTTGAGGGTGTGGGCAGAGGCCGAGGTCCTGGGCGGGGTGCAACCTTGCCAGGTTTGGCCAGTGGAATTTCTTTGTGGTTCATCCAGTCTTTGGAGCGATGAAAGGAACTGTAACTGATTTAATGGGACGTTCACAGCAGTACTAGCATCCTCTATCACCCCAAAAAAGGGGGAGAATTTGCTTGGTTTATCCCTCTTTGATCTTTCTCCTCCTCCTCCTCCTAAACCAGCATGTCATCACGCTGAAGAGCCAATTTTTCAGAGGGCCAAAAGGCTCTGTTAAAACTAAATTTTTTCAGAGGGCTGCCTCCAGGCTATGTTAGCAAATTAAGCAACTACGAGCTCTATCTTTAAAAAAATGTTTTCTTTGTTTCCACTTGCACTGTGGGTAAACCCATTTTTCAGGGGAACACCTCTACTCTTGGTACACACATTTTTGCACACTTCGCCTATACTCAGAGCAAACCAAATTTTCCGGGCTTCGTCCAAACTCATAGCAAACTAATTTTTCTGGGCTTTGCCTATACTCACAGCAAACCAGGCCTTCATCTATACTCATAGCAAACCAATTTTTCCGGGCTTTGCCTATACTCTTAGTAAATAAATGTTTGAGGTGTTTGCCAATAATCTTGGTACACCAATTTTTCAGGGGTTCACC
Organism: Eleutherodactylus coqui; assembly: GCF_035609145.1. NCBI lineage: Eukaryota > Metazoa > Chordata > Amphibia > Anura > Eleutherodactylidae > Eleutherodactylus > Eleutherodactylus coqui. The sequence goes on along the minus strand of NC_089845.1, from coordinate 1,787,006 downwards.
TATACTCTTGCTACAGAAAGGTTTCAGGGGGTTCGCCTATACTCTTGGTACAGACATGTTTCAGGGGTATGCCTACAATCTGGCTACAGAAAGGTTTCAGGGGTTCACCTATACTCTGGCTACAGAAAGGTTTCAGGGGGTTCACCTATACTCAGTACAGAAATGTTTCAAGGGTATGTCTATACTCTGGCTACAGAAAGGTTTCAGGGGGTTCGCCTATACTCTTGGTACAGAAAGGTTTCAGGGGTATGTCTATACTATTTCTACAGAAAGGTTTCAGGTGCTCGCCTATACTGTAGGTACACAAAGGTTTCCCATAGCGGTGTTCAGCTATCTGACACATACACAGAATGAATTGTGTGGGTACACAAGGGTTTCCCATAGCAGTGTTCAGCTATCTGACACATACATAGAATGAATTGTCCGGCTTTGCCCACGCCAATTTCTTTACGGTTTATGCAGTCTTTGGAGCTATCAAAGGAACCGTAACTGATTTAATGAGACTTTCACAGGGTCACTGTATTGCTGTGGTGACAACTTTGGAAACACCTCTTGCCTAAAAGAAATCTTCCATTTTAGATAGGGTTGCTGAATTTTGCTGATGCCTGGAAGACCTAGCATCCGAGTCTGCTTTATGCCCGCATTAGTTGAGGGTGTGGGCAGAGGCCAAGTTTCTGGGCGGTGTGCAACTGTGCCAGGTTTGACCAGTGGAATTTCTTTGTGGTTCATCCAGTCTTTGGAGCGATGAAAGGAACTGTATCTGATTTAATGGGACGTTCACAGCAGTACTAGCATCCTCTATCACCCCAAAAAGGGGGAGAATTTGCTTGGTTTATCCCTCTCTGATCTTTCTCCTCCTCCTCCTCCTAAACCAGCATGTCATCACGCTGAAGAGCCAATTTTTCAGAGGGCCAAAAGGCTCTGTTAAAACTAATTTTTTTCGGAGGGCTGCCTCCAGGCTATGTTAGCAAATGAAGCAACTACGAGCTCTATCTTTAAAAAAAATGTTTTCCTGGTTTCCCCCTGCACTGTGGGTAAACTAATTTTTCAGTGGTACACCTATACTCTTGGTACACACATTTTTGCGCACTTCGCCTATACTCATAGCAAACCAAATTTTCCGGGCTTCGTCTATACTCATAGCAAACCAATTTTTCCGGGCTTCGCCTATACTCTTAGTAAATAAATGTTTGAGGTGTTTGCCTATACTCTTGGTACACCAATTTTTCAGGGGTTTACCTATACTCTTGCTACAGAAAGGTTTCAAGGGGTTCGCCTATACTCTTGGTACAGAAATATTTCAGGGGTATGCCTACACTCTGGCTACAGAAAGGTTTCAGGGGTTCACCTATACTCTGGCTACAGAAAGGTTTCAGGGGGTTCGCCTATACTCTTGGTACAGAAATGTTTCAAGGGTATGTCTATACTCTGGCTACAGAAAGGTTTCAGGGGTATGTCTATACTCTGGCTACAGAAAGGTTTCAGGGGTTCGCCTATACTCTGGCTACAGAAAGGTTTCAGGGGTTCGCCTATACTGTAGGTACACAAGGGTTTCCCATAGCGGTGTTCACTCAGCTATCTGGCACATACACAGAATGAATTGTGTGGGTACACAAGTGTTTCCCATAGCGGTGTTCAGCTATCTGACACATACACAGAATGAATTGTGTGGGTACACAAAGGTTTCACATTGGAGTGTTCAGCTATCTAACACATACACAGAATGAATTGTGTGGGTACACAAGGGTTTCCCATAGCGGTGTTCAGCTATCTGACACATACACAGAATGAATTGTGTGGGTACACAAAGGTTTCACATTGGAGTGTTCAGCTATCTAACACATACACAGAATGAATTGTGTGGGTACACAAGGGTTTCCCATAGCGGTGTTCAGCTATCTGACACATACACAGAATGAATTGTCCTGCTTTCCCCACGCCAATTTCTTCACGGTTTAAGCAGTCTTTGGAGCTATTAAAGGAACTGTAACTGATTTAATGAGACTTTCACAGGGTCACTGTATTGCTGTGGTGACAACTTTGGAAACACCTCCTGCCTAAAAGAAATCTTCCATTTTTGATAGGGTTGCTGAATTTTGTTGATGCTTGGAAGTACTAGCATCCGAGTCTGCTTTATGCCTGCATTGGTTGAGGGTGTGGGCAGAGGCCGAGGTCCTGGGCGGGGTGCAACCTTGCCAGGTTTGGCCAGTGGAATTTCTTTGTGGTTCATCCAGTCTTTGGAGCGATGAAAGGAACTGTAACTGATTTAATGGGACGTTCACAGCAGTACTAGCATCCTCTATCACCCCAAAAAGGGGGAGAATTTGCTTGGTTTATCCCTCTTTAATCTTTCTTCTCCTCCTCCCAAACCAGCATGTCATCACGCTGAAGAGCCAATTTTTCAGAGGGCCAAAAGGCTCTGTTAAAACTAAATTTTTTCAGAGGGCTGCCTCCAGGCTATGTTAGCAAATTAAGCAACTATGAGCTTTATCTTTAAAAAAATGTTTTCTTGGTTTCCACCTGCACTGTGGGTAAACCCATTTTTCAGAGGAACACCTCTACTCTTGGTACACACATTTTTGCGCACTTCGCCTATACTTAGAGCAAACCAAATTTTCCGGGCTTCGTCCAAACTCATAGCAAACTAATTTTTCTGGGCTTTGCCTATACTCACAGCAAGCCAGGCCTTCGTCTATACATAGTAACATAGTATGTAAGGCCGAATGAAGACATTGTCCATCTAGTCCAGCCTGTCTATCCTACTGTGTTGATCCAGAGGAAGGCAAAAAAACCCAAGGCCAGAAGTCAATTAGCCCTTTTGGGGAAAAAATTCCTTCCCGACTCCCTAATGGCAATCAGACTGTTCCCTGGATCAACCCCTAATAGTTCCTACCTGCCTATATACCAGGATTGACACTTAACCTAAAATTTATATCCTGTAATATCCTTCTCCAGAAAGACTTCAAGTCCCCTTTTAAACTCCTCTATGGATTTTGCCATCACCACTTCCTCCGGTAGAGAGTTCCACAGTCTAACTGCTCTTACAGTAAAGAACCCCTTTCTGTGTTGGTGATGAAACCTACTTTCCTCTAATCGTAGCGGATGTCCTCTTGTTACCGTCGTGGTCCTGGGTGTAAACAGATCGCGGGAGAGATCCATGTGTTGTCCCCTCATGTACTTATACATGGTTATTTGGTCGCCTCTTAACCTTCTTTTTTCTAGAGTAAATAGTCCCAATTTGGATAGCCTCTCTGGGTATTCCAGTCCCGTCATTCCATGTATTAGTTTAGTCGCTCTTCTTTGAACCCCCTCAAGCACTGTGACATCTTTCCTGAGCACCGGTGTCCAGAATTGTACGCAGTATTCCATGTGAGGTCTGACAAGTGCCTTATATAATGGAAGGATAATGTTCTCGTCCTTCGCCCCTATACCTCTTTTGATGCACCCCAAGACTTTATTTGCCTTTGCAGCGGCTGACTGGCATTGGTTACTCCAGTTTAGTCTATTATCCACTAATACCCCCAGATCCTTTTCCATATCACTTTTCCCTAGTGGTACCCCATTAAGTGAATATTTGTGACATCCGTTCCTCTTGCCCATGTGCATAGTCTTAAATTTTTCAACATTGAACTTCATTTGCCATTTTTCTGCCCAAGCCCCCAGCTTATCCATGTCCGTTTGTAGCCGCACATTGTCCTCCGTTGCATTAATTATATTGTATAATTTTGTGTCATCTGCAAATATTGATATTTTGCTGTGCAGCCCCTCTATCAGGTCATTAATAAATATGTTGAACAGAGTGGGGCCTAATACTGAACCCTGTGGCACCCCGCTAGCGACTGTGGTCCAATCAGAGTACGAACCATTTATTACTACCCTCTGCTTTCTATCGTTGAGCCAATTTTTTACCCACTTACACACGTTTTCGCCCAGTCCGAGCTGCCTCATTTTGTATATTAGCCTATTATGTGGCACGGTGTCAAAGGCTTTAGAGAAGTCCAGATATACAAGATGAATAGATTCTCCCTGGTCCAGCTTAGAGCTTACTTCATCGTAGAAATTGATCAGATTTGTCTGACATGAGCGACCCTTCATGAATCCATGCTGGTGAGGAGTTATTCCCTTAATCTCCTTGAGGTACTCATCGATGGCGTCTCTCAGAATCCCCTCGAAAATTTTTCCCGTTACTGAAGTGAGACTTACTGGCCTGTAGTTACCAGGCTCACTTTTGCTCCCTTTTTTGTAAATTGGAACCACGTTGGCAATGCGCCAGTCCAATGGTACTACTCCGGTCTTGATAGTGTCTAGAAATATTAGGTATAGCGGCCTAGCTATCTCGTCACTTAGTTCCTTTAGTATCCTTGGGTGTAATCCATCTGGGCCCGGTGATTTATCAATTTTAGTTTTCTTTAGACGCTTCCGCACCTCCTCCTGCGTTAGGTATGAGATATTTTGTGAGGGGTTCGTTTTATTCCCCTGCATCTCGTGTGGCATTTCCTTTTCTTTGGTGAACACACTTGAGAAGAAACTGTTTATTAGATTTGCTTTCCCTTCGTCATCATCAATGATTTCTCCTGCATTGTTTTTTAAAGGGCCAGCACTCTCCCTGCAATTCCTTTTGCTGTTTATGTAGTTGAAAAATAGCTTCGGGTTGTTTCTGCTCTCTTTTGCGATCCGTCTTTCTGCTTCCTCCTTGGCAGTTTTGATCGTATCTTTGCATATTTTGTTTTTTTCCCTGTACGATTTTAGCGCTTCTTCGCTGCCTTCTTGCTTTAGTAGTTTGAACGCTTTCTTCTTTTCGTTTATTGCCCCTCGTACCGTCTTGTCGAACCACATTGGTTTCCTTTTAGCTGGGTTTCTTTTATTTTTAAAGGGAATTAACTGCTCACATGAGGCGATTAGGATCCTTTTGAACTTTTCCCATTTTTCCTCCGTACTGATATTTTTGAGGATGTTGTCCCAATTAATGGTACCGATAGTAATTCTGAGCTGATCAAATTTTGCTTTACTAAAGTTTAGTTTCTTTGTCACTCCCTGATAAGGCTTCCTATTGATTGACAGCTTGAAGTTGATTATATTGTGGTCGCTGTTCCCCAAGTGCCCCTCAACCTGCACCCCCTTTATACGTTCCGGTTTGTTAGTTAGCACTAGGTCCAGAATGACTCTCCCTCTTGTTGGTTCCTGCACAAGTTGGTTCAGGTAATTGTCTTTAATTACTCTCAAGAACTTATCACCCCTGTGAGATTTGCAGGTTTCGTTCTCCCATGTTATATCTAGGTAATTAAAGTCCCCCATGATAATTACTTCGTTTCGTTTTGACACCTCTTCTATCTGCCTTAGTAGTAAGTCTTCAGTTTCTTCTGTTGCTTTTGGTGGTCGATAGAAGACCCCTATCAGGATTTTGTTATTTTTTCCTCCCTGTATTTCTACCCACAGAGATTCCACCTGTTCGTCTCCTACCCCTATATCCTCCCGTAGCCTCGGCTTCAAGTTCGATTTGACGTACAGACATACCCCTCCCCCTTTCTGGTTCCTTCGGTCTCTTCTGAAGAGATTGTACCCCTGCAAATTCACCGCCCAATCGCACTTATCATCAAGCCATGTTTCAGTAATTCCGACCATATCATAACTTTCATCAGTAGAGATGAGCGAACGTACTCGTCCGAGCTTGATGCTCGGGCGAATATTAGGGTGTTCGGGATGTTCGTTATTCGTAACGAACACCACACGATGTTCGAATTGTTCAGGTTACTTTAACTTTCTTCCCTGAGAAATCTTTTCTATATGCGCTCAATGGGGCCGGCGGCAGCAGCGCCAACCCCATTGAGAACATATAGAAGACAAATCCTTCTTCTCTGCCACAGCTGTAACAGCAGTGACAGAGAAGAATGATGTTTGCCCATTGAATTCAATGGAACCGGCAATACAGCTGACTCCACTGAATGCAATGGGCTGCCGGCGATCGCGGGATGAATTGTCGGAAAGGGGTTAAATATATAAGCCCTTTCCTGCAATTCATCCAGAAATGTGTAAAAATAAAAAATATATATATACTCACCTGGTGCCGGCAGATGGAGTTCAGCGCGGCAGGCTGCAGTTCTCCTGAACTGCTCTGAACAGCTGTGAGTAGTATTCAGCAGCCGGGGATTTAAAATCCCCGCCTGCTGAATAAGATGCCTCTGAATGGTCACAGCCTGACCAATCAGAGGCCAGCCCTCACTCACACCCATTCATGAATTCATGAATGGGTGAGTGAGGGCTGCCTCTGATTGGCTCTCCTGCCCCTGAGCCAATCAGAGGCAGCCCTCACTCACCCATTCATGAATTCATGAATGGGTGTGAGTGAGGGCTGGCCTCTGATTGGTCAGGCTGTGACCATTCAGAGGCATCTTATTCAGCAGGCGGGGATTTTAAATCCCCGGCTGCTGAATACTACTCACAGCTGTTCAGAGCAGTTCAGGAGAACTGCAGCCTGCTGCGCTGAACTCCGTCTGCCGGCACCAGGTGAGTATATATATATTTTTTATTTTTACACATTTCTGGATGAATTGCAGGAAAGGGCTTATATATTTAACCCCTTTCCGACAATTCATCCCGCGATCGCCGGCAGCCCATTGCATTCAGTGGAGTCGGCTGTATTGACGGCTCCATTGAATTCAATGGGCTAACATCGTTCTTCTCTGCCACAGCTGTTACAGCTGTGGCAGAGGAGAACTTGCTGTGTCGTTCCCATCATTTTCTTGAATTGCCAAGATTTTCACACATGAAAACCTTAGCGAGCATCGGCGAAATACAAAAATGTTCCGGTCGCCCATTGACTTCAATGGGGTTCGTTATTCGAAACGAACACCCGAACATCGCGGGAAGTTCGTTTCGAATAACGCGAACCCGAACATTTTGGTGTTCGCTCATCTTGATTCATCAGTCATTCTTGCTTCAAGCTCGCCCACTTTACCGATCAGACTTCGTGCATTCGTGATCATACAATTTATTTCATTTTTTTTGTTTTTTAAATTTGTTTTGTTGCTATTCGTACTTATGGCTGATCTATCAGTTCTAACTGTACTAACCCCACCCCCTGCTCGTCCCCCATTCCCTTTGCTTGGACCCAGATCGCTAATTACACTGGCTACCCCACTATTTCTCATTTTACCCTCCCCCCCAGTCCCTAGTTTAAACACTCCTCCAGCCTTCTAGCCATCTTTTCCCCCAGCACAGCTGCACCCTCCCCATTTAGATGCAGCCCGTCCCTACGGTAGAGCCTGTAGCCGACCGCAAAGTCAACCCAGTTCTCCAGGAACCCAAATCCCTCCTTCTTGCACCAACTCCGGAGCCACTTGTTTACCTCCCTAAGATCCTGCTGCCTTTCTAGTGTGGCTTTAGGTACAGGTAGTATTTCCGAGAAAACTACCCTGGAGGTCCGCGCCCTGAGCTTGGACCCTAAGTCCCTGAAATCATTTTTGAGGGCCCTCCATTGACCTCTAACTTGTTCATTGGTGCCAACGTGCACCATGACTGCTGGATCCTCACCAGCCCCTCCCAGTAATCTGTCAATCCGATCCGCGATGTGTCGAACTCGAGCGCCAGGAAGACAACACACCGTTCGACGATCCCGGTCTTTATGGCAGATTGCCCTCTCTGTCCCCCTAATAATTGAGTCCCCCACCACTAGAACCTGTCTAGCCTGCCCTGCGCTCCCCGTCCCCGTCTCACTGGAGCAGTCATCCCCCTGGCGTTCAGAGGGCGTGTCGTGCTGCAGCGGTGCTGGCTCTGTAATGGCATCCCCCTCATCTGCCAATCGTGCAAACTTGTTGGGTTGTGCCAGTTCAGGACTAGCCTCCCTGGTTCTCTTCCCTCTATCCCTCCTTCTTTCTGTCACCCAGCTGACTGCCTGCTCCCCCTGCTCTTCCGTACTACCATCCGCCCCCGCCTCTACCCCAGCGAGTGCCTGCTCAGTGAGCACCAAACTCCTTTACATGATGTCAATGGCTCTCAGTGTTGCCAGTTGCCCATTTAGATCCAGAATTTGGGCTTCTAAATTTGCAACGTGCATGCATCTTGCGCAACAGTATGCACCCTCGATCGGCTGATCAAGGACCGCATACATTGCACAAGTAGCACACTGGATGACATTGCCAGGCATGGAGCTCATCCTAATGGGGATCTACAATTTACTTGTGGAAGTAGTGAAGATAGACTTGCTCACACTCCGCTCACACGCTGCCGCAACCGCTGTCCCGCTGCCGCAACCGCTGACCCGCTGCCGCAACCGCTGTCCCGCTGCCGCAACCGCTGTCCCGCTGCCGCAACCGCTGTCCCGCTGCCGCAACCGCTGTCCCGCTGCCGCAACCGCTGTCCCGCTGCCGCAACCGCTGACCCGCTGCCGCAACCGCTGACCCGCTGCCGCAACCCCTCACCCGCTGCTGCAACCCCTCACCCGCTGCCTCTCTCGCGCAACCTCTTACCCGCTGACACTTATGCGCAAGCAGTCAAAATTTCCCCCCCCCCTCACAAACACTTAGACCCCCAGACACACACACACACAGAAGACACAACTAACCAGATACACAGAAGACACACAGCTCACAAACACACACAGAGGTAGATACTCAGCTCCTCCGCTCCTCCTGGTGACGTCACCCGCTGTCCCGGCGGCCGCTCACTCTGCCCTCCTGTCTCAGCTGCTCCGCTGAACTCCTGGTGGCCTCTTGGCGCCGGCTGCTGCGCTCCGGTCACACTGGTCACTCCTGCCCCCGCACCTGCTTCGGCTGCCGCTGCCCCCGCACCTGCTTCGGCTGCCGCTGCCCCCGCACCTGCTTTGGCTGCTGAGCTGCTCCGCTGTCCCCTTCAGCTCCCCGCTCGCTCGTGCCTCCGTCTCGTGCCGCTACAATATGTATTATCTGAACGTGACTCACAGATTGCTAATTGGTCTACTCATAGCAAACCAATTTTTCCGGGCTTCGCCTATACTCTTAGTAAATAAATGTTTGAGGTGTTTGCCAATAATCTTGGTACACCAATTTTTCAGGGGTTCACCTATACTCTGGCAACAGAAAGGTTTCAGGGGGTTCGCCTATACTCTTGGTACAGAAATGTTTCAGGGGTATGTCTATACTCTGGCTACAGAAAGGTTTCAGGGGGTTCGCCTATACTCTTGGTACAGAAAGGTTTCAGGGGTATGTCAATACTATTTCTACAGAAAGGTTTCAGGTGCTCGCCTATACTGTACAGTACTAGCATCCGAGTCCGCTTTATGCCCACGATTGTTGAGGGTGTAGGCAGAGGCCGAGGTCCTGGGTGGGGTGAAACTGTGCCAGGTTTGGCCAGTAGAATTTCTTTTTGGTTCATCCAGTCTTTGGAGCAATGAAAGGAACCGTAACTAATTTAATGAGACGTTCCCAGCAGTACCAGCATCCGAGTCCACTTTATGCCTACGCTTGTTAAGGATGTGCGCAGAGGCCGAGGTCCTGGGTGGGGTGCACTAATAGCATATTGGGTCAACCAGGTGGAGGCTGGGACCGATTCTGACCCTGGGCCCGCTCACGTGCCTCCCACACAGAGCATTGCGGGTCCTACCTCGGTCACGGTTTCTCGGGCTTATTATGCGACCTCCTCCTCCTCGGAGTCTGGGGATCAGCGCTGGTCGACATGTATTTGCTCTCGTGTTACCACAGTAATCCCTGAGTGCTAGCCCTGAGTGGTAAACAGCCAGATTGGTTTAGGTGTGATAGATGCACGCATCTCTGGGGGTCTGCACTGGTCGGCATGTATTATCTCTCGTGTTACAACTTATCACAGTTATACAAGATACTGGATTGGAGCCTTCACAGGAAGCGTAACTGATTTAATGAGACTTTCACAGTGTCACTGTATACTTGTGGTGCTGTGTAGAAGTACTGGCATCTGAGTCCCCTTTATGCCCACGTTTGCGGCAAATTTGTGACGGAGGTGGCACGGGATTGGAATTATGATCGTACGTTTATTTAACAGCATTTCTTATCTGCATTGTGGGCTATCTTCCCCAATTTCAAAGGGGGTCGCTGCCAGGCCCTGCAAACCCTCTGCAGTGTGTGTCTCTGGTTCCTCCTCATCCAAGACACACTTATAAATAGACATGAGGGTGGTGTGGCTATCAAGCCAGCGTGTGGCATGAGGGCAGCTAAACACTGCGCAGGGAAACTTTTGTGTGCGCTGTGGACGCAGGGTCATGCAGGGGGATTGAACAGCAATGTCAGCATGTAACTCAGGAGAAGAGGCAGTGGTGTCACCCGAAGGCAGTGATTGTCCTTCGTTTCACCTAGTGTGGTGCTTAGCTAAGTTGTGCCAGCACGTGTGCCTTGCTGCTTATGGTCTGTTCCATGAAAATTGTTAAGGGGGTGACCCCCAGGCTCTTGCCCACAATTTGGCTTAATAGTGCGACCTGGGAGCCTCAGATGCACCCACGCATGCTGCCCCTGCCATTCACTATTCGTTTCTGTGGTGCTTCCATGACTTTCTGATGTTTTCAGGTGATTCACACAACCTCCCCTATGCGGAGCATCGGTCACCTTGAAAAATGCTCGAGTCGCCATTGACTTCAATGGGGTTTGTTACTCAAAAAGAGCTCTCGAGCATTACGAAAAGTTTGACTCGAGCAACGAGCACCCGAGCATTTTGGTGCTCGCTCATCTCTAGTGACAGCATTATTAATCTGGACACTTTATAGTAATGTTAATCTGAACACTGTATATTCTATTAGTGGAAAAATAGAATCTGGACACTAAAATATCTATTTATTTGAGCTTATCAAAAAATTATTTATTTAAGCTTTAAATGAAGCTGGGAAATAACCAACATGCTGCAGTACAGTGATTTTATATAAATTTGGAGCATTACAAACCAGTTTGTAATATACTCCATATTAGGTGTATGTTAATATCTAATAAAGGTTAAATTTTACTTTTTCTGGACTATTCCTGTACCGTGAATAAGTAATATACTCCATACAATCTAGTGTAATGCCTCTGTACGAAACTGTAGTCTCCTGTTATACTGCAGATTTTGAAATCTGTGAAAAAGGCTGGCTCCAGACATATACATCCTGAATACAGGTATGTGCATGATGCCTCATAAGCTTCACTGCACCTAATTTCCAGCTCAGAGTCTTCTGCACTGCAGACACTGTTCTCTGCTGTGATGTGAAACTTGACTTACATCATTTAAATTGCAGTAGTAATTTTTAAATTTAGTTTTAGTGGATTTTCAGTAAGGTTGAATTCATGTACAGAAGATTTCTGTAACTCAAAATCAATTCTGAATGGAAATGTTTCTGCAGTGTGATTTTCTGAAAATTCCGATCTGATGCATGTCTGAGTCATAGATTATATGTAAAACCCCTTCTGCATGCAGTAAAATAATATACTCACCATCCCTGCTCCCTCTGTGTCCCGTAGCAGTGCTCCAGCTCTCCCTGTGACATCATGTTTGCAGGCTTCCCCGGTCGGTTTATGGGACAATGATCAATCGCTGTGCTCTTTTATTGGCTGCAGAAGCTGTGACGCTGCGGCAAGACTGCAGCCTGTAAAGAAAAATAGGCGCAGAGGATTGGGCACCGCCTCGGGATACAGCGGAAGTGGGGAGAATTAATTGTAAGCCTATTTGGTATTTTAAAAGGGGCTTTACCTATAACCCTTAAATCAGTTAAAGAATCCCTCCAGTGTCTTAAGTGGCCTTATATTGTAAGTTCTGTTGAATATCTTATAATTATAAGGGATGCTTAGTATTTTTGTGTGAGAAAAAAAGTCAAAAATAGCTTTGTTGACTAAAGAGAAAATTCTAATTGCAAGCTTTGGGAGCCCACGGGCCCCTTTATCAGGTCTATTTTTATGGCAAAATTCTAGTGCAAATTAAAAGTCAATTTTGAATGTTTTTCTGAGATCCAAGCTAGAATTATACATTTTCCTATAGTATTTGAGAAAAAATGTTGTACTAAATAATGTATCAAATAATGAAATACCAAAGTTGTACAGTATTCTAGATTTTAGCTCCGATCTTAATGAAAAATGTTAAATGTTAGTGCTGAAGCACACTGAGGCCAATGCTAAAATGTGGATGCAAGATCAGAGGAGCATGGAGAGGTTATTACAACCATACAAGATTCATTCTATTCGCATCCAGTTGCTCAATCGGTGAAACCATTGTTCTGCGATTATCAAACATGTGCATTTTTCAATCTAAACCTGCTTAATGTGACTGGATAGCTTATATTTTATAATGCAAGGTAAGGAATTCTATCTTGGTTTCTCAAACATTTTTATTAACCAGAATCTGTGTAATGTAATGTCTTTCTCTGAATGCTAAAGCAAAAAAAAACCTATTGATAGAATTGTAGCTCAAAAATAACCTTCTTTAGGGTTTCATTTTCTTATTTCTCTGTGCCAGTGACTCCACTGAAGCAGAAAATGAGGGCATTAAACAGATTATGCAACCTGCACAACCATGAAACATGCTTCACATTTAGAAAGATGATGAGCATTGTCAGTTAATGAAAGTGTCAGCATGTATTGTTGATTTTTGTGCAAATTGAGTCTTTTCTAACTTAGATTAGTTCCCATTGTTTCTAGCAAAGGGCAAATGTCTTTGAAAGAGATTTTCTGTAAAATTCTATTGCAATATAAACACAGTACGAGCTTCTAAATTGTAGGAAGAACACTGTGGCTATGTCAGAGTCTTTTTTTTTAACTTTCCGGATTTTTGTAGTTTTTTAAGCATTTCAAAATGTGCATCATATTGTCTATAGAGTCAATGCTTAACTGGACAAATATCCTTTCTTTTTCAGATACAGTAGTTGCACACTGCTTATGTGATTACATGAGAAATAAACATTCAAATACAATATTTAACACTTTATCTGGGAGATACAACATCCACTACTGGTCTCCTTTCCTAACCAAAAATGCTATCATAAAAATATATAAATTCATTTCTAATATATTTCAGCGAATCTCCAGATATCCACAAGAGAAGAAGGAACAATGCCTCTATAGCGCCCCCTATTGGAAGGCAGCATTCCCACAAGTCAATGTCTGACTTTTTAACAGGCCTTGTAACAATGACTGGAAATATGAGCCAAAGCCAAAATCTTCTCAAGAAGGAAAAGATAATCATGTATATACAGACTGTTTCAGGGTTTTTGTCCCTCATCAGTTCGCAGTAGATTTCTAGTGTGGCTTGTGTGAGGCCTATAGATGAGGGTCAGGAAGGGTATAATTTCTCCTTAGGGAGACTTATAAGGCCACGCATGCTCTTCTGGGAAATTTATGCAAATCGGAAAATGGAACAATGCCTCTACAGCACCACCTATTGGAAAGCAGCATTACTGCAAGACAATGTCAGACCTTTTAAAAATTCCTTGTAACAATACCCTTCCTGACCCACATCCATAAGCCTTTAACGAGCAAAGTCAAAACCTACAGCACACTGAAGAAGGGTGAAAACCCCAAAACAGTATGTCTGTGCATAGTTGTCTTTTTCTCCTGGAGAATACTCTGGCTTTGGCTCATATTCCCAGTTATTGTTACAAGGCTTGTTAAATGGTTTGATATTGACTTGCAGGAATGCTGCCTTCCAATAAGTGGTCCTGTAGAGACATTGCTTCATATGCTATTTGCATAAATTACCAAAAGAGCATGCATGGCCTTATAAACCTTCTCACGCCTTCCTGGTGCTGTCACTTCCAGAAGAGATTTGCAAAGCCTTGGTTGCAAATATTTAGTCAGTTTCTTACTAAAAACACAAGACAGCTAAGCAATTATTTATTTTGGATTCTGAAGGATTTTCTAAGAAAAATTACAATGGGAAATTCAAGGATTCCTTAAGGCCTCTTTCACACGACCATTAAACTCGCGTGAGTCCTGTCATGTCTGACCAACAGAACACACTTGGAAAATGAACCCATGAGCTGGAAAAATTGCTGCGAGTCCCTTTTTTGTGTAAGTCTGGCATGAGAATGGGACATGTAACATGCTATGTTTCACACATCGCTCAGCACATGGACGGAGGGTCCGCATGCTGTGTAATGTGAGTGGTGCGCAAGAATGTTGGGCACAACCCGCATTGCCCAGGGAAATACAGTCTTAATTTTGCATTTCTTTTGTCTCTGGTTCTTCTTACAGGAACTGAGGTTTGGTAGCTGAGCAGGTTAGAAAAATCCCAGCAATAATTTATTATATTTATTCACTGAAGGATAACAATCTTGAAATAGATGTATTTTCTACTTTGCATTTACTTTTTTTCTATTCATAATAATGGTAATTCATATGAAGATTTCCCTTTCCCATGGTCACTTCCTGTGACAAATAACTGTATAGTGAAACTAACATGCTTTATCTACACATGTCCATCTAGGAAAATACTTTACATAGTTTGTAGTCAATGCAATGTGATTTTGTGAGCACCACCAATTTATGGTAGACATACATATAGAGCCTGAACAAGCGAAGCCCAACGATCTAATAGTAGTGTGATTACAGGTTAAACACTGCTGATTTCAGGTTTTAAAGTCTCAGAGCACAGTTTGCGTACTGCTTTGTATTGATTATTTAATTGATTAAAAGCCTGAAACCAGATCCTCACATCTGCTGATGGTGCATTTACTTATTTTCCAGAGAGGATAGGGCCAGCAGACTAACTATGAAAGCTTATGATACAAATTCACAAGATGACACTAACTCATAAGATGAATGTTGGCTCTTTCTGGTAGCAACCCAATTAGACAAAGACAAGGTCAAGATGTGACATATATAAGTCAAATACAATAAAGATCATTGAGGCTAGAAATGTGGATTTTTTATTTAGTGATGTTCAAATAATTACTTAATAGTTGTATTTACAGAAAATATGTTAAAGAATATTTTTAAATTATAAATGACTAAGATGCATTCAAGATTGTTCTGAACACTAGCATTACATCGACCCGCAGTTTACAGATGTTACATATTTCTCCAAAACGCAGTCTTCTATACTGGAGTAAATTAATGTGATTATATTAGAGGGAAAAGTGTGTGAAGTTGTGTAAAACTGAACAGTTATGGTAGGTAATTAGCAAATACAATTACAAAAGGATAGATAGATAGATAGATGAATAGATGATAGATAGATATGAAATAGATAGATAGATATTAGATAGATAGATAGATAGATAGATAGGAGAGAGATAGATAGATAGATAGATAGATAGATAGATAGATAGATAGGAGAGAGATAGATAGATAGATAGATAGATAAATAGATAGATAGATAGGAGAGAGAGAGATAGATAGATAGATATGAGATAGATAGATAGATAGATAGATAGATAGATAGATAGATAGATAGATAGATAGATAGATAGGAGATAGATAGATATATAGATAGGTAGATATGAGATAGATATATAGATAGACATATAGTAGATAGATAGATAGATAGATATTAGATAGATAGATATGAGATAGAAATAGATAGATAAGAGATAGATAGATAAGGGATAGATATGAGATAGATAAGAGATAGATAGATAAGAGATAGATAGATAGATATGAGATAGATAGATAGATAGGAGATAGATAGATAGATAGATAGATAGATAGATAGATAGGAGATAGATAGATAGAGAGATAGATAGAGAGATAGGAGATAGATATGAGATAGATAGATAGATATTAGATAGATAGATATGAGATAGATATGAGATAGATAGATAGATATTAGATAGATAGATAGGAGATAGATAGATAGATAGATAGATAGATAGATAGATAGATAGATGATAAAAAATAGTGTGAAACCTTCAGTCAAGAATGTGTATTTTTATTTAGACAAATTGTTCTGCTTTGCACAGAAACTAAACATTTTGAAATGAATGCCATTTAATTTAGAATAATTAAGTCAATATAACATGATTTTCATTATTGGGAAAAAAAGAATTATCAGATGGACCACACAGCTGACAAAATAATCTTTTGGTCCACCGGATAATTATTTTTTTCCTCCAACAATGAAAATCATGTTATATTGACTTAATTATTCGAAATTAAATAGCATTAAATTAAATGAAGATACATGATAAGAGACAAACAATATGTGAAAAAGCAAATGATTTTTATGAAGGGAAAAAAGGAGAAAAGAGTTCCAGCAATTATAGAGGAGGACGGGATAAAACTTTGTGGAGAGGAACTGTGAAGCTGTTGATGTGACGGAGACAGATATTGAGAGAAGTTAAACATTTCACATTGAAGACAAATAGTTGCTCCCATTTTAATGTAAGATTATATTCATCCCTATTAACTTAATATTACGAATCAAATTAAAATGATGTATTAAATGATCTATTTTCATTTCACGGTTCTGGTGCCTTGTTATAAAGTACTCATCATTTTTACCCCGACTGTATGTTTTCCCCACCCAATTTGGCTATTGGTTAGTTGCTATTCTTACCACCACAAAAGATTATTAAAAAATGAGGTAATTAACAAAGATGTAAGCTCCTGGGCAAAATCTATAATGGGGCCTCCAAACTTTGCCATGCCATTGTTGGTGTCCTATAAAAAGGCATCTGGCCATCCTCTTCACCGTTTATAGTTACAACTCAGGTAATTTAGAAATGGATGGCAAAGTCTGAATTTGTTGGGGGGAATGCATTTTTCTGCGTAACACAAATCAGTATCTTAAAAACGTTTCATGTTAATCTACAGTATGCAAGTAGTCAAACATTCATTTTAAAGATATGATGTTTGTCATTTAATGCTGCTTAAAAATTATCAAGAAATCATTGGAATTTATTTTTAGAGAAAAAAATATATCAAAATGTATTCTGTTTTGATTTTGGAAAATATCAGTCATTTTAAATAAAGATTTTCAAATTGTTGGACACTAATCTCAAAGTCTCCAATATTTTAACAGTTTAGTACAACAAAAAAACATTGAAAAAATGTGACGGATTATTTATTTTGATTTGGAATAAAATGTTTTATTAGCAAAATAGTTTGTGATTTAGTAGGTAGGGGTACGATATTCATTCATCCTATGTGCATTGATTTTCAGATCTGTTAGTTCAAACTGGGAATTGTATTGATCTTTGTAGATTTTAATTAATTGTAATTAAATATTTAAATTTGGCAAAGTTAATGAAATTTTCTTCACTCATACTTATTTTAGAATTCATTTAAAGTAATGATCTGGATTACAGTTAAATTGGTCTCCTCATTACTCAGAAATACAATTCTTGAAGGATAATCCATGTTCACTACAAGTCAAATAATGATATATGTCAGAAAGTAATAGTAATTTATAACAAAAAATTTCCATGGGTCTATAGTGTCAAAATGACCCTGTATTTATCGCCTTAGTGAGCAGATGTCTACCAGTCTACATGCAATCTTTTACATTACATCAATTTACAGTTTTGACTAAATGTGACTATAGCTGGTTTGATTGTTTTAGAAATTCTTCAGAAAAAAAAGAAATAATGGGGTTGGAAACATGTTGTTCTCTAAAACAAAGAATATTGAGTTAAAACTATATATTTTACTCAAAAAGGTGATTTCAAGAACCTAAATAGTAATAGTAATAATAATACAAGGCTGAATATGAAAGACTGAGAGTTAAATCTTGATAATTTTCTTGTCATTTAGACTGCCATTTTTTTTCCGCTCCAAGACTAGTTTTTGTTGATTAACAATTGATGTGTCTTTATAGACCTGTATTCATATCTGCCCTATT
The DNA here is from genome assembly GCF_035609145.1 of Eleutherodactylus coqui. Taxonomy (NCBI): domain Eukaryota; kingdom Metazoa; phylum Chordata; class Amphibia; order Anura; family Eleutherodactylidae; genus Eleutherodactylus; species Eleutherodactylus coqui. The sequence continues at coordinate 1,769,267 of NC_089845.1, read as the reverse complement.
TATTTCCATTGTTTCACTTCACCATAGGGGCCAAACAATGGCTGATGTGAACTGCAGACGACAGACCTGATGAACTAGAATGTTCTCCATCAGCTTTCGTTATGCTGCCCAGTATTTTACCGGAAAAAATAACCCAGCATGCTTCGCTATTTTGTGCATGATTTTGCATTGCAGCTGTGTTGGAACATATGAACCTCACATATATTTCTACACATAATTTAGTTGATCTATTCTTAATACCCATAAATGCTTCCACCTCTTTTTTTTCCTGAAGTATCTCATTTTATAAATTTACCTTCAATTGTATACATCTTCCTGAATGGTTTAGGACAGGGGTCCCTAACTCCAGTCCTCAGAGACCACCAACAGGTCATGTTTTCAGGATATCCAATGAACACCTGTGGTAATGTCTTAAGGTCCCTTTACACGGGACGACTCTCAGGCAAACGATGCTCGACACTCGTTCCTGTGTCTCCGCGCTCCCATGCTCCTGCACGGAAGCTAGCAGAGCTGTCTCACTCACAGAACGGCCAGCAGGGGCATGGGGCAGTGCAGGAAATTTCTCTCCTCTCGCTCCCCCGAGCCCCTCCATTCACATAACACAGCGGCCGTTTGCTACTGAAGGGCTGCTGTTTGAACTGAACGATGAGGGATGAGCTTTATCGCTCATCTTTTATACACTCCTGGTCTAAAGTGTTACATTTTTCTATATTCTTATGTAGCTGTTTTCTACCCCATAACGGCAGTCTGGTTGATCCCTTGCAGACGTCTGCATGAATTGCCATGTAATGACATCTTGTCCATTGGGAAGACACACCACATAATTGCACTGGCCAATCATCACCAGGCATGGTTTTTTTCCCCGTGTACTAGAAAGTTACAAGGACAATCCATTGTCACGTGGAGAAGTACACTGAGAGAAGGTTAGGGTCAAGCAGACTGTACATTTTTGCAGATCTTTACAAAAGATATAAGTCTCAATGACAATAATACCGATATAAATTCTATAGGCCAGATTTTATTTACATCTGTAATAACAATATTGCTTAATATTCTTCTAACTAAGTGATATACAGTATAATGCAGCAGTGTATGTTAACGTAGGACTGCTTAATATGAGCTTTGGGCATATTGTACTTATCTCTTTTACAGGAGGTTGTTTACAGCTATCACAATTTAGCAACGGCTTACTAATAATTGGTATTCTCTTTTAACAGAAACATGTTTTTTTCTACAAGTAGTAGTCATGTATCAGTCGTCCGGCATGTGAGTCTTTTGGCCTGCCTTGTCCTATTAAAAGATCATTAATCATCATCCCACTTTATAAGGCATAAAGGCCAACTCGCTGTGAGCGATTATGAGGTTGAAGCTCCACAGAAGTACTTAACAAATTCCCAGAACCACGCTAAAGATTTCTCTCCCTCCCCTAGGTAGCCAGATAATTTATCATCCTTCTCTTGTTGAGGCAGAATGAATTTGGCAGAAGAATGCATGAAAGCACACAATCTGAGCAAGTAAGATGTTAAGGAAAGGGGCACCTTATTATTTCCAAACAGTTCTTTATCCTCCTGCATTAAATAAACCCATTCACTTGTAGATTGGGTTGTTCAAATAATTTCTCATCATTCTAATAAAAAGACAAATGCTGCTTTAATACAGTCAAACAGCGAGAAGGAAATAGCTTACAAGGTAAATAAATAGTCTGCATGCTATGTGAATCAGCAAACTATTTTCTGCTGATCCATGTTTCCACCCAGATGCACAAAGCTGGGTGACTGGAGATATGTCATGTTTGTGGAACTAATGCCGCCTGGAGTACAGGTTAATAATATTCTAATTGTTTTCGATGCGGCCGTAATTAATCGTACCGACTTTTTTAAATATTATAATAAACAACATATAATCCTGTGTTTTAAATCACAATAATGATTGGCACGCAAAGCTCCCCAAATACACTATATGGACAAAAGGATTTGGGCACTGCAGAAAATCAGCAAATATGCAAGTACTGAGTTTGCCGAACGGCATGCTGGGAAGGGCATGGGGAAAATAAAAAGCTGCTCATTTTGTAATAACTACTCATTCATCCGATCAAGCTCTTGTAGGATGAACTGGAGCGACGGGTACGACCCCGCCACCCATGCCCATCCTCACAGCAATCTCTTCTCACAGCCTTGCATGAGGAATGGTGAGCTATTCCTGCCCAGACTTACAGAGAACTTGTGGAAAGTACGCCTCGATGTGCTGCTGCTGCAATACAAGCAGAAGGACGGCCGACACCTTACTAAAGAGAAGAATAAGGCACTTTGTCTGAAAAACATGCCGTGTCCAAATACTTTTGTCCATATAGTGTATGTCCTTTAAGCTATTCATTTTCTGAATTATACTGTTTATCTCAATTCATTTGGAATGAAAGTCTGAATGTGAACACTGGCTAAAGTACCACATTTTTCTGACTACAAGGGCTCATTCACACGGGTGTAACACATGGTGAATGGAGGTAATGAAAGTCTATGGATTGAAGCTGCGAGGGGGCATCCATATAAAACGCAGAAGAAATAAATCGCAGCATGCGATTTATTTCATATCGAGCCCTTGAAGGGATGTGTTCATCATATATTTTCATATCGAGCCCTTGAAGGGATGTGTTCATCATATATTTTCATATCGAGCCCTTGAAGGGATGTGTTCATCATATATTTTCATATCGAGCCCTTGAAGGGATGTGTATTGAAATTCTGCCCCTCGTTATGCCTGCAAATGGATAGCATTTAATATGGAGACCAGCTCTGCACAAAGCAGGGGATTTGAAAAAAAAAGTCACACTGTGCATGTCTGTGATGTCAGAATTCCGGGCATGCCCAGTGCCGATCACAGCCCCTACATGATGACTGCCAGCTTTCTGCCGGCAGAGCATGGGGACTGCGATGAGTACAACACTGCTAGACCCTAACAGGCAAAATCTTGCTGAAAATCGTCTGCGCCTGAATCATTCAGAGCAGGGGGTCTGATAGAACCACAGGCCCCTAAGCAGTGCCTTAATGATCCAGCAGTGTGCTGATACATACCAGGGCTGTACAGTCCTCTGTCTTCCTGCCCCATCCCCTCCGGTAGATAACTCTGGAGATTATCTCCCCCTGGGGTGCAGGTGCTCCTCTGTACACACAGGGTCAGACAGTATGAAAGATCAAAGGGCTTATAGTAGGAGCAGGACCACAGATGATGCCATAACCCGCTAGAAGCTAGCTACACTTGTATGGGGGGATTTCAGTAAAGAACAAGATGGCTTTATACAATCAAGGCCACCATGAACTGTCAATTGCGTAACAGAAAGAAGGATTGAAAGACAGAATCACCCTTTCAATGCTAGAACACCAAAGTCAATGACAGTAGCCCCTCCACTTAGCTGGACCTTTAAATATTAGCCCCTCCACTTAGCTAGACCCTTAAATTAGTAATAACTATTGTTCCTGTTTTCTGTTGTCTGAAGCTGACTGTCATCTTACAGTTCGTACATACGTCAATGTGATGAATAAAGTGTTAAATCATCTATAATCAGTTGCTGTTACAATTTAAGGTGGTTTAACAAATAAGTCCAAAAGGTTTATTTTCACTCCATAGTACAAAATAAATATGCGACATTTTGACCTAAGCTTGACAAAGACCGTTTAGGTTGAAACGTTGCATATTTATCTTGTACTATGGAGTGAAACTTAACCCTTTGGACTTATTTGTTAAACTACCTGAAGTGAATATGAGCTCCTGAGTGCCGCACCTTTTATTACTACTGTTTGATTCACAAAGACTCTCAAGGGGTTGTCTGGCTCCATGTATTTGTGCTGATGCGCCCCTCACCTGTTAACCTTCAGTTCTCTAATGTACATTGTATCTGACAAACGCACCCCTCTTTTGCTTGAAAAAGCGGTCATGTGATCTCTGACATCACGCGGGAAGCAGAGAGTGTGACGTCCCGTAAACATAACGCCATCTGTTTAGGGTTGTCACATTGAGGAGCTTCTAATTTAGGCAGCCACAGCCGTGCATGTGTGGTGTTCTCTCGTCAAACCAGGAAGCCACAGTTGCAGTCTTTTTCCTTAACCTCAGCACGGACGTCTTATCTCTGTTCAAGGCTGTGCCAGCAGTATGACAGCCAAGACATGCCACCGAGTGCCCGGTCATATGTGTATCTGTAGTCACTTATGAGCTGGGCCCGGAGCTGTGCTGGACTCTGAAGACCTTCATTCCCGTACTCAGCACTAGGTGTGCAGAGGAGACCGCAGCCCAAGCTCGCCTAGGTTTTGTCCTGGGTCTCAGGCCTCTTGTCCAGTTGCTGAACTCACACTTCACAAAGCCTTTTCTGAGGAAGGGCCTGCGTCTCCAAAACGCGTTATGTGCTGGCTGTTCATCAATTAATTGAATCAATCAAGAAGAATTCCCTTGTCTGAATGTGTTTTACTATTATGATTGCGCCTTCTATTCTTTCCTTTCTACTACTAACACTTGGCGTCATAAATGACGTCAGCAACGCTAAGATTGGCAGTAATTTTACTCACGTGATCACTGTAACATTACAGTAGTCCGCAACATTACTGAAAGTTGTCAGCAATGTTACAGTTGTCGGTATACGCAACCGAAAGAATACTAAAAGATTTCCTATAAACAGTAAACAGGGACTGGTGTATGAGGGGTCACAGGGGGAGAAAGAGCAGGGAGTAACACACAGGGAAGAACATGATCAGCTTTCCTCCATGGTGAGGCTGCGGGAGAGGAGGATGAAAGAACAAAGAAACATGGGAGTCGGTAGGGGAGCAGGCTCGGCTTTAGGCAGCATTGACACAGGCGAGTGCGATATCGAGCCAAGAAAATCGGCCCAATATCAGGCTTGCCAAGATGCATTTTTCGTGCAATGTGGGGTATTTTTCATTCAAAAACTCCTCACATCACTTCTGTGAAACTGCAATCCTCAGGCACGGGTTTCAAGTCTGTTGGAGAATCGCAAGTGTTTCTCATTGATTTCAATAGGAAACATCACATTCCACGTTATGCAAGTGCCCTGCAATGTCTTTAAAGCCCCACTAATAAACAACGGCAGTTTATATTAGTTTGAGTTTAATGCGTCTCACAAAACTCGCACAACATTTTTCACACATGTGAATGTAGCCTTAGGGCTCCGGCACACTGGCGTTTTTCTTGCACGTTTTTTTCACGCGATATCGCTGTGTTTTTTTCACACAATTGTCAATGGGACTTTCTAATGTTAAAAGTGCATCGCAAGTTGGTGCTTTGCAATTTTTGTGCGATGCGTTTTTAACATTAGACAGTGCCATTGACCATCGCGTGAAAAAAACGCAGCGATATAGCGTGAAAAAGATGCTGCGCACCAGCACAGCTAATCTGCAAAGCTAAGTAGATGCAAACGACCCTCATATGCAGAGCAGAAATATTAACAAGGGATCACGGGAGCCAGGAAAAATGAATTGTTTTCACTTCAGTAGGCCCATCAGGATGGCTGAGGGACGGAGACAGGTTTTGGCTATGTGGTTTGTATTTTTTTTTAACTCAGAAAACCCCTTTAACATTGTATTTTTAATTCTTTGATATTCACACCTTGTTTACAGCCCATTTGTGGAAAATTTAGTTGATTGGACATCACTTTAAAAGACACACCCCATCCTTATAACATCTTACAGCTCACAATGCATATCAGACCCAAAACCAAGCCATGAGGAGGAAAGAACTGCCCGTAGAGCTGAGAGACGGGATTATGTAGAGTTACAGATCTACTGTTGCTGTAAAAGATTCTGCTGCACTGAAAGTTCCTGAGAGTCTAGCCATCTCCATAATTCCTAAATTGAAGCAGTTTGGAACAACCTTAGTTGCCAACTAAACTTAGTAATTCAGGGTGAAGGGCCTTGGTAAGAGCAGTGACCAAGAAATAAGTGTTCACTCAGGCTGAGCTCCAAAGATCCTGACCTTCCAGAAGGTCAACTATCACTGCAGCACTCCACCAATCTGGGCTTTATGGCAGAGTGGACAGAAAGAAGCCTTCCCAGGAAGATGTATGGAAGTCACCTGAAGTTTACCAAAAAGCACAGACAGAAGTCTCAGACTGTTAGAAACAAGATTCTCTGCTGTGATTAAACTTTTTTCTAAGCATTATATCTGCAAGAAATGAGGCGCTGCTCATCACTTGCTGAATGACAACCCTACAATAAAGGCTGGTGGTGGCAGCATCATGCTGGGGTACAGGGTGACCGGTCAGGGTTTATGAAAAACTGAATGGAGCAAAGTACAGAGATGTTCTTAATGAGAACCTGATCCAGAGTGTAAGGGACCTCAGACTAGGCAGAAGGTTCACCTTCCAACAAAACAATGACCCTAAGAACACAGCCAAGACAACACAGGAGTGGCATAGGGACAACTCTGTGAATGTCCTTGAGTGGCCCAGCCGGATCTCTATCAAACATCTCTGGAGAGACCTGGCTGTCCACAGATGGCCCGCATCCAACAAGACAAAGCTTGAGAGGATCTGCAGAGAAGAATGGCAGAAAATCCCCAAATTCAGGTATGCAAACCTTGTGGCATCATACCCAAGAAGACTGGAGGCTGTAATTGCTACCAAAGGTGATTCAAATATGTACTGAGTACAGGGTGTGAGTACTTATATCAATGCTAAATGTTAGATATTCATCTTTTGTAAATGTACAAAGATTTTGAACATATTGTATTGAGTGCAGAAAGTGGGCGTTTTTTTTTTTTGGTTTTTTTTTGTACAAGGCCACAATATGTAAAAAAGTGAATTCACTGTAGAAAAACAGATAGAAACATTGATGTCAAGCAGATCGAGACGAGGTAAAACAGAGGCATAGCAGAGGAAACATAAATTGTTCATTCATTGTATAGGTTAAAGTAAGAGTGACAACCATAAGTGGAATAGACAGTTTCCATTACCCCCTCGCCCTCATTGGAGAATAATTTGCAAAGGCTGGGTAAATTGTGTTTTAAGAAGTGTAATGACGTGTAATAATTTCCTGTCAGCATGTCATTTTACACACAGGCTGAGTCCGTTTCTTCTCTTTTTGGGTGATGTAGGAAGGATTAGAATTAGGATAAGAGCACAAATGTGAAGGCCTTTTGTGATATGAACTGTTTGAAAGGCTAATGAAAACATAATTACAAAGAACATGCATAGTTTGAGATAAAAGCAAATTGTCCGGGAGCTTCCTGAGATAATACACATGCTCTGCAGTGCTTTACACGGGCTTCTCACAGGGCCGGTGAGCTACAGAAATACAGCTGCTGACCAATCAGAATGACGTCATGCAAAGTCAGTCCATTTATCCAAAGATTACCCCAAAACAATTTTCAGTTTACAAATTAGTAACTCCAATGTGGTTCCATTATAATTACTCACACGGCAATTCCAGTGCTTATTCCTTAAGAAAAGATCTAATAACAGGTCCGGTATAAATGACAACGGCCCTATAAGGCTGCTTTCACATGGCCAAGAAAACCGCACAAGATTTAGGCATTGCGAGAAGCACAAATGTTGCACAAATATGAACCGCATGCTTTTGAATTGGGGCATATACATGAGTGATTTTCTTTCCCATATTGCATTGCGGTACTGGAAAAAAATGGCAGCATGTCCAATCTTTGAGCGTTCTCCTGGAACGCCTCGCTCTTTATTTTCAATGGGGCCAGCGAAAACATCACTCAGTGTGATGCAAGGTTTCCCATTGAAAGGATCGCTACTTCCCTGAAGTGACTCAAACGCCTCACATCTGCAGGGAAATTGCTAGTTTCTTAGTGCGATATTAGGCTGAGTTTCATGGCCCGATATTGCGCTTGCCCGGGTGACATCAGCCTACGTGTAGTATCGCATACATCATTTTGGGGGGAATAACACTGCTGCATTTTTCGCAGAAGTTTTTTGGCGTCTAAAAGTGGATCCAGCAGAAGAGACAAGAACACCTTTACACCTTACTCACATGACAGTATGCCTAAAATGCTGCACAGTGTGATGCCAGCTCTGGCAGCGGGTGTACTGTGCATGACCGTGCATCCCACGCACATGCTCATGCTCAGTGTGACTGGCTTTTTTAAAATTCCCACCTAAATTTCATTGCGGGGCTATGTAGGAATCAGCACCCATATGCAATGTATTGCTTATGGACAGAGTTGCATACACTGTCCATACAAAAGTATAGGGCTCATGCTGCGCAGTACACCAAGAAATAGGGCATGCTGTGATCTATGTCTCACGCGGATCAACGCACAGTGTTTATATGCTAATGTAAATGGAACAATCAAAGTCCATTTACTCTCATTGACTCCATTCACCGCATGTCATGCTGCCATACATCGCAGGCGAAATGCGCATGGAAATCACAGTCATGTGAATGAGACCTTATATTTGCACATCTTTTGAATCCACATCTAGCTATTGCTCAAAAAAATGACACAAAAATCTCTGTGAGAAACTACTCTAAGTTTTTTATGCAATTTTTTTAAACTAAAGCCAAACATAGATAAAACGATATTGGAAATATAAAGGAAAGACTTAGTAATCTTCTCCTTAATGCTCCTTTTGACTCAAAAAACTCCATCAAAAACTGACTTGAACATTGCCACACAAACCTGTATGTGTGAAGCAACCCTCGGGGTATGTAATGTTTGTAGTGTATTTTTCACTGTGGAAAATACTCTATGGCTTTGAGGTGGATCCACACAAAAATCCTGAACAAAATCTGCATCCAAATCCTCAAGCTACATTTTTGCTGCGGGTTTCACCCCTTCATTTGAAAAGGAGAAATCCACTGTAATAATCCACAACAAAAATTGACATGTTGCAGAATTAAAATCTACACCGCATATAGATTCTTACGCACCATGCAAATGCAATTTTTTAAATTAGGGTGCTTTTACATACAACCCTAATTCCAAAAAAGATGGGGTGCTGTGGAAAATGTAATGTAAAGAAAAAAATAATGCAATGATTTAGAAATGTCATAGAACCACATTTAATCAGAAGAGCATAGAACATTTTTCCATTTCATTGAAAAAAAAATAACTCATTTAGAAACTGGTGGCAGCAACACATCTCAAAAAAGTTGGGACAAGGTGAACAAAAGACTGAAAAAGTAAGTGGTACCCATGAAAAACATCTGGATCTTTCTATTAAGACACATGAATTTTATAAAAAGAGCATATTAGAGAGGCAAAGTCTCTCAGAAGCAAAGATGGTCAGAGGTTCACCAATATGTTAAAAACCACATCTAAAAATTGTAGAACAAGTTAAGAAAAATTTAACTCAACTTAAAAATGGTGAACATTTGAACATCCCACTACCTGCAGTACATAATATCATCAAGATATTCTGAGAATCTGGAGAAATATGTACAAGGGACAAGGCAGACAGTATTGGATGCTGGAAATCTATTGGCCCTCAGGTGGCACTGCATTAAAAACATGCATGATTCTGTAGTGCAAATCACTGCCTGGGCTCAGGAATACTCCAGAAATCATTGTCTGTGAACACAGTTCTCCTTGCAATCCACAAATGCAAGTTAAAGCTGCATCATGCAAAGAAGAAGCCATATATCAACACAATCCAAAAATACTGGCATCTTCTCTGGGCCAAAGCTCATTATAATGGACTGAAGCAAAATGGAAAACTGTTCTGTGGTCAGATGAATCAAAATTTTAAATCCTTTTTGGAAACCATGAACACCACATCCTGCGGACGCAAGAGGAGAGGGACAATCCAGCCTGTTATTAGTGCACTGTTCAAAAGCCTGCATCTCTGATGGTATGGGGTAACACTAGTGCCTATGGCATGGGCAGCTTACAAACCTTGAAAGGCACTATCAGTGCTAAGCAGTATACAGAGGTTGCAGAACAACATATGTTCCCATCCAGACAATGTCTCTTCAGGGAAGGTCTTGCATATTTCAGTAAAACAATGGGTTTCCAATGTATAGTGTTTTTGTCGCTGTAGCCTACTCGGGCGTTTAAGGGTCATTCTTCCCTGTCAAACTAGTGCCTGAAATAGTCTGCTCCATGCCAGATGTCAGGCTTGTAGCTCCTGTAGCTGGGGAGGCAGCCTCTTTCCCTGGCTTTCAATATGTCTGGAGGTTTTAACACATATTTTATATTCCTATTTTGTATCTGTTTTTCTTTCAGAAAGTAGATGGAACATCATCTGATCTCCCCTGTGCTATTGGGGGAATAAAAGAATGCAGGCTATCTGTAAGCAGAGAGATGGCGAGGGAACACTTAGCTAACTTAAATGAATTCAAGTCTCAAAGTCCAGATGAATTACATTCTAGGATACTAAAGGTAGCAGCGGAGGTAATTGCTGAACCACTCGCCATAATCTTTGAAAATTCCTGGAGAACAGGAGAAGTCCCGGAAGATTGGAAAAGGGCAAATGTTGTCCCTATCGTCAAAAAAGGGAAGAAGGTGGATCCAGGAAACTACAGGCCTGTGAGCCTGACTTCTAATACCGGGAAAGATCTTAGAACAAATTATTAAACAGCATGTATGCAAGTACTTGGATAAAAATGGAGTAGTTAACCAGAGCCAGCATGGGTTTGTAACAAGCAAGTCATGCCAGACAAATCAATTTTCCTCCTATGACAGTATCACTGACTGGGCTGATCAGGGAAATGCGGTGGATATATCTTGACCTTAGTAAAGTCTTTGACAAAGTATTTCATACTATACTTATTGAAAAAAATGACCAAATATGGGATTGACAAGGCAATTGTTAAGTGCATTCAGAACTGGCTGAGTGATCATACTCAAAGAGTGGTCATAAGTGGCTGCACATCCAAGTGGAAGAATGTATCAAGTGGGATACCACAAGGCTCTGTCCTAGGCCCAGTCTTGTTCAACATTTTTATAAATGATATGGAGGAGGGAATTGATGAGAAACTGATCAGATTTACCGACTACACAAACCTAGGAGGGATAGCTAATACTAGGGAAGAGAGAGAGTATTCAAAAAGATCTAGAAAAGCTTGCACAGTGGGCAGCAACTAACAGAATGGTATTTAACAAGGAGAAATGCAAACTCCTACATTTGGGCAAGAAAAATGAAGAAGGCACATACAGAATGGGAAGAATTGAGCTAAGCACCAGCACATGTGAAAAAGACTTGGGTATACTAATAGATCATAGACTGAACATGAGTCAACAATGTGATGCAGCAGCCAAACTGGAGCAATTTCAGAGAAGAGTTACCAAGATGGTGAGCGGTCTGCAAATAATGTTCTATGAAGAACGGTTAAAGGATCTGGGAATGTTTAGCTTGCAAAAAAAGAAGTCTGAGACGAGACTTAATAGTGGTGTACAAATATCTGAAGGGCTGTCACAGTACAGAGGGATCAGCCCTATTCTCATCTGCACAAGGAAAGACTAGAAGCAATGGAATGAAACTGAAAGGGAGGAAACACAAATTAGATATTAGAAAAAACTTTCTGACAGTGAGGGTGATCAATGAGTGGAACAGGTTACGACAGGAGGTTGTGAGTTCTCCTTCAATGGAAGTGTTCAAACAAAGGCTAGACAGACATCTCTCTGGGGTGATTTAGTAAATCCTGCACTGAGCAGATGGTTGGACCTGATGACCCTGGAGGTCCCTTCCAACTCTACCATTCTATGATGCTATGAGTCCTCCAGTCACACCCATACAGCTGTCCCTGCTGATTAGCACTCAGAACACCTGCTTTCACACCATCTGCAGGCCATCTTGTGAACTACCTTGCCACATTATATATAATTCCATACACAGCAACGTTACTGATACCTGTCAGCAAAGCTACTAACACTTGTCAGCAATGTCACGGTTCTCAGTAATGTTACATTCATCTGTAATGTTACTGACAGTTGTAAGTAATGTTATTAATAGTTGACAATAACATCAGAGATAATTGTCAGTAACGCTACGGTTGTCGGTAATGTTACAGATGTCGTTAACATTTGTGACAGTTGTCAGCCTTGTAACTGACAGTTGTAAATAATGCTATTGATGGTTTGTCTTTATCAATAAAGTTACTGTAGTTGGCAACGTTATTGAAACTTGTCAACAATGTTAGAGTTGCCGGTAACATTACGGTTGTGGACAACATTATTGACACTTGTCAACAGTAGAGATGAGCGAGCACCAAAATGCTCGGGTGCTCGTTGCTCGAATCGAACTTTCCACGATACTCGAGAGTTCGTTTTGAGTAACGAACCCCATTGAAGTCAATGGGCGACCCGCGCATTTTTGTATATGACCCATGCTCCGCTAAGGTTTTCATTTGTGAAAATCTGGAAAACCCAAGAAAGTGATGGAAACGACACAGAAACGGATAGGGCAGGCGAGGGGCAACATGCTGGGCTGCATCTCAGGCTCCCAGGTCTCACTATTAAGCCACAATAGCGGCAAGAGTGAGCCCCTCCCTAACAATTTTTACTTCGGACAAACCCTCATTAGCAAGGCACACCTTAGCTAAGCACCACACTACCTCTAACCAAGCACAAGCACTGCCTGTGGGACACACCGCTGCCTCTTCTCCTGGGTTACATGCTGCGCCCCACCCCCCGCACGACCCTGCATCCGTAGTGCATACAGAAGTGTCCCTGCGCAGCCTTCAGCTGCCCCATGCCACATGCTGGCCGCATAGCCACACCACCCTCATGTCTATTTATAAGTGCATCTGTCATGAAGAGGAACCGGAGGCACACACTGCAGAGGGTTGGCACGGCCAGGCAGTGACCCTCTTTAAAAGGGGTGGGGTGGGGGCGATAGCCCACAATGCTGTAGAGAATCGATGAGAAATTGACGTTTGATCTTCATTCCAATCCTTTGCCACCTCCGTCAGGAGCTGCAAACGTGGGCATGAGTTACATAGCTACAGGGAATCCATTTGCCCACACAGTATTCATTCTGTCTAGGTGTCGCATAGCTCAATCAACACCGCAAGGGGAAAGCCATCTGCGCTCTGCCCCCTACCCAAGTCAGTCAGTGTCTTTGTGCCAGACAGGTCAAACACCGCGATGGGAACTAAGTGTGCACCAACAGCATAGGGGGGTCCTAGGCAACCCAAGACATGAACTATAAATCAGAGCGGCCAAACATGGCAGACTTGCACCGCGCTGACGACATAGGCTTCGGGCCACAGCTTCAGCAATCGCGGGCATGAAGCGGACTTCAATGCTAGTTCATCTGCGACGGGCTCATTAAATTAGTTAGCTTTCCTTTCACCGCTGCAATGACTGCATTAGCAGGAAAAAGCTCCACAGCCCCAACCTGGTGTACTTGCACTTCCCCCGGGACATAGGCCTCAGCCCACACCCTCAGCAAATGCAGGCATGAAGCGGACTTCGATGCTGGTTCATATGTGACGGGCTCAGTAAATCAGTTAGCTTTCCTTTCACCGCTCCAATGACTGGATTAGCAGGAAAAGGCTCCAAAGCCCCAACCTGGTGTACTTGCACTTCCCCCGGGACATAGGCCTCAGCCCACACCCTCAGCAAACACGGGCATGAAGCGGACTTCGATGCTAGTTCATCTGCGACGGGCTCAGTAAATCAGTTACCTTTCCTTTCCCCGCTCCAATGACTGGATTAGCCAGGAAAAACCTCCACAGCCCCAACCTGGCGTACTTGCACTTCCCCCGGGACATAGGCCTCGGCCAACAGCTTCAGCAATCGTAGGCAGGAAGCGAACTTTCACTGCAACCAGGACATAGCCTTCTGCACAAACCCTCAGCAATCCCGGGCCTACAGCGGACTCCAATGCTAGCGTAGCTGTGAACATCTCATTAGCGCTGTATCGCTCCTCTTGTTTGTCCCAATGCAGTGCCCCGGATAGCTGCGGTAACGTCAGACAAAATACAGGTTGGCTTCAGCCCACACTGCATGCCCGAGTCAGACTGTTTTTTTTTATTAATAGTCACAGGCAGGTATAACTCTGCTATGGGAAGTCTGTGTGGACCCACAGCATGGGTGGGTCCCAGGAAGCCACCGACGGTACATGAATAAATCCCATTGCAGTGCCCCGGACAGCTGAGCTAACGTCAGATAAAATACAGGTGGGCTTCGGCCCACACTGCATGCCCGAGTCAGACAGTTTTTTTTTTCATTAATAGTCACAGACAGGTACAACTCCGCTCTGGAAAGTCTGTGTGGACCCACAGCATGGGTGGGTCCCAGGAAGCCACCAACGGTACATTAATAAATCCCATTTCAGTGCCCCCTATAGCTGAGCTAACGTGAGATAAGGTACAGGTTGGCTTCAGCCCACACTGCATGACCAAGTCAGACTGGGTTTTTTTCATTAATAGTCACAGACAGGCATAACTCCGCTATTGGAAGTCTGTGTGAACCCACAGCATGAGTGGGTCCCAGGAAGCCACCGACGGTACATTAATAAATCCCATTGCAGTGCTCCCGATAGCTGAGCTAATGTAAGATCAAATACAGGTTGGCTTCGGCCCACACTCCATGCCCTAGTCAGTCTGGGTTTTTTTTTAGGGCCAGATACGTAGAACACGGCGATGGGAAAACTTAGTGCACCAATACTATGCACAGACCCCTGTAATATTCCTGTAGCAAAGGTATAAGCTGATCCCACTAACAGTTATGTTGCAGAAGTCTAGGGAGACACCAGTAAAATTTCTGTAGTTACAGTATAGACAGACCCCAGTAACATTTCCGTAGCAGCAGTATAGGCATAGCCTAGTATCACTAACATTTCAGTATTAACAGTATAGACAGTCCCCAGTAACATTTCTGTAGTAACAGTATAGGCAGACCCCAGTAACATTTGTGTAGCAGCAGTATAGGCAGACCCTGTAACATTGGTGTAGCAACAGTATAGACAGACCCCTGTAACATTTCTGCAGCTGAAGTATAGGCAGCCCCCGGTAACATTTCTGCAGCTGAACTTTAGGCAGACCCTTGTAACATTAATGCAGTTACTCCCCTCTCCTTTGGGCCAAACAAGTTTCTCTGATAACTGTGGTAACACGAGAGAAAATGCATGATGCGCATTGCTGATCACCTGACCAAGAAACCTTGACCAGTGTTGAAAGGATGTGAGTGGGCCCTTGGCCAGGCTCGGTCCCAGCAAATACCTTGTGAGACCCAAGGTGCTGCTACTGACTTAGCAATGGGCAATCCATGTGCCCACAAAGTATTCATTCTGTCTAGGTGTCGGATAGCTCTTGCGACACCACAAGGGGAAAGGCATCTGCACTATGCACCCTACTCAAGTCAGTCAGTCAGTCAGTCACTTTGTGCAGGACAGGGAAATCACCGCTATGGGAAGTCTGTGTGTACCCACAGCATAGGCGAGTAAAGGGAACCCAAAGACAGCATTAAATATGAAGGAATCAGACTGCCCAAACATGGCTGACTTAAAGTGCGCCGAGGCTATAGGCCTCTGCCCACACCCTTAGCAATCGCGGGCATAGAGCGAACTCCGATGCTAGTACAACAGTGAACGTCTCATTAATGCAGTTACGCTCCTCTCCTTTGGCCCAAACGAGTTTCTCAGATAACTGTGGTAACACAAGAGAAAATTCATGATGCGCATTGCTGATCCCCTGACCCCAAGCAGGAGGAGTAGGTGGCCTTACAAGGCCAAGAAACAATGACCAGGGCCCGCTGTAGCCTGTGTGGGAAGGATGTGAGCAGGCCCTATGGCCAGGCTCGGTCCAAGCAAACACCTTGTGAGACCCAAGGTGTCGTGACTGACATAGCAATGGGAAGTCCATGTGTCTTCACAGTATTCATTTTGTCTAGGTGTCGGATAGCTCTATCCACAGTGCAAGGGGAAAGCCATTTGCACTATGCACCCTACCCAAGTCAGTCAGTGACTTTGTGCCGGACAGGTAAATCACCGCTATGGGAAGTCTTTGTGCACCCACAGCATAGGCGAGCCGAAGGAACCCAAAGACAGTAATAAACATGAAGAAATGATAGTGCCCAAACAAGTTTGGTGCTCACTGAGCAGGCACTCGCTGGGGTAGAGGCGGGGGCGGATGGTAGTACGGAAGAGCAGGGGGAGCAGGCAGTCAGCTGGGTGACAGAAAGAAGGAGGGATAGAGGGAAGAGAACCAGGGAGGCTAGTCCTGAACTGGCACAACCCAACAAATTTGCATGATTGGCAGATGAGGGGGATGCCATTACAGAGCCAGCACCGCTGCAGCACGACACGCCCTCTGAACGCCAGGGGGATGACTGCTCCAGTGAGACGGGGACGGGGAGCGCAGGGCAGGCTAGACAGGTTCTAGTGGTGGGGGACTCAATTATTAGGGGGACAGAGAGGGCAATCTGCCATAAAGACCGGGATCGTCGAACGGTGTGTTGTCTTCCTGGCGCTCGAGTTCGACACATCGCGGATCGGATTGACAGATTACTGGGAGGGGCTGGTGAGGATCCAGCAGTCATGGTGCACTTTGGCACCAATGAACAAGTTAGAGGTCAATGGAGGGCCCTCAAAAATGATTTCAGGGACTTAGGGTCCAAGCTCAGGGCGAGGACCTCCAGGGTAGTTTTCTCGGAAATACTACCTGTACCTAAAGCCACACTAGAAAGGCAGCAGGACCTTAGGGAGGTAAACAAGTGGCTCCGAAGTTGGTGTAAGAAGGAGGGATTTGGGTTCCTGGAGAACTGGGCTGACTTTGCGGTCGGCTACAGGCTCTACCGTAGGGACGGGCTGCATCTAAATGGGGAGGGTGCAGCTGTGCTGGGGGAAAAGATGGCTAGAAGGCTGGAGGAGTGTTTAAACTAGGGACTGGGGGGGAGGGCAAAATGAGAAATAGTGGGGTAGCCAGTGTAATTAGCGATCTGGGTCCAAGCAAAGGGAATGGGGGACGAGCAGGGGGTGGGGTTAGTACAGTTAGAACTGATAGATCAGCCATAAGTACGAATAGCAATAAAACAAATTTAAAAAACAAAAAAAATCATATAAATTGTATGACCACGAATGCACGAAGTCTGATCGGTAAAGTGGGCGAGCTTGAAGCGAGAATGACTGATGAAAGTTATGATATAGTCGGAATTACTGAAACATGGCTTGATGATAAGTGCGATTGGGCGGTGAATTTGCAGGGGTACAATCTCTTCAGAAGAGACCGAAGGAACCAGAAAGGGGGAGGGGTATGTCTGTACGTCAAATCGAACTTGAAGCCGAGGCTACGGGAGGATATAGGGGTAGGAGACGAACAGGTGGAATCTCTGTGGGTAGAAATACAGGGAGGAAAAAATAACAAAATCCTGATAGGGGTCTTCTATCGACCACCAAAAGCAACAGAAGAAACTGAAGACTTACTACTAAGGCAGATAGATGAGGTGTCAAAACGAAACGAAGTAATTATCATGGGGGACTTTAATTACCCAGATATAACATGGGGGAACGAAACCTGCAAATCTCACAGGGGTGATAAGTTCTTGAGAGTAATTAAAGACAATTACCTGAACCAACTTGTGCAGGAACCAACAAGAGGGAGAGCCATTCTGGACCTAGTACTAACTAACAAACCGGAACGTATAAGGGGGGTGCAGGTTGAGGGGCACTTGGGGAACAGCGACCACAATATAATCAACTTCCAGCTGTCAATCAATAGGAAGCCTTATCAGGGAGAGACAAAGAAACTAAACTTTAGTGAAGCAAAATTTGATGAGCTTAGAACTACTATCGGTAACATTAATTGGGACAACATCCTCAAAAATATCAGTACACAGGACAAATGGGAAAAGATTAAAAGGATCCTAATCACCTCATGTGAGCAGTTCATTCCCTTTAAAAATAAAAGAAACTCAGCTAAAAGGAAACCAATGTGGCTTGACAAGACGGTACGAGGGGCAATAAACGAAAAGAAGAAAGCGTTCAAACTACTAAAGCAAGAAGGCAGCGAAGAAGCGCTAAAATCATACAGGGAAAAAAACAAAATATGCAAAGATACGATCAAAACTGCCAAGGAGGAAGCAGAAAGACGGATCGCAAAAGAGAGCAGAAACAACCCGAAGCTATTTTTCAACTACATAAACAGCAAAAGGATTTGCAGGGAGAGCGCTGGCCCTTTAAAAAGCAATGCAGGAGAAATCATTGATGATGACGAAGGGAAAGCAAATCTACTAAACAGCTTCTTCTCAAGTGTGTTCACCAAAGAAAAGGAAATGCCACACGAGATGCAGGGGAATAAAACGAACCCCTCACAAAATATCTCATACCTAACGCAGGAGGAGGTGCGGAAGCGTCTAAAGAAAACTAAAATTGATAAATCACCAGACCGAGATGGATTACACCCAAGGATACTAAAGGAACTAAGTGACGAGATAGCTAGGCCGCTATACCTAATATTTCTAGACACTATCAAGACCGGAGTAGTACCATTGGACTGGCGCATTGCCAACGTGGTTCCAATTTACAAAAAAGGGAGCAAAAGTGAGCCTGGTAACTACAGGCCAGTAAGTCTCACTTCAGTAACGGGAAAAATTTTCGAGGGGATTCTGAGAGACGCCATCGATGAGTACCTCAAGGAGATTAAGGGAATAACTCCTCACCAGCATGGATTCATGAAGGGTCGCTCATGTCAGACAAATCTGATCAGTTTCTACGATGAAGTAAGCTCTAAGCTGGACCAGGGAGAATCTATTGATCTTGTATATCTGGACTTCTCTAAAGCCTTTGACACCGTGCCACATAATAGGCTAATATACAAAATGAGGCAGCTCGGACTGGGCGAAAACGTGTGTAAGTGGGTAAAAAATTGGCTCAACGAAAGAAAGCAGAGGGTGGTAATAAATGGTTCGTACTCTGATTGGACCACAGTCGCTAGCGGGGTGCCACAGGGTTCAGTATTAGGCCCCACTCTGTTCAACATATTTATTAATGACCTGATAGAGGGGCTGCACAGCAAAATATCAATATTTGCAGATGACACAAAATTACACAATATAATTAATGCAACGGAAGACAATGTGCGGCTACAAACGGACCTGGATAAGCTGGGGGCTTGGGCAGAAAAATGGCAAATGAAGTTCAATGTTGAAAAATGTAAGACTATGCACATGGGCAGGAGAAACGGATGTCACCAATATACAGTAAATGGGGTACAGCTAGGGAAAAGTGATATGGAAAAGGATCTAGGGGTATTAGTGGATAATAGACTAAACTGGAGTAACCAATGCCAGTCAGCTGCTGCAAAGGCAAATAAAGTCTTGGGGTGCATTAAAAGAGGTATAGGGGCGAAGGATGAGAACATTATCCTTCCACTATATAAGGCACTTGTCAGACCTCACATGGAATACTGCGTACAATTCTGGTCACCGGTGCTCAGGAAAGATGTCACAGTGCTTGAGGGGATTCAAAGAAGGGCAACTAAACTAATACATGGAATGACGGGACTGGAATACCCAGAGAGGCTATCCAAATTGGGACTATTTACTCTAGAAAAAAGAAGGTTAAGAGGCGACCAAATAACCATGTATAAGTACATGAGGGGACAACACATGGATCTCTCCCGTGATCTGTTTACACCCAGGACCACAAAGGTAACAAGAGGACATCCGCTACGATTAGAGGAAAGTAGGTTTCATCACCAACACAGAAAGGGGTTCTTTACTGTAAGAGCAGTTAGACTGTGGAACTCTCTACCGGAGGAAGTGGTGATGGCAAAATCGATAGAGGAGTTTAAAAGGGGACTTGATGTCTTTCTGGAGAAGAAGTATATTACAGGATATAAATATTAGGTTAAGTGTCAATCCTGGTATACAGGCAGGTAGGAACTATTAGGGGTTGATCCAGGGAACAGTCTGATTGCCATTAGGGAGTCGGGAAGGAATTTTTCCCCCAAAAGGGCTAATTGGCTTCTGGCCTTGGGGTTTTTTGCCTTCCTCTGGATCAACACAGTAGGATAGACAGGCTGGACTGGATGGACAATGTCTTCATTCGGCCTTACATACTATGGTACTATGCCAGACTTTCACTGTGCTGAGTACATAGGCCTCTGCACACACCCTCAGCAATTGTGGGCATAGAGCAGACTCCGATGCTAGATACAGCTGTGAAGGTCTCATCAATGCAGTAATGCTCCTCTTCTTTGGCCCAAACCAGTGTCTCAGATAACTGTGGTAACACGGGAGAAAATACATGACGCCCAGTGCTGATCCCCTGACCCCAAGCAGGAGGAGGAGGTGGCATTACAAGCCCAAGACACCATGACCAGGACCCGCTATAGTCTGAGTGGGAAGCACATTAGCGGGCCCAGGGTCAGGCTCGGTTCCAAGCCTCCACCTTTGTGACCCAAGGTGCCCTGAGTTACATAGCAACGGGAAATCCATGTGTCGCAACATAGATAGCTCAACACTGGAAGGGGCAGTCTTTGAGTTCCTTGGCCTAGCCTATGCTGTAAGTGCACAAAGATGGTATTACACAGGAAGAAATCGGAGTGCCCAAACATGGGAGAGTTTCGCCCCGCCAAGCAACATGGCCTCGGCCAGCAATTCTGGCCTAGTCAGTCCCTGTATTATTTGTGTCACATAGGTAAAACACCGTGATGGGAAGACTTAGTGCACCCATAGTATAGACAGACCGCTGTAACATCCCTGTAGCAAAGGTATAAACAGACCCCAGGAACATTTCTGTAGCAGCAGTATAGTCAGACCCCTGTAACATTTCTGTAGCAGCAGTATGAGCAGACCCCTGTAATATTTATGTAGCAGAAGCATATGCAGACCCCAGTACCATTTTTGTAGCAGCAGTATAGGCTGTGAGGAAGGAAGAGCAGCAGCCAGAGGATTCAGAGTTTCAGCAGTGGACTGCGTAGAAGACTCGGTGCCCGATACATTGCTCGATGCATTTTCTGCCATCCACGACAGGACCTGCTCACACTGCTCTGTTTGCAATAAAGGTCTACCACGTGGACCCATAAATTGTGATATGAAGCTGGGGACCCCAGAAACTTGCCTTTCTCCTAACCCTGCAGCAGCCGGCTGGGATACACCTGGACCAGGAACTCGGCCTGTGCCCACACCCTCACTTGGAACTCCGCATCCTCGCCTGCGTCCACATCCTCTAGCCCTACCCCTACCCCTCAGCATGGTGGATTACGAATAGAGCAGACAGACCGCTGTAAATAATTATGCAATTATATGCGTACACTTTCACGCAGAGAGCGGAATCGTAACGCTAACTCCAGGCAGAAAAAATGGAAGAAAGGCCGCAAACAGGCCTAGCAATGCAATAGTGATGCACCAAAACTCCCACTAGGCACCCAGTAAAATGCAGACGGTCAGAGGTAGCCCAACGAAGGAGCTTTTTGTTTTTTTTGGTCAAAGAATATCACTTTCCCTCTATAAGTACCTGTGTTGGCCGTATGCTGTGCATCTCTAATTCACTGCAGACACAAACCGGTGTAAATAATCTTGGAATTATGTGCGTAGACTTTGTCGCTGAGAGCAGTCTAGTAAGGCAAACTCCAGGCAGAAAAAAATAGTCAGGAAGGCCGCAAACAGGCCTAAGTGCAATAGTGATGGACTACAACTCCCATCAGACAACCTGTAAAATGCACACGGTCACAGGTAGCCGTAAGAAGGAGCTATTATTTTAAAAAAAAATTGAAAAAGAATACGGCTATATAGTGTGTATATGACTTTCCCTCTATCAGGGGCTGTCGCCGTACGCTGTGCGTGAAGTTCATGGCAGACACAGAGCGGTGTAAAAAATTTTAGAATTATTGGCGTACAGTTGGAGGCTGACAGCGGTTATGTAACGCTAACTGCAGCCAGAAAAATAATTATACAGAAGGCTGCAAACCGGCCTAGCTGTGCCATAGTGATGGACTACAGCTTCCATCAGACCACTTGTAAAATGCACATGGTCACAGGTAGCCCTAAGAAGGACCGTTGGGGTTCTTGTACACAGGACCCTACACTACCACTCTCCCTATCTCAGCAACGCTGTCCCTATACTATGCAGTACAGACTGCAGCCTGAGAACGCTATAGCTGTAATGGGGCTGCACGCCCGATATACAAAAAAAAAAAAAAATTGCAAAACTGCTACCAGCAGCCATAACAGTAATGCACATGGTCAGATGTGGCCCTAAGAAGAACTGTTGGGGTTCTTGTACACAGGATCCTACACTAACACTTTCCCTATAGCAGCACCAGCATTGTCCCTGATCTCTCCCAGTGTGTGACTGTGGCGAGCCGCGGGCGGTCCCACTTTATATACTCGGGGGTCACTTGATCTCGCCAGCCACTCACTGCAGGGGGGTGGGATAGGGCTGGAAAGTCACAGGAGGAAGTTGTAATGCCTTCCCTGCGTTTCTATTGGCCAGAAAATTCCACAAAACCTTCAGGGAAGGAAATGGAATTCACTCGAACATCGCGGGGTGCTCGCCTCTAGTAACGAGCATCTCGAGTACCCTAATACTCGAACGAGCATCAAGCTCGGACGAGTACGCTCGCTCATCTCTAGTCAGCAACGTTACTGGCATGTCAGCAAGGTTACAGATGTCGGCAATGTTACAGTTGTTGGTATCATTACTGACACTTGTAAGCAACATTATGGTTGTCAATGACACTACAGTTGGTAACCAAGTAGTAGTTGTTGTCACCGAGATTTGACATTTGTCACCTAGGTTATGGACAGTTGTGTGAATGTGTGTGTGTGTTTCTCTCTATATACCTATCTGAATGGTTGTGTATATATGAATCGATACTCATGTAACATGAAATGACATGTTTTAGGGCTCATTCACATCAGTGCCAGCGCTCTCTGTTTTCCTACTCTGTTGTGAGACCAGGAAATGGCAACCCCTGGCAGAGCGGATCTTTTTATGATGGCACCGAACTATAATGGGGCTTCCCATTATATCCTGCAATTTACAGGATGAAATCATGCAGCATGCTGCGCTATTTAGTTGTGTGTTTTAACATAAATCAGGGACGGAGATTCTGATGCAAATGTGAATGAGCCCTACCTTCATGATGCTGCATCCACTTGTGGCGCCACATCTGAAGAAAAATTCTGTAGCAGGAATCTTGGCCTCAGATTACTGCTGTGGATTATGTTGAGGCTATAAATGAATCCGACTTTGATTATACATTATACACATGCTGCGGCGTGAATTCTTATGGTGCATAAGGGTGGCTTTACATGAGAGAACTATCGTCTGAATCAAATGAGCAAATGCAAACGACAGTCGTGTCAACATGGCCACCAACAGACTAAGGAGCCATTCGCTTCACTTCAACTAAAAAAATAGTTGTGCGTTGATCAAAAGTCATCTGATATAACGTCACAGCCGTTATTATTTGAACAACTTACAAAAAAATTTGCATGGAGATAATCCTCTACGAGTGAAATGTCAGCAAACAACTAATGAACAATCATGGCTCTGTGCACAAGTGTTCAAATAACTCTTATTCTTGTGCTATAGTGACTTTCCTGAGCAACTATCTAAACAACAGCTGCTCAGGATAAAGGTATGTGGAAGATAGAGGCGCCGGAATAGTAGCCCCCGGGGATATATATGGAGGCAGCCCATGACAGGGTTAACGGGGAGGCCAGGGTTAATAGAAGGGAGAAGAGGGGGGGGGGGTGTAGTATAGGGAGGAGTAGAGGGGGAAGTTAGAGAGAAAGTGCGGGAACAGCGGGGGGAGGAGCATCCTTAGGTGGCAATGGAGGAAGAAGAAGCAGAAGAGGAGAAGACGGAGGCCACGAGGAAGTCCCACCCACCCGCCCTTACTTTAGTATACAGGGGGCAGTTTTAGTTAGTGGAAAGGGTTGTAGAGGTATCGCGACATTGTCATAGCGGCGTTCGGAAGGGGGGGGGGAGTTCCTGGAGCCAGCTGATGTGCAGGGCAGGGGGAGGGAAACGGGGGGCTGATGGCTACCTTCCCCCCCTCCCCCTTTTTGGTATAGTGTGTGTGGTCAGCCTGTCGCCTCCCGGCTCTGTCAGGCCGTAGTCCCTGCAGAGAAACGTGGCCTAGCCGAGGAACGGCTCGCGGCTCTCTGAGTCGGGAGGAGGAGGGCAACTAGGGGCAACCGGTTGTGTGTTGCCTCCCGAGTCGGCTGTCTTGCGACGGGAGGGTTTTAGCGGGAAGGATTTCGGTCTCCCGAGTCGGATAGAGGGAGAGAGCGGCGGGAGGTAGGACGGAAATCCTTTTCCCTGTTGGGGAGGCGACAGAGGGGATTGGAGGCTCCAGGGACTTCCCCCTTTTTCAGTGGGTTGTTTTATTTTGATGTTTTTACCCAATTGTTAATAGAATTTTAATAAACGGCCGCTGTGGCCAAAATTTATCCAAGCTAGAAGTTGCAGCGTTTTAATTGAGAAAAGGGGGAGGTTGGGTTAGGTCACAGAGGTCACATCCGGTATACCCGCGTCAAAGCCAGGACACAACCAAAAGAATACTGAAAGATTTACTAGTGGATAATCAGTATACAGGGACTGGTGTATGAGGGAACGTAGAAGGGAGAATAAGCAGGGAGTAGCACATGGGGAAGAACATGATCAGCGCTGCTCCATCATGAGGCTGTGGAAGAGGGAAGATGAAAGAACAGGGAAACACAGGAGTCGGTGAGTGTAGAAGTCTCTGCTCCACAATGGTTTTGCATGGTTGGTCAGTGCTAGACCTGTGAGCAGTGTCTGGGGGAGGAGCTACACACATGCACGCACACGCGCACACACTAGCACAGCTAATCTGCATAGCTGAGTAAACACAAACACCCCTCATATGCAGAGTAGAAACATTACCAAGGGATCACAGGAGCCAGGAAAAATTAATTGTTTTCACTTCAGTGGGCCCATCAGGATGGCTGGCTGAACTACGGGGACAGGTTTTGGCTATGTGTTTTCTTTTCTTAAACTGAGAGCCCGGGCCACCCATCCATTCTTTTGGCGGTAGTGTTGCAATACAAGATACCACTTGTCTAGTGCGAGTAGAGGATATGACTGACTTTATCTGGCAGTAAGTGTGTGTATAGGCAGATATCAGTCCTTTAGGCCCTTGGGACTTCAGTATACTGATGATGGACTATTTCGAGGTATTAATAGAATTGGGGGAAAATTGAGAATTTAGGGCATGGCACAGCTGAAGTACCTATATAGTTGGAGTTGTGGCATAGGGAAGTCCTCACACAGCTCAATACAAGATACAAGCTCATTTTCTCTGTAGACTTTCCCTAATTTAGTAATAGCCATCATAGAGCAAAACTGAGGGCCTGGCAGCGACATTCATGTTTATATATATAATCATAAAAGTTGGTGCCAAGCTCTGAGTTTTGCAGCCACTATAATTTATAAATACCGTCCAATTGTCTTCAGCTATTGTGTTGCTTTATAGGAAGGGTTGTCATATCTTTCATAATCACTTTTGTGTCATCCTAAGATATTCAGTGTTTTAGCTTCCCTTTTTATATAGAGTTTGATGAACAAGAAACAGAACTGATCAACTTTTGAGCTGCAGGCACTTCGGTCATGTAACAAGTGTGGGAAATGATTTCTAACTGCAGTTAAAATTATTAAACTTCAATTATTCATGCTGGCAATGATTACCTCTCCCCTTCCCGACGGTCCCAGCCTCCCCGTTTAGATGAGATACTTAGTCCACAGACAGCCCTTGAGGAAAGAATTAATAATTGAATACAAGTTAATGATAATTACATGATAACTTTATTGGCCAAGCTCAGCACACAATTTGATAGAGGCATAGACTGATATATGAGGAAAACACTTTACATATAATGTGAAATATGAGCAAGGCAATCATCAGGACGGCATGTCCCAATCATTTCATCCATCTCTTATATGTGTATTGTGAAGACAAATTGATTAGAATTACGAAACTGCAATAAAATCTATGAGGTCATATTAAAGTATCATTCATTTTCTGATGACTCTACAATATATTGTTACAATATTCCTTATGCCCAGATCAATATTTAGTTTTTTTGTGGAATTAATAACAAGCGTGTGGAATGCATGATAAGAAAACCTTCTAGCCAGCGCAATAGGCATGTGAATTGTGTTTAGGTCAGCTTTAAAAAAATTATGAAGCGCTACCATTTTACTTATACTTTTTCAACATATAGTAAATAGTGGGGTTTACAGTTATAGGTACAACCAGAGGCGTAACTTAAAGCTCCTGGCCCCTAATACAAAACCTGGAACAGGGCCCCCAACTATAATGCTTTATTCATTGTACTGGGCTCCCAATATGGAAAAGAGAGGCCTTATGGGCCCCCTAAGGCTCCTGGGCCTCCCATACATCCCCTATAGTTACACCCCTGGGTACAACCAATTAGTTTTACCTACTTAAAGGGAGTTTTCTTTCTCAGAAAGTGGTAGTATATCACTAGGGTTTCTTTGCTCCGTTGTTTATTCCTACGTAGGGGTTTTCATGCTGCAGTTCCTTGTATATACCCAGTGAGCAGGAGTGATACTATGCAGGAGCAACTCTGAAGCTAAAGAAGTGCTGTGGCCCCTTTAGTCTCAAAATTAGAAGGAGTCCCACAAGTCAAACCTCCACTGATCAGAAGGTGATAGGCTAATATTAGCTATCTGTAAAGCACTTACTTGTCCGCGCTCTCGCAAATGTCTGTGGGGTCCAGCATTGCCACCAGAATGATAGCAGTGGCACCGTGGAACCTGCTAAGTAGCATGTGGATGCAGCGCATTTAGGCATATGTACTCTGATATGTATCTCTTTAAATCTGAATTTCACAGTTTTCTGGGTTTGCTGGCTGAGCCTGACAGACAGGTCCGCAGATCAGTCAGTGCTATTGTCTAGCAGCCTATGAGAGTGATTGGTTCTCTGTATTGATTACCTGTGCCAGTGATTGCCTAACAACATGGTTCGATACCTTTGCCATGTTCACTGACTTCTGTGATTCTGACCTTGGATTTGCTATAACGGATTACATTTCAGGTAGTATCCACCAAGGTTTTCTCATACTGTCCTGCTCTCCACTAGGGGTGGGATTTTTCTTTGGTAAGTTGAAAGACAGTCTTGCGTTGTTTTTTATGAGGTCAACAAAATTATTGTAAAGAATCAGTTTTCTTTTCCATTAACTCCCAACCTGTTTCACCAGTTACAAGGGGCAAAATATTTTTATTAAGATGCTTATAATTTAATTAAAAAAAAAACCAGAAGATGAATGGAAGACAGCCTGTAAGTCACCGGAAGGGCCCTTTGGCTTACGTAATACCACAACATTTTGTGAGTAAGCTTTTCAGAGATTTTGGTTGATTTTTATGGTTTAGCTTGATGATATTTTGATTTTCTCTTGTCATTCGTTTCATGTCCATTCTATTCTTCAGACATTACATGGAAATTATTTATTTACTAAACTTGAAAAATGTGTCTTTAGTTTTCATATGGATCCAGCCAAGTTCCAGGCTATAAAAGATTGGGAACTACTAAAAACCCTCAAATCCTTAATGACATGGTCTTCTTTTGGCCTACAGGTCACAGCTAGAGATGAGTGAGCACGCTCGGTAAGGTGAGTTACTTGAGCGAGCCTCGCTCATCTCGAGTAACTGCCTTCTCCTTCGAGCGTGCTCGGGGGAGCGGCGGGGGTGAGTGGTGGGTGGTGGAAGGTAGCGGAGAGGGGGAGAGAGAGAGATCTCTCTCACTCTCCCCCTGCTCCCCTCCGCTTTCCCACGCCGCCCCCCGCTGCCCCTCCGAGCACGCTCGGAGGAGATGGCAGTTACTCGAGATGAGCGAGGCTCGCTCAAGTAACTCACCTTACTGAGCGTGCTCACTCATCTCTAGTCACAGCCTTATTTTTTTAATCTGATATTTGTCACTTTATGTGGTAATAACTTTTGAATGTTTTTACTTATTAACGAGACTCCGAGATTAATTTTTCATGAGAAATTGTACTTTATATTAATGGTAAATTTTTATTGATACATTTTGTCTTTTTTTAATTTAAAAAATTCAAAAGTTACTGAACATTTGGAAAAGTTAGCAATTTTAAAAATGTTCACTTTTTTCCAAGACATAGTTATACCTAACAGAATACTTAATAATTAACATTTACCACAGCCCTTCTTTATATTGGAGACATTTTTAAGTTATTGTTTAGAACTCATTAAAGTATTTAAGTTTAGCAGTAAATTTTCACATTTTTTAGAAAATTTTAAAAAATGATTTTTTTTTAGGAACCACTTCAGTTCTGACATGGATATTAATGGCCTATAAATAGAAAAAAAACATGAATCACCCTGTTTTTAAAACTGTATGCCCCCTCAAGGATTTACAAAATGCCGTTTAGAAAGTTTGTTAACTTTTGAGACTTTTCATAAAATGAAAGCAAAGTGGAACAGAAGTTAAAACATTTTAATTTTTTGCAGATTTTTAATTTAAAGCATTTTTTTTTTCTATAACACAGCAGGAGTTGGCAAAGAAGCAAAACTCTAAATTTATTTCCCGGATTTTGCAGTGTTTGGGAATATCCCTTATGCGGCCCTAGTATGCCACATGACTCAAGCACAGCTTTCAGAAATAAAGAAGCACCTTCTGGATTTTAGGGCTACCTTTTATTAGGACTTTTTCTAGACACAATTTCATATTTCAAGTTGGCAAAATATAAAAAGTCCCCCACAAACTACCTCATTTTGGAAATTCATTGAGGACTGTAGAAAGCATTTTTACCCCACAGGTGTTTTGTAGAATTTATGAACATACTAGCTTACCCGTCGCGCGTTGCTGCGAAGACAGACAGACATACATACATTCGTTTTTATATATCTAGATAACAACCAATCACAGTGCAGCTTTCATGTTACCTCAGTGGTATAATATATAACAACCAATCGCAGCGCAGCTTACATGTTACCTCAGCTTTATAAGATATAACACTCAATCACAGCGCAGCTTTCATGTTACCTCAGCAGTATAATACATAACAACCAATCACAATGATGGAAATCGAACAATCTATGTGGGATGGTGGGGGGCGTAACTGTTGACGACGCTCGCACGCGTGCCATTTATCATAGGATAGATGTACTATGCCAGTAATCTTCCCCGGAGTGTACTCAACAAATTCCCAAAGTTTCATGGCGATCGGATGAATGGTGTACTAGCGCATAAAGGACAAACAGACAGACAGACATACATACAGACATACAGACAGACATACATACAGACACACACACATACATTCAATTTAATATATATAGATGTATTAGAACATGAAAATTTCCAATGTTTCCAGTAATATGTATGTTTAGCCACAATTTTTTTTATTTTTGCAAGAGGCTTTAGGAGAAGAAGCTTTCTCTGATGTCTTACCCAATTTCTTCTACATACAGAACTACCCCATATGTGGATGTAAACTGCTGTTTAGGGACATGGCAGGGCTCGGAAGGGAAAGGGCGCTAATTGGCTTTTGGAATACAGATTTTGCTGCAATCATTTTCAGATGCCAAGTTGTGTTTGCAGCCCCTGGGCTACCAGGATAATTGAAACCACCAAAAGATAAACCCATTTTGGAAACTAGACCCCTCAAGGAACTTATAGAGGGGTGTATTGCGCATTTTGAACCCACAAGTGTTTTGTGGAATTTGTTACAATTTTGATTTTAAAATAAAAAAATTGCAATTTTCCAGTAATATGTAGGTACAGAAATGCCCCACCTGTGGATGTAAACTGATGCTTGGGCACATGGGGGACTCATAAGGAGAAGCATATGACTTGATATATAAGATATGCAGAGTACATCAAGGTAAATTATAAAATGGTGGTTCAACAAAATAATGAAATTAAAATTCCACAGACATGTAGAATATTTTGAAACTATCTTTTATTCACAGGCCGATTGTGTGGGGCAGGATTAACAATGATAAATTGTGTCCTTCCTTATTTCTCTGCACTTTTTGACATTGCTTCCCTTCTTACCAGTACAGTAGAGCTTCCAGAAGTGCTTAGATCCTCCCCTTCCTGGTCCCTAAATATTAGGGCTTTGATGACCTCCTCTTGGAATTTAAGAAATGTACCCCTCTGGCCTGCACATCAATACAGAAAATAGGCATTATACAGTGCCAACTTTATTATGTTCACAGCCAGTTCTTATACCACACCATTGTTTTACGCATGGCACTATATGGCCCGAGTACTTGATCAGTCAGGTCAACCACTCAGATTAACTTATTGTAGTCAAGGATGCAATTAGGCTTAGGGGTCTCTGTAGTGGCACCTCATACTGGACTGGGGGTTCATCTATGACCATGTATTGTGCTCGATATAAGGACCTACCACTAGTCCTTATACTTGACACACAATACTTTGTCGCTGCCAGTGTTTGACTGAAGAGCCTAGGGCCCACCAGTACAAATTTCTACATCTGGGCAAGAAAAATGAAGAAAGCACATACAGAATGGGAGGAATTGAGCTTAGCAGCAGCACATGGGAAAAAGACTTGGATATACTAATAGATCATTAACTGAACATGAGTCAACAATTTGATGCAGCAGGCAAAAAGGCAAACACAATTCTGGGATGTATTAGGAGAAGATAGAGTCTAGGTCATGTGAGGTATTTATCTCCCTCTACTTTTCCTTAGTCAGAGCTCATCTGGAATACTGTGTACAGTTCTGGGCACCCCACTTTAAAAAAAAAAGAGACAAACTGGGATAAGTTCAGAGATGGTGAGCGGTCTGCAAATCATTTCCTATGAGGAAAGGTTAAAGGATCTGGGAATGTTTAGCTTGCAAAAAAGAAGGCTGAGAGGAGACTTAATAGCTGTCTACAAATATCTGAAGGGTTGTCACAGTGCAGAGGGATCAGCCCTATTCGCATTTGCACAAGGAAAGACTAGAAGCAATGGGATGAAACTGAAAGGGAGGAGACACAAATTAGATATTAGAAAAAACTTTCTGACAATGAGGGTGATCAATGAGTGGAACAGGTTACCACGGGAGGTTGTGAGTTCTCCTTCAATGGAAGTGTTCAAACAAAGACTGGAAAAATATCTGTCTGGGATGATTTAGTAAATCCTGCACTGAGCAGAGGGTCGGACCCGATGACTATGGAGGTCCCTTCCAACTCTACCATTCTATGATTCTACGATGTATAAATATGCATGCCTCTTCAGATCTATTTCAAAGTTCAATCGTAAACAATCCCTAAAAGAAGGAAGAATTGGGAAGCAATTAAAGAGACCAGGATGGATGAACACAGAACTTGCACACATGATATAAAGGAAGACAAATATGTTCATCAAATGGAAAGAGGGGGCAATATCTAAAAAAAGAATATAATGTGGTTTGCAGAAACTGTAGGGCAAGAGTCTGAAAAGCTAACACTAATAATAAATTGAGGCTTGCAGCAGAGACCAAAAGCAATAAAAAAAAGATTTGGGGGGTGTGTCAAAAGCAAAAGAAAAGTCAAAGATACTATTGGATGGTTACAAGATAAAAATGGTGAATTGGTTAAAAATGATGGTGAGAAGGCCAAAGATTTAATGTCCTATTTTGCATATGTTTTCTCTCACAAAGTAGATGGAACATCAACTGATCTTCCTTGTGCTGTTGAGGAAGAATGCAGGCTATCTATAAGCCGAGAGATGGCGAAGGAACACAAAGCTAACTTAAATGAATTCAAGTCTCAAAAAGAGAAATAGTGGGGTAGTCAGTGTAGCTAGCGACCTGGGTCAAAGAAATGGGAATGGGGGTCGAGCGGGAGGGGGGGGGGGTTAGTACAGTTAGAACTGTGAGGTCAGCCATTAGTACGAATAGCAACAAAACAAAAGAACAAAAATAGTGATATCAATTGTATGACCACAAATGCGCGAAGTCTGATGGTAAAGTGGGTGAGTTTGAAGCGAGAATGACTGATGAAAGTTATGATATAGTTGGAATAACGGAAACATGGCTTGATGATAAGTGCGATTGGGCGGCGAATTTACAGGGGTACAATCTCTTCAGAAGAGACCGAAGGAACCATAAAGGGGGAGGGGTATGTCTGTACGTCAAATCGAACTTAAATCCAAGACTACGGGAGGATATAGGTGTAGGAGACGAACAGGTGGAATCTCTAGAAATACAGGAAGAAAAAAATAACAAAATCTTGATAGGGGTATTCTATAAACCACCAAAAGTAGCAGAAGAAATTGAAAACTTACTATTAAGGCAGATAGAAGAAGTGTCAAACCGCAACAAAGTAATTATCATGGGGGACTTTAATTATCCAAATATAATATGGGAAAATGAGACCTGCAAATCTCACAGGGGTGATAAGTTTTTGAGAGTAATTAAAGATAATTATCTGAACCAACTGGTGCAGAAACCAAAAAGAGGGATGGCGACTCTGGACCTAGTACTAACTAACAAACCGGACCGAATAAAGGGGGTACAGGTGGAGGGGCATTTGGGAAACAGTGACCACAATATAATCAACTTGTGACAAAAAAACTAAACTTTAGTAAAGCAAAATTTGATGAGCTTAGAACTACTATCAGTAACATTAAATGGGACAACATCCTCAAAAATATCAGTACAGAGGACTAATGGGAAAAGTTTAAAAGGATCCTAATCACCTCATGTGAGCAGTTCATTCCCCTTAAAAATAAAAGAATCTCAACTAAAAGGAAACCAATGTGGCTCGACAAGACGGTAAAAGGGGCAATAAACAAAAAAAAGAAAGC
This sequence comes from Eleutherodactylus coqui, assembly GCF_035609145.1. NCBI lineage: Eukaryota > Metazoa > Chordata > Amphibia > Anura > Eleutherodactylidae > Eleutherodactylus > Eleutherodactylus coqui. Next base: position 1,736,606 of record NC_089845.1, on the reverse strand, counting down.
GTTCAAACTACTAAAGCAACAAGGTAGCGAAGAAGCGTTAAAATCGTACAGGAAAAAAAATAAAATATGCAAAGATAGGATCAAAATTGCCAAGGAGGAGGCGGAAAGACTGATCACCAAAGAGAGCAAAAACAACCCGAAACTATTTTTCAACTATATTAACAGCAAAAGAATTGGCAGGGAGAGCACTGGCCCTTTAACAAATAATGCAGGGGAAATCATTGAAGATGATAGAGGGAAGGCAAATCTATTAAATAGTTTCTTTTCAAGCGTATTCACAAACGAAAAGGAAATACCACACGAGATACAGGAGAATAAAATGAACCCATCGCAAAATATGTCATACCTAACGCAGGAGGAAATGCGGAACCGATTAAAGAAGATTAAAATCGATAAATCGCCAGGCCCATATGGAATACACCCAAGGGTACTAAGGGAACTAAGTGATGAGATAGCTAGGGCACTATATCTAATATTTCTAGACACTATCAAGACCGGTGTTGTACCATTGGATTGGCGCATTGCCAATGTGGTTCCAATTTACAAAAAGGGGACCAAAATTGAGCCTGGTAAATACAGGCCGGTAAGTCTCACTTCAGTAACGGGAAAAATTTTCGAGGGGATTCTGAGAGAAGCCATCGATGAGCACCTCAAGGAGAACGAGGGAATAACTCCTCACCAGCATGGATTCATGAAGGGTCGCTCATGTCAGACAAACCTGATCAGTTTCAACGATGAAGTAAGCTCTAGTCTGGGCCTGGGAGAATCTATTGATCTTGTATATCTGGACTTCTCTAAAGCATTTGACACCAAGACACATAATAGGCTAATATACAAAATGAGACAGCTCGGATTGGGTGAAAAAGTGTGTAATTGGGTAAAAAATTGGCTCAATGATAGAAAGCAGAGGGTGGTAATAAATGGTTCATACTCTGATTGGACCACAGTCGCTAGTGGGGTACCACAGGGTTTAGTATTGGGCTCCATTCTGTTCAACATATTTATCAACGACCTGATAGAGGGGCTGCACAGCAAAATTTCAATATTTGCAGATGACACAAAATTATACAATATAATTAATGCAATGGAGGACAATGTGCGGCTATAAACGGACCTAGATAAGCTGGGGGCTTGGGGGGAAAAATGGCAAATGAAGTTCAATGTTTATAAATGTAAGGTTATGCACATGGGCAGGAGAAACGGATGTCACCAATATACACTAAATGGGGCACTGCTAGGGAAAAGGGATATGATAAAAGACCTGGGGGTGCTAGTGGATTGTAGACTAAACTGGAGTAACCAATGCCAATCAGCTGCTGCAAAGGCAAATAAAGTTTTGGGATGCATTAAAAGAGGTATAGGGGCGAAGGACGAGAACATTATCCTTCCATTATATAAGGCACTTGTCAGGCCCCACATGGAATACTGTGTACAGTTCCGGTCACCGGTGCTCAGAAAAGATGTTACGGTATTGGAGGGGGTTCAAAGAAGTGCGACTAAGCTAGTACATGGAATGAGGGGACTAGAATACCCAGAGAGGCTATCAAAATTGGGACTATTTACTCTAGAAAAAAGAAGGTTAAGGGGCGACCAAATAACCATGTATAAGTACATGAGGGGACAATACAAGGATTTCTCCCAGGATCTGTTTATACCCAGGACTACGACGGTAACAAGAGGACATCCGCTACGATTAGAAGAATGCAGGTTTCATCACCAACATAGAAAAGGATTCTTTACTGTTAGAGCAGTTAGACTGTGGAACTCTCTGCCTGAGGACGTAGTGATGGCAAAATCCATAGAGGAGTTTAAAAGGGGACTTGATGTCTTTCTGGAGAGGAAGGATATTATAGGCTATTAATCTAAGGTTATTTGTTAATCCAGGTATACAGGCAGGTAGGAACTATTAGGGGTTGATCCAGGGAACAGTCTGATTGCCATTAGGGAGTCGGAAAGGAATTTTTTTCCCCAAAAGGGCTAATTGGCTTCTGCTCTTGAGGTTTTTTGCCTTCCTCTGGATCAAAAAAACAGGAGGCTAAACAGGCTGGACTAGATGGACACTGTCTTCAATCAGCTTTACGAACTATGTTACTATGTTCTGCCACTAGCGCTGTCAGATGGGAAGTTTAGCATCACTTTTTCCACCCGGGCCCTGTGGTATTGCATCACTCTCGTAGCCCTTTCCTCTTCAGGAATGAGAGTGGAAAGGTTCTCCTTATACCGTTGGTCGAGAAGAGTATACACCCAGTAATCCGTGTTGGCCAGAATGCATCTAACGCGAGGGCCACGAGAAAGGCAGTCTAACATGAAGTCAGCCATGTGTGCCAGGGTACCAGTATGCAACACATCGCTGTCCTCACTAGGAAGATGACTTTCAGGATCCTCCTCCTCCTGTTCAGCCCATACACGTTGAACACATGACAGGCAAGCAGCATGGGTACCCTCTGCAGTGTGCCCAGCTGTCTCTTCCCCCTCCTCCTCTTCCTCCAAAATGTGCTGAGATATAGACATGAGGGTGATCTGGCTATCAAGCGACATACTGTCATCCCCCGTCTCCTGTTCCAACCGCAAAGTGGCAGCCTTTATGCTTTGCAGCGAACTTCTCAGCAGGCAAAGCAGTGAGATGGTAACGCTAATGATTGCCGCATCGCTGCTCACCATCTGGGTAGGCTCCTCAAAGATTCCGAGGACCTGGCAGATATCTGCCATCCAGGCCCACTCCTCAGTAAAGAATTGGGGAGGTTGACTACCACTCCGCCACCCATGTTGCAGCTGGTATTCCACTATTGCTCTACGCTGCTCGTACAGCCTGGCCAACATGTGTAGCATAGAATTCCAGTGTGCTGGCACGTCGCACAGCATTCGGTGCTCTGGCAGGTGAAAGCGATGTTGCAGGGTCCTCAGGGTGGCAGCTTCCATCGTGGACTTGCGGAAATGTGCGCAGACGTGGTGCACCTTGCCGAGCAGGTCAGACAATTGCGGGTAGTTTTTCAAAAACTGCTGAACCACCAGATTGAAGACTTGGGCCAGCCATGGCACGTGTGTGAGGCTGTCGAGCCGCCAACAGGTTACGGCCCTTGTCACACACAACCATGCCCGGTTGGAGGCTCAGCAGCGAAAGCCAGAGGTCGGTCTGCTCTGTCAGACACTGCAACAGTTCAGGGCCGTGTGCCTCTTGTCACCTAAGCTGATTAGTTTCAGCACGGCCTGCTAACGCTTGCCCACCGCTGTGCTGCCGCGATGTGCGATACTGACTGCTGGCGACGTGCTCACACTTCTTAATTGAGAGGTAAAGGTGGCGGAGGAGGAGGGGGAGGGTTTGGAGGAGGTGGCATAAAATGCCGCAGATGCCAGCACTGAGGTAGGACCCGCTATTCTAGGTGTAGGTAGGACATGAGCGGTCCCAGGCTCTGGCTCGGTCCCAGCCTCCACCAAATTCACCCAATGTGCCATCAGGGAGATATAGTGGCCCTCCCTGCCAGTACTTGTCCACGTGTCCATGGTTAGGTGGACCTTCCCAGTAACCGCTTTGGTGAGGGCACAATTAATGTTGCGGTAGACGTGCTGGTGTAGGGCTGGGACGGCACACCAGGAAAAATAGTGGCGACTGGGGACCGAGTAGTGTGGGACAGCCGCAGCCATCATGTTTTTGAAAGCCTCCATTTCCACAAGCCTGTACGGCAGCATCTCCAGGCTGATTATTTGGCAATGTGCACATTTAAAACTTGTGTGTCCCGGTGCATGGCGGCGTATTTGTGCTTTCGCTCCAACGCTTGTGTTAGCAACAGCTGAACGCTACTCTGAGAGACATTGCTGGATGGGGTGGAGGATAGTAGAGGTGAGGGTGTGGGTGCAGGCCGAGAGGCGCTCGTGCCTGTGTCCTGAGAGGGGGATTGGATCTGTGTGGCAGGCTGGGGCACAGTGGAAGAAACAGTGGTGTGACACGGAGGCGGTGAACGGCCTTCGTCTTACCTTGTGGGGTGCTTGGCCATCATATGCCTGCGCGTGCTGGTGGTGGTGAGGCTGGTAGTAGTTGCTCCCCAGCTGATCTTGGTGCGACACAGGTTTCACACCACTGTTCATCGGTCGTCCACGCTCTCACTGAAAAACATCCACAACTTTGAACACCTATCCCTCTGCAAGGCGGCTTGCCGCAAGTGGTGCTTTGGGAAACGGGGGATTTTTTGCTCTGGCCCTGCCTCTACCCCTGGCCACTCCACTGCCTCTTCCAACCTGTCCTGTTGCTGCACTTGCCTCCCCCTCTGAAGTCCTGTCCTCAGTAGGCTTAACAAACCAGGTGGGGTCAGTCACCTCATCGTCCAACTACTCTTCCTCCGAATCCTTTGTGCGCTCCTCCCTCGGACTTACTGCCCTTACTACTACCTCACTGACAGACAACTGTGTCTCATCATCATCCTCCTCCTCCTCACCACCAAAAAGCTCTTGAGACAGTTGTCGGAAGTCCCCAGCCTCATCACCCGGACTCCGGGAACTTTCCAAAGGTTGGGCATCGGTCACGACAAACTCCTCAGGTGAGAGAGAAACCATTTTTTCCCACTCATGGCAGGGACCCGAGAACAGTTCCTGGGAGTCTGCCTGCTCAGAATATGTCATTTTCATGGAGTGAGGAGGCTGGGAGGAAGGAGGAGCAGCCAGAGGATTCGAAGTTGTACTCCCTTGTTCGGGAGTAGTGGACTGTGTAGAAGACTGGGTGGTCGATACATTGCTGGACACATTTTCTGCCATCCACGACAGGACCTGCTCACAGTGCTCTGTTTGTAATAAAGGTCTACCACGCGGACCCATAAATTGTGATATGAAGCTGGGGACCCCAGAAACTTGCCTCTCCTAATTCCACAGCAGCCGGCTGTGATTCACCACGCCCAGGAACTCGGCCTGTGCCCACACCCTTACTTGGACGTCCACATCCACATCCTCGACCCTTACCCCTACTCCTCATCATGGCGGATTAAGAATAGATCAGGGCCCAAATAAATTACCCCACTGTACAGCACTGACAACTGTGGCTTAATTCACCGCACACAGAGACTTGTAGATAGCGGAGGCTCTATGCTGTGACTTGAAAAAAGTAACCCGCTGTCTTGCGCTGATACCTAGGGGTAATTTACTGATCGCAGAGACTTGTAGATAATAGAGGCTGTGTGGAGTAGCAGAAGACTCTAAAGCCAGTGGATAGTGGGGTAACTGCGGCTATCTCAACCCCACCAAGGAAAGGGTATTGTGAGAGGCTCTGCACAGCGGCAGAGCTGAAATACTTTGCAGTGGCCCAGGAAATATTACAGTACTGTTTAGCGGTCAGACCGCTGTCTAATGCACTGCAGACACAGAACGGTATAACTGAAGTCGTTCGCAGTAGGCTAGGAAATATTAGAGTGCAGTTTCCCGGTGAGAGCTGGTTGTACGGCACTGCAGGCTGAGAAGGCTATTACTGACAGGCTGCGAACAGGCCTAGATGTGTAATACAAAAATGGATGCACTACTACTCCCAGCAGGCCCCAACTAAAATGCATACGGTCAGATGTAGCCCAACAAAGGAGCTTTGGGGTTTTTGCACGGATTATACGGGCTGTATAGTGTATATAACTTTCCCTATAGAAGTGGCTGTGCCCCAACACTCTGTGTCTAATGCACTGCAGACACTGAACGGTATAAACGAAGTCGTTCGCAGTAGGCTAGGAAATATTTGGGTGCAGTTTCACGGTGAGAGCTGGTTGTACGGCACTGCAGCCTGAGAACGCTATTACTGAAAGGCTGCGAACAGGCTTAGATGGGTAATACAAAAATGGATGCACTACAACTCCCAGCAGGCCACAAGTATAATGCACACGGTCAGATGTAGCCCAACGAAGGAGCTTTGGGGTTTTTGAAGACAGGATCCCACTCTAACACTTTCCCTGAGTATGCTCGCTCATCACTAATCTCTACTCAACACTAGTAATTACCTGTATGTAAAGGATTTCTAGGTCTAAACTTTAATATGGCTTCATTTAAGTCTTTTTCAAAAGTTTCTGAAAAATGATTATACCCATAAATCTATTATATGGCATGCAAATTGCTTTAAAATCAATGTAGACATACTAGCAATGTTTTAATAAGTTATTGATGTTATTTCCTAATTGGTTGCAGCTGCTTTATTTTCATAAAGAAATCAATAAAAATTGTATATGTATGTGGCTTTCCAGAGATTTTTTTTATTTTATGACTACTAGTGTTGAGCAAACTGAAACAGTTGAACCCTACGTCAGGTCAAACTTTGCTAAAAGTTTGGTTCAGTGCAGACTCGAACCTCGGGTGGCTCGTGTCTATGTTATGAGTATTGAGGCACTGGTTCGAAAAGGGTATCATCTCTCTTTAAGGAGAGTATCTAGAGAGTGTGTGAGGAGACACCTAGGAGGGGAGTGAGGAGACTTCTGAGGCCATTCTCTGTGAGATATACAAATAAGAAAGATGGGATAATACCTCCGCAGCACCGCCTATTGGAAGGCAGTATTCCTGCAATTCAATGCTAGACTCTTTATAGAAGTCTTTATAATACTGACTGTGTATTAAAAACCAAAAGCCAGAAAGCCGTACACATACAGCTCTTTCGGGGTTCTTAAGCCGATCAGTGTGCAGTAGGTTTCTTGCTTTTGGTTTTCAATTGCCACTCAGTGTTATAAAAACCTGAATAAAGAGTCTAACATTGGCTTGCAGGATTGATGTCTTCCAATAGATGGCGCTGCAGGGGTATTGTTCCATCTTACTTATTTGTGGTAGTGGAACACATTTGAAAAAAAAGGGGAAAGGGACTTGTTATTTGTATAGCGCCAACTTATTCCACAGCGCTTTCAGGTAATTTATTTATTACCCCACCTTCCAGCAAGCTGGGTACTCATTTTACCGAACTCAGAAGGATGGAAAGTTGAGTCAACCTTGAGCCGGTTACCTGAACCATGCAGGGTCCTTCAGGGCGTGAGCGACAGCTCAGGACTGCATACTGCTGCCTTAATGCTCTGCACCACTCGAGGACCCTAAAAAAAAAAGACATTTTTTTCCACCATTTTTGAATGCCTTAAAGTTTTTAGTTACTTTGGCAATTATTTGTGGTAAGCAAGCACAACTTAAATATATAAGGGCTTCCTCAGATAGCCGTAATTTCATCCCATTTTACGGCCATGAATGTCACGGCGCAAAACGTGATGAAGCAAAACCGTTGACGTTAATGGTTTTGTTTCCACTATTAGGATTCTCGTGTTAATAGTAAACACAAGAAAAGGTAGCTCTTGCCCTATCTTTCTCGCATGTAGCTTTTCTATGAGAAAGATAAGGCAGAACCGATCTTCCTCCTTTTTTCCCCAAACTCGTGTGCTATAGCATGGAGTTTGAATAGTCTCAAAAAAAAAAAAAAGACCAGTACATGTGCCGATACACTCCATAGTGGCGAGCGGACTCGCGCATGCACCAGTCTAAGTCCTAAAGCTCATTTTCAGATCTGACCAGTGTTCATTGTAGATAAGAAGAGGTTGTTCTACAGGAAAGAATATGTGGCAGACGCAATATTTGACAACTTTACTGAAAAGGGGATATTTATTTAGCAACCTTTTTGTGACATTTGAGGTTTTTATGCTTGTTCTGAAATATTATATTAGCACCAAATTCACATATTAATTTATTCTCTGGATTTGATTAATGTATTTTTAATGATGTAATAAAACTTTTTACTTTTTAAAATATCCCCTAATTGTGATACTCAATCAATATCTATCTTTTTCCCATTGCGAAGAACAGGGTTAGACATGAGGTTCTTCTATTGGATTCACCATCCAGCCAGGGTCGTAACTATAGGGGATGCAGTTGCTCCCAGGCCCAGGACCCTTACGGTTCCATAAGGCCTCTCGTCTCCATATAGGGAGCCTAGTAGTATGAATAAAGCATGACAGTTGGGGGCCCTGTTACAGATTTTGCATTGGGGCCCAGAAGCTTCACGTTGCACCTCTGCATCCAGTAGTTTCTTCATTGAGACTTCAATAAGCTCAGAGACATAGCTAGAAACCTCTGGGCCCCCACCAACCATGTGTAATCAGGCACCAGAGCTTTAAATGGGTTGTATCAGAATTCCCTTTTATCATGTATCTATAGGATAGATGATAAAAGTCTGATTGGTGGAGGTCTCCCACTGATACTCCCATCTATCCCAAGAACAGGGGACCCTCTTCTTGTCACTGTGGGGATGCTTCTCCCACATGCAGTGACATCACATTAAATAGAGTGATGGCTGCCACACTGTTGATTTCAATGGAGCAGACGGAGATAGCTGAGCATTTGTACTCGATTATCTCTGGCAGTTCCATTAAAAATTAATGGAGCAGCACCATGCATGTATGGATATCACTCGATGTAATCTCCTCCTAACTGGAGGCGGTGCAGCAAGCATGCAGTAAGAAGGACAGGGAAACTGGTCACAGTTCTTGGAATCGGTGGGGTTTCAGCGGTGAGACCCCCACCAATCAGACTTTTTTCACCTATCGTGTGGATGGGTGATAAAAGTTAATTCTGCTGCATCCCCTTTAATGAGACTGTTACATTTGCTGTACTATAATAAGCTATTGCTATTTTGGCTACATTGCAGAAAAGGAAATGTTGAATGAATATTAGTTCCTTAAGAGACAGGAAGCATTCTACAGAATAAATAAGTGCTACTATAGTTTACAAGGGGTATCCTGAGTGACGGCAGTAGCTATTTCAACGTGATGTATATTTGTAGCAACTCATTTGCGAACACTTTGACTTTTTTTTAATGATGAAATAACTTGTTTTGAAGCTTGATATGTAAATGAAATTACAGCAAATGCAATACTCATGTTATTCAGTAATCTAATATACCTCCATGCAATCCTATTGGATTGTTAAATGCTATTTCTTTTGACTTACAAAAACAGAGGAAAACGCTAGTAATAAATGGAACACAATGAAGAATTATCAAAGCGTTCTCCCCAGAAATCATCTGCAATACATGTGTTTATTTAATAAACAGAAGATGGCTTCATTATACACACTTGATTTCCATAAGCAACCGTTTCTTTATCTGTCACTTGTATCTAAGCAGGGCAGCTTATACAAATCTGGAAATGAAAAATTTAGATCAGGGGCACAGGAAACTCATTTAATGTCGAGAGCAGTCAAAATCAAGATTTCTTTATTTGTAGTAACAACGCTGTTAAATCAGAAAATTACTCTCCCTTTCTGCATGTCCTTCTTCTTTTACAATTCAGTTGTTTGATCATAAATTGTCGAGTGCAATGACTTGTCTCCTCCACTTTCCACACTGGTCAAGACAGATTAAAACTCCGGCATACCTCCAACCAGTTTCAGCATACCATTAGCATATATATGAGATTTGAGACATTTTCTAATATTCTCTAGCAGAACTCATCTGTCAGCCCAGAGATGAATTATAAAAACTCTTGGCTTTCTTTAACATTTTATTTAGGGAGAAATAGATAAAATGGAAGGTGGGGATGAAGGCAGGAAAACATCATAATTGTCCCACCTCTTTTTTTACATTGTTAATATATGTAAACAATGTTCTAAATTCTGGAATAATAATTTTGTATGTATACAATTATGACAAGCTCAAAATATGCCAAATATCTCAATAGATATCCTGATATCACTAATAACCAAACTCCATGTTACGGCAAAAATATATGGCCGTCTAGGGAAAGCGGAGTGTACCTTGTGAATGACGTCATATGACCCATGCTGCGGCGTCAGCCTGATGAGGGACAGCGGAGTGTACCTTGTGAATGACGTCATATGACCCATGCTGCGGCGTCAGCCTGCTGAGGGACAGCAGAGTGTACCCTGTGACTGACGTCTAGGTGACCCGTGCCGTAGGGCTGCCACACCTAGAGTTCAGTACGTCATATGACGGAGGAATTAAATGTCAGAGCCCACACAGTTATGGAATCATCAAAGAATTCCCAACAAATAGATGTCGGCCATCTTTATTTATAGCCCCCTTACATTGGGGTGTCGCAACATCATTGGACAATTAACTACACACATTTATTGGTTAGTTTCCAATCCAACATTTCTCATAGGTCAACTTAACCCTTCTTCATGTCCATTGGCTACATCTCATTAATCCAAGAAATATCATAGTTCTTTGCACAGTTCTCAATCCGAACTCTGATTGGTTACTTCTCAGACATTACATGGCATTCACTGGATACATTCTAATCCTTCATTTGCATACCTTCCAGAAACTTCCAAGTCAGCAGTGAATAACCTCTTGACGGAGTGCCGAGAGGCCAAAGTAGCTTGAAGTTCTCATTTTATGTCAGCATATGTCTCCCTTAACTAAGAATATGGTCACATGATCTGTGCAATATATTTCATGATCATTCTGTTGCGTAATATTTCAAATATCCCTTATATACATATATCTATATACATATAGGCACACATACATACACGTACATATATATATATACACTCACATATCTCCAGTTCATGGTTACTTACATTATTCTCTATTCTTAGTGTGAGGCGTCACCCCCCCCCCCCCCCCTTAGTATCTTGATATTTCTGGTAGGGCCCCTTGAGCCGACATGTGGAAGCTCCTTGATATTCTTATCTCATCTAGACATATGTCCCTCAGTATAGTTACACAACCTAGTTTGTGAAGTTGCTTCTCCTGGTATTTTTCAATGCTGTCTGTTGTTGCGTAGTTTTTAATTCATATAACAGAACCAAATATTTTATACTCAAATATTTCCATTACCACCATATACATACTTACAGCAATAATTACTTACAGCAATAATTTTTCAGTTATGAAAAAAAAAATCTACCAGAAATTGTAATACGTTGCTGTTTTAGGCCCTAGCACAGCACCTTTGGTCGCAACAGGGTCGCAAGGCCAAATGTAAATGTGTAGCCTTGCAACTTTGCATTGTTATTGAAGTCAATGCTGTTGCTGTGCAACTCACTAGTTTCCGCAACCTGAAGATGGCCAAAATCCACAAAGGTTGACTTTTTTGTGATCTGTGGGTTGCAGTCATAACAACTTGTGACTCACACCACCATGAGGTCATGGAACCAATCAGTGGTCCTTAGCTATAGGACACCTGTCACAGCCAAAGTCGCCATGAAGCTCTGGCTAAAAAAAAAAATATATAGTATATAAGTGTTCGCTGCTTCCTGTTATAAACCCTTATTATAGGAATTCTATGGTGCCACAAAACATGTGATATTTGTGGTAAAGAAGTGGTTTTAGTAAAATCTTGCTTCACGTATTTATAATTAAATGGGTATTCAGAACCAAACTATTAATGCCCTGTCCTCTTAAAGTAGCTGATCGGCAGGGATCCCGAGTGGTGGACTTCTGCCAGTCAACTGATTGAAGAGTACTTGGGTGAGTGTTGTAGTATCTTCTCAGTGGGGATCCCAAATGGTGGACACCCGCCGATCAGCTAATGATGACGTATCCTGCAGATAGATCTTCAATAGTTTAGTCCTGGGAAAATCCTTTAATGCATTCCGTTGCAATTCATAAAGGTTAGTGGATATGTGAAAATGGATTTTACGGAAAGGGATGATATATCTCTAGGATATGGAAAGGGATGATATATCTCTAGGATATGGAAAGGGATGATATATCTCTAGGATATGGCATCACTCTCCGGATCCCCAAGGTGAATGATTGAATCCTAGCGCCACATTCACTCCTGCTGTGCAGGGAACTGCAACATGGCATTAGTCACTTAGAGTAGGGAAGTGCATAATAAGAGCTCGTTAATTTCCAGGATCGGTATAGGTCTTAACAGTCGGATCCCTACCAATCTAAAAGTGCTAAAAAATATCAGGTCATTATGTCATCTCCATATGTACATAACATGTACACAAAATCTAGATTATTTTTAGTGCATTTCAGCGATTTGTAATGCACCTCATCACCCAATGTAATGATGGTTGTGTTAAAAAACACTGTTAGGCAAAAATGCAGACAACTGAGTAACGCAGCGAATATACAGCAGACATCTTCAAATGTCCAGACTTTTTTGTGTCTGTGTTCACTGATGCTTCGACAGCCGGGAGGGCTGTGGCTGTAGGCATGCTGTTCTCTGAGACCCCAATGTCCCCTCTTCTCCCTGTGGCTACAAGTTTGCTGGTGCTACTGTTCTTTCAATGCTGTGTACTTTTATGTCAATTACAGTCATGCTTCCTGAGACAGGTTGACGTATATACGCAGAGGGCGACATAAAGATGCTTCAACTGACTGTGATGTGTGGGTCAAGTGTGCAGCATTTGCCTGTAAGGGCTCCATCAGATGAATATATGTGTAGATACGTAATAGCGGTGTGAAGGAAGCACTATCACGGGCTATCGCACGTGAATCTGTGCATTCTACTGTGCTTTTCAATGCTGCCAGGCCCATTTACATTGGTGCAGGACACATCCATGCTATGATTGAACTTTTTGGGTAGCTTAATTAGTCCCCGGTGTTATCAATTAACATCACAAGATCACACAATTCACTGTGTGATTTTGTGTATATGGGGTACACATTTGCACTCCCCTATAGACTTCTATGGTGTCTTGGGTGTGCAAATGCAGACAAAAACAGAGCATGCCGTGTATATTTTTGTGATGTGAAGATTGAGTGCAAAAACGCAGAATGTGAGGGAACCCACTGAAATCAATGGGTTCTATTCCCTGCAGCTTGCGCAAGTGATTTTGCACATGCAAAAACGCACACAAAATCGCCTGTCTGCAGAAACTCTTATGGAGAAGCACATGCAAGAGTGCAGTATCTGCAGTGTCTGCATGTGTATCCATGCTTGTAAATAGAAAGAAAATATCTAAGCCCTTAGATGCTATCAGTAAGGATAATACATTGACTGCTTTATGCAATCATATAACTTGGCTGATTAAGTGCTTTTATTTTAAAAATGTGCCTTTTGCAGCTACAACAGCTTCTACTCTTCTGGGAAGGCTTTCAACATGATTTTGGTGTATCTGTGGGAATTTGTGCCCATTGAGCCAAAAGATCATTTGTAAGATAAGGCACTGATGTTGGATAGGGTTTGGCCCACAAGTGCCTTTCCAGATCACCCTAAGGTGCTTGCAGGGTTTCTAGTCAGGACTCTGTACAAGCAAACTTGCCAAAAATGTCTTTATGTGCCTCATTTTGTGCTCAGAAGTCATGCTGGAACAGGAATGGACTTTCCTGAAGCGGTTGACACAAAGTTTAAAGCATACAGTTATCTAAATTATCTTTATATGCTGTAGCACCAGTAGTACTCTGTAAATAGGGAGCATAGTCCAAATGCTAAGAAAACGGCAGCATTGTCCTACGTCCGCCCAAATCTACTATAGGCACAAGGCTTTACAGATGATAGTACTCTCCAGGCGTCCTTCCAACCCCAATTTATCCATCAGATTGCCGGATAGTAAAATGGGATTCATCACTCAAAGATATGTTTCCACCGCTCTAGAGTCCGATTGTGGCGTGCTTTACACTCTCGCAGCTGGCTTTTAACATTATGGATTGTGATTTTAGGCTTATGTGCAGTTGCTTGACTTTGGGAACTCAGAATGAAAATTTCACAATCTAGTGCCAGTTGTGAGACCAATGTATTTAGAGCAATGCATATCTTAATACATTACTGCCCTCCACTCCAGGGCACTCTTTACTGATGTTGGTGCCTAAAGCAGCAGTCTAAGTAAATATCTTGTGCTGGTCAACCTTCGAGCTTTAGAGTTTAGCCCTGATGATGATGTACAGCTGGCTACAGACATGAGAATTGACTGACTAGTTTGGATGTTGGTCATGAACTGCTTGTGTGCTTTCATCCAAGAGGCCAATTACTGACAAACAAGATGTATGAAGCATCACCTATCATAGTCGATATTTTCTTCTCACAATCTGATGTTTTCATGAATGTTCCGTTGTTGGAGGGTCCTCAGAGTACAGATCTATATAATCCCCTCATTGTGGTCATAAGTTTGGCCACCCTGGAAGTGGGGCCTGCTGTTCATTTCCTCTTTCAACTCGTCTGTGATCCTTGCAGTGTCTCTGGTGTATTCCAAGGGCTCTCAACACGGTCTGGCTGCAGCTGTATGACCAAATGACTGGACATCAACCACCAGATCGCTTCGTCCGTGTAAATGCATGCAGAGACTGAGCGGCTGAGCGAAGGTTGTTCTGTTTCAGCATGCAGAAAACTCAACAACTATCTGTTCAGTGTAATCAGCAGCCGTTCAGTGCTGAATGACTGCCTGCCTACAGTGAATGGAGGCGGGTGGGGAGAGAACGCTCCCCTAGCCGCACCGCCTCCATGCCGGCTGCGCTGTAAGCGATCCAGTGATACTCGCTACCGTGTAACATCCCGTGTAAATGGGCCCTAAGCTTATGGGTTGAAAGTAGGTGACCTGCTGAGTCCAGGAATGCAAGTGTTATACTTAAGGTCCATTTACATGGGACGACTGTCAGGCAAACAATGCCCGACACTCGTCCCTGTGTGTCTGCGCTAGCAGTGCTGGCTGGCGACCAGCAAGGGGGCACGGAGCAGTGCAGGAGATTTCTCTCCTCTCGCTCCCCCGCCCCTTTCCATTGACATAACACAGCGGCCATTCACTACTGAACTCCATGAGCGAGCCAGCACCAGTAGCTCCCAAGTGACATCACGGGAGCGTGGACACACAGGGACGAGTGTCGGGCATCATCCTGTGTAAATGGACCCTTTCTTTCCTGTTTTTTAACCGATGTGAGCACTGACAGTGGCAATTCAATGCATTGAGCAGCACACTAAGTAGTCCTCCTATTTTAATTTTTATAATGGACAGACTACATCAATGGAACAACAGGGACATAAGTATAACACCTACTTTCACCAACTTTCATCCCATAAGCTTAGTTTATATGGCTAAAAGTAGGTGACAGAGTCTCTTTAAACACAGTGTGTTATTTTCTTTTAGTCTGTAGGACTCATTTCACACATTCCACATGGAATATCTCAATAATTGTATACCAGCATCTCTCTATATATTGCTCTTTTCCTGAAACCTTTGGATTAGACACTCAGGTTTCATTAAATATGATGTTGCAAGTAGCCAAGAGCAATAATCAATAGTAAGCTATACTCAATGCAATTTGCAGTGTTTCTCTGTTAAGGCTGGAGAAAGTGAGACCAACTCAATTAAAATTACCTGAATTGCTAAGTGCGAGGGGACAGAAGCAACAGCCCGAGGCCTACTTAGATCCAAAATCTGAAATTAAATTATATTAGACAACACAATCTAGGAGGGCTGAGTATATCATTTTGAAGGATGACTATCTACTAAACTTGTAAGCCCTCTGGCTGTTTACAAGGTAAAATCACCTTGCTAAACAGAGATTAGGCAATTTACTGCCTGAGAGTGGGTGAATCCACAGACATCTTAATCAAGATGTCTTTATAGAGTTTACTAAATATATGTTTCAGCATCTGGTGTGATGGGAAGTGAAGGTTTGGTCTGGGGGTAACACACAGGCAAAGATTATTCTAGGTGGTAAATAACACTGCCTCAGCCTTAGCAAACATTACTGTAATTAACGGGAAGAACTCGGTGCTATTATGATAGAATGTAGATTACATAAAATACATGAACATATATAAACACAATATAAGGTGTATGAACACAATACAAATCTATTTCTCCTATTTGCTCACCCATAAAATTACTTTTTATGGAATTCACTGCGTACAAATCAAGACAACATGAAATTTATATATGTTCTATTATGTTTTACTAGATTTGCACAATAAAAACCTTTTTTTTAATGCAAAAAGACTAGAGATGAGCGAGCACGAAAATGCTCGGGTGCTCGTTGCTCACGTCGAACTTTTCATAATGCTCGAGAGCTCGTTTCGAGTAACGAACCCCATTGAAGTCAATGGGCGACTCGAGCATTTTTGTATGGGACCGATGCTCCGCATAGGTGATGACTTGTGAAACACCAGAAAACATCAAAAAGTCATGGAAACACCACAGAAACGGATAGGGAAGGACAGGGGCAGCATGCATGGCTGCATCTGAGGCTCCCAGGTCCCACTATTAAGCCAAAATGGGGGCAAGAGTCTGGCATCACCCCCCTAACAATTTACTTAGGACAAACCCTCATTAGCCAGGCACACTCACTGGCACATCTTAGCTAAGCACCACACTACCTGCAACCAAGGACCATCACTGCCTGTGGGTGACACCACTGCCTCTTCTCCTGTGTTACATGTAAGCATTGCTGTCCAACCCCCCCCCCCCCCCGCACGACCCTGCGTCCACAGCGCACACAAAAGTTTCCCTGCCACACACTCGCTTCATAGCCACACTACGTCTATTTATAAGTGCAAACTGGATGAGGAGGAACTGGAGGCACACACTGCAGAGAGTTGGCAGGGTCAGGCAGCGATGCTGTTTGAAAGTGTGGGCAATAGCCTACAATGTTGTTGAGAATGGATGATAAATTGACGTACGATCATCATTCCAATCCCGAGCCACCTCCATCACAAAATTGTCTGGAGCTGCAAATGTGGGCATAAAGAGGACTCAGGTGCCAACACTTCTACACATCTCCACAATGCAGCAATACTCTGTGTGGGAAGCATGTGAGTGGGCCCAGGGTCAGGCTCGGTCCCGGCCTCCACCTTGTGTGACCCAAGGTGCCGCGAGTTACATAGCAATGGGACATACATGTGTCCCCACACAATTCATTCTGTGTAGGTGTCAGATAGCTCAACACCACAATGGGAAGTCTTTGAGTTCCTTGGACTCGCCTATGGCAGAGTTTCACCCCGCCAAGGACCTCAGCCCACATTTCTACCCTAGTCAGTCAATGTATTTGTGCCAGACAGGTAAAACACCGCATTGGGAATTCTTTGTGCACCCGCAGGATAGGTGAGCCCAAATAACTTGAAGATGGTATTACATATAAAGAAATCAGAGCACCCAAACATGGCAGAGTTTTACCCCGCCAAGGACCTTGGCACACATTTCTACCCTAGTCAGTCAGTGTATTTTTGCCAGATAGGTAAAACACCACGATGGGAAGTCTTTGTGCGCCCACAGCATAGGCAGACCGCAGTAATATTTCTGTAGCAAAAGTATAGGCAGACCCCCTGTAACATTTCTGTAGCAGAAGTATAGGCAGACGCCAGTAACATTTCTGTAGCAAAAGTATAGGCAGACCCCAGTAACATTTCTGTATCAAAAGTATAGGCAGACCCCTGTAACATTTTTTATAGCAAGAGTATAGGCGGACCCCAGTAACATTTCTGCAGCAAAAGAATAGGCGAACCCCTCAAACCATTCAGTAGAAACTGCATAGGCAGACCCCAGTAACATTTCTGTAGCAAAAGTATAGGCAGACCCCAGTAACATTTGTGTAGCAAGAGTATAGCGGACCCCAGTAACATTTCTGTAGCAAAAGTATAGACAGACCCCAGTAACATTTCTGTAGCAAAAGTATAGGTGGACCCCAGTAATATTTCAGTAGCAAGAGTATAGGCGAAGCCTTCAAACCATTCAGTTGAAACTGCATAGGCGGACCCCAGTAACATTTCTGTAGCAAAAGTATAGGGAGACCCCAGTAACATTTCTGGAGCAAAAGTATAAGCAGATCCCTGTAACATTTCTGTAGCAACAGTATAGGCGGACCCCAGTAACATTTCTGTAGCAAGAGTGTAGGCAGACCCCAGTAACATTTCTGTATCAAAAGTATAGGCAGACCCCTGTAACATTTTTTATAGCAAGAGTATAGGCGGACCCCAGTAACATTTCTGCAGCAAAAGAATAGGCGAACCCCTCAAACCATTCAGTAGAAACTGCATAGGCAGACCCCAGTAACATTTCTGTAGCAAAAGTATAGGCAGACCCCAGTAACATTTCTGTAGTAAGAATATAGGCAGACCCCTGTAACATTTCTGTAGCAAAAGTATAGACAGACCCCAGTAACATTTCTGTAGCAAAAGTATAGGTGGACCCCAGTAATATTTCAGTAGCAAGAGTATAGGCGAAGCCTTCAAACCATTCAGTTGAAACTGCATAGGCGGACCCCAGTAACATTTCTGTAGCAAAAGTATAGGGAGACCCCAGTAACATTTCTGGAGCAAAAGTATAAGCAGATCCCTGTAACATTTCTGTAGCAACAGTATAGGTGGACCCCAGTAACATTTCTGCAGCAAAAGTATAGGCGAACCCATCAAATCATTCAGTAGAAACTGCTTGGCGGACCCCAGTAACATTTGGGTAGCAAGAGTATAGGCGCGCCCCAGTGTAACATTTCTGTAGCAAGAGTATAGGCAGACCGCAGTAACATTTACGTAGCAAGAGTATAGGCGAACCCCTCAAACCATTCAGTTGAAACTGCATAGGCGGACCCCAGTAACATTTCTGTAGCAAGAGTATAGGCGGACCCCAGTAACATTTCTGTAGCAAAAGTAAAGGCAGACCCCTGTAACATTTCTGTAGCAAGAGTGTAGGCGAACCCCTGAAACATTGTTGTACCAAGAGTATAGACGAACACCTGAAAAATTTGGTTACCAAGAGTGTAGGCGAAGGCCGGAAAAATTAGTTAGATAACAGTATAGGTGAGGGCCAGAAAAATTGGTGCACGAAGAGTACATGTGCACACCTGAAAAGCCGTGAGGGTAGGTGAAACCCATAATCATTTTTTAAAGATACAGCTCGCTGTAGCTTAATTTGTAACAGAGGCTGGAGGCAGCCTTGTGAAAAAAATAGTGTCTGTTAAAGTATCAATACTTTTGAAACATTCAAAAATTGTAAAAAACTTTTAAACAGAGCCTTTTGGGCCGCAGAAAAATTTGCAGTTAAGCGTGATGACATGCTGTTTTAGGAGGAGGAGTACGGGAAGTAATAATATCCGAGAGTGATTGACAAAGCTAATTCCCCCTTTTTTGTGGTGACAGAGGATGCATTTTTCTCCTGTTGCAGCGAAAAGAATCATTAGGTTCCGCTGCTCTCCGCCGGTGGAGAAGAGAAGTCTGGGAAAATTGAGCCTTTGTTCATCTTTATGAGTGTAAGCATGTCGGCACTGGCAGTTGACAGACGGGTAAGCTTATCCGTGATGATTCCCCCAGCTGCACTAAACACCCGCTCTGCCAAGATCCTAGCGGCAGGGCAGGCCAGCACCTCCAGGGCATACAGCGCAAGTTCGTGCCACATGTCCAGCTTTGACATCCAATAGTTGTATGGAGCAGAGGCATCACGGAGGACGGTAGTATGATCGGCTACGTACTCCCTCACCATCTTTTTACAGGGCTCCCTCCGACTCAGCCTTGACAGGGGAGTGGTTACACATAAAGCTGGCAAAAGCCTTGGAGAGTGTTCCCCTGCCTGCTCTGTACATTTTGCCTGATCCCCGCTCCTTCCCTGCTACCTGGCCCTCGGAACTGTGTCTTCTGCCACTAGCAATGTCAGATAGGAACTTTAGCATCACTTTTTCCACCAGGGCCCTGTGGTATTGCATCACTCTCATTCCCGAAGAGGAAAGGGGTACGAGAGTGGAAAGGTTCTCCTTAAACCGTGGGTCGAGAATGGTGTACACTCAGTAATCCGTGTTGGCCAGAATGCGTCTAAAGCGAGGGTCACAGGAAAGGCAGCCTAACATGAAGTCAGCCATGTGTGCCAGGGTACCAGTATGCAACACATCGCTGTCCTCACTAGGAAAATGACTTTTAGGATCCTCCTCCTCCTCCTCTTCAGCCCATACACGTTGAACAGAAGGGAGGCAAGCACCCTCTGCAGTGTTGCCAGCTGTCTCTTCCCCCTCCTCCACCTCCAAAACGCGCTGAGATATAGACATGAGGGTGGTCTGGCCATCAAGCGACATACTGTCATCCCCTGTCTCATGTTCCAACCGCAAAGTGTCGGCCTTTATGCTTAGCAGCGAACTTCTCAGCAGGCAAAGCAGTGGAATGGTAACGCTAATGATTGCCGCATCGCCGCTCACCATCTTGGTAGACTCCTCAAAGTTTCCGAGGACCTGGCAGATAAAGAATTGCGGAGGCTGACTACCACTCTGCCGCCCATGTTGCAACTGGTATTCCACTATTGCTCTATGCTGCTCATACAGCCTCGCCAACATGTGCAGTGTAGAATTCCAGCGTGTGGGCACGTCGCACAGCAGTCGGTGCTCTGGAAGCTGAAACCAACGTTGCAGGGTCCTCAGAATGGCAGCGTCCGTGGTGGACTTGCGGAAATGTGCGCAGACACGGCGCACCATGCCGAGCAGGTCAGACAAGTGGGGGTAGTTTTTCAGAAACCGCTGAACCACCAGATTGAAGACGTGGGCCAGGCATGGCACGTGTGTAAGGCTGCCGAGCTGCAGAGCCGCCACCAGGTTACTGCTGTTGTCACACACGACCATGCCCGGATGGATGCTCAACGGCGAAAGCCAGAGGTCTGTCTTTTCTGTCAGACCCTGCAGCAGCTCGGGGGCCGTGTGCCTCTTGTCACCTAAGCTGATTAGCTTCAGCACGGCTTGCTGTTGCTTGGCCACCGCCGTGCTACCGCTCTGTGCGCTACCGACTGCTGGCGACGTGCTCACACTTGTTAATTGAGAGGTAGAGGTGCCAGAGGAGGAGGAGGGGGAGGGTTTGGAGGAGGTGGCATAAAACGCAGCAGATACCAGCACCAAGGTAGGACCCATTATTCTGGGTGTGGGTAGGACGTGAGCGGTCCCAGGCTCTGAATCAGTCCCAGCCTCCACCAAATTCACCCAATGTGTCAGGAAGATATAGTGGCCCTGCACGCCAGTAGTTGTCTTCGTGTCCGTGGTTAAGTTGACCTTCCCAGTAACCGCGTTGGTGAGGGCCCAATTAATGCTGCGGTAGACATGCTGGTGTAGGGCTGGGACGGCACACCGGGAAAAATAGTGGCGACTGGGGACCGAGTAGTGTGGGACAGCCGCAGCCATCATGTTTTTGAAAGCCTCCATTTCCACAAGCCTGTACGGCAGCATCTCCAGGCTGATTATTTGGCAAAGTGCACGTTTAAAGCTTGTGCGTCCGGGTGTATGGCGGCATATTTGTGCTTTCGCTCCAAGATGGTGTTAGCAACAGCTGAACGCTGCGCTGAGAGACATTGCTGGATGGGGTGGAGGATAGTGGAGGTTAGGGTGTGGGTGCAGGCAGGGAGGCACTCGTGCCTGTGTCCTGAGAGGGGGATTGGATCTGTGTGACAGGTTGGGGTACAGGGGAAGAGGCAGTGGTGTGACCCAGAGGCGGTGAACGGCCTTCGTCCCACCTTGTGGGGTGCTTGGCCTTCATATGCCTGCGCATGCTGGTGGTGGTGAGGCTGGTAGTGGTGGCTCCCCGGCTGATCTTGGTGAGACACAGGTTGCACACCACTGTTCGTTGGTCGTCCATGCTCTCACTAAAAATCATCCACACCTTTTAACACTTAGCCCTCTGCACAGAGGCTTGCCGCGAGGGGGTGCTTTGGGAAACAGTTGGGGGATTCTTCGCTCTGGCCCTGCTGCTACTCCTGGCTACTCCACTGCCTCTTCCAAGCTGTCTTGCTGCTGCACTTGTCTCCCCCTCTGAAGCCCTGTACTCAGTAGGCTTAGCAAATCAGGTGGGGTCAGTTACCTCATCGTCCAGCTGCTCTTCCTCCGAATCCTCTGTGCGCTCCTCCAACGGACTTACTGCCCTTACTACTACCTCACTGACAGACAACTGTGTCTCATCATCCTCATTCACAAAAAGCTCTTGAGACAGTTGCTGGAAGTCCCCAGCCTCATCACCCGTACTCCGGGAACTTTCCAAAGTAGAAAGGAGTGAGGAGGCTGGGAGGAAGGAGGCGAGAGGATTCAGAGTTGAAGTCCCTAGGCTGGGCGTAATGGACTGCGTAGAAGACTGGGTGGTCGATACATTGCTGGACGCGTTTTCTGCCATCCACGACAGGACCTGCTCGCACTGCTCTGTTTGTAATAAAGGTCTACCACGCGGACCCGTAAATTGTGATATGAAGCTGGGGACTCCAGAAACTTGCCTCTCTCCTAATCCCGCAGCAGCCGGCTGTGATTCACCACGCCCAGGAACTCAGCCTGTGCCCAAACCCTCACTTGGACGTCCACGTCCTCGACCCTTACCCCTACTCCTCATCATGGCGGATTAAGAATAGAGCAGGGCCCAAATAAATTACCCCACTGTACAGCACTGACAACTGTGGCTTAATTTACTGCACACGGAGACTTGTAGATAGCGAAGGCTCTATGCTGTGATTTGAAAAACCTAACCCGCTTTTTGCGCTGATACCTAGGGGTAATTTACCGCTCGCAGAGACTTGTAGATAATAGAGGCTGTGTGGAGTGGGAGAAGACTCTAAAGCCAGTGGATAGTGCTGGTAACTGCGGCTATCTCAACACCACCAAGGAAAGGGTATTGTGAGACGCTCTGCACAGCGGCAGAGCTGAAATACTTTGCAGTGGCCCAGGAAATATTAGAGTACTGTTTAGCGGTGAGACCTCTGTCTAATGCACTGCAGACACAGAACGGTATAAATGAAGTCGTTTGCAGTAGGCTAGGAAATGTTAGAGTACAGTTTCACGGTGAGAGCTGGTTGTACGGCACTGCAGGCTGAGAACGCTATTACTGAAAGGCTGGGAACAGGCCTAGATGCGTAATACAAATGTTGGTGCACTACTGCTCCCAGCCAGCCACAACTGTAAAGCACACGGTCAGATGTAGCCCTAAGAAGGACCATTGGGGGTCCTTGTACGGAGGATCAGGACTGTATAACTTTCCCTATAGAAGCAGCTCTGTCCCTACACTCTGCGTTATGCACTGCAGACTGAGAATGCTATAGCTGAAATGGCCTGCACTCATGCTTAAAAAAAAAAACATATTGGTGCACCACTGCTCCCAGCCAGCCACAACAGTAATGCACACTATGAAGAGTAGCCCTAAGAAGGACCGTTGGGGTTCTTGACGACAGAATCCTACTCTAACACTGTCCCTATATCAGCAGCAGCACTATCCCTAACCTCTGCCAGCATGCGTCTGAGGCGGGCCCCGGGCGGGACCACTTTAAGTACTCGGCGGTCACCTGATTGGCCCAGCCACTCACTACTGTGGGGGGGGGGGAGGGGGGGGGGGCTGGCACGTCACAGCAGGAAGTGGTAATGCCTTCCCTGCATGTCTATTGGCTAGAAAATGGTGCTACACATGCGGGGAAGGAAATGCAATTGACTCGAGTACCGCGCGGTGTTCATCTCGAGGAACGTGCATCTCGAGTACCCTAATGCTCGAACGAGCAGCAAGCTCAGACGAGTGTGCTCGCTCATCTCTAACTGTAACCTTTCCTTCCTACACAAACTCTTTAGCCACTTGTTTATCTCTCTAGTCTCCCGCCTCCTTTCTGGTGCAGCACATGGTACAGGTAGTATTTTAGAAAATGCTACTTTGAAGGTCCTTGCCCCAAGCTTACATTCTATTTCCCTGAAATTATTTTTAAGGACGACCTTCCACCTACTTCTAACTTTATCCTTGATGCTATGACTGCTGGATCCTCCCCAATCACTACCAGTAATCTGTCAACCCGATCTGCCGAACTTGAGCACCATGAAGACAACATGCTGTTCAATGATCCTGATCTTTGTGACAGATTGCCTTATCTCTCCACCTAATAATTGAGTCTCCCACTACCAAAACCTGGCCTGTCCTATCCTCCTATTCCCCCTTCTACTGGAGCAGACATTCCCCTGGCATTCAGGGACCATGTTATGCTGGAGCAGTGCTAATCCTGTAACGGTATTCCCCTCATCTGCAACTTTGTAAACTTCTTGGGTTGTGCCAATTAAGGACAAGCCTGCCTGGATCTCTTCTCTCTACCCCTCCTTCTGTCACCCAGCTAGCTTCCCGATCATCCTGCCATACTATACCATACTACCATCCAGCCCCACATCTACCCCACATGATATTTAGCTCTGGGGGCATCCCATTTCTCTTCACCATCCCATTCTATATCTAGATTTCAGCCAGTTGATTGGGCATCATAGACACAACCTGTCTATGTAGCATCTCACAGCTCACAATGCATATCAGACCCAAAACCAAGCCATGAGGACGAAACAACCCAATAGTCATGCTGGTTGAGCTCTAAAGATCCCGTGTGCAGATGGGAGAAACTACAGCACTTCATCAATATAGGCCTCTCCTCAGTAAGAGACACATGAAAGCCCATCCAGAAACAAGATTCTCTGGTTGGATAAAACCAAGATTGAACTTTTTGTCCTCAATTCTAAGTGTTAGGTTTGGAGAAAACCAAGCGCTGCTTATCACCTGCCCAATATCATCCATACAGCCTGCCCAAAAACCTGATCCAGAGGGCAAGGGACCTCAGACTGTGGAGAAGGTAGACATTCCAAAAAGATAATGACTCTAAGCACACAGCCAGGACAACATAGGAGGGGCTTAGGGGCAACTCTGTGAATATCCTTAAATCGCCCAGTGAGAGCCCCGTCTTGAATCCAATCAAACATCTCCGGAGAGACCTAAAAAAACCGAGTACAGAGTGGGAATACTTATGTCAATGCAAGCTGTTAGTTTTTAATTATGGGATATTAAGTGCAGAATGATGGGGGAAAACCCCATTATCTTTTAATTAGCACAACGCTACAACATAACGATTTGTAAAGAAAGCGAATGGGTCTGAAGACTTTCTGAATGCATTATATATACAAAATCAGGAAAATCATTTGTAAAAGCTCTGTACATGTAATACATACATTATATACACTCTGTGAAGAGAGCTGATCCCAAAAGTGTACGAGAGCTGTTCCTGACTAAATGCATAGAGATAGGTATACACTATATATTTGTATATATTGATCACTTTATGGATCAGCTGTCTCCACATTGTGTATAATGCATGTAATATATGTACAGGGTTATTACAAATATTCCTGATTCAAAACACTAATAACTTTGTTTAATGACACTCAGATACAATCCCCAGCCAGATGAGCAGCAGGGGAAGAGTGCCAGGACCTACAGGAAGACACGCCAGAGATGGCAGCGCTACTAAGGTGATGTATTCTCTTTTTTTTTTTTTTACAGTTATGGATTATTTTCAAGGGTGGCCTAAACTTCAAGCCCTCCCCCCGAAAATCCTTGTCACGGAGAGTCCCTGGATCCAGAGGATCACGATCGTGTTCCATTGATTTCATACATACCGTATATACCGGCGTATAAGGCGACGGGGCGTATAAGACGACCCCCCAACTTTCACCTTATACGCCGGTAATACAGTGGAGAAAAAAAAAAATCATTACTCAGCTCCCCCGGCGTTCTGTCGCGCTCCGGCAGGATGTCGCTCGCTCCTCGTCCCCGGCGCAGCATTGCTTTCTGAATGCGGGGCTTGAAATCCCCGCCTCCAGAAAGCTAATACACACGCCGTCAGCCAGTTACAGCCATTCAATGACATCATTGAATGGCTGTGATTGGCTAAAACACACGTGCGCCTTCAGCCAATCACAGCCATTCAATGCTGTCATTGAATGGCTGTAACTGGCTGACGGCGTGTGTATTAGCTTTCTGGAGGCGGGGATTTCAAGCCCCGCATTCAGAAAGCAATGCTGCGCCGGGGACGAGGAGCGAGCGACATCCTGCCGGAGCGCGACAGAACGCCGGGGGAGGTGAGTAATGATTTTTTTTTTTACACTTTTTTTTTTTGTATTACCGGCGTATAAGACGACCCCCGACTTCAGAGCAGATTTTTCGGGGTTCAAAAGTCGTCTTATACGCCGGTATATACGGTATGTACCCGCGGGGGGTACCCAAAAACAACAGGAATAAATGTATTAAAAATAATCTATTTATTTGTACATTTTGAGACTTCAGTCTCCTTCAAAGTCCTCTCCACCTGAGGCAATCAATTTGTCCAAATGTTTTTTTCATTGCTCAAAATGTTTTTTTTTAACTTGCTGTTATTAGTGTCCTAAGACTTGTGCCATGTTTTCTTTCGCTGATTTAACATTTGGTAAAAAAACATTTTTCTATGAGTTTTTTTTTAACCTGAGACGATATTAAAAAGTCTCGTGTGGCGCAGAGTGTAAGCTCTCACTCACAACCTGAAGGTTGCAAGTTCAAACCTTGAATGGTTCAGGTAACCGGCTCAAGGTCGACTCATCCTTCCAAGGTCAGTTAAATGAGTACCCAGCTTGGTGGGGGGTAATAAATAAAAATGATCTGAAAAGCGCTGCGTAATATGTTGGCGCTATACAAAGAACAAGATTTATTTTTTTATTTTAAGTCGCATAGAATGAAATGAGGTGCCGATATACACTACTATCGGCCGGCTGATATACGCTACTATCTGATGCATTGGATTTCAACAAATCAGATCAGACGTAAAAGGGGCCGGACGGCCAGTGTAGCGCATTTCAGCTGGGCGCTTTCATGTCAGCCAGGAAAGATAGTCCTGGAACTATCTTTCTTGCTGGAGTGTGACAGCTGCCGGAGTAGGGAGGTGGAAGGAAGTTTAGCAGCATGAATGCTAAGCTCCCTTCCCCTTTTCTGCTCCTCTTAGCCCCTTGCCGGCTGTTTTCAATGGGAGGGGCGGGAGCTAGTTGCTAAGAACACTAGCTCCCGGCCTGCCCCGCCTCCTCCCGTGCCAAGAGCAAAGGCTAAACTGTCTCCCCCCACCCGACGGCAATCTGGGTTCAACGTATATGCAGCAGGCCCAGGCCGTCTGAACGGGCGCACAAACAGCAGATCTGTGCACCTGTTCAGGCGTTTCTACGGCACTGGCGGGTGCAATTAAAAATGTCTACGCTCGTGTAAAAGAGCCCTAACACTCAGTACTTTTTGGACACGTGCATTGTCATGACGGAAGAACCAGTCACCTATTTTGCACAGAACGTCTGGAACGAGGTTGATCATTAATTGATATTTAACCCTGTTTGAAACGGGGGAATCATTTGAAAACTTGTGTTTTGCTCATGGCAGCTTCCCAATAGGCTCTTTGTAGCAGAATGTCATCACTACACATTGTTTGTATGACTCAGGCATCACAAAATAGGAAAGAAACTGAAAAATGTGTTGAAAAAAAAAATCTCTGGAGCCGAACACAACCTATACACTTTGTATATACAATATATATAGATATACTCAGCAGGAGCAAAAGGCAAATATAGAGTAGAAAAGTTTATTCCGATTCAGCCAGGCAAAAATACAAAATCTGATGCTTTCATTAATTAAATGAACAATACAAGTTGGAAAAAAGGGAGAGTGGTAAGCTGTATCCCACATACCTCTCACTAATAAAAAGTAATAGACAATTTTCTGCATTCAGTTCTTTTGAATACTATTACACAAGGTAATAGAGTTTTGGAAATAGCAGTCTTAGAAGGCTGTCATAGAGAGCATCTCTTCTTTCTTTCGTGTTTTTTTTCCTTTTTATTAAATGACTAAGTGCAGCAGTCTGTGTCCTATCTCTCCTTCTTGCATCTATTGGATTGTATTATTTTACATTTTGATTGAAATGATGTCACCGGCAGATAAAAACCCAAGCAAGGCATTGTAATTGAATAAGGCTGAGTTGTTTATTCTTGTGATCTACA
Source organism: Eleutherodactylus coqui (assembly GCF_035609145.1). NCBI lineage: Eukaryota > Metazoa > Chordata > Amphibia > Anura > Eleutherodactylidae > Eleutherodactylus > Eleutherodactylus coqui. Next base: position 1,708,978 of record NC_089845.1, on the reverse strand, counting down.
GTGGCGCTTTGCTTGTCCTTACAGCAAATGCATAAAAGATCCCCCAGTGTTTAACATGCCATTGATTAGATCTATTAAAAAAAATCAAATCAAATTGCCAGGGACGAGTGGGAAGCGAGACCATGAGGGGGAAAAGTAAAATAAATATATAATTAAATAGGAAAATAAATAAATTAATGGCAAGACACCATCTGCAAAACTTTTCATGTGTGACGGAAAGTATCAATAAATACATTTCATGTGGCATCAGTACCAGATGCAAACAGCTTTGATTGACATAATTTAAATGGCAGTTAATGGGAACATGTCCCATAAAATAGCTTACTATTCAGAATATAAACCTGCAATCAGGCTTCTATAAAAAAAAAACAAAGTAGGAAAATAACTTCATTACCCAAGATGATTAATTATACTAAAATTCTACTAAAGCCTGCTGTATACTTTAAATAAGAGACACACAATACACGTAAATGTTCATGAAAAATGGTATTTTGTGCAAATAATTGGGTAGAATAGTCTCAACGCTCAAATGTTATACTGCAAACTCATATAATAAAGTCCTAAGTATAATAAGCAGGAACATCAACACAAACATTTAAGAGGAAGGCATCTTTGGAATACAACTTATTGTTTAAATCAAGTCGTTATATTGAATTTAATGTTTGATCATTTTGATGGTATTTGATTTAATTTTCCCCCTGCGGGATCGGCGACACAATAGAGCATGCTGCGATTTGTTTTCCGGACCAGAAGGTCCGCCAAACAAATCATGCTTTGATTAAGCTGCAGGCACCCATGATTGTCTATGAGCGGTTTGAACTGCGGATCATCCGCACGGGCCGACCACGTAGATTTCGCAATTCAAACCTGCCCGTGGACATGAGCCCTAACACATTATTTAGGCCGCACAATGAACCGAATAAAGTTATCATGTCATTTTTTGTTGCAGTTTGTGCACCGTAGAAAAAAGACGCACCAAATGATGGCGGAATTTCATTAATTGGCTGAGCAACGCTTGAGAGCCAATCAAAGCCATCGCTTCTTGGAGGCGGGATTTATTAATCCCATAATTCAGGGAGGGATCTTCTGTGGGCGGCAGATGACTATAGGAAGCCTGCTGGAGCTCTGTAGTGCAGGGTAGGGCTTATTTTCGTGGTAGGTCTTATTTTTGGGGAAAACACTCTGAACAAGCCCTAAAAAGCACCTTTAATAAATAGCTAGTAAAACCTGAGCATTAGGCCTTCTACACACGGGTGAGTGCAATTTCGGCCAGTAAAAAAGCTAAATGATTTCACTGCTTGTGTATGCATGTTTTTCATTAGAGTGTCATCCATTTTTCATGTGTGTCTAAAAAGGTGGAAAGTGGCCCAAGTGAAGCCATTTAAAACTCCTATTGAAGTCAGTGGGTGTGTAGGAGAAAGGAGCCCATAGGCCTGCCATACAAGTGCATTCTGTTGTTTTTAAAGATTCCATTGACTTGAATAGAGGATTCTGGTCCAAGAATTGCACTACAATAGGGCATGCTGTGATTGTTGTACATGGACCTTCGGTCTGTGATGATAATCTCCCATGTGAATGAATACATATTTAATAGGTCCGAGATAAGTCTGAGTTGTATTACTTTTAAATTTGCATGGAATCAATCCATTTAAGAACCATTCTGAACTAGCAGCTTTTAAGCTTACTTTCTATCGTACAGTTGTTATTTTGCATACATTCTAAGCATACAATGGGGTTTGAAATACAAAGATAAGTGCTTTTTCGGCCTCCAGTGTACTATATAAGGGAAATATGATTAACAGAAAATGAGTCAAAAAAGCGGGAGTATTGTGGTTGTGCAAGGTGAAATAATAAATGAGTTTGTTGCTGGCCTCCTGGTCTCTGGACCATGTTTTTATTACAATGGAAGTCAGTGGGTGACATCTGAAACGATGTGACATGGAGTTGTGTGTGTCAGGGCTCTACATCTCACATACACATCAGGACATGAAACTCTAATCTACCTTCTAGGGGATTTTTTCTTACTGTAAGTGTATGGCTCAAATGTCATGAACAGAAGTGGATGGGTATAAATAGGAATGTGATACTGTAGCTGATGGCGGGGATGGAGGCCCTGTGGCTTCTCTCTGTTCGAGGAACAGGGCATTAACAGCAACATTGCAAACCACATATACAGACGGCTTTCTTCACGCAATCGGGTTTTTTCTGATGTCTTTTCTAACTTGCAAAAATGCATTCATTTAATTGCATTTTTTTACAAGTGTTTCTTTGTGGCATTATTAGTCACATAGCTTGTAAGTCTTTTTTATAGAGAATCCTATGAGCCAAAGCCAGAAACAATGCCCCCCCCTCCAGCATAGTGCAATTTATAAAAAAAAACACAATAGACAAATAAACTGCACCAACATTTTGAAAAAAGGCCACAAAAAGGCAACAGTGTGTTTTGTAATTCCCTATTGACATACAACTAACGTCTGGTTGTGGCTTCAAAAAAGCAGTAAAAATCACCAACATCAAAAAACGCCATGCTACACATAACACCGGCGTCACAAAATTGTGTAGTTTTATCAGGCACTCTAAATGGAGCCACAATGGAAGGAATACATTATGACAGGCGCTCCCTACGGTGCGTTGGAGTAAATTGTGTCTAATATATGAAAAGGTGTGCACTACATAAGAAATTGGGCCGCCCCTCGCCGTCACATACGCCAGACAGTTAAGTGGCGATGAGGGTGTGTGGGTGGTGCCACACTCTGGATTTCAGTAAACCTTTGATTCAGCGCCATATAAAGCTGATAAATAAATCTGCTTTTCGATGTTCAAAAAATTGTTCAAACGAGCAAAAGTGAATGCTAATCATTAGGTATAAAGGTGAGCTAATGACGAATGGTCCTTCACTTTTCATTCTTAGTTCATTCTTTGTGCGGCTCATTGGCTCGTTCACTTATCGTTCTTTTTAAACAGCTCTTTTTCAGTCTTTCACGGAGCTTATACAGCAAATGTGGAAGACTGAACGATTCTCATTAGAATGAGCCAACCTAAACGGGCTGCTCCAGAGTGAATGAGCTAGCAATGATGTCACTTGCTTGTTCGCTCGTTCGAATGATAGGCTCATTTAAAAGGGCCTTAAGGTATTGAAAATTGGGCTTACCTATTTTGCAGACTATCAGACGCACCTGACTATAAGCGCTCCTGCACCAACTTGCAATGCGTTTTAAACATTAGAAAGTCCCAATGACAATCGCGTTAAAAAAACGCACGTGGGTGTGAGCCCTAAAGCACACCCCAGGGTAGTTCAGTTTTCCTGGTGGTGTAAGGAGGTGTTAGTCTCACTAACATTGCGGTATAATGTATTGTTTACTACTTTATACTACATTGTTCAGGCTCTGAGACTCACAGTGGCACTGAGATAAACTATATGGCCATGTGTAGTGGCAGAATGTGGTCAGCTTCAGTGTAAAGGAAAGTGTATGGGTAACTCTGAGGGAAGCTGCTGCTATAACTGATATCCCAGTCAGTAGGCTGAAGACTGACTTAGGGATCCATGTGATGTTCCTCTGCCTTTAGGGGTCTGCATCTGCGAAAAGGCACTCTAGCACTGCAGGTCAGCAACTGGAGAACTTCCTTCCACATTGAGGGAATTATAGGGAACCTGTGCCTTAATTGGCTCTGTAACAAGTGTGTTATACTATAGGGGGACTATGTATGTATGACTAGGAAAAAGAATCCCTGTAACGTACCAATGTACAGCATACTGTCTTAGGCTGTTTTCACACAGGGCAGTTGAGATTAGGTAAAACCACATCAGCAAAACTGCATGTTTTTTTACATGGCTTTTAAAAAGTTTCTGGGTTTTACAAAACCCACAGCAAAACGCGTGTTTTTGGTGCATTTTTTAGCAGAGCCATGAGAATACACCCTTATTTTATTATACAGTATTATTATATAGGACATAAGAGAATGCAAATGTTATGTGTGGCCTCTCCCCTTTAATGACAGCTCTCCTGGTCCTGGTCACAGATATCAGAACTGATTCACAGTGCTGAGGGTTGGCTTCAATTGTATTTGCTACTGTCAATCACTCTCTCAATTATTATGTTAAAAATCTGTCCCAAGGATCAAGGCTGAGAAAACACCATCTCATGAAGGAGAAGGACAGGGCTGACATCAGCTCACATGCCTCTTATCTGCTTATATTAGCTGGGCATATCCCTTTACTAAAACTCCTTGGGGAAGTGGTGATCAGTCAGAGCACTTTGCTAGCATTCTGCTGATTTTTAAGGACGTGGTTGGGAAGGTCTGGTAAAACCACACTGCCCTGACTCTTGAGTAAAAGACACAAGGACTTTTTAGCAAGATTTTTGGGGGGACATTTTTGCACCATACGAAGAAAGTTTTAAAATTTCCTTCACAGTATCTTTAATTGTAGAAGCAATTGAATACTTCCTTTATGATAAATAAAACAATGCAACTTTTGCCAGTAGGAGTATATTACAAATTTGAAAAGTTATAAGTAAAGTTGGTTGAGCAATTAACCACATGAGAGAGTTTAAAGCTAATTGCATTCAGGAGAGTGGATTGAGAAACTGGAAGATGATCAAACAGTGTAGTAATACATCCAGTTATTGGAAGAATGGCTGCATAAATTAAAAATTTTGGCAGGCAAGATCCCAGCTTTAGTGGTGAAAAGTTTTCTAATTGTTACAAATGTCGGAAAATAATTGAACTGACAGGTTGTGGCTGAAAGTCTAATTATATAATAAAATCTCTAACACCAATTGTTGCAATGACTACATTTGTAGTTATAGCATAGAAACAGGCAAAGCTATATGGAAAAATTACTATATTACATATTGAATCATATTAATTAAAGGACATAGACACCTTATTCCTATTTTTCATTAGCCTCTGAAATGCAAAATTAAGCTTTCTAAATAGTCTTCAATTTTTTTTAAGGCTGGTTTCAGACAAGTGTAACACGTCCATACTATGGATCCATAATACAGATAGCATTGCAGCCATATGTCATCAGTATTGTATCAGTATTTGATCTTTATTTGCCTCCATATTTGGTTTTATTTTCTACAGAGCAAATGTGTATCTGTATTTGATCAATAGAAAATAATACCAATGAATGCAAATACAGAGTCAAAAAGGAACAACAATAGGTCAGGCTGCTTTTTTATAGCACAGCCATGAAAAATATGGCCATGTGTGATAGATTCATAGATTTACATCAGCTGTGTATTACAGACTGTAAAACATAGTCCAAATATGGAGTTAAAATATGTTCATCTGAAAGCAGCCTTATTAAAGATTTACTGTACTTTTGCTGCTGGAGAGTCTGTGTAACCCCTTTACTTAGCAGGCTGCGCTGCTTAATTTGACATATATCCGACAAACCTCTGCTCTTGACTTTGCCTGCTGTCTCCCCTCTCTCTTTCCTTTCTTTTAGCGTAAGAGATTGCAGAAAGAATAAGAGAGGTTTTATCAGCCAGTTGAGAGTATTGAGGGGGGTATCCCAGTTATCAGGATGGGCTGATCCCAAAAGCTGTAGATACAGAGGAAAGCATACACATTAGGCAGTTTGCTGGAGCTAGAAGAAGATGGTGAATCATGTATCCTGTCTATAAGTGTAGGGAAAAAGTAGGGCATTAACAGAAATCTCTGTAGGTGTAAAGGGGAATCCCACACTTTTCACCATCATTGTCTGTTAGCACAAGGGAGAAGAAATCCATTGTTACGTTCAACCTGGACGTGCGGGATCTGTCACTCGCAGATCTACCAAAAATGAAAACAAATAAAGGAAAAACAAGAATGGAACCAAAATATGGGAGACACTGTCCCTATACAACCAAACACTGGGAAGGGCCCTGCCTGAAAGCAGGGCGATTTCCCTGATAAGGATGGTCCTGACCGCTCGCCTCGGCCCTTACATGGGGAAAGGAAACAAAAGCCAGAATACCAAAATCACTATGCAAACAAATGCAGTACTTAGCTTGAGATGCAGCAAGTTATCACAGTTTATCTCAGTCTCATGCCAGGCTAAATAGCCCTAGTAATTATCCACAGGTGCAACTAAGCACGTCACATCAAATACCACACCCACTGAGTCAGAAGATGTAGAAACCAGCATCAGGCTATCAACAAGGCAGCAATTCCAGAACCGCCGCAACATGCATCATGGGCTGTAGAAGGAGAAATCAGTAGAGGAATGAAGCAGTGCTCATACATGCAAGCCAATGAAGGCAGAATCATCCCGGACACAAAGAAGTCACATCCAGCATGTATTTACTAGGAGAGACACACTCACATGACACAGATGTTAAACCTTTGAGACGGGAGCAGGAAGCGAACTGCAAACTTTGCGCATTTTTTAACTAAAGATAACCGCAAGCATATCTAAGACCATTTTTCTGTGTGAAAGGTTTCCTTTACAGAGCAAACAATAATTGGGAGAATATGAAGATACTTTCTTCAGTCACATTTTCAAACGCATGCTCCCATGTAGTCCTGGCATTACACACATCTACTGACTAAAAGCCCATGAATGACGGCAGGTCTGGACAATCCTCTAATGCAGAGGGTGGCCACTCAACGTTCTCCTGATAGATGAAGTTGGGGAAAGGAAGGAGCACAGATTTTAACTTTCAATCCCTGATTTTTTGGAAATAAGCTGGTGTCAGAGCTGTCCGGCTGCAGCTTTCATCACTAAACACCTACATGCTTGGCCAAGCTGAACATTCATGTGAATGGGGAAGCCATAGAAAACAGCTGCTGGCCGAACAACTGATTCAGTCAACTACTGTTGTAGGTATGTGGGTACCTTAACCCCTTCAGTGGTTTCTTACCCCCCTGTCAGACCCACCAGGGCAGGTTTTTTAACCCCTTAAGGACCAGGTTGTTTTGTACCTTAAAGGACCAGACACTTTTTAGGGATTTTACCCATGTGGCGGTTTTACTGCTCCATTTTTTTTCCTTTAGCTACCAAAATTATTTTTGCTGCGTTTTTTTTTTCTGTGACATATAGGACTATTTTTTAAATATCTTTTTCACTGACTTTTTTTCCCGTTTTTTAGTTTTATTGAGGGTAAAATGCTAAAGAAAATGATTTTTTAAAACATTTATAGTTTTTTTTTTAAATTATTTTTATATTTACACTAAAATGAAGTATGGGAATGGGTTCCTCTATTTGTTTCGGACATTTTGATATATAGTATGTATGGTTTTGGTTTACAGGGCGCATACGGCGACGGTTTTTGTTGGCGTCTGCTTTGTGTTATTCTCTTTTTTTATGTATGTATTGTTGTTTTATTCTGTTGTTTTGTTTTACTGATGTATGTAATTATGTTTTTTACTATCTATGTCCCCCATGTTGTCATATAAGATCTCTGGGGGACATTCACTTTTTTTTTTTTAACTTTATTTGACATTTTCCAACTGTAGCTGGGGTGTCCATAGGATCCCCAGTTACAGGGGAAAGCAACCCCTGTGGTGACATTAGTCACCTGCAGAGCTGCCAGGGTCTAAGTCTGACCCTCCAGCTCTGCATAGCAGGGAATCCCGGGAGGTCACATGACCCCCCGAGGCTCCCGTAGTGAAAGTACTTCTTACTTTCACTTTGCCCAGACAGTGCTCATTGAGCACTGTATATCAGGGAAGCAGAAGGCAGGAAGGGTTAAAAACTGATTGCAGAGGCAGGAGACTTAGAGCACCGCCGTATTTTTGCTATCGGCGGTCCTCTAAGCCCAGGACCAGCCGCCGTATATATACAGTGGCTGGTCCTAAATGGGTTAAATGGGCTAATCATTTCAACTAATTTTTCAGTTGTGTTCCCAGAGCCATAACATTTTCATTTCCTCATTGACACGGCCGTATGCGGGACAAGTTGTACTTTTTGATGGCATCATTTTTGGGTATATATAATGTATTGCATAACTTTTGTAAAAAATTTGTAGGGAGATTGGGGGAAAAAAAAGAAATTCTGCCAATTGTTTGTTGGATTTCATTTTTACGGCATTCAGCGTGCAGAATAAATAATGTGATATCATTATTCTCTGAGTCACACGATTCCGGCGATAACAAGTTTATACAGTTATTTTAGGTTTTGCTATTTTTGCATGTTTAAAACATTTTTTTTTCTTAAAGGTTTGCTTTTGTGTCGCCACATTCCAAGAGCCGTATTAATTTTATTTTTCCATTGCCAGCGCTCTAGAAGGCCGTGTTTTCTGCGGGATGAACTCCAGTCTTCATTTATCTCATTTTTAGGAACATGTAAAATTTTGATCACTTTTTATTCCATTTTTTCTAGGGGCAAGATTAACAAAATCTGTAATTCTGGCATGTTTTCTATTTTTCATTGCATTCTCTGAGCAGTATAAATAATCTATTAAAGTCATTCTCAAGGCCAGTACGATTATGCCAATACCAAATTATGATATTTTTTTTCTTTTTTCACAGTAAAAAAAATAAATAAATAAATTATATATATTATTTTTATCGCTGCATTCAAAGATCCCTAGCATTTTATTTTTTTTATCAACAGAGCTATGGAAGGGTTTTTATTTTGCGGGATGAGTTGCACTTTTTATTAGTACCATTTATTGATCTGTGCAGAATAGTGATGAGCGAGCATACTCGCTAAGGGCAATTGCTCGAGTTAACATTGCCCTTAGCGAGTACCTGCCCGCTCGAGCGAAAAGGTTCGGCTGCCGGCAGCGGGCAGGGAGCTGCGAGGGAGAGCGGGGAGGAATTGAGGGGAGATCTCTCTCTCCCCCCCACTCCCCCTGCTCACTGCCGCAACTCACCTGTCACCCGCGCCGGCACCTGATCATCACTAGTGCAGAATTTTGATCACTTTCTATTACTTTTTTTGTATGATAAGATAGCTATTTTTGCCACGTTTAAAAAATTTTTTTCTCCATGCTGTGCACCCTGCTGATTAAGTTCTTCCCACTCCAGGACGTACATTTACACCCTGCAGAGTTAAGGTATGTATGAAGAGAGATCGCGGCGCAACCTCTCTTCATACAGTGCAGGTGTCAGCTGTTTATTACAGCTGACATCCGCAGGCAATAGCCGCAATCATACAACATAATGTCACACTGCAGGAGCTATCAAAGCATCGCTAGTTGTGATCCCCCAGAGGAGCTTAAAAAAAAGTAAAAATAAGATCAATAAAGTTTTATTTATTGTAAAAAAAAAAGTAATAAAAGTTTATATCACCCTCTTTTTGCCATATCTATAATAAAAAATCATAAAAGAATAATACATATTTGGCATTGCTGTGTCCGTAAAAATCGAATCTATCAAAGTAGTACACTATTTACCCCACACCGTGAATGTTGTCCGAAAAAAAAAGAAAGAATGCCAGAAATGCACTTTTTTAGTCACCCTGTCTCTCAGAAAGAATGCAATAAAGTTATATGTATTCCAAATTGGTACTAACGTAAACTACAGGACATCCCGACAAAAATGAGCCCTTACTCAACTACGTCGGCTGAAAAAAAAAAGAAGATGCAGCAGAAAATAATTTGTAGACCATAAATAACAGTGAAAGCAACAGAATCCCTGACTACTGTGCCTACCACAGGATCCCTTTGACAGTGATAAAGTAAAAATGCCTCCAATTGTGTTGTCCTTGGTCAGAGAAATGTAATCATTGTAGGTGTGGTTTAGTAGATGGCCTGTGCTACACAACTTGCCTTTTTTACCACTTTCCTAAAAGTGAAACTCTCAATTTGTCAGACATATTGTCTTAGGAAGATCCCCCTTCTTATAGTGCATCTCTCACCATCACTTGAATAGTTTGCCAGGATATGTAACTTGTTTGTCATCTGTAGTTCTTAATGGATCATCTTAAGTAGAGATGAGCGAGCACCAAAATGCTCGGGTGCTCGTTGCTCGAGTCAAACTTTTCGTAATGCTCGAGAGTTCGTTTCGAACAACGAACCCCATTGAAGTCAATGGGGGACTCGAGCATTTTTGTATGGGACCGATGCTCCGCATAGCTGATGACTTATCAAACACCAGAAAACATCAGAAAGTCATGGAAACACCACAGAAATGGATAGGCTCCCAGGTCCCACTATTAAGCCAAAATGGGGGCAAGAGTCTGGCGTCACCCCATAACAATTTACTTCGGACAAACCCTCATTAGCAAGGCACACCTTAGCTTAGCACCACACTACCTGCAACCAAGGACAATCACTGCCTGCGGGTGACACCGCTGCCTCTTCTCCTCGGTAAGATCCTGGCATTGCTGTTCAACCCCCCATGACCCTGTGTCCACAGCGCACACAAAAGTTTCCCTGCGCAGCATTCAGCTGCCTTCATGCCACACGCTCGCTTCATAGCCACACCACCGTCATGTCTATTTATAAGTGTGTCAGCCATGAGGAGGAACCGGAGGCACACACTGCAGAGGGTTGGCAGGGCCAGGAAGCGACCTTCTTTGAAAGTGTGGGCGATAGCCCACAATGCTATTGAGAATTGATGATAAATTGATGTATGATCATCATTCCAATCTCATGCCACCTCCGTCACAAAATTGTCAGGAGCCACAAACGTGGGCATAAAGGGGACTCAGGTGCCAGCACTTCTACACATCTCCACAATGCAGCAATACTCTGTGTGGGAAGCACGTGAGCGGACCCAGGGTCAGGCTCGGTCCAAGCCTCCACGTTGTGTGACCCAAGGTGTCGCGAGATACATAGCAATGGGAAATCCATGTGTCCCCACACAATTCATTCTATGTAGGTGTCAGGTAGCTCAACAACGCAATGGGAAGTCTTTAAGTTCATTGGGCTTGCCTATGGCAGAGTTTCACCCCACCAATGACCTCGGCCCACATTTTTTACCCTAGTCAGTCAGTGTATTTGTGCCAGACAGGTAAAACATCTCTATGGGACGTCTTTGTGCACTCACAGCATAGGCGAGCCCAAAGAACCCAAGGAAATTATTACACATAAAGAAATCACAGCACCCAAACATGGCAGAGTTTCACCCGTCCAAGGACCTCGGCCCATATTTCTACCCTAGTCAGCCAGTGTATTTGTGCCAGACCGTTAAAACACAGCTATGGGAAGTCTTTGTGCACACACAGCATAGGCGAGCCCAAGGAACTTAAGATGGTATTACCCATAAAGAAATCACAGCACCCAAACATGGCAGTTTCACTCCACCAAGGACTTCGGCCCACATTTCTACTCTAGTCACTCAGTGTATTTGTGCCAGACAGGTAAAACACCGTTATGGGAAGTCTTTGTGCACCCACAGCATAGGCGAGCCCAAGGAACCCAGGGATATTATTACACATAAAGAAATCCAAGTGCCCAAACATGGCAGAGTTTCACCCTGCTAAGGGCCTCGGTCGACATTTCTGCCCTAGTCAGTCAGTTTGTTTCTGCCAGACAGGTAAAACAACGCAATGGGAAGTCTTTGTGCACCCACAGCATAGACGAGTCCCTGGAACCCAAGGAAAGTATTTCACATAAAGAAATCAGAGCGGCCAAACAAGGCAGTTTCACCCTGCCAAGAACCTCCACCTCGGCTCACACCCTCAGTAATATTGGGCATAAAGCGGACTCGGATGCTAGTGCAGCTGTGAACGTCTCATTAATGCAGTAACGCTCCTTTTGTTTGGCGCAATCCAGTGTCTCAGATAACTGTGGTAACACGAGAGAAAAAACATGTTGCCCAGTGCTGATCCCTTGACCCCAAGCAGGAGGAGGAGGTGGCATAACAAGGCCAAGATACTATGACCGAGGTAGGACCCGCAATAGTCTGTGTGGGAAGTATGTGAGCGGGTCCTGGGTTAGGCTCGGTCCCAGCCTCCACCTTGTGTGAACCAAGCTGCCGCGAGTAACATAGCAATGGGAAATCCATGTGTCCCCACACACTATGTATTCTGTGTAGGTGTCAGATAGCTCAACACCGCAAGGTGTCTTTGAGTTTCTTGGGCTCGCATATGCTGTCAGTGCACAAGGATGGTATTACACAGAAAGAAATGAGTGCCCAAACATGGCAGAGTTTCACCCCGCCAAGGACCTCGGCCTCGGCCCACATTTCTGCGCTACTCAGTCAGAGTATTTGTGCCAGATAGGTAAAACACTGCGATGGGAAGTCTTTGTGCACCCACAGTATAGGAAGACCCCAGTAACATTCCTGTAGCAAAAGTATAGGCAGACCCCTGTAACATTTCTGAAGCTAAGGTATAGGCAGACCCCAGTAACATTTCTGTAGCAGAAGTATAGGCAGACCCCTGTAACATTCCTCTAGTAGAAGTATAGGCAGACCCCAGTAACATTTCTGTAGTAAAAGTATAGGCGGACCCTTGTAAGATTCCTGTACTAGAAGTATAGGCAGACCCTTGTAACATTCCTGTAGCAGAAGTATAGGCAGACTCCAGTACCATTTCTGTAGCAAAGGTAGAGGCAGACCCCTGTAACATTTCTGTAGCAGAAGTATAGGCAGACCCCTGTAACATTCCTGTAGCAGAAGTATAGGCAGACCCCTGTAACATTCCTGTAGCAGAAGTATAGGCAGACCCCAGTAACATTCCTGTAGCAGAAGTATGGACAGACCCCTGTAACATTCCTGTAGCAGAAGTATAGGCAGACCCTAGTAATATTTCTGTAGTAAAACTATAGGCGGACCCCAGTAACAAGGCGAGGGTCACGGGAAAGGCAGCCTAACATGAAGTCAGCCATGTGTGCCAGGGTACCAGTATGCAACACATCGCTGTCCTCACTAGGAAGATGACTTTCAGGATCCTCCTCCTCCTCCTTCTCTACAGCCCATACACGCTGAACAGATGAAAGGCAAGCAGCATGGGTACCCTCTGCAGTGTGGCCAGTTGTCTCTTCGCCCTCCTCCTCCTGCTTCTCGCCCTCCTCCTCCTGCTTCTCCCCCTCCTCCTCCAAAACGTCCTGAGATATAGACATGAGGGTGGTCTGGCTATCAAGCGACATACTGTCATTCCCCGTCTCCTGTTCCAAACGCAAAGCGTCGGTCTTAATGCTTTGCAGCGAACTTCTCAGCATTCAAAGCAGCGGGATGGTAACGCTAATGATTGCCACATTGCTGCTCACCATCTGGGTAGACTCCACAAAGCTTCTGAGGACCTGGCAGATATCTGCCATCCATGCCCACTCCTCAGTTAAGAATTGCGGAGGCTGACTACCACTACGCCGCCCATGTTGCAGCTGGTATTCCACTATTGCTCTACGCTGCTCGTACAGCCTGGCCAACATGTGCAGCATAGAATTCCAGCATGTGGGCACGTTGCACAGCAGTCAGTGCTCTGGCAGCTGAAACAGATGTTGCAGGGTCCACAGAGTGGCAGCATCCATGGTTGACTTGCGGAAATGTGCGCAGACGCGGCACACATTGCCGAGCAGGTCAGACAATTGGGGGTAGTTTTTCAGAAACCGCTGAACCACCAGATTGAAGACGTAGACCGGGTATTGCACGTGTGTGAGGCTGCCGAGCTGCAGAGCCGCCACCAGGTTATGGCCGTTGTCACACAACGACCATGCCGGTTGGAGGCTTAGTGGCAAAAACCAGAGGTCGGTCTGCTCTGTCAGACCCTGCAACAGCTCGGGGGCCGTGTGTCTTTTGTCACCTAAGCTGATTAGTTTCAGCATGGCTTGCTGACGCTTGCCCACCGGTGTGCTGCTGCGCCGCACGCTACCGACTGCTGGCGATGGCTCACACTTCTTCATTGAGAGGTAGAGGTGGTGGAGGAGGAGGAGGGTTTGGAGGAGGTGGCATAAAACGCCGCAGATACCAGCACCGAGGTAGGACCCGCTATTCTGGGTGTGGGTAGGACGTGAGTGGTCCCAGGCTCTGACTAGGTCTCAGCCTCCACCAAATTCACCCAATGTGCCGTCAGGGAGATATAGTGTCCCTGCCCGCCAGTACTTGTCCACGTGTCCGTGGTTAAGTTGACCTTCCCAGTAACCGCGTTGGTGAGGGCACGATTTATGTTGCGGGGGACGTGCTGGTGTAGGGCTGAGATGGCACACCGGGAAAAATAGTGGCGACTGGGGACCGAGTAGCGCGGGACTGCCGCCGCCATCATGTTTTTGAAAGCCTCCGTTTCCACAAGCCTGTACGGCAGCATCTCCAGGCTGATTCATTTGGCAATGTGCACGTTCAAAGCTTGTGCGTTCGGGTGCGTGGCAGCGTATTTGCACTTTTGTTCCAACGCTTGTGTTAGCAACAGCTGAACGCTGCGCTGAGAAACATTGCTGGATGGAGTGGAGGACAATTGAGGTGAGGGTGTGGGTGCAGGCCGGGAGGCGCTCGTGCCTGTGTCCTGGGAGGGGGGTTGGATCTGTGTGGCAGGTTGGGGCACAGGGGAACAGGCAGTGGTGTGACCCAGAGGCGGTGAATGACCTTCGTCCCAGCTTGTGGGGTGCTTGGCCATCATATGCCTACGCATGCTGGTGGTGGTGAGGCTGGTAGTGGTGGCTCCCTGGCTGATCTTGTTGCAACACAGGTTGCAGACCACTGTTCGTCGGTCGTCCGTGCTCTCACTAAAAAAACATCCACACCTTTGAACACCTAGCCCTCTGCATGGAGGCTTGCCACGAGAGGGTGCTTTGGAAAACAGTTGGGGGATTCTTCGCTCTGACCCTGCCTCTACCCCTGGCCACTCCACTGCCTCTTCCAACCTGTCCTGCTGCTGCACTTGCCTCCCCCTCTGAAGCTCTGACCTCAGTAGGCTTAGCCAGGCAAGTGGGGTCAGTCACCTCATGGTCCAGCTGCTCTTCCACCAAATCCTCTGTGCGCACCTCCCTCGGACTTACTGCCCTTACTACTACCTCACTGATAGACAACTGTGTCTCATCATCATCCTCATTCACAAAAAGCTCTTGAGACAGTTGCTGGAAGTCCCCTGCCTCATCACCCGGACTCCGGGAACTTTCCAAAGGTTGGGCATCGGTCACCACAAACTCCTCAGGTGGGAGAGGAACCAGTTTTTCCCACTCATGGCAGGGACCCGAGAACAGTTCCTGGGAGTCTGCCTGCTCATCAGAGTATGTCATTTTAATGGAGTGAAGAGGCTGGGAGGAAGGAATAGCAGCAGCCAGAGGATTCAGACTTGCAGTCCCTAGGCCGGGAGTAGTGGACTGCGTAGAAGACTGGGTGGTCGATACATTGCTGCACGCATTTTCTGCCATCCACGACAGGACTTGCTCACACACCTCTGTTTGCAATAAAGGTCTACCACGCGGACCCATAAATTGTGATATGAAGCTGGGGACCCCAGAAACTTGCCTGTTGATTCACCACAACCAGGAACTCAGCTTGTGCCCACACCCTCACTTGGACGTTCACGTCCTCGACCCCTACCCCTACTCCTCATCATGGCGGATTAAGAATAGAGCAGGGACCAAATAAATTACCCCACTGTACAGCACTGACAACTCTGGCTTAATTCACCGCACACAGAGACTTGTAGATAGCGGCGGCTCTATGCTGTGACTTGAAAAAAAGTAACCCGCTGTCTTGCGCTGATACCTAGGGGTAATTTACTGCTCGCAGAGACTTGTAGATAATAGAGGCTGTGTGGAGTGGGAGAAGACTCTAAAGCCAGTGGAAAGAGTATTGTGAGACGCTCTGCACAGCGGCAGAGCTGAAATACTTTGCAGTGGCCCGGAAATATTACAGTACTGTTTAGCGGTGAGATCTCTGTCTAATGCACTGCAGACACAGAACGGTATAAATGAAGTCGCTTGCAGTAAGCTAGGAAATGTTAGAGAGCAGTTTTACGGTGGGAGCTGGTTGTACGGCACTGCAGCCTGAGAACGCTATTACTGACAGGCTGGGCACTGGCCTAGGCCCTGGATGCATAATACAAAAATGGGTGCACTACAACTCTCAGCAAGCCACAACTATAATGCACACGGTCAGATGTAGCCCTAAGAAGGAGCTTTGGGGTTATTGCACGGAGGATCAGGAGTGTATAGTGTATAACTTTCCATATAGAAGTGGCTGTGCCCCAACACTCTGTGTTATGCACTGCAGACACGGAACGGTATAAATGAAGTCGTTCGCAGTAGGCTAGGAAATATTAGAGAGCAGTTTCACGGTGAGAGCTGGTTGTACGGCACTGCAGCCTGGGAACGCTATTACTAAAATCCTGGGAACACGTCTAGATGCGAAATACAAAAATGGATGCACTACAACTCCCAGCAAGTCACAACTATAATGCACATGGTGAGATGTAGCCCTAAGAAGGAGCTTTGGGGTTCTTGCATGGAGGATCAGGACTGTATAGTGTATAACTTTCCCTATAGAAGTGACTCTAACACTTTCCCTATATCAGCAGCAGCACTTTCCCTATACTCTGCATAATACACTGCAGACTGTGAACGCTATAGCTGAAATGGCCTCCACAGCCCGAGATGAAAAAAAAAATGGTGCACTACTGCTCCCAGCCAGCCACAACAGTAATGCACAGTATGAAGAGTGAGTAGCCCTAAGAAGGACCGTTGGGGTTCTTGAAGACAGGATCCTACGCTAACACTGTCCCTGTATCAGCAGCAGCACTTTCCCTAACCTCTGCCAGCATGCGTCTGAGGTGAGCCGCGGGCGGGACCAGTTTAAGTACTCGGTGGTCACCTGATCGGCCCAGCTACTCACTACTGTAGGGTGGGATAGGGCTGGCACGTCACAGCAGGAAGTGGTAATGTCTTCCCCGCATGTCTATTGGCTAGAAAATAGCGCTAAACATGCGGGGAAGGAAATGCAATTGACTCGAGTACCGCACGGTGTTCATCTCGAGGAACGTGCATCTCGAGTACCCTAATAATCGGACGAGCATCAAGCTTGGACAAGTGTGCTCGCTCATCTTTAAGGAAATATATTGGGTATTATAGTAGTTAAAGGGCTTGTGTGAGAAAAAGAAAATTATTATTAACTGCTGGGCAAGTGATAAAATTAAAAAAGGCCACATACTCACCTGTCTTTGGCCCCATAAGACCCAGCTGCCCAACTCCCCATCCCCATCCTCCGCCATGCACATGATGGTCAGATGTCAGATGACCACTGCGGTAAATCAGAGGTCACAGCATTACCTTCCAAACTCCTGGCATCAGCACTAAATCCTAGGCGCCATGATGTTTGAAGTTCGGCTGGGTATGCAGTCTTTTTTTTTTGTCATCTGCCCGGCCAGTAAAGGTTTTTTTTCTCACACAACCCCTTTAAGTGAAATGAATTTAGCGTCTATTTTTTTCAGTATCAACGATTTAAAGCTGCTGTCCAGTTTCAAGGATCCTTCATCAAATTTTGGAAAACCCTCCTATCTGCTGACAATGATTTACTTGAAATTGAAGCATAATGATATAATGTGCAAAGATGAAGACATACAGTATTCTTTGAAAAACAATCAGCTAGTTGATGGTTCCCATACTGGTGGTGGCTTTATCCCCTCCTCAGATCTTTCCTCAACCTCCATATTGCACTATGGTGAGTTTTTAATCCCAGTCCTTGAATGTGTCTAGCCTCTGTGGGAGCGTTTCTATGAGCAGAGCCTATCCTCTAGTATCCTGTATCCTACATGTAGTGATATCAGTTGCCACAGTGGCAAGCCCTTTGTCTACTCAATAGAAAGTCCCCACATCTGCTTCCCCTAGGCTAGAAGCAATGTAGGAAGTTTTGTGATGTGAGCTAATGGAATGTCTAACCATCTGAACGGCACTGACTAAGCTAGGTGCGTGCCTGGCTTTATACTAGTAGCCCAGCTCTGACTGGCTATTGGTGTGGGGCTTAAAACTAAGCTCATCAACCCCTTCTGTGCTGTATTACACAAAGCCACCACCTACAATATATATTATGCAATGGAAAGAATACATTCAAAACTAAGGAAATGCTTCAAAAACATACATGTACAATATAACCACTGTAAAGGGACAGATACCCATTACAAAACAGCAGAATGTACAGACAAACTCAAGTGTGCTCCAGGAGTCTCAATCCAGAATACTGTATTATTTGTTTTTTTTAGAGCAGTGTATATATGAAACTAGTTAATAAGCTGGTACTCTCTTAGGCAGGGGTCACACAGGGCGGATTTGCTGCGGTTTTGCCGCGGATTGCCGTTGCATATCTGCACTTCGGCAAAACCGCCGCATTTGCAGTGCAATGCAGCACAAATGAGTTTTGGAAAAAAGCTGTTCTCACAGGGCGTAAATGCAACTGCGGCCCGGTTTTAAAAGAAGCAGCATGTCCATTCTTTTGTCTTTTCCGCAGCACTTTTTTGTCCATAGACCTCTATGGACGCAGCTAAATCCGCTAAAATACGCTGCAAAATGTAAAAAAGCACTGCAGAAAAAAAACGCTTGCGGATTTTTCTGCAAGAAAATCCACAGGAAAATCCGCAAGCCAAAATTAACCTTTGAAGCGGTTTTGCCACAGAAGCATTTCTTCTGCGGCAAAACTGCAACGGAAAAACCGCAGCAAAACCGCAGCAAATCCGCCCTGTGTGAGCCCAGCCTAAATCAGCTGTTTCTATTTGTTTTTAAAGTGTAACAAGGTACCTTTTGTAGTAAAGAAGCACCTACAGTACGCCGTATACAAGGAAGATATACATTGAGCATGTTTCTCAGCTTTAGGGTCTCAGTTGGGGTAGGGCTTGCGGGCCATTTGCTCCAGATGCTTGTGTCACAGGGAATACAAGATGCCAGTCTGCCTTGGCCAAGGTATTTAGATACATGGCCAGGAAAGTAAACGGAATATTTACCATCTATGTAAAAAAGCCGAGCTATGACTCTCCAGCATTTCATGCTGCATCCACTACTCCTAAAGAGCCAATTGCCATATTCCCTCCTAAGCATTCGGAAATGAGAACTTTGAATGAATCGTAGTTTTGTCATTTAAATATTCTTTTTGAAAGGTTACTGTTTGTCAAGAAAATGATAGCTTGGAAAATGATTTATTTTACTACAAACTTGAATGTCATTTTTAAGTTTTCCTTGCAATGATCCAGTCATAGAATTTCAGAAACTCCAGATCCAACCCAATTTGCATTGGACTATAGCCTGTATCCCGTGCCAGATGTTTGATCAGATTTTACTTTGTAAAACTAGTTTGCATTCCTGAACATTCTCTTCTCTCTGCATTTTAAAGCTACGTTACACACTCATATTCTTGTCAGCACTTAACGACCACAGCACCTTTCCCCTATTTTTCCCCTATTAGGCATTGAAGGAGATCACAAGTCAATGAGACATTTTATTTTAGACAGACTGAGCAGAAGGACTATGGGAAATCGGCGTTCAATGTCAAAACAAATGACTAAAATGAAAGAAAACAAGATGGATGAGGAAAAAAACGACATAGTGCACATAGTCCTGCTGGACATTGAAGACGCTTACGGAGAGACTTTTCCACTCCTAACTCATTGGTGTTTGCAGGTGTCAGCTGTGACCATTCCATGAGTCGTCTTGCTCCCAATTCCGCTCCACTGGTTCCTGCAAAGTAAATAGCCCCGAATAAGCCAAAAGATGATGTCACACACTGGACCATTGAACTAAGTGCGATCAGTGCAATTTGCGAACACTGGAGCATTGTATATTCTTTTCTTATCAGTGTAGATTTAACACTCTCAAAGGAATCTCCAATTGCCTTGGGTCTTTGTTCCAATATAATTTAAGAAACACATTTCCATTATACACCATCTTCCCTGTAATTGTGTTTTAGGTGGAATTAAATGTTTAATATATGCCCCGTTCTTATGTTTACAATTTTTTTTTTATCAGCCATGCCCTGCTACGTGCTTCATGAATAAATAAAAAGAGTGTTGCTACATAGATATTGACACAATGTGAAAGTGTTATCGGAGGAAATCCCTTTACTGTAATTAGTAGAAATATTCCAGCAGTATTCTGGCATCATCACATATACAGGTTGTTCATTCTACTAATTTGAACATCAAACACACAGTTCCTTTGTAAAGCAATCAATGTGCAACGTGCTAGAAGTCTGTACTAATCATAACAGTGCATAGTAATTAAAATATTTTAAATGATTCATTTGCCGGTATCTCTCCTGGACAGGCGCATCGTGTATGCTATGTATAAGTAATGAACACATAAAAGATGTGTTTTTTCCCCTCTGCTATCACTCAGGTTAATAGTTTAATTGTATACGGTTATTATTACATTAAAGCAATGCATACCTGGCAAGCTTTATCTGGTTACATAGACTTTTAAATGTGCCAGTGTTTCTACACAGGTAACGTGGGTCAATTGCAAAAGGGATAACCATAATGATTAAATCATTAAAATTTTGTCTATGCTTCACAGAGCATAGAGAAAATTAACTTCCCACCAACCTCATTTTTCTGCTGAACATGAAATAATGATTTTCTGCCAGTATAATTACAAAGCTAACATCTGATAGACTCAGCATCCAGGGGGGATTATCACATGCATGAGTATTAGACCTCATTACCAGCTTGACTGCAAAATTATTACATCTTGTAATTGGATGGTGAGATTTATATACAGATTGGCCGGGTTTCTGTAAGATTGTAATTACAAGCTTCGTTGGTTTGCTACTTATCACACGGTGCAGGAGGAGGCAAAAACAAGCAGTGGAAAGACCATTTCATTAAGCCATAACCCTATCAAGGGAGGAGCACTGTAACATCGCTGTATTTATTAGGCCAAACAGAGCTGTTTGCAGAAAGGAAGACCATTTATTACTGCCTGACAAATGGGATTTCATTTATTTAACCTCAGTGATCTATTTCAGTAAAATGTACAAACGAGCCATCCATTTTATGATCCAGAGTCAACGCCTCAATTATCTAAAGGCTAACTGACTGTTAAAGCACCCATCTGCTAGGATGAATTCATTGATTTAATTTGCTTCATGTTGCTGAATGATTCTTAGCGAAAAGTAGATTGGGAGGAGGAGAAGGCAGCAGAGTGATTGAACGCACTTCTGTCTGCATGCCTGCATTTGTGCTTGGAAATGAAAGAGAGAAGGAGAGAAAAAGGGAGAGTGTGTTTATTTTAATCCTTCAGCACAATACAAGAAGGCGATCAATAGCAGCTTAAATTTTATGAGACAAGGAGTTAAGTTGTTCGGCTCAAGCCAGAACACCTTTGTTCTCCCATAACAAGTAATCTCTGTGGCGGAATTAATATTGACAAGCTGGCTCCTTTGTAGCTAATTTTGTGGCGGTCTGCACCAATCAGGAGGCTGGCGGTAATAGAGTTGTTATTAGAGTTCATTATGAGAGCTGTGGATCAATGGGTTCACTGAGAGACAGAGGACATGCTGCCGCTACAAAATGCATGTCTACGCTGGAGGAAATGAAACACTTTTAATGTCCTTGCAATAATTTATTCTTTACTTCATTGCAAGTGGAGATTTTTTAAGGCTTTCCTCATAAGACTTCTCTCTCATCAAAGCCTTGCAACTTAAAAAGAAAGCAAGGAGGAAGCTCCCAGAGAAATGATGTGCTTGTACTTTCTATACCCTGGGTGGGAATCTTGTTTTTGTTGCCGTATAGTTGTCAGCCTTGCAAAAATGCAAAACAGGAATGCTATATTACAAAGTATATCAAATGAGCAATCAGTTAAAGTGCTCTTGTAACATAGTGAATTCAAAAGCAAACTACATGAGTAATTACCGGATGCACATGTTTCAAGTGACAATACATTGAAAAGGTTTAAAAAAAATATTAGTTTGGATACAATTTGCAGTCATTTAATATAGACTTGAAATCTGCATGCACATTCTGCAGAATCACCACATCAATTTAAAGGGGTCGTCCCATGAAAAATATTGTTTAGAGTTAAATGCAGCCCATCGTTCTACACATCTTTTGCATTTACGCTTGTTTCTATTCCCAGATATTCCAGGACCAATGCTTGAATAGTGCCACTTGCTATTTCTGTTGAAGAGCCTTTCTGTTTCTACCTGACACCTACTCAGGGGCATCCCTACCATGTGAGGTGGGAGGAGAGGTAACACAGAAAAGAAGTGAAGAGGATCAGCCTTGGTGTGTAGATGTAAAGTAAATCAGGACCTGTGATGATGTCATAAGGTGGCAGAGCTCAGCAATGGAGACTGAAGGTCCTGTAATTGTGGATAATTGAGTGAAATCCTATAGCTAGGAAAGCACTGAGACTTGTAGTTCTCTCCTTTCACACCTTCTCAAAATGCAATGCCAAAGTAAGAGCCTTAATCTGCTGTGAGTTGTAGTTCTCTTACATCCCCTCTCTGTAATCTCTTTCACATAGTGATAACATCGACTTACTGGGACATGTAGTTTCCTCGTTTTATTCTCCATTATTAGCTTTTTCAGATAACCCATACTGTCCTGAGCATGCAGGTATACCTTCTACCACAAAAAAAAACAAGAAAAATAAAATTATTTGGACTTTTATATGGGCTGACTATGCTGCTATGTCTTCACCGACCCCACCCTCCACACAGACATTGCTACTATATATATATATATATATATACACACACACACAAATAATTAAAGAATCAGAGAACACACAGCAACTTCAGAGGCTGCTGCTCACCTCACCACATTAGGGATCCCTCAATCCACATACCAAGTGGAGTGGGAAGAGAGGCAAAGCTGGAGTATATGTGTAACACCCCAATACACTTACTGTGCGTATAACTGGAGGCCTAGTTCTTGTCACGGTTAGCCACACTCTAATTGGGCACTCTGGATGATATGCTGCAGAAATAATGGAGATGAGTCCAGTATAGATTAGTAATCTGAGAGTGAGCAGATTTACTAATTTGGGTAATTTGCAATGAATACAGTGGATTACAGTACTTGGTGAAAACGTAGTTGACCAGGAATACAGGTGCAGCGAGCAGGCAAAGTGCAATTGTATTGAAGACACTTGAACTTCAACGCTCTTTCTATAAAATTTACTATAGATTGACAAACTAGACAATTTCCCCACTAGTAGTTTTGACTGAAGGAATGATTTAGATTAACTAAAGAGTAACTGAAGCAGAAGGATAAGTGGCTAGAAGATTGGTCACGGCTTTGACTTCACCGGAAAGTTATGACTCACTATTTTTGTAGAAGTGGACTTCGAAGAGATGCTTCTCTTCCTCTGCTGTGGGATGCCAAGGGAACGGGTTATTCCCGCATTCGACCTTGAGGCAAAACGTGCTGCACTGCTCGCTCTCCCTGTCTGACGTCCTCCTCCTTTCTGACTTTGACAACAACTGACCAACTGCTCTATCTACCTTCTATTTATAACCTCCCTCTTCCCTTCTCGCACTTTCTGAACTCCTCCTCCTTTATAGGGACTAATAGATCTGCTTCCTTGCCCTTGAGCTCTGCACCAGTAAGATTAAACCTGTCAGCCAATGAGGAGCCAGCTGACATCAGGGACAAGTTCATAGATTAGAGCAGAAAGGGAAGATACAGGGTCTCTCCCACAGTTGGCACCTTCTGTATCCAAGGATGGCATACAGACAGGTAAGGCAGGACAGTGTGCTGTCTGTGCTTTGTAGTGCCCACTGGAACACTACATATGTGACCACCTTGGACATTTATTGAGGTGAACACAATAGAAACAGCAGGTAGCACTATTCTAACACAAGTCCTAAACTGTCTGGGGGTAGAAACATTTTTAATATAATCTCTTTTAATTGAAAAATGACAAAATTATTTTGAGTTGCAAAATAATCTGTCAGAGATGAACATACAAGTCCTTACAAACAGAATATAGATAAACATGCTGTTAATGAAAATTGATGGGTTGTTTTGGGGGTGCTCACATGCCCAATATTTCTTAAATCAGGTCATAAAAGTGTGAATGCACATGCTCCACCATTCATAGTTTATATGTAAAACAATAGAGCTATAATTATAGTCAGAACTGAATAAACCAGGATGTAATAGTTTCTAGTTAAACATGAAACCATGGAAAACAGAAAAGGACCATTGTAGTGATTGTTCTTGTTCAAGAAGATTTAGCTGTGCGCCAACAAATAGGTTATAGGAGAAGCATTAAAGACTAAGCTAGGTCACATGTAAGATGACTATCCAGGGTTAAATATACATAAAGAGTAGGTGATGAGAGTGAGGGATGCTATGTATGATATACATAGGTTCAGTAGATCAATGGGAAACTTTAATGGCCTCTAGGAAGAGTTGTCAGGTAGACAGAAAATGACTACTCATGCCATTCCACCAGCCTGCAATCTCCTTGAAACAGCAAATCGATAGAGTTCATCTTTCCATAGAGAAAGGATGAGGGGTTCTGGGTTTTTCCATTTTAATGGGCTGACAAGTTTTGCAGCTGTAATAAGCATAGTGAGAAGGCTTGAACGGGAATGGCATAGATGGTGATTGGCCTCCATAGAAGCACCAACTCCAGAGTTAGATTAATTGCTTGTGGACACATTTTATTATTTGTTTGTCCAAAAAGGTTGTATAAGCAGACAGTCCCACCAAATATGTAATAAGGTGCCCCTGTGGATGCCACCTCCACGGGATATGTCTGAAAGTATTAGATTCAGTTTATACAGGTAATTGGGAGTTCTTTACCATCTCGTCAACAGTTTATACAAATTTTCCTGAGTGTGAACACATTTAGGAAACCAGCTGAATTATTGTGTTTCTTGGCAAATTCCTCTTTGGAAAGGTTTATATTCAATTCCTTCTCCCACTTTCTAATGAACCAGGGCTTATTAGGTGAAGATTCACATAAAAGGCCATTATACAAGCGCAACATTAGTTTATCAGGCTATTTTGGCAAGGATAAGTTTCATACCACATTTCTCAATAAATCGTAAAAAAGGATTTCTGAAATATAGTAACATAGTAACATAGTTTGTAAGGCTGAATGAAGACAATGTCCATCTAGTCCAGCCTGTCTATCCTCCTGTGTTGATCCAGAGGAAGGCAAAATACCCCAAGGGCAGAAGCCAATTTAGCCCTTTTGGGGAAAAAAATCCTTCCCGACTCCCTAATGGCAATCAGACTGTTCCCTGGATCAACCCCTAATAGCTCCTACCTGCCTGTATACCCGGATTAACAATTAACCTAAGATTTATAACCTATAATATCCTTCCTCTCATAAAAAAACATCAAGTCCCCTTTTAAACTCCCCTATGGATTTTGCCATCACCACTTCCTCCGGCAGAGAGTTCCACAGTCTAACTGCTCTTACAGTAAAGAATCCCCTTCTATGTTGGTGATGAAACCTACTTTCCTCTAATCGTAACGGATGTCCTCTTGTTACCGTCGCGGTCCTGGGTGTAAACAGATCCTGGGAGAGATCCTTGTATTGTCCCCTCATGTACTTATACATGGTTATTTGATCACCTCTTAGCCGTCTTTTTTCCAGGGTGAATAATCCCAATTTGGACAGCCTCTCTGGGTATTCCAGTCCCTTCATTCCATGTATTAGTTTAGTTGCCCTTCTTTGAATCCCCTCAAGCACTGTGACATCTTTCCTGAGCACCGGTGACCAGAACTGTACGCAGTATTCCATGTGAGGCCTGACAAGTGCCTTATACAGTGGGAGGATAATGTTCTCGTCCTTTGCCCCTATACCTCTTTTAATGCACCCCAAGACTTTATTTGCCTTTGCAGCAGCTGACTGGCATTGGTTACTCCAGTTTAGTCTACTATCCACTAATACCCCCAGATCCTTTTCCATATCACTCTTCCCTAGTGGTACCCCATTAAGTGAATATTGGTGACATCCGTTTCTCCTGCCCATATGCATAGTCTTACATTTTTCAACATTGAACTTCATTTGCCATTTTTCTGCCCAAGCCCCCAGCTTGTCCAGGTCCGTTTGTAGCCGCACATTGTCCTCCGTTGCATTAATTATATTGTATAATTTTGTATCATCTGCAAATATTGATATTTTGCTGTGCAGCCCCTCTATCAGGTCATTGATAAATATGTTGAACAGAGTGGGGCCTAATACTGAACCCTGTGGCACCCCGCTAGTGACGGGGGCCCAATCAGAGTACGAACCATTTATTACCACCCTCTGCTTTCTATCTCTGAGCCAATTTTTTACCCACTTACACACGTTTTCGCCCAGTCCGAGCTGCCTCATTTTGTATATAAGCCTATTATGTGGCACGGTGTCAAATGCTTTAGAGAAGTCCAGATATACGAGATCAATAGATTCTCCCAGGTCCAGCCTAGAGCTTACTTCATCGTAGAAACTGATCAGATTTGTCTGACATGAACGACCCTTCATGAATCCATGCTGGTGAGGAGTTATTCCCTTGTTCTCCTTGAGGTACTCATCGATGGCGTCTCTCAAAATCTCCTCGAAAATTTTTCCCGTTACTGAAGTGAGACTTACTGGCCTGTAGTTACCAGGCTCACTTTACCCCTTTTTGTAAATTGGAACGTTGGCAATGCGCCAATCCAATGGTACTACACCGGTCTTGATAGTGTCTAGAAATATTAGGTATAGCGGCCTAGCTATCTCATCACTTAGTTCCCTTAGTATCCTTGGGTGTATTCCATCTGGGCCCGGCGATTTATCAATTTTAGTCTTCTTTAGTCGCTTCCGCACCTCCTCCTGCATTAGGTATGAGATATTTTGTGAGGGGTTCATTTTATTCCCCTGCATCTCGTGTGGCATTTCCTTTTCTTTTGTGAATACACTTGAGAAGAAACTGTTTAGTAGATTTCCTTTCCCTTCGTCATCATCAATGATTTCTCCAGCATTATTTTTTAAAGGGCCAGTGTTCTCCCTGCAAATCCTTTTGCTGTTAATATAGTTGAAAAATAGCTTCGGGTTGTTTTTGCTCTCTTTGGCGATCAGTCTTTCAGCTTCCTCCTTGGCAGTTTTGATCTTATCTTTGCATATTTTGTTTTTTTCCCTGTATGATTTTAGTGCTTCTTCGCTGCCTTCTTGCTTTAGTAGTTCGAACGCTTTCTTTTTTTCGTTTATTGCCTCTCTTACCGTCTTGTCGAGCCACATTGGTTTCCTTTTAGTTGAGTCTCTTTTATTTTTTAAGGGAATGAACTGCTCACATGAGGTGATTAGGATCCTTTTAAACTTTTCCCATTTGTCCTCTGTACTGATATTTTTGAGGATGTTGTCCCATTTAATGTTACCGATAGTAATTCTGAGCTGATGAAATTTTGCTTTACTAAAGTTTAGTTTCTTTGTCACTCCCTGATAAGGCTTCTTATTGAATGACAGCTGGAAGTTGATTATATTGTGGTCACTATTCCCCAAGTGCCCCTCAACCTGCACCCCCCTTATACGTTCCGGTTTGTTAGTTAGTACTAGGTCCAGAATGGCCCTCCCTCTTGTTGGTTCCTGTACTAGTTGGTTCAGGTAATTGTCTTTAATTACTCTCAAGAACTTATCACCCCTGTGAGATTTGCAGGTTTCGTTTTCCCATGTTATATCCGGATAATTAAAGTCCCCCATTATAATTACTTTGTTGCGGTTTGACACCTCTTCTATCTGCCTTAATAATACATTTTCAGTTTCTTCTGTTGCTTTTGGTGGTCTATAGAAACCCCTATCAGGATTTTGTTATTTTTTCCTCCCTGTATTTCTACCCACAGAGATTCCATTTGTTCTTCTCCTACCCCTATATCCTCCCGTAGCCTCAGCTTCAAGTTCGATTTGATGTACAGACATACCCCTCCCCCTTTCTGGTTCCTTCGGTCCCTTCTGAAGAGATTGTACCCCTGCAAATTCACCGCCCAATCGCACGTATCATCAAGCCATGTTTCTGTAATTCCGACTATATCATAATTTTCATCAGTCATTCTCGCTTCAAGCTCACCCACTTTACCGATCAGACTTCGTGCATTCGTGGTCATACAATTTATATCGTTTTTTTTGTTTTTTAAATTTGTTTTGTTGCTATTCGTACTAATGGCTGATCTATCACTTCTAACTGTACTAACCCCACCCCCTGCTCGACCCCCATTCCCTTTGCTTGGACCCGCGTCGCTAGTTACACTGGCTACCCCACCATTTCTCTTTTTGCCCTCCCCCCAGTCCCTAGTTTAAACACTCCTCCAGCCTTCTAGCCATCTTATCCCCCAGCACAGCTGCACCCTCCCCATTAAGATGCAGCCCGTCCCTACGGTAGAGCCTGTAGCCGACAGCAAAGTCAGCCCAGTTCTCCAGGAACCCAAATCTCTCCTTCTTACACCAACTCCGGAGCCACTTGTTTACCTCCCTAAGATCCTGCTGCCTTTCTAGTGTGGCCTTAGGTACAGGTAGTATTTCCGAGAAAACTACCCTGGAGGTCCACGCCCTGAGCTTGGACCCTAGGTCCCTGAAATCATTTTTGAGGGCCCTCCATTGACCTCTAACTTGTTCATTGGTGCCAACGTGCACCATGACTGCTGGATCCTCACCAGCCCCTCCCAGTAATCTGTCAATCCGATCCGCGATGTGTCGAACTCGAGCGCCAGGAAGACAACACACTGTTCGACGATCCCGGTCTTTATGAAGAAAGGAAGAACCAGGCAGCATTCATTAAAATCCTCTTCTTTATTGAGAAAACATGAGGAAGCAAGCAGCCACGTATCGACCCTGTGCTCGGGTCTTTATCAAGCACAGGGTCGATACGTGGCTGCTTGCTTCCTCATGTTTTCTCAATAAAGAAGAGGATTTTAATGAATGCTGCCTGGTTCTTTCTTTCTACATTGATGACCAACGGTGGACCCGGGGAGTCGGGACCCTAACTAGGCTATTGCATAGTGCCTTGCACCAGCGGTGTGGCTGAATCTTTGGAGTGTTGCTGTGTTTCTTTTTTCTTCTTGTGGATCCCGGTCTTTATGGCAGATTGCCCTCTCTGTCCCCCTAATAATTGAGTCCCCCACCACTAGAACCTGTCTAGCCTGCCCTGCACTCCCCGTCCCCGTCTCACTGGAGCAGTCTTCCCCCTGGCGTTCAGAGGGCCTGTCATGCTGCAGCGGTGCTGGCTCTGTAATGGCATCGCCCTCATCTGCCAACGTTGCAGACATGTTGGGTTGTGCCAGTTCAGGACCAGCCTCTCTGGATCTATTCCCTCTACGCCTCCTTCTATCTGACACCCAGCTGACTGCCCGCTTCCCCTGCTCTTCCGTACTACCATCCGCCCCCGCCTCTACCCCAGCGAGTGTCTGCTCAGTGAGCACCAAACTCCTTTCCATGATGTCAATGGCTCTCAGTGTTGCCAGTTGCCCCTTTAGATCCAGGATTTGGGCTTCTAAATGTGCGACGTGCACGCATCTTGCGCAACAGTATGCACCCTCGATCGGCTGATCAAGGACCGCATACATTGCACAAGTAGCACACTGGATGACATTGCCAGACATGGAGCTCATCCTAATGGGGATCTACAATTTACTTGTGGAAGTAGTGAAGATAGACTTGTTCACACTCCGCTCACACGCTGCCGCCTCCGCTCAACCGCTCACACGCTGCTGCCTCCGCTCACACGCTGCTGCCTCCGCTCACACGCTGCTGCCTCCGCTCACACGCTGCTGCAACCACTCAACCGCTCACACGCTGCTGCCTCCGCTCAACCGCTGCTGCCTCCGCTCACACGCTGCTGCCTCCGCTCACACGCTGCTGCCTCCGCTCACACGCTGCTGCCACCGCTCACACGCTGCTGCCTCTGCTCACACGCTGCTGCCTCCGCTCACACGCTGCTGCCACCGCTCACACGCTGCTGCCTCCGCTCACACGCTGCTGCCTCCGCTCACACGCTGCTGCCTCCGCTCACACGCTGCTGCCTCCGCTCACACGCTGCTGCCACCGCTCACACGCTGCTGCCTCCGCTCACACGCTGCTGCCACCGCTCACACGCTGCTGCCACCGCTCACACGCTGCTGTCTCCGCTCACACGCTGCTGCCTCCGCTCACACGCTGCTGTCTCCGCTCACACGCTGCTGTCTCCGCTCACACGCTGCTGCCTCCGCTCAAACGCTGCTGCCTCCGCTCACACGCTGCTGCCTCCGCTCAAACGCTGCTGCAACCGCTCAACCGCTCACACGCTGCTGCAACCGCGCAACCGCTCACACGCTGCTGCCTCTGCTCAACCGCTCAAAAAAATTTTTTATTTTTTTTTCCCCTCACAAACACTTAGACCCCCAGACACACACACACACACACAGAAGACACAACTAGGGCACACCAGATACACAGAAGACACACACTTAGCTCACAAACACACACAGAAGATACTTATTGGCTCCTGCGGCTCCTCCGCTCCTCCTGGTGATGTCACCCGCTCTCCCGGCGGCCGCTCACTCTCCCCTCCTGTCTCAGCTGTTCTGCTGCTCCGTTCCGGTCCCCTCCGCTGCTGTAGGCACTGGACTCCTGGTGGCCTCTTGGTGCCGGCTACTTCTCTGCTCCGCTCACCTTACTGCCCCCGCACCTGCTTCGGTGCCGGTATCGGCTCCTGCACTGTTGCGCTGTTGCGCTGCTCCGATGTCCCCTTCAGTCCCCCGCTCGTGCCTCTGTCTCGGCGTGCTGCTCCTGGCGTCTGACGTCACTTACGACTCGATTAGACAATCACAGCCATGAAATGTGCCAAAGGAAGTCAAAAGTTTGAATGTTTCTATATAGTTCAATTGGGTCGTTGGTAAATAGGCTTCTAATTGGCCTATGTTATTCAACCTTGGCCCCTTAAGAATTTTATTAATTGTAGTTATGTCAAGTTTTCTCCAAGTATAAGATACTGTTAGAGGTTTATTTCTAAGTATGTTTGATATGAATAGCATTGTAGAGGGCAGGTTTTTTCTTATGTAGTACATTTTGGCATAGTTTTTGAACAACTTTTATAGTTCCCTTGGTAATAACGCTTACAGGGTGCTGTTTCAGCTCTGAGATAAGTTTTTTCCAAAAGAGATAAAACTTATTTCAACCAAGTTTGTCTCTCTCTATACTTATAATGGGTGACATTATAGAGTTGTCCACTAGTGAGAGCTAAATGTCCTGTATAACTATAGATATCCAGAAAAGTGAAGCCTCCATGTTGTCTTTTTTGAGTTACGTAATTCAATGTTCATCTGGGCTACAGACTGCTACAGATAAACTTGGCGAAAAGCTAATACATTTTATTGATAAAATGTTTTGGGATCAGAACTGCTTGAAGAGTGTATAAAATTGCAGGTCAAAACATAAACTGAAAGTAAGTTTTTCCATTCAATCCAACAAGAAAGAAAAAATTTAAGTTGCTTTATTTGGCTTTGAACTTTGTTGAAAAAAGGCTTATAATTGAGTTTATAAAGGGAAGATGGATTAGGTGGCAGAAGAAATCTAAATATTTTAAGCTGGAGAAGGGCCAAGAAGAAGGAGAGCATTCCTGGAAAACTGGGCTGACTTTGCTGTTGGCTACAGGCTCTACCGTAGGGGCGGGCTGCAAATTAATGGGGAGGGTGCAGCTGTGTTGGGGGAGAAGATGGCTACAAGGCTGGAAGAGTGTTTAAACTAGGGACTAGGGGAGTGCAAAAAAACAGGGGTTAGACAGTGTAGATAGCGACCTGGGTCCAAGTAACGGGAATGGGGGTTGAGCAGGGGGTAGGGTTAGTATAGTTAGAACTGACAAAACATCCAATAGTATCATTAGTAGCAAACTTAATTTAAGGAACAAAAATACCCAAATAAGTTGTATGGAAACGAATGCAAGAAGTCAGATCAGTAAAGTGGGTGAGCTTGAAGTGAGAATGACTAATGAAAACTACGATATAGTTGGAATAACGGAAACATGACTTGATGATAAGTGTGATTGGGCGGTGAATTTGCAAGGTTACAATCTCTTCGCAGAGACTGTGGAAACCAGAAAGGCGGAGGGGTATGTATGTATGTTAAATCCAACTTAATACCGACACTACAGGAGGATATAGGTGCAGGAGATGAACACGTGGAATCTATGTGGGTAGAAATATAGGGAGAAAAAAATAACAAATACTGATAGGGGTTTTCTATAGGCCACTAAAAGCAACAGAAGAAACTGAAACCTTACTATTAAGGCAGATAGGAGAGGTGTCAAACCGCAATGAAGTAATTATTATAGGGAACTTTAATTATCCGGACATAATATGGGATAACGAGACCTGCAAATCCCACATGGGTGATAAGTTCTTGAAAACAATTAAAGATAACTACCTTACCCAACTTGTGCTGGAGCCAACTAGAGGGAGAGCCACTCTGGACTTAGTATTAACTAACAAACCGGACCGAATAATGGGGGTGCAGGTTGAACAGTTACCACAATATAATTAATTTCCATTCAATAAGAAACCTTATCAGGGAGTGACAAATAAACTAAACTAATTGGGAGAACGTCCTCAAAAAAACAGTACAGACGACAAATAGGAAAAGTTTAAAACCATCCTAATTACCTGATGTGAGCAGTTCATACCCTTTAAAAATAAAAAAAACTACAAGTAGAAGGAAACCAATGTGGCTCGACAAGACTGTAAGGGGGCAATAAATGGAAAAAGAAAGCGCTCAAACTACTAAAACAAGAAGGCAGTGAAGAAGCGCTAAAATCATTCAGGCAAAAAAACTAAATATGTAAAGAAAAGATCAAAATTGCTAAGGAGGAGGCAGAAAGACTGATCGCCAAAGAGAGCAAAAACAACCCTAAACTATTCTTCAATTATATTAACTGTCAGGACAGGGTCCGGGATAGCTAGGAATCCCTGAAAACTTCCCGCAACTCCTGTCCCTACCTACTTGCCCCCCTAGGCTAAGCCCTAGGACAACAAGTGGGTGACAGTCCTTACGCTTACTAGGGATGTGGCACAGGAGTCAGACACACAGACAAAACCAGGAGACACACAAACACAAAGGCAGGTCAGGCTATCCGAGTCGGTAACAAGAGAGACAAGATACCAGGAGTCAGGCGAAAGCAAAGTCAAGGTCAGGCAATGCGGGTCAGCAACAGGGGAATAACGCAGTACAAGGGGTCAGGCGAAGGCAGGGTCAGGTCTGAAGCAAGTGAGACAAAAGCCGGGAATACAATCCAATAACGTGGGTGTAGCCTGGAGACAAACATACACTGGCAGTGTTAGGAGGAAACTGAGATGTTTAAATATTGTCAGAACTCCCGCCCCAGCAGCTGATTGGGGCTGCCAGCAGCAAGACCCAAACATAAGGCAGCGAGTGCAGAGACCCAGACATCCAGCAGCGAGTGCAGAACATGCTGATCAGGATGTCATAGCAATGAGGATGGCATATGCCGCATCCTCAGCAACCCGATTACCTAGGTGCCGCCCCCTGAGCACGGAAGCGCGCGCCCAGAGCTGGCGTGTGGGACCCCAGCAGCCAGGGGAGGTCACCAGCACTGGGGCTCCACTGCGCCGTATCCCAGCCACCCAGGTGATAGGACCAGCGGTGCCGGCACAGAGGCCCTGGGAGCCGCTGGTCCTGACATTAACAGTAAAAGGATTTCAAGTGTATTCACGAACGAAAAGAAAATGTCACACGAGATGCAGGGGAATAAAATGAACCACTCGCTAGATATTGCATACCTAACGCAGGAGGAAGGGCAGAGAGATATTGCATACCTAACACAGGATGAAGGGCAGAGCCAGTTAAAGAGGATTAAAACTGATAAATGGCTGGCCCAGATAGAATACACCCAAGGGTTCTAAGGGAACTAAATGATGTGATAGCTAGGCCGCTATTTCTAATATTTACGGACACTATCAAGACCGGGTTGTACCATTGGATTGGCGCATTGCCAATGTAGTTCCAATATACAAAAAGGGGTCCAAAAGAGAGCCTGGAAACTACAGGCCGGTAAGTCTCACTTTTGTAACTGGAAAAATGGGCTTCTGAGAGACGTCATCCTAGAATACCTCAAAGAGAACAACGGAATAACTCCTCACCAGTATGGGTCCATGAGGAGTCGAATATGTCAGACCAATCTGATCAGCTTCTACGATGAAGTAAGCTCTAGGCTGGGCATGGAAAAGTCTATTGATCTCGTATATCGGGGTTTCTCTAAAGCATTTGACACCGTGCCGCATAATAGGTTCATATACAAAATGAGGCAGCTCGGACTGGGTGAAAACGTATGTAGCTGGGTAAAGAACTGGCACAGAGATAGAAAGCAGAGGGTGGTAATAAATGGTTCATACTCTGATTGGGCCACCGTTGCCAGTGGGGTGCCACAGGGTTCAGTTCAATATATTTATTCTGTTCAATATATTTATCAACGACCTGATAGAGGGACTGCACAGTAAAATATCAATATGTGCAGAAGATACAAAATTATACAAGACAATTAATACAACGGAGCACAATGTGCGGCTAGAAATGGACTTGGATAAGCTGGGGGCTTGGGCAGAAATATGGCAAATGAAGTTCAATGTTGACAAATGTAAGGTAATGTACATGTGCCGGAGAAACAGATGTCACCAATATACACTAAATGGGGTACTGCTAGGGAAAAGTGATATAGAAAAAGACCTGAGGGTGCTAGTGGATTGCAGATTTAACTGGGGCAACCAATGTCAGTCAGCTGCTGCAAAAGCAAATAAAGTCTTAGGGTGCATTAAAAGAGGTATAGGTGCGAGGGACGAGAACATTATTCTCCCACTATATAAGGCACTTGTCAGGCCTCACATGGAATACTGCATACAGTTCTGGTCACCGGTGCACAGGAAAGATGTAGCAGTATAATCTATGATTCTATGATTCAGTACTTGAGGGGGTCCAAAGATGGGCAACTAAATTAATACATGGAATGAGAGGACTGGAATACCCAGAGAGGCTATCAAAATTTGGATTATTTACCCTGGAAAAAAGACGACTAAGGGGCGATCAAATAACTATGTATGAATACATAAGGGGACAATACAAAGATCTCTCCCAGGATCTGTTTATACCCAGGACTGCGACGGTAACAAGAGGCATTCGCAATGTCTAGAAGAAAGTAAGTTTCATCACCAACACAAAAGGGGGTTCTTTACTATGAGAGCAGTGAGACTGTGGAACTCTCTAATTGGCTCCTGCCTCTTGGTGTTTTTACCTTCCTCTGGATCAACAAAGAGGTTGAAACAGGCTGCACTAGATGGACATTGTCTTCATTCAGTCTAACATACTATGTTACATTGTTTTTTAAATTTGATTTTCTTGTTAGGAACTGAAATGTTCAAGGCTTCAGACTTGCTGTAGTTTAATTTGAAGTTCAAAATCTTACCAAATAGCTCAACAAGTTCTAGAACTTTGGGGAATGCCATCACAAGCACTAATAAGGTAGTGGATAGTGTGCAGCCTTATTTAGTGTCATTACTAACTGTAAAGGGAAGCGATAAGAATGGTAAGGTAATGAATGGAGTAGGGAAACCAAATTTAGGTACCATGTATTCCCACTTATCTCTGTCAAAGGTCTTCTCAGCATCAGTGCCTAGAAGGACAAGTGGAATGCCTTGAGTTTTAGCATATTGAATAGCGTGGATAATGTGATATTTAATTTTCCCTCCCAGGAAAAAACCCAACTATTTAGGATGTATTATCTTGGGAAGGAGAGAGCAAATGCGTTGAGCAAGGAATTTGGCTCACAAGTTAAGCTTGGCATTAAGTAGAGAGATAGGCCGATGATTTCTGTACAATTCAGGGTCAATATTCTACCTTATTGGTTTTTTTTGCCTTCCTCTGGATCAACATTGGGGGGTAATAGGCTGAACTGGATGGACATATGTCTTTTTTCAGCCTTACACACTATGTTACTATTTAATAATTTGGGGAGTCTCCCCATATTCCCTTTCATACATCAGATTTGGCACTTCTTTAAATCAAGATTTTTAACTTACCACATACCCTGCTCTATTATTAAAGATTGGAAGTTTATCATCCATTAAGCATTACAGTGTGGCACAAACTTACCAAAATGATGGTCAACAATGACAACTCCTCCCCACTCAGATGGTTACACTTGGAATCCTCACTATTATCTCTACATTCTTTGAAGGGCCTGTTTTGGGCAATGGGAACTCTGCCTCCTCGGTTGCAGTTTAAATCCCCCTAGTCCTCACACTCTCTAGCCATTTAGAGATCCTCTCAATTTCAGTATATTATGCAAACTTGTTCCTCAAGATTACTGCCAATCCTTCATAATCTCCTGTTTCCTCCCGGACTTCAAATTGATACATTCTGCTGGTCAGAAGTGAACCATCTTACTACAGTTTCCAAATTTTCATTAAGTACTGAATTGCTCAGATTTGGTGTGTTTAGCTCACTATACAATCCACCACTAGAAAAATTGTTTATCTATATCAAAGCTTTCATTTCCTTAAGTATTCGTATTCCTTAACAGGACTTCCTATGGCTACTCAGTTTGAGCATATTTGCTTCAATTGCTCTGTTGAGAAAGGCACTTTTCTATATTCTATGTTCAATTCCCCTCCAATTACTTCTGCTAGCTCATTTGTATCTTTATGGAAGTCTGATTTAAATGTTTCCACATTGCCAGCAAGATGGGTTCTAAATAGAGATGAGCGAACACCAAAATGTTCGGGTGTTCGTTATTCGGAACGAACTTCCCGTGATGCTCGAGGGTTCGTTTCGAACAACGAACCCCATTGAAGTCAATGGGCGACCAGAACATTTTTGTATTTCGCCGATGCTCGCTAAGGTTTTCATGTGTGAAAATCTGGGCAATTCAAGAAAGTGATGGGAATGACACAGAAACGGATAGGGCAGGCGAGGGGCTACATGTTGGGCTGCATCTCAAGTTCACAGGTCCCACTATTAAGCCACAATACCGGCAAGAGTGGCCCCCCCCCCCCTCCCAACAACTTTTACTTCTGAAAAGCCCTCATTAGCATGGCATACCTTTGCTAAGCACCACACTACCTCCAACAAAGCACAATCACTGCCTGCATGACACTCCACTGACACTTCTCCTGGGTTACATGCTGACCAACCGCCCCCCCCTCCCCCCCACAGCGCACACCAAAGTGTCCCTGGGCAGCCTTCAGCTGCCCTCATGCCACACCACGCTCATGTCTATTTAGAATTGCGTCTGCCATGACGAGGGACCGCAGGCACACACTGCAGAGGTTGGCACGGCTAGGCAGCGACCCTCTTTAAAAGTGGCGGAGCGATAGCCCACAATGCTGTACAGAAGCAATGAGAAATAGAATCCTGTGCCACCGCCATCAGGAGCTGCACACGTGGGCATAGCAATGGGGAACCTATGTGCCACACACTATTCATTCTGTCAAGGTGTCTGCATGCCCCAGTCAGACCGGGCTTTTTAATTCATAGACACAGGCAGGTACAACTCCCTATTGTGAAGTCCCTGTCGACCCACAGCATGGGTGGCTCCCTGGAACCCACCGGCGGTACACAGAAATATCCCATTGCATTGCCCAACACAGCTGAGGTAGTAATGTCGTGCTTAATGCAGGTGGGCTTCGGCCCACACTGCATGCCCCAGTCTGACTGGGGTTCTTTATAAGTGTACAGATGTAGTAAAAACTCCGTGTGCACCTACAGCATGGGTGGGTGCCAGGAAGCCACCGGCGGTACATAGAAATATCCCATTGCATTGCCCAACACAGCTGAGGTAGTAATGTTGTGCTTAACCCTTTCCAATCCAATTTGTATATGGTTTTCCTAGGGGGCTTACTCTTTTTCTGCTGTTATACAACGGCGCTATATGCTGGCTAAAGCCAGTACTGCATGAGCTGACACGTAGGATAGGCTCCGACAGCAGAGAGGCTGGCAATATACAGTAAGAGAACCCCGACGGACGTCTACCAACAACGGAGCTGTACAGCCTTAAACCCTAATGTCTTCACAGGTCACACAGTGGACTGGAAAGGGTTAATGCAGGTGGGTTTCGGCCCACACTGCATGCCCCAGTCAGACTGGGGTTCTTTACAAGTGGACACATGTAGGTTAAACTCCCTGTGGACCCACTGCCTGGGTGGGTGCCAGGAAGCCACCGGCGGTACATAGAAATATCCCATTGCATTGCCCAACACAGCTGAGGTAGTAATGTCGTGCGTAATACAGGTGGGCTTCGGCCCACACTGCATGCCCCAGTCAGACGGGTTCTTTAGAAGTGTACAGATGTATTAAAAACTCAGTGTGCACCTACAGCATGGGTGGCTCCCTGGAACCCACCGGCGGTACACAAAAATATCCCATTGCATTGCCCAACACAGCTGAGGTAGTAATGTCGTGCTTAATGCAGGTGGGCTTCGGCCCACACTGCATGCCCCAGTCAGACTGGGGTTCTTTACAAGTGGACACATGTAGGTTAAACTCCCTGTGGACCCACTGCCTGGGTGGGTGCCAGGAAGCCACCGGCGGTACATAGAAATATCCCATTGCATTGCCCAACACAGCTGAGGTAGTAATGTCGTGCGTAATACAGGTGGGCTTCGGCCCACACTGCATGCCCCAGTCAGACGGGTTCTTTAGAAGTGTACAGATGTATTAAAAACTCAGTGTGCACCTACAGCATGGGTGGCTCCCTGGAACCCACCGGCGGTACATAAAAATATCCCATTGCATTGTCCAACACAGCTGAGGTAACGTCAGCTGTAATGCAGGTGGGCTAAAAATTAATTTGATTACACTGTAGGCGAGGGCCCACAAAAATTGCTGTATCAACAGTACTAATGTACATCCCAAAAATTGGCCATGGCCAGCCAAGAGGGCAGGTGAAACCCATTAATCGCTTTGGTTAATGTGGCTTAAGTGGTAACTAGGCCTGGAGGCAGCCCAGTGTAACGAAAAATTGGTTCAAGTTAAAGTTCCAATGCTTTTAAGCGCATTGAAACTTATAAAAATTGTTCTGAAAAATTATTTGAGTGAGCCTTGTGGCCCTAAGAAAAATTGCCCGTTCAGCGTGATTACGTGAGGTTTCAGGAGGAGGAGCAGGAGGAGGAGGAGGAGGAATATTAGACACAGATTGATGAAGCAGAAATGTCCCCGTTTTGGATGGTGAGAGAGAACGTAGCTTCCATCCGCGGGTGCAGCCTACGTATTGCTTACGTATCGCTGCTGTCCGCTGGTGGAGAACAGAAGTCTGGGGAAATCCAGCCTTTGTTCATCTTGATGAGTGTTAGCCTGTCGGCACTGTCGGTTGACAAGCGGCTACGCTTATCTGTGATGATTCCCCCAGCCGCACTAAACACCCTCTCCGACAACACGCTAGCCGCAGGACAAGCAAGCACCTCCAGGGCATACAGCGCTAGTTCAGGCCACATGTCCAGCTTCGACACCCAGTAGTTGTAGGGGGCAGAGGCGTCACCAAGGATGGTCGTGCGATCCGCTACGTACTCCCTCACCATCCTTTTACAGTGCTCCCGCCGACTCAGCCGTGACTGGGGAGCGGTGACACAGTCTTGGTGGGGAGCCATAAAGGTGGCCAGGCCCTTAAAGACTGTTGCACTGCCTGGGATGTACATGCTGCTCGATCTACGCACATCCCCTGCTACCTTGCCCTCGGTACTGCGCCTTCTGCCACTAGCGCTGTCGGCTGGGAATTTTACCATCAGCTTGTCCGCAAGGGTCCTCTGGTATAGCAACACTCTCGAACCCCTTTCCTCTTCGGGAATCAGAGTGGGCAGGTTCTCCTTATACCGTGGATCGAGCAGTGTGTACACCCAGTAATCCGTAGTGGCCAGAATGCGTGCAACGCGAGGGTCACGAGAAAGGCATCCTAACATGAAGTCAGCCATGTGTGCCAGGGTACCTGTACGCAACACATGGCTGTCTTCACTAGGAAGATCACTTTCAGGATCCTCCTCCTCCTCCTCCTCAGGCCATACACGCTGAAAGGATGACAGGCAATCAGCCGGTGTACCGTCAGCAGCGGCCCAAGCTGTCTCTTCCCCCTCCTCCTCATCCTCCTCATGCTCCTCCTCCTCCTCCTGTACGCGCTGAGAAATAGACAGGAGGGTGCCCTGACTATCCAGCGGCATACTGTCTTCCCCCGCCCCCGTTTCCGAGCGCAAAGCAGCTGCCTTTATGGTTTGCAGGGAATTTCTCAAGATGCATAGCAGAGGAATGGTGACGCTAATGATTGTAGCATCGCCGCTCACCACCTGGGTAGACTCCTCAAAATTACCAAGGACATGGCAGATGTCTGCCAACCAGGCCCACTCTTCTGAAAGGAATTGAGGAGGCTGACTCCCACTGCGCCGCCCATGTTGGAGTTGGTATTCGACTATAGCTCTACGCTGTTCATAGAGCCTGGCCAACATGTGGAGCGTAGAGTTCCACCGTGTGGGCACGTCGCACAGCAGTCGGTGCACTGGCAGCTTAAAGTGATGTTGCAGGGTGCGCAGGGTGGCAGCGTCCGTGTGGGACTTGCGGAAATGTGCGCAGAGCCGGCGCGCCTTTACGAGCAGGTCTGACAAGCGTGGGTAGCTTTTCAAAAACCGCTGAACCACCAAATTAAAGACGTGGGCCAGGCATGGCACGTGCGTGAGGCTGCCAAGCTGCAGAGCCGCCACCAGGTTACGCCCGTTGTCACACACGACCATGCCCGGTTGGAGGCTCAGCGGCGCAAGCCAGCGGTCGGTCTGCTCTGTCAGACCCTGCAGCAGTTCGTGGGCCGTGTGCCTCTTATCGCCTAAGCTGAGTAGTTTCAGCACAGCCTGCTGACGCTTGCCCACCGCTGTGCTGCCACACCGCGCGACACCGACTGCTGGCGACATGCTGCTGCTAACACATCTTGATTGCGAGACAGAGGAGGAGGAGGAGGGTGCTTTAGTGGAGGAAGCATACACCTCCGCAGATACCAGCACCGAGCTGGGGCCCGCAATTCTGGGGGTGGGTAGGACGTGAGCGGTCCCAGGCTCTGACTCTGTCCCAGCCTCCACTAAATTCACCCAATGTGCCGTCAGGGAGATGTAGTGGCCCTGCCCGCCTGTGCTTGTCCACGTGTCCGTAGTTAAGTGGACCGTGGCAGTAACCGTGTTGGTGAGGGCGCGCACAATGTTGCGGGAGACGTGGTCGTGCAGGGCTGGGACGGCACATCGGGAAAAGTAGTGGCGACTGGGAACTGAGTAGCGCGGGGCC
The DNA here is from genome assembly GCF_035609145.1 of Eleutherodactylus coqui. Classification (NCBI taxonomy): domain Eukaryota; kingdom Metazoa; phylum Chordata; class Amphibia; order Anura; family Eleutherodactylidae; genus Eleutherodactylus; species Eleutherodactylus coqui. The sequence continues at coordinate 1,667,975 of NC_089845.1, read as the reverse complement.
GCCGCCTCCATGATACTTTTGAAGGACTCAGTTTCCACAACCCTATACGGCAGCATCTCAAGGCTGATGAATTTTGCTATGCGGACGGTTAACGTTTGAGTGTGCGGGTGCGTGGCGGCGTACTTGCGCTTGCGCTCGAACACTTGCGCAAGCGACGGCTGAACGGTGCGCTGAACTACACTGCTGGATGGGGCCGAGGACAGCGGAGATGAGGGTGTGGGTGCAGGCCATGAGGCGGTAGTGCCTGTGTCCTGAGAGGGGGGTTGCATCTCAGTGGCAGGTTGGGGCACAGGGGGAGAGGCAGGGGTGCAAACCGGAGGCGGTGAACGGCCTTCGTCCCACCTTGTGGGGTGCTTGGCCATCATATGTCTGCGCATGGTGGTGGTGGTGAGGCTGTTGGTGTTGGCTCCCCGGCTGAGCTTTGCGCAACAAAGGTTGCACACCACTGTTCGTCGGTCGTCAGGCGTCTCTGTGAAAAACTGCCAGACCTTAGAGCACCTCGGCCTCTGCAGGGTGGCATGGCGCGAGGGGGCGCTTTGGGAAACACTTGGTGGATTATTCGGTCTGGCCCTGCCTCTACCCCTGGCCCTGGCCACCGCACTGCCTCTTGCAACCTGCCCTGCTGATGCCCTTGACTCCCCCTCTGAAGACCTGTCCTCCTGAGTAAGCGTTGCACACCAGGTGGGGTCAGTCACCTCATCGTCCTGCTGCTCTTCCTCCGAATCCTCTGTGCGCTGCTCCCTTGGACTTACTGCCCTTACTACTACCTCACTGCAAGACAACTGTGTCTGATCGTCATCATCCTCCTCACCCACAGAAAGTTGTTGAGACAGTTGGCGGAAGTCCCCAGCCTCTTCCCTCGGACCCCGGGAACTTTCGAATGGTTGGGCATCAGTGACGATAAACTCCTCTGGTGGGAGAGGAACCGCTGCTGCCCAATCTAAGCAGGGGCCCGAGAACAGTTCCTGGGAGTGTTCCCGCTCCTGAGCAGGTGTCATTGTAGTGGAGTGAGGAGGCTGGGAGGAAGGAGGAGCAGCAGACAGAGGATTCGGATTTGCAGCAGTGGACGGCGCAGAACTGCGTGTTGACGATAGGTTGCTCGAAGCACTTTCTGCCATCCAGGACAGGACCTGCTCACACTGCTCATTTTCTAATAACCGTCTCCCGCGTGGACCCATTAATTGGGCGATGAATGTGGGGACGCCAGAAACGTGCCTCTCTCCTAATCGCGCAGCAGTCGGCTGCGACACACCGGGATCAGGAGCTCGGCCTGTGCCCACACCCTGACTTGGCCCTCCGCGTCCTCGGCCGCGTCCACGTCCTCTAGGCCTACCCCTACCCCTCAGCATGCTGTATTACCAGTGATTTGATTTCACAGGCAGGAAATAAATTGGCGCAAGACTGCAGGCCAAATATAATTTTTTCCCTTTTTGGAAAACGAAAGGCCCCACTGCCTCTAGTGAATGAATAATCTAAGTTTAATAACTGTGCTGTGTCCCTGCTAATGTGTCACAGAACGTGAGGGTAGCAGAGTTATTATAACTCTTGGAGAGCAGGTATTTTTTTCCCAATTAAGGAAAGCAAATGGCGAAGCCAGCAGTAAAGCGTAGCTGGGTGCGTCTGATTTAGCAATGTTGTTCAAGCAGCTCACACGTGTCCACCGCCCTTAGGACGGACAGAGGCTGGACAAATAGATTTGTTTTCAGTTTTTTTCCACCAAAAGGCAGCACTGCGTATATTCTATGAATAATAACTGTGTTGTGGCCCTGCCTATACAATTCTTTCCCTGCAGTATCAATGGAGGGTGGAATGCTCTGCAGAGGCGATTTTGAGAAGCAAAAAAAAATGCAGCACAGCTAACAGCAGCCTGGACAGTACTGCACACGGATAAATATGGCCCTAGAAAGGACCGTTGAGGTTCTTGAAGGCTACACTCACTCCTAACACTCTCCCTGCCTATGCAGCACTTCTGTCCCTAATGCCAGGTGCAACGGTCTGCAGAGGCGATTTTGAGAAAAAAAAATTTGCCACTGCTAACAGCAGCCAACACACAGCTATCAGTGGCCCTAATAAGGACCTTTGGGGGTCTTGAAGCCTACACTAACTACCAATTCTTTCCCTACAGCAGCTCCGGTACAAACAGCACTGTCCCTCATCTAACTCACACCGCATCTGAGGCGAACCGCGGGAGGGGCCGACTTTTATGTTCGGGTGACACCTGATCTCCCCAGCCACTCACTGCAGGGGGGTGGTATAGGGCTTGAACGTCACAGGGGGAAGTTGTAATGCCTTCCCTGTCTTTCAATTGGCCAGAAAAGCGCGCTAACGTCTCAGGGAAGGAAGTGAAAGTAACCAGAACACCGCATGGTGTTCGTTACGAATAACGAACATCCCGAACACCCTAATATTCGCACGAATATCAAGCTCGGACGAACGCGTTCGCTCATCTCTAGTTCTAAAGCAATTTTTAGGGACTCCTTGGTGGAAACTTTTTTGTTATGACACTGGGGATCATTGGCATATCTGTTGGACTTTTCCCATTGTTCAAGCCTTTTGGAGACAAATTTTAAACTCATTGAATGCCCTCTTTAAAAGTGCATGCACACGTAACTGATTTGCTGTGGATGTTCTGCAGCTAAAAAAATCTACAGCAAATTTACATAAAAAATCCACACTAACTGGTGCAAATCTTGACATGGATTTTGGTATAGGTCTGCAGCAGATTTCACCCTTTTATTTGAATTCAGAGAAGTTCAATATACATTTTGCATGCCCTGCTCTACCATGTTTTCATCCCCCAGACTTTCCCATTCACTCTCCATATCCACCTAAATACCCTTTTCTGCCTAATATTCATTAGCGTCTGCTTATTGCATTGTGATCTCTTCTCTGTATCTCTCCCTAAGGATGCCAGCTCTTCTTTTTGCATGCATACCTCACAGACTAGCATATTTATTTTCTATGTTCTATTACTCAAGTTTGATTTGTTTCTTCCCTTATTGTTATTATATTTTATATGAATATTGAGCACTAAGAATACTCCCCTTCATGAGCTACTCTTGTTGCATGATAAAACACTGTGGAAAATTTACTAAGCCCGACACTGGACTTAGTATGATTTCCCTAGTGCATAACGCACATCTCTTCATGTATTTAGCACATTCCCAGCAGGTCCGTGCACCTTCTGAGAAACATACTCCGTTCCAATCAGTATTCGCCCATAAAGTAAAATATATGGAGGCAGATACGGATCAAATAGTGATGAAATGACATATTGATGGTCATATGGTTGTAATGTCATCTGTAGCACATCTGTAATGCGAATCTGTATTACAGACTATGAGAATAGGCCTGTCTTAAAGTAGCCTCAGTGGCTAAAGCTGTGGCCCAAGCTAATGTTTTGATAGTAACTAAAACATACAAATGACAGTTGTCACTGTATTTTACCAATTGTTGAGCGATTGCTGTTCATTTGTCCAATTTCTCGATCACTGAATAAATTGATGGAAGTATTTTCAAAGGTTAAAATATTGCTTGTCGGCTAGGTAGGGGGCATGAGGTTTTTTGGCATTTGAAATTTTGCTGCTTTAATATGCAGACTTGTATGTGTGCAAGTGGTCTTCGAGCAAACTTGCTGCTGCTGTCTCTTCCTGGTTCCACTAGTCATCCAGGAACCAATGAGTGTCAAGAGGGAAGGTAAAATGTTCCAAAAAAGTTTTCACCAAACAGCATTTGGTAGGAGTTACACATCAAACAAGCACACTTCCCTGCAAAGTTGTTGACTAGTCATTGGAAGACATTAATTAATGAACCAGTGACTATTTTTAGGTGATCTGAAGCAATGCAACTAGTTACTAGTGAACAAATTCTCGCTCATCACCCACTTGGTGGCCATATTTACACGGAACAGCTATTGCCTACATATGCTCTATCGAGCGACTAATTTAACAATAGTTGTCTTGTGTAAAGCTGTCTCTGCATATCACTCAATTCTATTCTGTTTATATACAAATATCTTCATTAATTCACCAGAATTAGAAAGGAAAAAAATCTAGTAGTACGTAAGAAATTTTAAAAAGTAACGACCTATAAAATTCAGGAATTACATATAGTGATAAGTAACTGAACCCCTTGTTGTTGACAATCATGTCTATCTTAATGTAATTATGTGACAAAAACTAACTATTGTTTTTCCAAAAAGGCATGAAAACTTAAAACAAGTGCCCAACATTTACATTCATGCAGAAGCATAACATGAAGGTGTGCAAAGCTCATATGTACCACAATTATCCACTTCCCAGCAGATCATGATTTGAGGATATTTTATAGAAAAAACCCCTGTGCAATGTCTGAGGCACTGACAATAATTACATCACCTGTGCAATACTGAGGAAATACAGAAAACTGGAAGCTGTTGAGGGCTCATTAGTACTGAAGTTTGGGAAATACGGATCTACATCAACAAGGGCTTCTGCTCTCTCAAATGCGCTGAAACAAAACTCATTCAATACTTAGCTCTCATCTACAAATGTATATAATGTGCATTGCTAACAGCTACCAAGCAACCAAAATCTAGATCTCATCAAGAACGCATAGCATTAGCATACTATATGTGAAAATGCAGGGTAGACCAAAGGTATGGAAACACCTGATGGGAACACCATCCTGTGTCTGGCATATACTTCCTGGGGGCTCAGCACAATCTCTGTCCTCTCCTCTCTGTCCTTTAATCTAGCCATACGAGTCTGTGACTATAAAAAAAGAAAATTGATGATAATTTTGGCAGGGATAAAGGTACATAGTATATACCGTATTTTTCGCTCTAGAAGACGCACTTTTTTCCCTTCAAAGTTGGGTGAAAAAGTCAGTGCGTCTTATAGAGCGAACGTGCCGAGATCAGACCTGGCCGGAGCTCCAAAGGATCGCAAATCCTTCTCACTGTGCTGCCGGCCGTTTGCATACAAAGCCGGCACAGCAGTAGAGCAGAGCGGCCGCACAACAGCTGATTGCTGGGGGCGGGGAAGGAGCAGGGAGCAGAGTGGCGGCACAACAGCTGATTGCTGGGGGCGGAGCAGGGAGCAGAGCGGCCCGTACAACAGCTGATTGTTGGGGGCGGGGGAGGAGCAGGGAGCAGAGCAGCCCGTACAACAGCTGATTGCTGGGGGCGGGGGAGGAGCAGAGAGCAGAGCGGCCCCTACAGCAGCTGATTGCTGGGGGCGGGGGAGAAGCAGGGAGCAGAGCGGCCCCTGCAACAGCTGATTGCTGGGGCCAGGGGAGGAGCAGGGAGCAGAGCAGCCTGTGCAACAGCTGATTTCTGGGGGCGGGGAAGGAGCAGGGAGCAGAGCAGTCCGTACAACAGCTGATTGCTGGGGGCGGGTGGAGGAGCAGGAAGCTATTGTACAGACAGGCGGCTCCTGCTATATTGCTGACAGTGTGATAAAGATAGCAGGTCCGCTCCACACCAGCACCCATACAACAGCTGATTAGTGAGAGGGAGCTGCTGCCCCCCCCTTGCCTCAGCAGTCAGCTGTATGTACAGTAAAAGAAATGAAAAAGGAGGGTGGAGCAAGACCCAGTGAGGGTAGTGGAATATTTATGGAGTACAAAGAGTTCTCAATGATTGAGTATTTTAAATGGTGGAGGTGCTGCCAACCAGATGACGCTCCACCAGTGTGGGCGTAAGTGTAGCGAAAAGGATGTGAAAAGAACTGGTATGGAGGCACAACACTCTAAGCTACTAGAGGATGTAGATCAAAGTCCAATGTGTGATGGTGAAAGCACTTCTTTTTTATTATTATTTTTTCAAATAAAAAAATAATAATAAAAAAGAAGTACTTTCCCCATCACACATTGGACTTTGATCTACATCCTCTAGTAGCTTAGAGTGTTGCGCCTCCATACCAGTTCTTTTCACATCCTTTTAGCTGTATGTACAGACACTCTCACATCTGCAAGCTACATAGGAGAGGGAGGGGTAGAGGGAGAAAGAGTTACCTGTATTGTGTATATATTTGTGCCTAGTTATGCATAACCATAATGATACATGCCATGCAGGGTTCCTGGAAAGTTGGGTGACAACTGATGGAATAATTACATTGTCACTCAGCTCTTCCAGGATCCTGAATGCCAACTGCAGAGTTATGCAAGCATGCATACCACATGTATTGCCATAACTATTCAACGTGGGATTCAGGGCTCCTGAAAATCTGGATGACAAGTAATGAGATCACCATTACATTTATACTCAGCTTTCCTGGATCCTGAATGACAGGTTGACCTAGTGGTATATACTTCATTCCGAGGCGGTACTACTGCTGTTTATTTCTCCTGTAATACCTCCCTCACTGCCTGGTCTGGGGAGTTCAAAATATTTTTCTCCCATTTTCCTCCTCTAAAACCCAGGTGCGTCTTATCATCTGATGCGTCTTATAAAGCGAAAAATACGGTAAGCATTTTGCGTTCCTCATCAAATTCTCTATCAGATACGTATGTCACATGCATCCTTTCCCATTTGAAAATATTGAGTTTGTTCCAAGATGAGGCTTTCGAAATGGCTACCACCACTCACAGATTTTCCCTCTTCCCCTTAGCAACATGCCGCACAAAGGATAATGTTTCTAACCACCGGTTTCCCTTTATCCAGGTGTCTCAACACCTTTGGACCATGCTGTCCAACTTTTAGATGTAGCAATTATTTAAGAGACTGACTGACACGTTAGGATAACTGGATTTACAGTATTGTAATGATGATTATCCGTCCAGTCTCATCCGACCTTTGGTTGCTCTATGGATGAATGTTCTCCACACGTTTCTGTCTTTCACTGCTACTTTCAGTTCCCCGATTTACGTGTTCATGGCGGCCTTGATTGTATCTAGCCCTCTTGTTCTTTGTCATCCTGATCTTCTCTTCCCACTGACCTTGCTGAGCATCAGTCCTGTTTCCAGTGAGTTATCGCGCATCATGTGGCCAAAAAAAAAGAGCCGCTGTTTGATGATTTTGCCCTCAAGTGATATTTTCGGTTTGACGCCATCTAACACTACCTTGTTCATTGTCATGGCAGTCCAAGGTATCCGCAGCCTTCTCCTCCAGCACCAGAGTTCAAATGCATCACTTTTCCTTCTGTCTGTTTTTCTGAGCGTCCAACTTTCACAGCCATACTTCGTTATGGGAAAGACGATTGCATCGACCAGTCTGGTTTTTGTTGCAATGCTAATATCCTTGCTTTTCCAGATCCTTTTCATTCCTTGCATTGCATTCCTACCAAGTGTAATCCGTCTATTGATCTCAGGTCCAGATTGCCTGTTGCAATCGGTTTTGGATCTAAGGAAGAAGAAATCTTGGATTGACTTAACTTCTCCGTTGTTAATTTTTATGCTCACTGTACCGTTGCCTACCGGGGTCATGACTTTCTTCTTACAGTATTGTATTACATTATAATTAGGTTGTAATACGTTTAATGCAGGGGCGTAGCTGGAGGCTCATGGGCCCGGGTGCAAAAGTTTAGCTTGGAGCCCCCTTCCAGACCCGTCCAACCGCCACTCCTTTTCATGGCTACTCCTTGTATATTACTTTTACCTACATTACTGTTTTTTTTAATGACCCATCAATGGATCATTAGTAATCAGGGGTTTTAGCAGGTTTTTAAAACATCCAGAACACAAGCCTCAAGGCACGCTTTGCTTCCCCAAGAAAAAAATAATTCATATTATATAATATATGAATGTGTATATATGTATACATATATACACATTCATTGGAGACAGCATGATAAAGATATATACAATAGAGACAGCATAAACTAACTTTTATAACATGTTAGGGCTCATGCCCACGGCCGGGTTTTCACCACGTATTATGCGTGCGTTGCGCACACAAACGTGGTGCGCAGTGAACGGAGTCAGTGAAAGCCAATGGACTGCGTGTAGATATGCAAAAGAAATAAATCCCAGCATGCTCTCTTTCTCTGCGTACCACCCAACATGAGCCCTGTACACTTGTATGATACACTGCCCATACACAATACAATGTTTCCATACGCATTGTCACTCTAAACAGAGTGGGGAATTAAAATAAAAAATCCCCCTGTGCATGCGCAGTGCCACACAAAGCCGTATGCGGTCCCTGCCGGCAGCGTGCATGGCTGGGAAATGTGTGACATGCTGGTGGTCTCCCACAGTGTTGTACGCTTACGGCTGTGGCATTGAGCCCTCAGTTACCAAAACAGCGGCTCAGTTCTAGCATACCTCTAATAGTGAAGTCAGGTGCCGCCTGCTGATAGTGATTACCGTGCAGTTACCTCTAGTGATCGCTGGTGACTGTCACTTTCAGTTTTCATCTCTAGCCGGCGCAGACCACCAATAGGGCTTTTTCCAGCCAGAATTCTGCAGAAAACCCCTCGCTTCCCCCACTCCCCATCACACACAGAACACCCCACGTTTTCCCCCACTCCACATCACATAGAACAACCCTGACTTGCCCCCACTCCCCATCACACACAGAATACCCCTCGTTCCCCCCACTCCCCATCACACACAAAACACACCTCGTTCCCCCACTCCCCATCACACACAGAACACCCCTCGTTCCCCCCACTCCATCACACACACAACACCCCTCGTTCCCCAACTCCCCATCACACACAGAACACCCCTCGTTCCCCCCACTTCCGATCAAACACAGAACACCCTTCGTTCCCCCCCACTCCCCATAACACACAGAACACCCCTCACTTCCCCAACTCCCCATCACACACAGAACACCCCTCGTTTCCCCCCACTCCCGATCACACAAAGAACACACCGCACTTCCCCAACTCCCCATCACACACAGAACACCCCTCGTTCCCCCCACTCCCCATCACACACAGAACTCCGCTCATTCCCCATGCCCCATCACACACAGAACACCCCTCATTCCCCCCACACCCCATCAAACACCGAACACCCCTCATTCCCCCCACACCCCATCAAACACCGAACACCCCTCATTTCCCCCACTCCCCATCACACACAGAACACCACTCGTCCCCCCCCCCCACTCCATATCACACACAGAACACCCCTCGTCCCCCCCACTCCCCATCACACACAACACCCCTCGTTCCCCCCACTCCCCATCACACACAGAACACGCCTCGTTCCCCCCACTCCCCATCACACACAGAACACCCCTCGTTCCCCCACTCCCCATCACACACAGAACACCCCTCGTTCCCCCACTCCCCATCAAACGCAGAAAACCCCTCGTTCCCCCCCCCCCCATCACACACAGAACACCCCTCGTTCCCCCACTCCCGAACAAACACAGAGCACCCTTTGTTCCCCCCACTCCCCATCACACACAGAACACCCCTCGTTCCCCCCACTCCCCATCACACACAGAACACCCCTCGTCCCCCCCCCCACTCCCCATCACACAGAACACCCCTCGTTTCCCCCCACTCCCGATCACACACAGAACACCCCTCACTTCCCCAACTCCCCATCACACACAGAACACTCCTCGTTCCCCCCACTCCCCATCACACACAGAACTCCCCTCATTCCCCCCACTCCCCATCAAACACCGAACACCCCTCATTTCCCCCACTCCCCATCACACACAGAACACCACTCATCCCCCCCCCACTCCCCATCACACACAACACCCCTCGTTCCCCCCACTCCCCATCACACACAGAACACCCCTCGTTCCCCCACTCCCCATCACACATAGAACACCCCTCGTTCCCCCCACTCCATCACACACAGAACACCCCTCGTTCCCCCCCACTACCCATCAAACACAGAACACCCCTCGTTCCCCAACTCCCCATCACACACAGAACACCCCTCGTTCCCCCCACTTCCGATCAAACACAGAACACCCTTCGTTCCCCCCACTCCCCATCACACACAGAACACCCCTCGTTCCCCCCACTCCCCATCACACACAGAACACCCCTTGTTCCCCCCCCCCTCCCCATAACACACAGAACACCCCTCACTTCCCCCACTCCCCATCATGCAGAATACCCCTCGTTTCCCCCCCACTCCCTATCATGCAGAATACCCCTCGTTTCCCCCCCACTCCCCATCACACACAGAACACTCCTCGTTCCCCCCACTCTCCATTACACACAGAACACCCCTCGTTCCTCCCACTCTCCATCACACACAGAACATCCCTCGCCCCCCCCCACTCCCCATCACACAGAACACCCCTCCTCCCCCCCCACTCCCAATCACACAGAACACCCCTCCTCCCCCCCACTCCCCATCACACAAAGAGCACCCCTCAATTCCCCAACTCCCCATCACACACAGAACACCCATCGTTCCCCCCCCCACTCCCCATCACACACAGAACAGCCCTCGTCCCCCCACCACTCCCCAGCACACACAGAGAACACCCCTCTCCCCCCCACTCCCCATCACACACAGATCACCTCTCGTTCCACCCCCTTTTCCCATCACACACAGAACACCGGTCATTCACCCCCCTCCCCCTCAAACAGAGAACACCCCTCGTTCCCCCCACTCCCCATCACACTGAACACCCCTCGTTCCCCCCACTCCCCATCACACTGACCACCCCTCGTCCCCCCCCACTCCCCATCACACAGAACACCCCTTGTCCCCCCCCCCACACTCCCCATCACACACAGAACACCCCTCACTTCCTCAACTCCCCATCACACACAGAACACCCCTTGTTTCCCCCCCCCCACTCCCCATCACACAGAACACCCCTCGTTTCCCCCCCATTCCCCATCACACAGAACACCCCTCATTTCCCCCCCCCCCACTTCCCATCACACAGAACACCCCTAGTCCCCCCCACTCCCCATCACACAGAACACCCCTCGTTTCCCCCCCACTCCCCATCACACAGAACACCCCTCACTTCCTCCACTCCTCATCCCACAGAACACCCCTCACTTCCCCAACTCCCCATCACATACAGAATACCTCTCGTCCCCCGCACTCCCCATCACACGCAGAACACCCCTCGTCCCCCCCACTCCCCATCACACACAGAACACCCCTCGCCCCCCCCCCCCCCACTCCCCATCACACACAGAACACCCCTCGTCCCCCCCACTCCCCATCACAGAAAGAACACCCCTGCCCCCCCCGCACTCCCCATCACACACAGAACACCCCTGCCCCCCCCCACTCCCCATCACACACAGAACACCCCTTGTTCCCCCCACCCACTCCCCATCACACACAGAACACCCCTCGTCCCCCCCCCACTCCTCATCACACACAGAACACCCTCGTCCATCCCCCACTCCCCATCACACAGAGAACACTCCTCGCCCCCCCCCACTCCCCATCACACACAGAACACCCCTCACCCCCCCTCTCCCCATCACACACAGAACACCCCTCCCTTCCCCAACTCCCCATCACACAAAGAACACCCCTCGTCCCCCCCCCAATCCCCATCACACAGAACACCCATCGTTTCCCCCCCACTCCCCATCACACACAGAACACCCTTTACTCGCCCCCCCACTCCCTCTCACACACAGAACACCCCTCGTTCCCCCCCACTCCCCATCACACACAGAAAACCCCTTGTTTCCCCCCCCCCACTCCCCATCACACACAGAACATGCCTCACTTCCCCCACACCCCATCACACAGAACACCCCTTGTCCCCCCCACTCCCCATCACACACAGAACACCCCTGCCTTCCCCAACTCCCCATCACACAAAGAACACCCCTCGTCCCCCCCACTCCCCTTCACACGGAACACCCCTCGTTTCCCCCCCACTCCCCATCACACACAGAACACCCTTCACTCCTCCCCCCCACTCCCTCTCACACACAGAACACCCCTCGTTTCCCCCCACTCCCCATCACACACAGAACACGCCTCACTTCCCCCAATCCCCATCACACAGAACACCCCTCGTTTCCCCCCCACTCCCCATCACGCAGAACACCACTCGTTTCCCCCCGACTCCCCATCACACACAGAACACCCCTCATTCCCCCCCCACCCCCCATCACACAGAACACCCCTCGCCCCCCCCCACTCCCCATAACACAGAACACCCCTCATTCCCCCCCCCCACTCCCCATCACACGCAGAACACCCCTCGCCCCCCCCCCCACTCCCTATCACACACACAGAACACCCCTGGTTCCCCCCCAACTCCCCATCACACACAGAACACCCCTCGTTCCCCCCCACTCACCATCACACAGAACACCCCTCGTTTCTCCCCCACTCCGGATCACACACAGAACACCCCTCACTTCCCCAACTCCCCATCACACACAGAACACCCCTCGTTCTCCCACCCCCACTCCCCATCACACAGAACACCCCTCGTTTCTCCCCCATTCCCCATCACACAGAACTCCCCTCACTTCCCCCACTCCCCATCACACAGAACACCCCTCGTTCCCCCCACCCCATTCCACTCGTTTCCCCCCCGCACTCCCCATCACACAAAACACCCCTCGTCCCACCCCCACTCCCCATCACACAGAACACCCCTCGTCCCCCGCACTCCCTATCACACACAGAACACCCCTGGTCCCCCCCCCACTCCCCATCACACACACAACACCCCTCGTCCCTCCCCCCCCACTCCCCATCACACACAGAACACCCTCGTCCCCCCCCACTCCCCATCACACAGAGAACACCCCTCGTCCCCCCCACTCCCCATTGCACACAGAACACCCCTCGTTCCCCCCTCACTCCCCATCACACACAGAACACGCCTCATCCCCCCCCACTCCCCATCACACACAGAACACGCCTCATCCCCCCCCATTCCCCATCACACACAGAACACCCCTCGTACTCCCCCCCCACTCCCCATCACACAGAACACCCCTCGTTTCCCCCCCATTCCCCATCACACACAGATCACCCCTCGTTCCCCCCCCCACTCCCTCTCACACGCAGAACACCCCTCGTTTTCCCCCCACTCCCCATCACACACAGAACACCCCTCGTTTCCCCCCCACTCCCCATCACACAGAACACCCCTCGTTCCCCCCCCCACTCCCCATCACACACAGAACACCCCTGACTTCCCCCTCTCTCCATCACACAGAACACCTCTTCACTCCCCTCTCCCCATCACACAGAACACCCCTCGTCCCCCCCCCACTCCCCATCACACAGAACACACCTCACTTCCCCCACTCCCCATCACACAGAACACCCCTTGTCCCCCCCACTCCCCATCACACACAGAACACCCCTTGTCCCCCCCACTCCCCATCACACACAGAACACCCCTCGTTTCCCCCCCACTCCCCATCACACACAGAACACCCCTCGTTTCCCCCCCACTCCCTATCACACACAGAACACCCCTCACTTCCCCCTCTCTCCATCACACAGAACACCTCTTCACTCCCCTCTCCCCATCACACAGAACACCCCTCACTTCCCCCTCTCTCCATCACACAGAACACCTCTTCACTCCCCACTCCCCATCACACAGAACACACCTCACTTCCCCCACTCCCCATCACACAAAACACCACTCATCCCCCCCACTCCCCATCACACACAGAACACCTCTCATTCCCCCCACTCCCCATCACACACAGAACACCCCTCATCCCCCCTACTCCCCATCACAAACAGAACACCCCTTGTCCCCCCCCCCCACTCCCCATCACACACAGAACACCCCTCGTCCCCCCCACTCCCCATCACACACAGAACACCCCTCATTTCCTCCCCCACTCCCCCTCAAACACAGAACACCCCTCATTTCCCCCCCCCACTCCCCCCCACACACAGAACACCCCTCGTCCCCCCCCCACTCCCCATCACACACAGAACACCCATCAATCACCCCCCCACTCCTCATCACACACAGAACACCCCTCGTTCCCCCCCACTCCCCATCACACACAGAAAACCCCTTGTTTCCCCCCCCACTCCCCATCACACAGAACACACCTCACTTCCCCCACTCCCCATCACACAGAACACCCCTTGTCCCCCCCCCCACTCCCCATCACACAGAACACCACTCATCCCCCCCACTCCCCATCACACACAGAACACCTCTCATTCCCCCCACTCCCCATCACACACAGAACACCCCTCGTCCCCCCTACTCCCCATCACAAACAGAACACCCCTCGTCCCCCCCACTCCCCATCACACACAGAACACCCCTCGCCCCCCCCCCACTCCCCATCACACACAGAACACCCCTCATTTCCTCCCCCACTCCCCCTCAAACACAGAACACCCCTCATTTCCCCCCCACTCCCCCCCACACACAGAACACCCCTCGTTCCCCCCCCCACTCCCCATCACACACAGAACACCCATCATTCACCCCCCCACTCCTCATCACACACAGAACACCCCTCGTTCCCCCCCCACTCCCCATCACACACAGAAAACCCCTTGTTTCCCCCCCCCCCACTCCCCATCACACAGAACACCCCTCGTCCCACCCCACTCCCCATCACACAGAACACCCCTTGTTTCCCCCCCACTCCCCATCACACAGAACACCCCTCGTTCCCCCACTCCCCATCACACACAGAACACCCCTCACTTCCCTAACTCCCCATCACACACAGAACGCCCCTCGTTTCCCCCCCACTTCTTATCACACACAGAACACCCCTCGTTTCCCCCCCCCCACACTCCACATCACACACAGAACACCCCTCTCTTCCCCCACTCCCCATCACACAGAACACCCCTCATCCCCCCCCACCCCCATCACACACAGAACACCCCTCTTCCCCCCCCACTCCCCATCACACAGAACACCCCTCGTTTCCCCCCACTCCCCATCACACAGAACACCCCTCACTTCCCCCACTCCCAATCACACAGAACACCCCTCATTCCCCCCCTCCCCATCACACACAGAACACCCCTCTCTTCCCCAACTCCCCATCACACACAGAACGCCCCTCATTCCCACCCCCACTCCCCATCACACAGAAGACCCCTTGTTTCCCCCCCACTCCCCATCACACACAGAACACCCCTCGTCCACCCCCCCCCCCCCATCACACAGAACACCCCTCATTTCTCCCACTCCCCATCACACACAGAACACCCCTTGTCCCCCCCCCCCACTCCCCATCATACAGAACACCCCTCACTTCCCCCACTCCCCATCACACAGAACACCCCTCGTCCCCCCTCCACGCCCCATCACACAGAACACCTCTCGTTTCCCCCCCCACTCCCCATCACACAGAACACCCCTCACTTCCCCCACTCCCCATCACACAGAACACCCCTCGTCCCCCTCCACTCCCCATCACACAGAACACCCTACGTTTCCCCCCCACTCCCCATCACACAGAACACCCCTCACTTCCCCCACTCCCCATCACACAGAACACCCCTCACTTCCCCGTCTCCCCATCCCACAGAATTCCTCTCGTTTCCCCCCCACTCCCCATCACACACAGAACACCCCTCACTTCCACCACTCCCCATCACACAGAACACCCCTCCCCCCCCCACTCCCCTTCACACAGGATCCCCCTTCCCCCCTCTTAATCATACCGAACACTGTTCGTTCTCCTCCCCCATCACACAGGGGGACGTTCCCTCTCACTGACTGCACTTACTTTCACTAATGTCTCTGCGCAGGCAGGCAGCTTCTCCAGCACATCGGCGCTTCCTCCCAGACCTCTGCTCAGACTCCTCCCCTCTGATGATCTCAATGCTGGAGAGCCAGATGGGGGAGGAGTCTAAGCAGAGGTCCGGGAGGAAGCGCCGATGTGCAGGAGAAGCTGCCTGCCCGCGCAGAGA
This sequence comes from Eleutherodactylus coqui, assembly GCF_035609145.1. Classification (NCBI taxonomy): domain Eukaryota; kingdom Metazoa; phylum Chordata; class Amphibia; order Anura; family Eleutherodactylidae; genus Eleutherodactylus; species Eleutherodactylus coqui. Next base: position 1,652,210 of record NC_089845.1, on the reverse strand, counting down.
CATTAGTGGAAGTAAGTGCAGTCAGTCAGTGTGGTGGAAAGTAAGCCCCCTGGGCCCCCAGGGGCTTAGGGGCGTCGTCGCAATTGCACCCCCTGCGCCCCCTATATGTACGCCAGTGGTTTAATGCCACTTCACATTTGCTACATTTGTAATACTTTACGCACACAACTATATTCATGCAACTTTGCATCAAACAGGGATTATAGGAAATAATTATCTAAATTTCTAATTTGCTACTAAGATGCATACCTAAGCAAACCCCTTTAGAAACACAACTGTGAGGAGTTTTTGCATAGCACATACATCTATATTCACAGGTATGTATGATTTTGAAAAAAAAAAAAACTTCAAGAATACGACAAACAATTTTTGAAAGCAAATTACATTGGTATTATATTGGTGTACAATTTCCCATCCCCTTATGTCGAGGGTTAATTTGTTCAAACAGACTGGTCAGTTATGTTGTCCGGTTCCAAATTGACCTAAGCAGGAGCGCTCCTTGAGAGTCAAAGTACTGACCATTACACACGGTATATGGTGAAACAATGAACTCTGTTTTATTGTCTGTATCGTCTCAGTTTATATAGAAGATCGCCCACGCAGGGATGCGACCTCTGGTAATACAGGGAATAACCTCGTGATTTCCATACATCTTAAACTCATGACTTCTATATCTGACAATAAACTTATGACATAATCATTCATCAAAAACTCGTGGTATATGACATTTTAAGAAAATAGCTGATTTCACATGACTCTTAGAGTAAGAGCTGAAAACTCTTTGCGGTTAGGCCCCGTCTTGCTAAATCCCAAGACATCTGCTCTTAGAACTTCCTGATTCCACTTAGATCAGACGTACTTCCTTAAAACAGTCATGACTTCTGTTACACATACAATATATTGCTAAAATATTCATTTTGCTAAAATAGATTGATAAGCATATTCATTCTTGATAAGCGACATATATTAATTTCTTTACAGCCCCTCTTGGCCCTTATCATTCCCCCATTTTGGACATCAGGAAGACACACGCAGGGTCCAGTTCTATTTTGAAAAGTCATAGTCGAGGTAGGTCCTATTGGTCGACTAGTCCATATAAGGCGTCACTAGTATGATGTTACAATACTAGTAGCGTGCACAGATACGCACGGCAGGGGATTCCCTAATCTTCACCCACACCACTGTCCCCCCTGGAGATAGTCCTAGTGGTGAACACGTCCAGGTCGCGTTACCCTGACCCTACACTACCTAGTGACAAGACTGGAAGGAACCGCCGTATGTTCTGCCTTCATCCAGCAGGGGTCGGCCTACACAGGGGCTGTAAAGGCTTTTGCCGTACATTTGCTCACACAAGAGATTATGACTTTGATTATTATATATATACACAACAGCATGACAATTATGGGAATTTTGAGGCTGAGTTGATCCAGAGGAAGGCGAAAACCCTTTTAGGAAAAAGCCAATTATCCTTGTATAAAAGGGAAAAAATTCCTTCCTGACCCCAAATATGGCGATCGGAACAAGTCCCAAGATCACAGCCGACATCTGACTTTTTAAAATGTATTATTGTTTTCATGAATCTAAACAAATCTTTTATCATTTGTGTGAAACATAAAGTGTATGTTTGACCGCATCACAAAAGGGACAATATTCATATACATTAAGAAAGGTATTTTCCTGAATAACATTGCTCTCTTCCACATTACTATCATTATGCATTATTGAATATATATCGCGAAGTGTCTTTATTGGAGTGGGGATAGACAGTAAGCAAGTCCGTAAAATATCTTCCCCACTCCGCAGGTTGGGCATGCACATGTGGGAAATATTCAGTACGTCTTTTGCAAAGTATTCCCACATGTTGGGGTGTCCTTCCGCCCAAACAGTCCATCTTCTTCTTACATCGACAGTTGATGAAGAATTGTCCCGAAAAGAGAGTAGTCCAAGAAAACAAAGGGTAAATAATACACCTATCCAGACTATCAATGCTGGTGTCCAGGTTGCCATCCCCCTCCCCCACCCTGGGTTGGGCTTACTCTCCACCCCCTTCGTGGTGCTGAGGCGTTGGAACTTTCTTGCAGTGTGAGGCATGGATCCAAGTGGGTTTGCCTTCTAGCTTGACCGAGGTGGGAGTGGTTAACAGCACTTGGTATGGTCCGTCAAAGCGAGGTTCCAAAGTCTTTCTGACGTGTCTCTTTACCACCACCCAATCTCCGGGATTCAGAGAGTGGGATCCTTCCAAACTATCAGGGTCTGCAATAGAAGAGAAAACTAGGTCGTGTGTTATTTTTAGCTTTTGGCATAAGTCCTGCACAAAGGAAGTAACTTTATCATGACCCAGGGATAGAGCTTGGGGGTGATACAGTCCTAACCTGGGCACGGAGCCAAAGAGAATCTCATAAGGAGACAGTCCTGTTTTCCTACTTGGAGTGGTTCGTACTGAGTAGAGTGCCAGAGGTAGGCACTCGGGCCAAGGTTTTCCTGTTTCAACCATGGCTTTCTGTATCTTAAGTTTGAGGGTGCCATTGAGTCTTTCTACTTTTCTGGAGCTCTGCGGATGATAGGGGGTGTGAAACGCCTGCTCTACTCCTAAGGCGGACATGACTTCCTTCATCACCTCACCAGTGAAGTGAGTACCACGGTCGCTCTCAATGGTCTCTGGTACCCCAAATCTGCACACTAACTCTGACACAAGTTTTTTTTGCAGTGGCCTGGGCAGTGGCCTTCGTGACCGGGTAGGCCTCAGCCCACCCAGAAAAGAGGTCAATGCATACCAGGACATACTCATACCTTCCTGACCTGGGCAGCTGGATGTAATCTATCTGTAGTCTCTGGAAGGGGTACAAAGGTCGCGGAGTGCACTTCCGAGGGGTCTTTACTACTTGACCGGGGTTGTGTAGTGCACAGATTTCACAAGCCTTGACGTATGCCTTTGCCATCCTGTCAAATCCCAGAGCGTACCACATTTTCTCCACCAGGGCTACCATGGCATTACAAGAAGCGTGCACCTTTCCATGAGCCAAAAGGGCCATACTAGGATAGGCAGCCGCAGGTAAACACATACGGGAACCCATCATCCAACCTTCATTTCCTTTTACTGCCCCTGCACTTGCCCAGCGCTCCTGCTCTTGCCCTGAGGGAAGTAGGTCCACCTCCTTCTGTAGTGGGACAGAGAGGGTCTGGTCCTTGGCAGGGGGATCAGGATCCTCCTCCGCTGGGCAGGACCTGGTCTGAACTCTGCACACGGGTGCCCTCCAGTCCAGCAGGGCTGCAGCCTTAGCTGCTCCGTCTGCCTTCTCGTTGCCTCTGCTTTCCAAGGAGTCCCCTTGGGTGTGTGCCTTTACCTTTATTATGGCTACCTGCTTCGGGAGCATGATAGCTGACATTAAACTACTTACTGCCTCACCATTCTTTATCGGTCTGCCTTGAGCTGTTAGGAAGCTCCGCGCGCGCCAAATCGGCCCATAGTCATGCGCAACGCCAAACGCGTACCTGGAGTCCGTGTAGATATTAGCAGTGACTCCCCGGGCTAACTTGCAGGCCTCGGTCAGAGCGCACAGCTCCGCTTCCTGTGCTGACATTTGTGGGGGCATGGCGCGGCCTATCAGTACTTCATTCATTGATACTACAGCAAACCCTGTCACAAATCTGCCCATCTCATTCTGGTATCGTGATCCATCCACAAACATTTCAAGGTGGGGGTTCAGGAGAGGCTTATCTGTGACATGAGCAAATCCAGCTGTCTCCTGCTCCATCAGAGCAGCACAGTCATGCTGGTGCTCGGTGTCAAAAGCTTCCTCTTCGCCTAGGGAATTGGCAAAAAGTTGATCCCCTGTGCTTACTCCCCCTTTTGAATCAGTGTCACCTAATGGCAGTAAGGTGGCCGGATTCAAAGTTGTGCAACGTTGAAATGAGACATTGGATGAAGAGTGTACTGCAAGTTCCATTTTAACCTGTCTAGCAAGAGACAGATGTTTACGGCTCACCTGTGTCAGAATTCCATGTACGTCATGGGGCGTGAGGACCACAAGAGGGTAGTCAAGGACCACCTCAGAAGCTTTCTCAAGTAGTGCTTGTACAGCCAGAACTGCTCTTACACAGGAGGGTGAACCCCTGGCTACTGCATCAAGATGTGCACTGTAGTATGCTACAGGGCGCTTTTTGTCACCATGCTCTTGTGTGAGGACGGCAGTAGCATGTCCCGCCATCTCAGTCACGAACATCTGGAAGGGTTTATCATAGTCTGGCAGACCCAGTGCTGGAGCACTGGTGATCTGTATTTTCAGCTGATGGAAAGCTGACTCGGCTTCCGGAGACAAAGCAAATGGCTTGGAACTCAGGCAGTCGTACAGAGGCTGCATGGTCATGGAGGCAGAGCGAATCCATGGCCGACAATATGAAACTAACCCCAGAAATGTCCGCAACTGAGCATGGGAGGTAGGGAGTGGCATGTCCTCCACCACCTTGGTACGTTCTGGCGTGAGGTGTTTTGTACCAGGACCTAGGCAGTGACCAAGAAACACAACATGAGATTTGCAAAACTGTAATTTGTCTTTACTGGCTTTACACCCGCTGTCTGCAAGAAAACAAAGGAGGCTGAGTGAGGCCGCAACGCAGGTAGGTCTGTCCGGTGCACAGAGTAGGAGATCATCAACATACTGAAGCAGGGCCACACCTGGTGGGACCATCCATGCATCAAGTACAAGCCTCATACATCGGGTGAATTGATTTGGGCTGTTTTGTGCCCCTTGTGGTAGGACAGTCCAGCAGTACTGTTTTCCTCGGAACGTGAAGGCAAACAGGTACTGGCAATCGGGGTGGAGCGGGACGGACATAAATGCATTGGCGAGATCGATCAGGGTGTACCAACAGGTTCCGGACGGTATGGTGGACAACAGAGTGTAAGGGTTGGGGACCAAAGGTGTCTCTAGGATGGTCACCTTATTGATTTCTCTTAGATCGTGAACCATCCGGTAGGTATCAGGTTCGCCTTTCTTCCCTTTCTTTTTAACCGGGAAGAGTGGCGTGTTAGCGGGTGAGACGCAAGGTTTTAAAGCATTCAAGGCACATAACTCTGTAATAGTGGAGGCTATTGCGTCTTCCTGTGCCATGGCTAGGGGATATTGGCGGATCATGGGGGCTTTTTCCCCATCTTTGAGATATACCATGACTGGGGGTACGTGGAGATGGCCCAAGTCTGTCTTCCCTTTTGCCCATAGGGTCTCTGGCACTGCTGAGAGAACCTGTGTATCTTCTGGGGTCAACACATATACAGTACAAGAAGGAGGCGGAGTGACCAAGTCTGCTGCCATGAGACAGAATTCTTGGTGGTCGGCCGCAGAGGTACTGACATGAGCCTCACCGGAAGGATGGAGCTGAATACAGCACCCCAGGGGTCCCATCACATCGGTTGCCATGATGCAATCCCCAGCGGGTGACACCAGGAAGCGAGTGAGGACTCGTGACCCTTGAAAAGAGACTTCTATGGGCTCGGTCTCACGCATGGGTGTTGGTTCACCGGACACTCCAACGGCTATGGCTATGGAGTCTGAGAGGGGAATACTAAGGTCATTGACTTGTGAGGTACTGACACATGATTTAGTGGCCCCTGTGTCAATTAAAAAGGGCACCTCCTTCCCCTGGATTTTTAGAGGCTGAAAAATTTGTGGCCCACGTGCGTCAGTAACTATAAGGGACACGGGGGAAGGAGTGCCAGACCTTCATTGGTAATTGGTATACCCGTTATTTCCCTGTGGGCGGGATGATGTGGTATTGGCCGTACTTCCCTGTTGCCCCCTTTCGTCTGACGTGTTCTGTCTAGGGCGTTTAGGGGCTCTACAATTACGGGCCAAGTGTCCAGTCTTCCCGCAGTTATAACACTTACGGGTCTCCCGCCTGGGGTCGTTAAGTCGGACTGTGTCCCCCTCCATGGTGTAATGTTTAACCATAACACCCTTTGCGTGGTCTTCTGTGTCCATGACAAATCCTACAGCTTTCTTATATAGATCACGCGGTTTGGCCTGTCGCCAATCGGGGGTACATGCTTTAACGCGTTCGGACAGGCGCTTATCTATTCCTTGCATAAAGGCTTCACAAAAAGCAGCATTACGTATTGCTTTTGGACAATCATACAAACCCAGATCTCTGCCTACTTCCTCTAAACGGCCAAAGTAACATTCAATAGACTCGCCCTTGTTCTGTCTACACTGGGTTAGGGCTGTACGTCTCTCTTGGGCTTTGTCCTTAAACCAGGCTTTAACCTTGTCCACATATTGAGTACCACTAAGTAATGTCTGGGGGTCATCTGGGCGATATTCAAGACCACAAAATTGAGCAATACTATTGTAAAGGCCCAGAGGACATTTTACATTCATAAGACATTCCATATCTGTCCAAGTGGCAGAGTAGTTTTTCTGTATGACTTCCAACTTTCTATGGAAAGCTGCTGGCTCTGTCTGGGGATCGGGCAGTTGCTGACACAGTGCCATCTGGTCTGTGGCGCTCCAGGGTCGCCATGTAGTGACTGTAGACCCGGGAGTTGGTCTATGTGCGTCCGTGGGTCTGTCATTAGAAGACGATGGTCTGTCAGTGTCCTCTTGTCTGACCGTGCCCAATGGTGGACTCGGTCTGTTTGGTTCTCTATAATGGGTAGTGGAGGTTGTAACTGGGAATAAGGGAATCGGTTGTCTACACTGATCCCTGGGACGTGGAGTCCCACATACTGTACAGAGTTCTCTAAAACAGGCATTCTGTTGACCACAACGTGGACAGTCCCAAGCCGGACCTCTATTTACTTCAGGGCCCGGGGATCCTGATTGAGGGCTGTAGGGAGGTGTATCCATCTGGGCAGTAGCCTGTGGATACGTAGGAGGCAGGGGCGGCAAATTGGGATACAGAGAATTAAAGGGATTATTTGGAGACATTGGTGGAACGGCCGGGACGACAGGAGAGACTTATTGGAACCGTAGGGGTTTCCATGGGAACGTCTATTGGTGGCCGGGGCATAGGACAATAAACTAAAATGCCCTCGCCTCGGGACTCGGAGTCCCAGTGTTCGTCTTCTGCTGTTTTAGAGCAGTCCAGAATAGCCTTCATGCCTTTTTCCAAACCCTTATTTCTTATTTCCTTTCTATGCTTATCCTCATATTGTGACCAAAATTCATAATTGAATGTTCCCGCCTTCTTGAGGCCTATACGTTTGTAAACTTTATAGGCTTGTCTGCAAATGTCCTCCCCTTCTCTATCTTTAATTATCTCAATAGGAGTCTGATATATCTTAGATTGTTCAGAACCCATCTTTGACCACTTCCGACTATTCTTCACTAAGTATACAGGACGTATATTTCACACAGTAAACTAAGATAATCACTGAGACTATCTGGGAACACACAGTTCCCTGTCCCGGAATAGATTTACAGAACTAAAACGTGGTCAACTTCAAACACTAGGATTCAGGGGAGACCAGACTTCGCCTCTTAGGGAACTTTTAGTAATATTATAACAGATCCAGAGTAACAATATGACTGCCAGAAATGAGACTATAACAATAACAATTATTTCAATCTCCAATACAGACAACATGACTCTTTAAGTCCCAATGAGTGAGTTCTTCCGTCTAGGACAGTTAAATGCACTTATTCACTCTAAAATATGGACGGGGCAGAAAATATAGGAAACAGGCAACAACATACCTCTAGTCCGTTAGAGACACAGATCAAAAGAATCCAGACTGTATAATAGTAAGATAAGCTCTTACCTGTACACCGGTGTTTGCAGTCTGGGGTCTCAGGATCCAGTATCCACGTCAACGGGCCAGGAGTTTGTTTCAGTCTACTGGTTGCGATGTCCCGTAAAGATAAGCCCCGCCCCCTAGTTGGGCGCCAAGAACTGTCGAGGATTAATTTGTTCAAACAGACTGGTCAGTTATGTTGTCCGGTTCCAAATTGACCTAAGCAGGAGCGCTCCTTGAGAGTCAAAGTACTGACCATTACACACGGTATATGGTGAAACAATGAACTCTGTTTTATTGTCTGTATCGTCTCAGTTTATATAGAAGATCGCCCACGCAGGGATGCGACCTCTGGTAATACAGGGAATAACCTCGTGATTTCCATACATCTTAAACTCATGACTTCTATATCTGACAATAAACTTATGACATAATCATTCATCAAAAACTCGTGGTATATGACATTTTAAGAAAATAGCTGATTTCACATGACTCTTAGAGTAAGAGCTGAAAACTCTTTGCGGTTAGGCCCCGTCTTGCTAAATCCCAAGACATCTGCTCTTAGAACTTCCTGATTCCACTTAGATCAGACGTACTTCCTTAAAACAGTCATGACTTCTGTTACACATACAATATATTGCTAAAATATTCATTTTGCTAAAATAGATTGATAAGCATATTCATTCTTGATAAGCGACATATATTAATTTCTTTACAGCCCCTCTTGGCCCTTATCACTTATATGAATTGTAACCCTAAAAATCCCAAAATGTAATGAAATTCATTAGTTTAGACTATTTTTAGATGGATGTAAAATAGGTACTTTTTTGCTCTGGTTTTATGATCACAACACCAGAGTCTCCCAGTTTAGCATAAGCTAGTTAGAGCATCATTAGGCTACCTTCACACAGCATGCATCTGCTGTAGGCTTTCCACAGTGGAAAATCCACAGCAAATATGCAGTGGCTAAATCCACATGTAAATACTGCAAATTTTAACCCTTTCATTTCAAGGATTGAGATCTGTAGCATAAAAAAAAATAAAAACTCAGATTTGTTGCTTGAATTATGTGTTACATGTGATGGAATCTCCATGACTTGTACTATAAATGATAAAGAATTTCTGCAACAAAATCTGTAATGAAAATTCTTCAGCATTAACTCTACGTCTGAAGCCTCCCTTTCTGCGGTTCTGATGAACGGCATGGGGTTCATGTGTGCTTGTATAATACAAGCATACAAAAATCCTCATGTTACACTTGTCTAAAGCATGGAAATACTGTTTTATTTTTGTTTTTTTTTAGTTAGTGGGTAAAAATATTTTTTTTCTCATTGACAAAAATCTTTTCCATCTGGTAGAAATACATTAGACATAATAATAATAATCTTTATTTATATAGCGCCAACATATTCCGCAGCGCTTACAAGACAGGGGGAATAAAAATAAAACCACTGTTACATGAAGTAATCAATTGATGGAAACAGTAGGGGTGAGGGGCTCCAACGAGCTTACATACTACAAATAATGGGGTGATACAGAAGGTAAAGGGCTGGAGATGTGCACGGTATGGTGAGATGGAGAGTGAGGGGTGCCATACACATAGGCAATAGTCAAATTGGGCCATATAGTGGCTGAATTGGTATGACTGCAGGGGGCGGTTGATTACGGCTAGCAGGGATTGTAGAACAGGGAGCACGTTATCAGGCGTAGTACAGAGGAGTTTGGCATTTTTAGAGCATGCCTAATGATAATGGTTATCAATATGACTGTAACATGTAACAAGTGTAAGAGTGACTTTTAATACAGCGTTTCCCTGAAAGTAGGACCTACCCTGAAAATAAGCGTTATCCTATTTTTTGGGGGAGGGGGGGGGGGGGCTTGAAGTATAAGCCCTACCCGAAAATAAGCCGTAGCTACAAAATATTAAGTGGGTCCCTCCCACTTGTTTCTGGAGCTCCGGCGCTCTTGCTTCAATCCTCAGCAGCCGATAGTACATTGATACTAGTAACGGAATTCGTAAAACGCGCCTCCAGGAAGCGATGGCTCTAATTGGTTCTCGAGCATCACATCTGAGCCAATCAATGCAGTGCTCGATGAGTAGAGTTTGAGCATGGTGAGTCAAAAGAGTTTGAGCCTTTACAAACTCAAAAATTAAGAAAGGTGAGAGACGCATTCTAGTTAAAGACATTGTTTTTTTTTTTTTTTTCAAATACTTTTTATTGGTTTAGTTCCACAGTTACATGTATATAACAATAATCAAACAATGCCATCTAAATTGACATAGCATCAACAGCGTGGAAGTTGCTAGACATCATATGAGCTTGCAATGCGGAATAAATTTTAACCTAAAGAAAACAACGTTAAAACAGTTGCAACAAGTAAATTATAACAGCTGTCGTTTTTTCAAAAAGCGCATCCACATCTTCCATCTAGAATCGAAGTTACCTCTATCGTTACTGTTGTTTGCAAATATTTTCTCGTAGACATAATGGTTTTTGATAGTGTCAATTAATTCAGCAGAGCTAGGAGGGTCAGTAGACTTCCACTTTCTTGCTATTATTAATTTAGCAGTGAGTAAACAATGACATACCCATTTCCTATGTACGTGGGGAATAAGGTTACAGTTCAGTAAAAGCAGGCCCAAATTTGGGTCTTGGGGTAACCTAATGCCAGTTACCTCTAGGATCATCTGGAAGACCTCCCTCCAATAAGTTTTAATCGGGGGGCATTCCCAAAAAATATGGAATATGGTCCCCTCCGCTCCACAATTCCTCCAACATTGGCTGCTTATTCCAGGAATTCTTCTAGCTAGTTTAGATGGGGTGTAATACCATCTTGTGAGTAGTTTATAGTGTACCTGGATAACATTAGCGTTTAAAGTGGCTTTATTTGCCCACTCGAAGGACGTCAGCCATTGTGGTATAGTAAATTTTTCTTTTGTGTCTTTCTCCCAGTTAAGTAAGTGGACTTTTTTCATTTCGCCCATGTCTCCCGAGAGAGTGTTGTACCATTTCCTTGTGGCCATTTTCTGTGTGAGTTGGGGTTTCGAGAAAATTAAAGACAGCTCGGCTGGAACCTTACAGCTTCCTAGCTGTTTTTTTTCTATGAAAGATTTTATCTGGAGGTACGTGAAGGTGTCGTTTGTTGAGAGGTTGTGTTTTTGCTTAAGTATTTGGAATGGAATTATTTTTTGGTCTTCCATAAGGTCCGAGACGAACTTGATGCCTCTAGCCGACCATCCCCTTATGGAAATTTCAGGGATAAAGTAGGTAAGTGTTTCTAGCGGGATTTTGGCAAGCGTTCCCATTGGGGATTTCCTAAGTTTGTAGGTATATAAGTTCCAGGCCTGTAAAGATGTCATCATAGGAGGTGAGTATGACTGTAGCTCCAGGGCCAGATCGAGGTTTGGGTTGTTGACACTTAAGATTGTGGCTTGTAAAAGAGTTGCCAAAGACCTATTACGGTTAATGTTTCTTTCCATAACAGTCCACGGCAACTTCTGCGAATCTTCGAGCCATAGGGTCGAGTGTTTTATGCTGATTGCCTGGTAATAGGACCATAGGTTTGGTACTCCCAAGCCTCCCTGCTTTCGGTTGAGATATAAGATATTGGCTGCTACTCTCGGTCGTTTTCCATCCCAGATAAAATTTAATAGCTGTTTTTGAAAATTATCTATGGTATTATATGGGATTGGGTATGTTAGGGTTCGAAAGAGATATAATATTTTTGGTAATATGAGCATTTTATACCATGTGATTTTACCAAACCAAGATGGGTCCTTCTTTTTTAGCAGGTCTAATTCTGCGTGGACGGATGAGTGGAGAGGGTCGAAATTCAGGGGAATGCAATCTTTTAGTGGGTAGCATATTTTAATGCCTAAGTAGGGAATCGAAGGGGGCCACTGGTAGGAAAATTCTTTTTGTATGTCTGATTTTAAACCCGGGTTAACATTTATTCCTAGAATCTGAGATTTGCTCATATTGGGGCTATAGAGTGAGGCGTTTCCAAACTCCTCAATAATTTTTGATACTTCTCTTAGGGATCTCAAGGGGTTTGACAGAGTTAAAAGGACATCATCCGCGAAGAGGCCTATTTTATGAGATCTGTTACCTAGGGGGATCCCTGTAATCTCAGGAGATGTTCTAATTAATTCGGCCATGGGTTCCATTGTTAATATAAATAGTACGGGAGACAAGGGGCAGCCCTGTCTGGTCCCGTTAGTAATGTTGAAGGAGGTCGATAAAGCACCATCCACCAAAACTCTGGCAGAGGGGGCAGAGTACAATGCCTTGACCGCACCCAGGAACTCCCGGTCAACTCCAAATTTCCTGAGAGCGCCAAATGCGTACTCCCAGTGGAGTCTGTCGAACGCCTTCTCCGCATCCAGGGCAAGGAGGAGAGAAGGCGTCCGACAGGCCCCCATCTTCGCAACCAGATTCAGCGCCCTTCTTGTGCCGTCCGCGGCCTGTCTGCCCCCCACAAATCCCACCTGATCACTATGTACGATGCCGGGCAGGACATGGGAGAGTCTTATGGCTAAGATTTTGGCGTAAATTTTTATGTCAGTATTCAGCAACGAAATTGGCCTATAATTTGCTGTAGAGTCTGTTGATTTTCCTGGCTTAGGGATAGCAACGATGGTTGCTTGTAGCATCTCTTTCGGGAATTCTTCTTTGGAGATGGCTTCGTTGAATGTCGTTGCTAAGTGTGGGGATAGTGTGGGCATAAATAATTTATAATATTCGCTAGAGAAGCCATCGGGGCCAGGCGATTTGAAGTTTTTTAGAGTTTTTATGACTTTATGTATTTCCTCTATGGAGATAGGTACATTTAATTTAGGATTGTCTATTTTGGGGAGGTCCATTTTAGTTAAGAATTTATTTATTATTTCTGTATTTGGTTGGGCTATAGATGTATCATCTTTTAAGTTATAGAGTCTTGCGTAGAATTTAGCGAACTCCTCTGCGATATCCTGTGGGTGGGATAATTTTGTTGTGCGATCTTCAGCTTTTGTTACATATGGGATCTTGGACTTAATCAGTCTCTTTTTTGCTAGGTTGGCCATCAATTTAGAGGGTTTGTCAAATGAGGAGTAATAGTTTGCCCGCATGAAATCTGTGGATTTGTTGTGTTCTTCAAGTAGGACGGATTGTAGTTTCCCTCTCAGGGACATTAAGTTCCTCCGACCGACCTCAGTTGGTTGGTCTTGTAGTGCTTTTTCTTGGGTTCGTATTTGGGCCAGGAGGTTGTTTATCTGTGACTGTTTGTATTTTTTGTGTTGGGCGCTCATTTTTATTAAGATTCCCCTTATGAAGGCCTTGTGTGCGTTCCATATTGAAAAGACGCTGGCCTCCGATTTAGTGTTTAGTTCGAAGTATTCTTTTAGGTGATTGTTAATTGCAGACATGTTGTGCGGGAGTTTTAAAAGTGCCACGTTATTTCTCCATATTTTAGCATTACCCTGACTTTCCCCCAAATTGACTGCCAGCATTATTGGGGCATGATCCGACCATGTGGTCAGTCCTATTTCAGAAGAGGTAGTTTTAGAGAGGGCCCATCTATCAACTAAGAACATGTCTATTCGGGAGAACGAGTTGTGTCTGGGTGAGAAAAAGGTGAATTCTCTCGAGGAGGAGTTTAGACATCTAAAGGTATCATATATCGATTGTTTATGTAGCCATGGGAGTAATGTAGGGGCCGTTCTTTGTTTGTATGTAGTGTCCATAGTTTTGTCCGAGATTAAGTTGAAATCTCCGGACATGATCAGATCCCCCTCCTGAACTCTTCTGATTTTCCTAATTAATTTATTCAGAAACGAGATCTGGCCATTATTGGGGGCATATACGTTTACGAGGGTAATAGCTTTTTCGTTTAGAGTGCCCACTAAGATAAGGAATCTACCCTTTATGTCTACAATTTGTTTGGATGCTACAAAATTTATGTTTGCTCTGAATGCAATCAGCACTCCTGCGTGTTTCTTCGGGGCGCTGGCCATGAAAATCTGGGGGTAATGTTTGTTCGAGAAACTCACTTTCGAGTTGAGGAGAAAATGTGTTTCCTGGACACATAATATGTCAGCTCTGGTGCGGTTGGCGTCTCTCCACATAAGTGACCTCTTAAATGGAGAGTTCAACCCCCTAGCGTTCTGTGAGAGGATTTTAACTGACATGGAAGATGTAAGATAGGTGTGAAGTTGTGGAAGATTGAACACTTACTGCGCCTAGGTGAGTTGTAGAAGTTGACAGAGAAAGAACATCAACGTAGAGAACAAGGTTGACAGTAGAAATAATAAGACCGTCATCTATGCGTAGTATCGTCGGCATCTTGCGGTAACTCTGGACGGTAAACAAGAAAAATAAACAGTTTAACACAGCAAATGTTAAGGCAGGACTTAGTACCTGCATATCTCGGAAGGCGATAACAATAGTCCACCTGAGATCGGCCACCTTTTAGTTAGGTGTTATCATCTTATGTGTCCCATATACTTAGAGTTGGTGTTTGTCTTGCATCCACCAGCAAGATTAGGTATATACCTCCCCGCGCGGAGTTAGATCAGGTCCAGTCGTTGTTATTCCTCCTTGCTTTCTGCGGGGGAGAAGGGTTCTGGTTGTCAGTTGTTGATAGACCCCACTTTGTTAAAAGCTTTTTGCCGACCTCGAGAGAGGATATTACATGTACGATGCCATCTCTGTGGATCAGGAGCTTAGTTGGAAAGCCCCACTTATAGAGAATTTTGGCTGCCCTTAAGGAAAGCGTAACAGGTAGCAAGGCTCTTCTTGCCTGCATGGTTGCAGGGGATAGGTCTGCAAATATATGAATATCTGAGTAGGGCGAAGGTAACGGGTTCGTTTTGCGTGTAGCTTGCATCAGTGCCTCTTTCACGTGAAAGAAATGAATTTTCGCTATGATGTCTCTTGGTATTTTTTCTGGGATATGGTTGGGTTTAGGGAGTCGGTGAATCCTGTCTATTATAAGTTCTCGTTGGGGGGTAGTCGGGAGTAAGACAGAGATGAATTTCGTCAGGAAGTCTCTTAATTCGTTTTGGGTAACACTTTCCGGGACTCCTCTCATTTTAATATTATTACGCCGACTCCTATCCTCCAGGTCGGCCATTTTGTTTTTCATAGTCGCAACTTCCTCTTTCAAGGAATAGTGTGCATCTATCAAGGAGTTGTGTGATGCAGTCAGCTCTTTCATTTTATTTTCCACGTGGTCGGTGCGATCACCCAGCTCTTGTAGTGAAGAGTTAAATGACGCAGACATAGCGGATATGTCATTGTGTAATGACCCCCTTAAAGCGAGGACCATATTCTTAATGAATTCTTCTGAAGCGGGTTGCTTAGAGGTGGGGACGCTAAGTATAGGGTCTTCATCTGTTTCTGCAGGCTGGGGTGACTTTTTTTGTGTCTGTTTAGTGGTTTGGGACTCAGGTGACATCCTCTGTCTCTGTTTAGCTGGGCTAGCAGAGGGAGTCGTGGTGGCTGAGAGAGAGAGGTTGGCGGCCGGCGCCATTTTGTTAGGGGTATCGGGGCTAGGGCGCGCTTCTGCATCGTTAGGACTTACCCCCTCCCGGAGGGATGCTCGGTTCGGTTGTGCAGGTCCCCGGTGCCGTCGGCGGTGCTTGCGGCTCCCTCTGACAGGTGCAGGGGGTCGGAGCGCTCCGGAGTCCCGTCGAGCGGAGCTGCAGGAGAGGGAGATCCGCGACTCGTGCTGGCAGGGTCTCTGTCGGCGCTGCGCGCCGAGAAAAAGTCTTTCACCCGCTGCGGTTGTGGTTTCAGCGGCTTCCTCTTAGTCATGGCTCCGAGCATAGAGGTTTCTTCTCGCCGTGGACGCTGTTTTTTCTTCTCTGGGACACTTTATATGTCGCTTTTTAGGTGGATGCCGACGGAGCCTAAAGCTTTGCTGCCGTCCCGGCTGAAGTCAGGCCACGCCCCCCCTAGTTAAAGACATTGTTTTGAAGTTGGGAGAGATGGTTGTGTGGTTAGGTTAGGAGGAGATGCTAGTTGTTGGTAAGTTGTGTCACACATGTTACCTTTTTAAGGGCTCTCGTTCATGACTGTGTTTTACACACACATAAGATATGCAGTGAATGGAAGAAATAAAAATAGACTTTCATTCTTCCATGCACACATGAGTGAGAACACTGCATATCGATACGCAAGAGAAATAAATTACAGCATGCTCTATTTCTCTGTGTATCATACGCAGCCCTATACTATTAGCGAAAAAAGCACAAAATGGGTTTTTTTTCACAATTTTTTTTTAGTTTTCTTTTTTTACACTATTTTTAACATCTTTTTACATTTTTTATATCTCTGATGGGGATCTGTACCATAGCTGCTATTATTGCTAGATTAAAGCATTGCAGGACTTTTTTCCTGCAATGCCTTATCGCTTGTATTAGCGATCATAGGCAATGGCAAAACAGCACGCCTGTATCTGGCATCCAGTTGCCATGGCAACCCGTCAACTGATGAGGTCACAGAGGGAACGCACTCCCCCTGTGATCCCTTTACATGCCACAGGCTTAATAGATCGCGGCATGTAAGGGGTTAACAGTAGAGATGAGTGAGCACCAAAATGCTCGGGTGCTTGTTCCACGAGTCGAACTTTCCGCGATGCTCGAGGGTTCGTTTCGAGTAACAAACCCCATTGAAGTCAATGGGCGACCCGAGCATTTTTGTATATCACCCATGTTCCGCTAAGATTTTCATGTGTGAAAATCTGGAAAACCCAAGAAAGTGATGGAAACGACACAGAAACGGATAGGGCAGGCGAGGGGCAACATGCTGGGCTGCATCTCAGGTTCCTAGGTCCCACTATTAAGCCACAATAGCGGCAAGAGTGCCCCCCTAACAATTTTTACTTCGGACAAACCCTCATTAGCAAGGCACACCTTAGCTAAGCCCCACACTACCTCCCACTAAGCACAATCACTGCCTGCGGGACACACCACTGCCTCTTCTCCTGGGTTACATGCTGCCCAACCCCCCCCCCCCCCCCTACACACACACACACACGACCCTGCATTCGCAGCGCACTCAAAAGTGTCCCTGCGCAGCCTTCAGCTGCCCTCATGCCACACGCTGGCTGCATAGCCACACCACCCTCATGTCTATTTATAAGTGCATCTGCGATGAGGAGGAACCGGAGGCACACACTGCAGAGGGTTGGCAGGGCCAGGCAGCAACCCTCTGTAAGGGGCGGGGCGATAGCCCACAATGCTGTACAGAAGCAAGGAGAAATCCAATCCTGTGCCACCTCCGTCAGGAGCTGCAAACGTGGGCATAGCAATGGGGAATTCATGTGCCCACACAGTATTCATTCTGTCAAGGTGTCGCAAAGCTCAATCGACACCGCAAGGGTAAAGCCATCTGTACTCTGCCCCCTACCCAAGTCAGTCAGTGTCTTTGTGCCAGACAGGTCAAACACCGCGATGGGAACTAAGTGGGCACCAACAGCATAGGTGGGTCCTAGGCTACCCAAGACATGAACAATTAATAAATCTGAGTGGCCAAACATGGCAGACTTGCACCGCGCCCACAGCATAGGCCTCGGCCCACAGATTCAGCAATCATAGGCAGGAAGCGGACTTTCACTGCACCCAGGACATAGGCCTCTGCACAAACCCTCAGCAATTGTGGGCCTAGAGCAGACTCCAATGCTAACGTAGATGTGAACGTCAGATTAAATACAGGTGGGCTTCAGCCCACACTGCATGCCCCAGTCAGACTGGCCCTGCACAGCTGAGGTTACGTTAGATTAAATACAGGTGGGCTGCGGCCCACACTGCATGCCCCAGTCAGACTTTTATAAATACACACAGGCAGGTACAAATCCCCTATGTGAAGCCCCTGTGGACCCACAGCAGGGGTGGCTCCCTGGAACCAATCGGTTTTTATAAGTAGACACAGGCAGGGGTGGGTCCCAGGAAGCCACCCGCGGTACATAAATAAATCCCATTGCAGTGCCCTGCACAGCTGAGCTAACGTCAGATTAAATACTGGTGGGCTCAGTCAGACTGGGTTTTTTTATAAGTAGACACAGGCAGGTACAACTCCCCTATGTGAAGTCCGTGTGGACCCACAGCATGGGTGGGTCCCAGAAAGCCACCGATGGTACATAAATAAATCCTATTGCAGTGCCCTGGACAGCAGAGCTAACGTCAGATAAAATACAGGTGGACTTCGGCCCACACTGCATGGCCCAGTCCGACTGGGGTTTTTTATAAATACACACAGGCAGGTACAACTCCCTGTGGACCCACAGCATGGGTGGCTCCCTGGAACCCACCGGCGTTACATAAATATATCCCATTGCAGTGCCATGCACAGCTGAGGTAACGTTAGATTAAATACAGGTGGGCTTCAGCCCACACTGCATGCGCCAGTCAGACTGGGGTTTTTTATAAATACACACGGGCAGGTACAACTCCCCTATGTGAAGTCCCTGTGGACCCACAGCATGGATGGCTCCCTGGAACCCACCGGCGGTACATAAATATATCCCATTGCAGTGCCCTGCACAGCTGAGGTTACGTTAGATTAAATACAGGTGAGCTTCGGCCCACACTGCATGCCCCAGTCTGACTGGTTTTTTTTTATAAATACACACAGGCAGGTACAACTCCCCTATGTGAAGCCCCTGTGGACCCACAGCATGGGTGGGTCCCAGGAAGCCACTGGCGGTACATAAATAAATCCCATTGCAGTGCCCTGCACAGCTGAGGTAACGTCAGATTAAATACTGGTGGGCTTCGGCCCACACTGCATGCCTCAGTCAGACTGGGGTTTTTCATAAGTACACACAGGCAGGTACAACTCCCCTATGCGAAGTCCCTGTGGACCCACAGCATGGGTGGCTCCCTGGAACCCACCAGTGGTACATAAATAGATCCTATTGCAGTGCCCTGCACAGCTGATGTAACCTTGGATTAAATACAGGTGGGCTTCGGCCCACACTGCATGCCCCAGTCAGACTGGGTTTTTTTCATAAATACACACAGGCAGGTACAACTCCCCTATGTGAAGTCCCTGTGGACCCACAGCATCAGTGGGTCCCAGGAAGCCACCGGCGGTACATAAATAAATCCCATTGCAGTGTCCTGGACAGCAAAGCTAACGTCAGATAAAATACAAGTGGGCTTCGGCCCACACTGCATGCCCTAGCCAGTCTGGGTTATTTTTTTTTGGGCCATGTACGTGGAACATCGCGATGGGAACACTTAGTGCACCGATAGTATGCACCGACCCCTGTAATACTCCTGTAGCAAAGGTATAAGCTGACCCCACTAACAGTTATTTTGCAGAAGTCTAGGGAGACCCTATTAACACTTTTGTAGTAATAGTATAGCCGGGCCCCAGTAACATTTCAGTAGCAGCAGTATAGGCAGAGCCCAGTATCAGTTACATTTCAGTAGTAACAGAATCGGCAGACCCCTGTAATATTTCCGTTACAGCAGGATAGGCAGAGCCCAGTATTAGTGGGATTTCAGTAGTAACAGTATAAACAGATAGACAACACCTATGTGGAAAAGCTAGTATTTTCTGAGACAAGAGAGGGGCATTTGATTGCAATGAAAAGGATATTCAAGGTACTGAAAGTCTGCACTCCTTCTCATCTCAAGCTGAAAAATGGAAAGGCTTCATTCCTATGGTTTTAATTGTCCATTTCAAAGTGTTAGCAAATAGCAATCCAAGTTTCCGGCTACTGCCACGCATCTTTCTTAGGAATTACCAAAGATGATCACAAGTAAAGGCCTCATCATCGGTCAGTCCAAAATCATTCCGAGAGTATGTGGTTCTCATCTGGCCTGCTTCCATTAAGGATCGGTACCTGCTGCAACTGCAGCGATGCTGTGTTCTATAGTCACCTGTATTCCGACCCCACCTGTACGCTTATCTTTGGACTTAGCAGTACCAACAAGTTGGAGGCCACCATTGCTCTACCAGTTGGCTGAAAGCTTCAGCTAGGGATAACGGAATACTACCGCGGTTTTATTTCGTTGGTTTTCGGAATGTGGACAGGATTAAGTGGGCCGTGGCGGTGGGGTGGTGGGGGGCTTTCTTATTGTGTCGTTTAAGGTGAAATTCTTGGACTACCGCCAGACGGACCACTGCGAAAGCATTTGCCAAGAATGTTTTCATTGTTAAAGGAGGAGGAGGAGGGGGATGTTTTTGAGGCAGTACGTGTCCTGTCCACATGTCCATGGTTATATGCACCTTACCAGTAACCGCGTCGCTGAAAAATTGTCGCGCCTGGGGACCAAGTAGCGTGGCCTCACCATCATCATCTCTTTGGGAAGCCTCCGTTTCCACAACCCTGTAACATAGCAGTAGCAACAGTATATCAGCAGAGCCCAGAATTAGTAACATTTCAGTGGTAACAGTATGGGCAGACCCCAGTAACATTTCATTGGCAGCAGTAGGGACAGACCCCAGTAACATTTAATTTACAGCAGTATAGACAGACCCCAGTAACATTTCAGTAGTATCAGTAGCGATAGGCCCCTGTAACATTTCAGTTCCAGCAGTGCAGACAGACCCCAGTAACATTTCTGTAGTAGTAACAGTATAGACAGACCCCTTTAACATTTCCGATGCAGCAGTGTAGGCTGACCCCAGTAAAATTTCATTTGCAGCAGTGCAGACAGACCCCAATAACATTTCAGTTCCAGCAGTGCAGACAGACCCCAGTAACATTACAGTAGTATCAGTAGGACAGGCCCCAGAAACATTTCATTTGCAGCAGTGCAGACAGACCCCAGTAACATTTCAGTTCCAGCAGTGCAGACAGACCCCAGTAACATTTCAGCTCCAGCAGTGCAGACAGACCCCAGTAACATTTCAGTAGTAGAAACAGTATAGACAGACCCCTTAAACATTTCCATAGCAGCAGTGTAGGCTGACCCCAGTAACATTTCATTTGCAGCAGTATAGACAGACTCCAGTAACATTTCAGTAGCAGCAGTCTAGGCAGAGCCCAGGAACATTTCAGTTGTAACAGTATAGACAGACCACAGTAACATTTCATTTGCAGCAGTACTGACAGACTGCAGTAACTTTTCTGTTGTAGTAACAGTATGGACAGACCCCAGTAACATTTCTGTTGCAGCAGTATAGGCAGAGCAGCACATTAGCATTTCAGTTGCAGCAGTATAGGCAAAGCCCAGTATTTGTGACATTTCTGTAGTAGCAGTATAGTCAGATCCCAGTAACATTTACATAGAAGCAGTATGGGCCAAGCAGCAGATTCACATCCCCCTTGCAGCAGTATAGGGAAAGCACAGTATTTGTAACATTTCAGTAGTCGCTGTATAGATAGGCCCCAGTAACATTTACGTAGAAGCAGTATAGGCAAAGCAGCAGATTCACATTTCCCTTGCAGCAGTATAGGGAGAGCACAGCATTTGTAACATTTCAGTTCTTGCAGTATAGACAGACCCCAGTAACATTTACGTAGAAGCAGTTTGGGCAAAGCAGCAGATTCACATTTCCCTTGCAGCAGTATAGGGAGAGCACAGTTTTTTTAACATTTCAGTAGTATCAGTATAGACAGGCCCCTGTAACATTTACATAGAAGCAGTGTAGGTAGAGACCAGTATTAGTTACATTTCAGTAAAACAGTATAGACAGGCCCCAGTAACATTTCCGTAGAAGCAGTATGGGCAGAGCCCAGTATTAGTTACATTACAGTAGTAACAGTATGCACAAACCAAGGTAATATTTCAGGAGGAGAAGTATCGGCAGACCGAAGTTACATTTTTGTTGCAGAAGTATAGTCAGACCCCTGTAGCATTACTGTGGCAGAAGTATAGTCAGACCCCTCTATCATTATTGTGGTAAAAGTATGGGTAGGCAGAACAGAGTTACATTTCTGTAGCAAAAGTGCAGGCCAACCCAAGACACAGTGGTGTACCATGAGTGCAGGCGAAGCCCATAAAAATTACTTGGATTACATTCTAGGCGAGGCCCCGAAAAATTGGTGTACCGACAGTACAAATGTACCCCAGAAAAATTGCCCATGCCCAACCCAGAGGGCAGGTGAAACCCATTAATCGCTCAGCTTACTGTGGCTTAATTTGTAACTAGGCCTGGAGGCAGCCCAGTTAAAATAAAAATTGGTTCAGGTGGAAGTTTCAATGCTTTAATGAGAATTGAAACGTATAAATATTGTTTACAAAAGTTATATGAGCCTTTTGGACCACCGAAAAATTAGCCGTTCGGGGTGATTACGTGAGGTTTCGGGAGGAGCAGGAGGAGGAGGACGAATATCATACACAGATTGACAAAGGTAAAGGTCCCCATTTTTTAGGTGATAGAGAACAATGCTTGCATCCGCGGTTGCAGCGAAAATAATCTTTAGGTACTGCTGCTGTCCGCTGGTGGAGAAGAGAAGTCTGGGGAAATCCAGGCTTTGTTCATCTTTATGAGTGTAAGCCTGTCGGCACTGTCAGTTGACAGGCGGGTACGCTTATCCGTGATGATTCCCCCAGCTGCACTAAGCACCCTCTCTGACAAGACGCTAGCGGCAGGGCAAGCCAGCACCTCCAGGGCATACAGCGCGAGTTCGTGCCACATGTCCAGCTTTGACACCCAGTAGTTGTAGGAGCAGAGGCGTCAAGGAGGACGGTGGTACGACCGGCTATGTACTCCCTCATCATCGTTTTACAGTGCTCCCTGCAACTCAGCCTCGACTGGGGAGTGGTGACACAGTCTTGCTGGGGAGCCATAAAGCTGGCAAAGGCCTTGGAGAGTGTTCCCCTGCCTGCGCTGAACATGCTGCCTGATCTCTGCGCCTCCCCTTCTACTTGGGCCTCGGAACTGCGCCTTCTGCCACTTGCGCTGTCAGATGGGAAGTTTACCATCAGTTTGTCCACCAGGGCCCTGTGGTATTGCATCACTCTCGAACCCCCTTCCTCTTCGGGAATGAGAGTGGAAAGGTTCTCCTTATATCATGGGTCTAGCAGTGTGTACGAGTAATCCGTAGTGGCCAGAATGCGTCTAACGCGAGGGTCACGACAAAGGCATCCTAACATGAAGTCAGCCATGTGTGCCAGGGTACCTCTATGCAACACATGGCTGTCCTCACTAGGAAGATCACTTTCAGGATCCTCCTCCTCCTCCTCCTCCTCCTCGTCCACACGCCATACACGCTGAATGGACGAGAGGCAAGCAGCATGGGTACCCTCTGCAGTGGGCCCAGCTGTCTCTTCCTCCTCCTCCTCATGCTCCTCCCCCTCCTCCTCCTCCTCAACGCGCTGAGATATAGACATGAGGGTGCTCTGACTATCCAGCGACATACTGTCTCCGTTTCCGACCGCAAAGCGTCAGCCTTTATGCTTTGCAGGGAACTTCTCAACAGGCATAGCAGGGGAATGGTGACGCTAATGATTGCAGCATCGCCGCTCACCATCTGGGTAGACTCCTCAAAGTTTCCAAGGACCTGGCAGATATCTGCCGTCCAGGACCACTCCTCTGTAAAGAATTGAGGAGGCTGACTCCCACTACGCCGCCCATGTTGCAGTTGGTATTCTACTATAGCTCTATGCTGCTCATATAGCCTGGCCAACATGTGGAGCGTAGAGTTTCACCGTTTGGGCATGTCGCACAACAGTCGATGCACTGGCAGATTAAACAGATGTTGCAGGGTCCGCAGGCTGGCAGCGTCCGTGTTGGACTTGCGGAAATGTGCGCTGACCCGGCGCACCTTGCCAAGGAGGTCTGACAAGTGTGGATAGCCTTTCAGAAACCGCTGAACATCCAAATTAAAGACGTGGGCCAGGCATGGCACGTGCGTGAGGCTGCCAAGCTGCAGAGCCGCTACCAAGTTACGGCCGTTGTCACACACGACCATGACCGGTTGGAGGCTCAGCGGCAAAAGCCAGCAGTCGGTCTGCTCTGTCAGACCATGCAACAGTTCGTGGGCCGTGTGCCTCTTCTCTCCTAAGCTGAATAGTTTCAGCACGGCCTGCTGACGCTTGCCCACCGCTGTGCTGCCACGCCGCGCGACACCGACTGCTGGCGACGTGTTGCTGCTGACACGTCTTGATTGCGAGGTACAGGATGCGTTGGAGGAGGAGGAAGGTTTAGTGGAGGAAGCATACCCCGCGGCAGATACCAGCACCGATCTGGGACCCGCAATTCTGGGGGTGGGTAGGACGTGAGCGGTCCCAGGCTCTGACTCGGTTCCAGCCTCCACTAAATTCACCCAATGTGCCGTCAGGGAGATATAGTGGCCCTGCCTGCCTGTGCTTGTCCACGTGTCCGTTGTTAAGTGGACCTTGCCAGTAACCGCGTTGGTGAGGGCACGTACAATGTTGCGGGAGACGTGGTCGTGCAGGGCTGGGATAGCACACTGTGAAAAATAGTGGCGACTGGGGACCGAGTAGCGCGGGGCCGCCGCCACCATCATGTTTTGGAAAGCCTCAGTTTCCACAAGCCTGAACGGGAGCATCTCCAGGCTGATCAATTTGGCTATGTGCACGTTTAAAGCTTGAGCGTGCGGGTGCGTGGTGGCGTATTTGCGCTTTCGCTCCAATGCTTCTGCTAGCGACAGCTGGACGCTGCACTGAGAGACATAGCTGGATGGGGCCGAGGACAGCGGAGTTGAGGGTGTGGGTGCAGGCCGGGTGGGTGCAGTAATACTCCAGGGCCAGAAGTGGTGGTTAGGCAGGGACAGAAGACATATTGATTGAATATAGGCAGTGGGTCTTTGCAAAAACATTTGGGGAAAAAAATCTATTTGGGCTGCCTGTGACTGTCCTCAGTGTTCTGGGTCTCTGCTGGGTGTAGTAGTCCTCCAAATTCATACGCAGCCAGCTAAGTGTTACAGCAGGCTTGCGCAAAATTATTTCCTGGCTCTGTCTGGGCTGTTAAATCACCGCTGTATTGCAGTCCACAGTGCAACACTCTGCAGTTCTTTGACATACTCCAGGGCCAGAAGTGGTGGCTAGGCAGGGACAGAAGACATCTTGATTGAATATAGGCAGTGGGCTTTTGCAAAAACATTTGGGGAAAAAAATCTATTTGGGCTGCCTGTGACTGTCCTCAGTGTTCTGGGTCTCTGCTGGGTGTAGTAGTCCTCCAAATTCATACGCAGCCAGCTAAGTGTTACAGCAGGCTTGCGCAAAATTATTTCCTGGCGTTCCGTAAGCGAAGTCAGCCTCCAACCACAGGCCAATAAGCGGCACATTTAATTAGGTAGGGGTAGGCCTAGAGGACGTGGATGCGACCGAGGACGCGGAGGCCCAAGTCAGGGTGTGGGCACTGGCCGAGCTCCTGATCCTGGTGTATCGCAGCCGACTGCTGCGGGATTAGGAGAGAGGCACGTTTCTGGCGTCCCCGCATTCATCGCACAATTAATGGGTCCACGCGGTAGACCTTTATTAGAAAATGAGCAGTGTGAGCAGGTCCTGTAGTGGATGGCAGAAAGTGTATCCAGCAATCTATCGTCCACCCACAGTTCTGCGCCGTCCACTGCTGCAACTCAGAATCCTCTGGCTGCTGCTCCTCCTTCCTCCCAGCCTCCTCACTCCATTACAATGACACATTCTAAGGAGCGGGCAGACTCCCAGGAACTGTTCTCGGGCCCCTGCTTAGATTGGGCAGCAGTGGTTCCTCTCCCACCAGAGGAGTTTATCGTGACTGATGCCCAACCACTGGAAAGTTCCCGGGGTCCGGGGGATGAGGCTGGGGACTTCCGGCAACTGTCTCAAGACCTTTCAGTGGGTGAGGAGGACGATGACAATGAGACACAGTTGTCTATCAGTGAGGTAGTAGTAAGGGCAGTAAGTCCGAGGGAGGAGTGCACAGAGGATTCGGAGGAAGAGCAGCAGGACAATGAGGTGACTGACCCCACCTGGTTTGCTACGCCTACTGAGGACAGGTCTTCAGAGGGGGAGGCAAGGGCAGCAGCAGGGCAGGTTGCAAGAGGCAGTGCGGTGTCCAGGGGTAGAGGCAGGGCCAGACCGAATAATCCACCAACTCTTTCCCAAAGCGCCCCCCCGCGCCATGCCACCCTGCAGAGGCCGAGGTGCTCAAAGGTCTGGCAGTTTTTCACTGAGAGTGCAGACGACCGACGAACAGTGGTGTGCAACCTTTGTCGCGCCAAGATTAGCCGGGGAGCCACCACCACCAGCCTCACCACCACCAGCATGCGCAGATATATGATGGCCAAGCACCCCACAAGGTGGGACGAAGGCCGTTCACCGCCTCCAGTTTGCACCGCTGCCTCTCCCCCTGTGCCCCAACCTGCCACTGAGATCCAACCCCCCTCTCAGGGCACAGGCACTACAGTCTCCTGGTCTTCACCCACACCCTCACCACCGCTGTCCTCGGCCCCATCCACCAATGTCTGTCAGCGCACCGTCCAGCCGTCGCTAGCGCAAGTGTTGGAGCGCAAGCGCAAGTACGCTGCCACGCACCCGCACGCTCAAGCGTTAAACGTGCACATAGCCAAATTTATCAGCCTGGAGATGCTGCCGTATAGGGTTGTGGAAACGGAGTCTTTCAAAAGTATGATGGCGGCGGTGGCCCCGCGCTACTCAGTTCCCAGTCACCACTGCTTTTCCCGATGTGCTGTCCCAGCCCTGCACGACCACGTCTCCCGCAACATTGTACGCGCCCTCACCAACGCGGTTACTGCCAAGGTCCACTTAACAACGGACACGTGGACAAGCACAGGCGGGCAGGGCTACTATATCTCCCTGACGGCACATTGGATGAATTTAGTGGAGGCTGGGACAGAGTCAGAGCCTGGGACCGCTCACGTCCTACCCACCCCCAGAATTGCGGGCCCCAGCTCGGTGGTGGTATCTGCGGCGGTGTATGCTTCCTCCACTAAAGCACCCTCCTCCTCCTCCTCCTCCAACGCAACCTCTGTCTCGCAATCAAGATGTGTCAGCAGCAGCAGCACGTCGCCAGCAGTCGGTGTCGCGCGGCGTGGCAGCACAGCGGTGGGCAAGCGTCAGCAGGCCGTGCTGAAACTACTCAGCTTAGGAGAGAAGAGGCACACGGCCCACGAACTGCTGCAGGGTCTGACAGAGCAGACCGACCGCTGGCTTGCGCCGCTGAGCCTCCAACCGGGCATGGTCATGTGTGACAACGGCCGTAACCTGGTGGCGGCTCTGCAGCTCGGCAGCCTCACGCACGTGCCATGCCTGGCCCACGTCTTTAATTTGGTGGTTCAGCGCTTTCTGAAAAGCTACCCACGCCGGCTCTGCGCACATTTCTGCAAGTCCCACACGGACGCTGCCACCCTGCGCACCCTGCAACATCGGTTTCATCTGCCAGTGCACCGACTGCTGTGCGACGTGCCCACACGGTGGAACTCTAAGCTCAACATGTTGGCTAGGCTGTATGAGCAGCATAGAGCTATAGTGGAATACCAACTCCAACATGGGCGGCGCAGTGGGAGTCAGCCTCCTCAATTCTTTTCAGAAGAGTGGGCCTGGTTGGCAGACATCTGCCAGGTCCTTGGAAACTTTGAGGAGTCTACCCAGATGGTGAGCGGCGATGCTGCAATCATTAGCGTCACCATTCCTCTGCTATGCCTCTTGAGAAGTTCCCTGCAATGCATAAAGGAAACAGAGCCAGGGGAAGACAGTATGTTGCTGGATAGTCAGAGCACCCTCCTGTCTATATCTAAGCGCGTTGAGGAGGAGGAGGAGGAGCATGAGGAGGATGAGGAGGAGGGGGAAGAGACAGCTTGGCCCACTGGTGAGGGTACACATGCTGCTTGCCTGTCATCCTTTCAGCGTGTATGGCCTGAGGAGGAGGAGGATCCTGAAAGTGATCCTCCTAGTGAGGACAGCCATGTGTTGCGTACAGGTACCCTGGCACACATGGCTGACTTCATGTTAGGATGCCTCTCTCGTGACCCTCGCGTTACACGCATTCTGGCCACTACGGATTACTGGGTGTACACACTGCTTGACCCACGGTATAAGGAGAACCTTTCCACTCTCATAACCGAAAAGGGAAAGGGGTTCGAGAGTGATGCTATACCACAGGACCCTGGCGGACAAACTGATGGTAAAATTCCCATCCGACAGCGCTAGTGGCCGAAGGCGCAGTTCCGAGGGCCAGGTAGCAGGGGAGGCGCGGAGATCAGGCAGCATGTACAGCGCAGGCTGGGGAACACTCTCTAAGGCCCTTGACAGCTTTATGGCTCCCCAGCAAGACTGTGTAACCGCTCCCCAGTCAAGGCTGAGTCGGCGGGAGCACTGTAAAAGGATGGTGAGGAAGTCCGTAGCCGATCGCACGACCGTCCTCCGTGACGCCTCTGCCCCCTACAACTACTGGGTGTCGAAGCTGGACACGTGGCCTGAACTCGCGCTGTATGCCCTGGAGGTGCTTGCTTGTCCTGCGGCTAGCGTCTTGTCAGAGAGGGTGTTTAGTGTGGCTGGGGGAATCATCACAGATAAGCGTACCCACCTGTCAACCGACAGTGCCGACAGGCTTACACTCATCAAGATGAACAAAGCCTGGATTTCCCCAGACTTCTCTTCTCCACCAGCGGACAGCAGCAATACCTAAGCAATACGTAGGCTGCACCCGCGGATGGAAGCATCGTTCTCTATCACCATCCAAAACGGGGACCTTTTTGCTTCATCAATCTGTGTATAATATTCCTGCTCCTCCTCCTGCTCCTCCTCCTAAAAGCTCACGTAATCACGCCGAACGGGCAATTTTTCTTAGTCCCACAAGGCTCACTCATATAATTTTTCTAAACAATTTTTATACGTTTCAATGCTCATTAAAGCGTTGAAACTTTCACCTCAACCAATTTTTATTTTAACTGGGGTGCCTCCAGGCCTAGTTACCAATTAAGCCACATTAACCAAAGCGATTAATGGGTTTCACCTGCCCTCTTGGTTGGGCATGGGCAATTTTTCTGATGTACATTAGTACTGTTGGTACACCAATTTTTTGGGGCCCTCGCCTACAGTGTAATCCAATTAATTTTTTGCCCACCTGCATTACAGCTGACGTTACATCAGCTGTGCTGGGCACTGCAATGGGATATATTTATGTACCGCCGGTGGGTTCCAGGGAGCCACCTATGCTGTGGGTGCACACGGAATTCCCATTGCGGAGTTGGAGATTCCCAGTTGTACCTGCCTGTGACTATTTATAAAAAACCGCGGTCTGACTTGGGCATGCAGACACCTTGACAGAATGAATAGTGTGTGGCACATAGGTTCCCCATTGCTATGCCCACGTGTGCAGCTCCTGATGGCGGTGGCACAGGTTTATATTTCTCATTGCTTCTGTACAGCATCTTGGGCTATCGCCCCGCCCCTTTTAAAGAGGGTCGTTGCCTAGCCGTGCCAACCCTCTGCAGTGTGTGCCTGCGGTTCCTCCTCATGGCAGACGCACTTATAGATAGACATGAGGGTGGTGTGGCATGAGTGCAGCTGAAGGCTGGGCAGGGACACTTTGGTGTGCGCTGTGGACACTGGGTCGTGTGTGTGTGTGTGTGTGTGTGTGTGGGGGGTTGGGCAGCATGTATCCCAGGAGAAGTGGCAGCGGAGTGTCATGCAGGCAGTGATTGTGCTTTGTTGGAGGTAGTGTGGTGCTTAGCTAAGGTATGCATTGCTAATGAGGGCTTTTCAGAAGTAAAAGTTGTTGGGAGGGGGGGCGGCCCACTCTTGCCGCTATTGTGGCTTAATAGTGGGACCTGTGAACTTGAGATCCAGCCCAACATGTAGCCCCTCGCCTGCCCTATCCGTTGCTGTGTCGTTCCCATCACTTTCTTGAATTGCCCCGATTTTCACAAACGAAAACCTTAGCGAGCATCGGCGATATACAAAAATGCTCGGGTCGCCCATTGACTTCAATGGGGTTCGTTACTCGAAACGAACCCTCGAGCATCGCGATAATTTCGTCCCGAGTAACGAGCACCCGAGCATTTTGGTGCTCGCTCATCTCTAATGACTTTATCAACCTTTCATGTGGCTCTATTAAGCTTTATATATAAGGGCCGAGCTCTAAATTTTACAAGATGCAATCTTCAAGTTACGTTTATTCATGATCTGTCTGTCTTGTTCTTTTGTTTGTTCATACAGTCCCTGTATTCATGCCTAGTTAGTACAATCTTGATGTTGAAACGATATGTTGCATTTGTAATTTCTGTTTTGAAAATCAATAAAACTTTTAAAATAGAAAAAAGAGATGTGAGAAAGACTAGAGTTGATGTCTTGTCCGACCTGAGCAAAATTTACACCATGCCCAGGACAAACATGAATAGAAGGGGAATGCACACAAACAGGCATCGAAACAGACTGAACAGTAAATGGGACTTGCGAGCAGAAACCCAACAATGACTCAAAAATGCCAATACACTTGGTAAAAATACAAAATGCATAAACAGATAGAATAGCTAAAGTACTGCAAGGTATTGGCTCGTATTTGGGCCAGGATACTTAAGCTCACAAACCCATGATAAGGGTCCTCGTTTTCTCATTAGTCCCTACTCTAACAAGACAACTCAAATCCCAGGTTGTCCTGCCTGCAAGAGGGGCGATCATCCTAATAGGGAAGGCCCTAAGTTGGAACCTGGGGGCCAAATATGGTAAATGGCATGCAAGCAGAACAGGACACTGTTCACACCAACAGATGAGGTAATTCCATCCGGAATTTCATGCATGCAGCGACACAAAGCAAAACATGCATGGCTCCATACACCAGGGTTCCGAGAAGGAATGATGAGAAAGATAAATGACCAGCACTCTCTAGTAAGAGGAGCTGGCATTAATGTGCAGCAGACTGGTGGTGATTGGCTGGCTGGAGCAATACACACCCAGCCAGCTCATGCTACACCTGTGTAAATGTGTACCTGCAAACCCATAGAACTACAGGTCCCAGGAGCACAATGTGACAGTTGAAACAAGCAAGGTAAAATTTTTCATCTAGGCTAAAGATTTTTCGAGAGTGTGATAAGTCGGGTCATGTGCTGTTTTGTCTGGTTAATAGTCAGAGAGATGGTAATCATACCATAGTCATTTTTTTTATAAAAATCAAGAAATAAAGAAGTACCTCAATGAAAATAGCTCTATAATCCCATATCAGCATTACTTTATGAGAGATCACTCTGATCAAACTAATCTGATCAGCTTCTACAAGGAGGCCAGTTCTGGACTGGTCTACGGAGAGTCAATGGATCATGGGGTGCATCAAAACAGGTCTAGAGGGGCATGACGAGAACATTGTTCTTCCTCTTTACAAGTCACTGGTCAGACCACACATGGAATATTGTGGACAGTTTGGGGCACCAATACTCAAGAAAGATATATCTGAGCTTAAGCAGGTACAAAGGCAGGTAACTAAAGTAATACATGGAATGGGCGGACTACAATACCAAAAGAGGTCATCAAAATTAAGGTTATTCACTTTAGAAAAAAGACGGCTATGCATAGATATATCAGGGGACAATACAGGGATCTCTCCCATGATCTGTTTATGTCCAGGACTGTGATTTAACAAGGGGACATCCTCTATGTCTAGGGTAAAGAAGGTTTCCACACCATCATAGAAGAGGGTTCTTTACTGTAAGAGCAGTGAGTCTATAGAACTCTCTGCCTGAGGATGTGGTGATGGTGAATATGATAAAAGAATTTAGAAAGGGGCCTGGATACCTTTCTCAAGCATTACATTACATGTTATAGTCACTGATTACTTTAGAGGGGTCGGTGATCCGGGGATTATTCTGATTGTCAGACTTGGAGTCGGGAAAGATTTTTTTCCCCATAAGGAGGAAAATAGGCTTCTACTTCATTGTTTTTTTTCTTCCTCTGGATCAACATTGGGGGGTAATAGGCTGATTTAGATGAATAGTATTGAATGAATTTTGATTGTGTTTACATTTCTGTTTGATCATGGCTGTTTTTTTATCTACAGGCCTTGACATGAATCAGTGGTTAAATGTGGTTGAAGCAAAGAATATATTTGCTGACCAACAATTTGTTCAGAAATGCTGCACTTCATTATATCATGAATTAACTAAAATTTGCAAAGGTTAGATAACCTTCTGGTGGGAGAGTCAGAGCCTTGAAAATGATCTTAAACACAGTATTGACCCGAGGGACTTTCTACTTATTTTAAAACTGACTTATAGAGCCCAGGTTTGACTGCCAGGTGGAAGAGGAAACCACTAATAACTCACCCTGATGTACTCAGTTATTGTTAGAGGAGAAAGAGCTAACCTTGAGACCCTTAACATTAAACTTAAAGAACAAATAGAAGTTACACAAAGGTTCAGTCAGAAAGCAGATTTTCGCAGTAAAGAACAGCATTTGAAAGAAACTTTTGAGTGCTTTCAGTTTCACCTCAAGGAGTGCAGGCATTGACAATTTACAAGGGACTTGCAGAACTTTAGGAACAATAAAGCTTACAGTTTTGCTGATAATTTAACATTATCAAGAGACAAAGACATTGACTTGTCAACTTCAGAAACTGACTCTTCTGACAGTGATTGTGATTACAATAGCAAGGCTACATGTGGTAAGTATCAGTCATGAGAAAATGGGAACAGAGAAAGGGGAGTTAGATCCTTTTCTAATTCTAGCAGTTTTGTTAGGTTGTTCTTCTGGGATTTGTAGTACTATGGGTTTACAGGAGCACATTTCCACAGGTGTGGCATGCTTGTGCTGGCTGGGTGTGGTGTTCTCCAGCCAGCCAATCTCCACTGGTCTGCTGTATATATATACCAGTCCCTCTGCAAGAGGAAGCTGCTATCCCTTCACTCTAAGGTTTGGTTTTCGTGCATGTCTGTTATGTGTTGTGTGTGTATGGCCTCCTTCCCACGAACGGATTTACGCCGCGTAAATTCGCGGCAAAAATCCGCTGCGTTGCCCCCTGCTATTAGGTTCTATTGAACCTAATAGCACAATGCTCACGGTGCGGAATTCCACCGCGGAATTTCGCACCGTGAAATCTCCCGTCCTCACCCGCAGCATGTTCTATTTGCCGCAGGTGTACGCGCTGACGGCTTCCATTGCAGTCAATGGAAGCCGTCCGTTCACGCTATCTCCCGCTGCAACCAGCGGAAGATAGCGTGAAAAAACGCTTCCCCGCCTACCGCCGCGCGTCATATGACGCGGCCGGCGCGTCACGTGACACGGCCGGCCGCGTCATGTGACGCGGTGGGCGTGTCACATGACGCGACGGCGGTGGGCGGGGAAGCGTCTTCACGCTATCTTCCGCTGGTAAGTATGGGGTCTCGGGGGGGCGCCGTGACGGGCTTCACTGCGGAATATTACGCAGCGGAGCCCGTCACGCTCGTGTGAAGCCGGCCTATAGGTTTGAAAAGTGTCATGCAGGTGGCTGGACATCAGGTGTGAACAGACATGTTCAGTGTATATGTGTGTAAACAGTGATGTATTCTGTGGGTCTATGTAGGTGGCCAGACATTGGGTATGAACTGTCCTGTTATATATTGCATGATATCCTTAGTGTGTTGGTGTGAACTGTGTCCTGTCCTGCTGTAGATCGGTTATCATCTCTGGGCAAGTTAGGTCCTTAGGTTCCAGCATAGGGCCGTCCTTATTAGGATGATCACCCAGTATGCAGGCAGGTTTTCTGGGCTTAGTTGTCTCATTAGAGTAGGGACCCACAAAACAACGAGGACTCTTGAAGTGGGCTTGCGGGCTTAAGTGACTTGGCCAATCCTAAACTAATACCTCATACTATGATGGGTTTGTGTTTTGAGTGTGGAAGGAAGGATGGATGTAACGGGTATGACTAATACTTTTTTTAGGCCAAGGAACCTCCTACCCCCTGCACAATTGGATTCCACAGAATCAGAATTTGGGGTTTACAAGTTTGGGTAGTATTTAGGGCTCAAGATAATGACAGGTTCCCTTTAAGTGACGTAGAATGACATAAATCCATGCAACACATTTATTTCTATTCTGAGTGTGTCAAAGGTTTCCATGAATTTGTACTTTCAGACTACTTTGTCTCTGTGAATTTTCCATTTAATATTAATATCTTCATATATGAGATATTGTGGCCGCAGCTGCAAAAATGTCTTGCCACAGTTAGATCTGTTCTTCTTGTTATCATGAGATGAGGAGAGTTCATTCTTGTTCTAAGCTATTCCAGTATTGTGTTAAACCTTGCCTGATGAAGAGCCCTAAGTAGTCTTGAATTCTTCTTATTTGTTATTATCGTTTAATTGACCATTAGTAAAGATCCACCATACTTTAGATGGAACAGTTTCCATTCCGAACACATAAAAAACTTCATTGTCTGCAGTCAAGCTATTCGACTTAACAACATATGTTTTAACCCTACAAATAGGGACACATACATTAGCATATACAGGGGGCCCTACTGACAACTGTCAGGACACTGATCTGTCCTTTTCTACATAATACATATTTCCTTGGACTGCAATACATCAGTGGAACTAACTGATGACCAATGCTAGGCTTTGTAATGCCATGTTATGTTGTGCCATGTTGTAATATGTTGGTGCAAACTGTACATTGTTTAACATGGGGCTATATATTACCTAGAATCTATATGGCACTGTTAGCAGTAGCAACAAAAATTGCCTGGGTCAGAGGACACACGTGCAAATGCTGTACACTATTCTGTGATAGGTGGTTGCAGATCATATAAGGAGGCAACCCAAAACACCTTGTAGTCAGACAGCCAGAGTATTGGGCATAGTACTGCATACCTCTCCTGAACTAGTGAATAGTGGGGATGATCCATGTTTGTAGTGACCTTGAGATCCAACAGGGCAGTTACAACACCAGAGACAACGTCACCTGTGATCGTTGGAGGTAACTGCACTGTAATCACTATCGCTGTGTAGAGACAGTATTTGAGTGGTAATTATTGTTTAGAGGAATAACAAAGCTGAGCCATTGTATCTAAAGGCTGGTGAGATTGTAATTGCCATACACCATTGATGTGGCTCTTTTATGCTGGAGTTTGGGGACTTATTGTGGGATTGGGATCTCATCGCACTGAAGCGTGCATCTGGTTCCACTCCATCCATGATTGGAAGAATAGTGAGTGCGACTGACAACCCCGTTTATTTGTGTGAACATTCTCTTGTTCAACAGCAATCATCCCAGGAGGATGATTGAATCCCTCCCCTGGAGTCAGTTACTTTGGTGCAAAGAATAACTGATGACACCTATATTGACACGTGGTTGGAACAAATGGCCAATAAATTTATAAGTAAAGGGTATCACAAATGTCTAATTGAGAGTATGGTCAAAGAGGTAAGAAATAAGTCCAGGATGAAGTTACGAATACCAAATAAGAACAAGAGACAGGGAGAAAGTAGAATACCATTGTTGCCGATATACGGAGCAGATAGTGGTAAAATTAATAACATCATTAGAAGACACCTGCCAATGCCAAGGAAAGGTTGTAGTGTGAAAGAGTTTGATGCTTACCCTATTATTGCTTATAAGAGATACACAAATTTACGTGATTGCCCAGTGAAACCCTTCTTCCAAAAGAAAGAGAGCTTTACACAACGTACATTGGCGCCCCGTAGACAGGGTAACTTTCTATGCTTGAGCTGCACATGTTGTGGCAATATGGTAAAAGGGGGTGAATATAGACACCCTCTTACGGGTGAGTTGTACAAGATTAGAGGGAGATTTACTTATGCCTCCACACACGTTATACTGTATACCTTATCACTTGCCCATGTGGCTTGGGCTATGTGGGATACACCAAGAGAGAAGTCCAGGAACATATAGGAAAGCATAAGGACACTATTTGGACAAAACATTTGGAACTTCCAGTACAGAGACATTTCATTGAGTGAAAACATACAATTAGCCCTCTACGTTTTAGAATAATTGATTGGGTACCACCATTAGAGATGGGTAGTGATAACGTTCTTATGCTGAAAAAACGTGAACTGAGGTGGATTTTTACATTGGACACAATGACACCTAAAGGCCTAAATATGGAATATGATGTTATGCCGCATTTATAGTTAGACCTACCCATTTGTCTGCCAGTATATAGAATTTATGAACAGTAGTTGAAGATACATTGGATCTTTGTACTACCAGTTTTTAATTGTTTGAAATATTGATATGTTGTTATTACTTTTATTACAGGTGTGATCCGCACCGTAACACCGAAACATCTCAAGACAGTTGTGCTTGCCCTGATTTCATGCGGCTACACGTGTGCATAAAGATGGATATGATGTTACAGATTATCGTTGTTGCATTTGGATTGATGAATAAATTACATTACTAATAAGTTTTAACCTTTTTTTCTGTCCTCGGGCATTAATTGTGTTTTCCTGTTTCCCCATGTCTAGAAAGTACAGAAAATGGAAATTATGCTGTAAAACGTTTGATTTTGTGGACAGGACATTCATATGTGGAATTTGCATATTTTCACATTACATGTATGTGATTATGTTATACATTTGCATGCTGTGATACATATATACTTTAGCTAGGTTAATAGAACGGCATCAAGAAGCTGCAAACATCCAGCAGACTCATTTTGCTATGTCTATGGTGAATTTCTAAAGACAAGAGTGAAAAAGTACTCTGTAGAAGCATCACAGAGAATGTGTGAGGCCTACAAGGCATATTTTGCAATGCCAGTTAGTGATCAGGATAAAACATGGGCACCTCATTTCACCCGCAAGAACTACAAAAGAACTCTAGAAGGTAAAGTAAAATTAAGGTAGTTGTTACTCACTAGATGTCTTAGTTTTACATAGATTTCATTTTGTTCTTTTGCAGGATGATACAGACAGAGGTTTGCACGAATCAACATGACCTGAATGGTTTGATTAGAGATCTTGGACTCACAAAATCTAATGCTGAGCAGTTGACCTCCAGGCTCAAGCAGTGGAACCTTTTGGACGAAAGTGTACATGTAACATACCAGAAAAAGCGCCACCACATTTTTACAAGTTTCTTCACCCGTTAAGATGAACTATGTTTCTGCCACGATGTGACAGATCTTTTTGATGTAATCGGCATCACTGCAATACAGTGAGAATGAGTGGTGCCTTTTCATTGACAGTTCGTGCAGGAGCGTCAGGGTTGTCCTGCTTCATAATGGGAACACGTTACCATCTCTTCCCCTGGTACACTCAGTGCATCTCAAAGAAGACTATGAAAACATGAAGATTTTTTCTACACTGACTGAGGTATGATGGGAAGTGGGAGGTCATAGGAGATTTTAAAATGGTGGCATTCCTGATGGGTCTCCATGGTGGTTTTACAAAGTTACCCTGCAATCTTTGCCTTTGGGACAGTAGGGACACTGATTCACACTACCATAAGTGGGACTGGCCACTGCGAATGGAGTTGGACAGAAAAATGTCAAGTGGGAGCCACTAGTGGACACTACAAAGGTGCTGATGCTACCAATACATATCAAATTGGGGCTTATGAAACAGTTTGTCAAAGCTCTTGAAACTGACTCAGCAGCCTTCAAACACCTAGAAGACCTCTTTCCAAAGTTCTCTGAGGCCAAAATCAAGGCCGGTGTTTTCATTGGACCACAGGTAAAGAAGCTCATCAAGTTCACTGAATTCCCAAAGAAGTTGACCAGAAAGGAAAATGCAGCTTGGAACAGCTTTGTGGCACTAGTTAAAGGTTTCCTTGGGGATCACAAGGCCCACAACTATGTGAAGCTGGTTGAAACTCTGGTTAAGAACTATGGCAAGATGGGTTGCAGGTCGTCTCTAAAACTCCATATCCTTGATGCTCACTTGGATCACTTCAAGCGGAACATGGGAGACTACTCAGAGAAGAGAGGGCGAATGCTTCCACCAAGATATTATGGACTTTGAACGTCGATACCAAGGACAGTACAATGAGAGCATGATGGGAGACTACATATGGAGACTAATTCAGGAATGTGATGTGCACAACAATCATAAATCTAGAAAAAACACACATTTCTAAATATTGTTCTTGTTTTGAAGTATAAATAAACATTACTTTTGATCTAGATGTTGTCTGTTTATAAAAATAAAAATTTGCTACCCATTTATGTATATGGGGATATGCAAAATATAAAAGTCATTCTCCTGAGCACAAACGCAAACTTTGGAAGGTATAATGGTCATTTTCTAAACTTTTCAGACATAAGAAATAAGGAAATAACAAAATAACACTCACTTGCCAAGGATAAAAGGTGTGTTACACAGTGTTATATATTGAGCAGTGAATGTGTTTCTACGTTTTGAATCCCAGGGATATTAGTTGTCTCCGATATATGGTTGTACAATAAAAACATGAACAAGGATGGATATAGAAGGGCATATTTGTCCATGCTCTGGGTCTCTCTCTTGGTTTACTTCTCTCTCCCCCCCCCCCCCCGCCCCTCTTTTCTTCCCCTGGATTGAGGTTTTCATAGGGGTTGCGTGGATAGTGCCCCTGAGAAGAACCTTCTTGGATATACGATATCATGGAGAGAGCCTTTTTTGGTTAGTTATAGGGTAGAGGGAGATTTAATAGATGCATATTTATAGGGATGAGTTATGATTAGAGATGAGCGAACGTACTCGTCCGAGCTTGATACTTGTTCGAGTATTAGCGTGTTCGAGATGCTCGTTACTCGTAACGAGTACCACGCGATGTTCGGGTTACTTTCACTTTCCTCTCTGAGACGTTAGCGCGCTTTTCTGGCCAATTGAAAGACAGGGAAGGCATTACAACTTCCCCCTGCGACGTTCAAGCCCTATACCACCCCCCTGCAGTGAGTGGCTGGGGAGATCAGGTGTCACCCGAGTATAAAAATCGGCCCCTCCCGTGGCTCGCCTCAGATGCATTGTGACATAGCTGAGGGACAGTGCTGTTGGTGCCGGAGCTGCTATAGGGAGAGCATTAGGAGTTAGTGTAGGCTTCAAGAACCCCAACGGTCCTTCTTAGGGCCACATCTAACCGTGTGCAGTACTGTGGAGGCTGCTTTTTGCAGTGTTGCACATTTTTTTGGTATATCGGCCGTGCAGAGCATT
The DNA here is from genome assembly GCF_035609145.1 of Eleutherodactylus coqui. NCBI lineage: Eukaryota > Metazoa > Chordata > Amphibia > Anura > Eleutherodactylidae > Eleutherodactylus > Eleutherodactylus coqui. The sequence goes on along the minus strand of NC_089845.1, from coordinate 1,613,506 downwards.
GCGCCCTGCAGTAATACTCCAGGGACAGAATTGTGTAGGCAGGGCCAGAAGACATATTATAGATTGAATATAGGCAGTGGGCCTTTAGAAAAAAATATTTGAAAAAAATCTATTTGGCCTGCCTGTCACTGTGCTCAGTGTTCTGGTTCCGTGTCTGCTGGGGGTAGTATTTCTCCAAATAAATACGCAGCCAGCTAAGTGTTACAGCAGGCGTGCGCCAAATTATTTCCTGGGGTTCCGTAAACGAAGTCAGCCTCCAACCACAGGCCAATAAGCGGCACATTTAATTACAGCGTTCTGTTTCTGCACTACTGGTAATACACCATGCTGAGGGGTAGGGGTAGGCCTATAGGACGTGGACGCGGGCGAGGACGCGGAGGTCCAAGTCAGGGTGTGGGCACAGGCCGAGCCAGTGCGGTGGCCAGGGGTAGAGACAGGGCCAGACCGAATAATCCACCAACTGGTTCCCAAAGCGCCCCCTCGCGCCATGCCACCCTGCAGAGGTCAAGGTGCTCTACGGTGTGGCAGTTTTTCACAGAGACGCCTGCCAACCGATGAACAGTGGTGTGCAACCTTTGTCGCGTCAAGATAAGCTGTGGAGGCACCACCACCAGCATGCGCAGGCATATGATGGCCAAGCACCCCACAAGGTGGGACGATGCCCGTTCACCGCCTCCGGTTTGCACCACTGCCTCTCCCCCTGTGCCCCAACCTGCCACTGAGATCCAACCCCCCTCTGAGGACACAGGCACTACCGTCTCCTGGCCTGCACCCACACCCTCACCTCCGCTGTCCTCGGCCCCATCCAGCAATGTCTCTCAGCCTAGCATCCAGACGTCGCTAGCGCCACAGTTTGAGCGCAAGCGCAAGTACGACGCCACGCACCCGCACGCTCAAGCATTAAACGTGCACATTGCAAAATTGATCAGCCTAGAGATGCTGCCGTATAGGCTTGTGGAAACAGAGGCTTTCAAAAGCATGATGGCGGCGGCGGCCCCGCGCTACTCGGTTCCCAGTCGCCACTACTTTTCCCGATGTGCCGTCCCAGGCCTGTACGACCACGTCTCCCGCAACATTGTACGCGCCCTCACCAAATCGGTTACTGCCAAGGTCCACTTAACAACGGACACGTGGACAAGCACAGGCGGGCAGGGCCACTATATCTCCCTGACGGCACATTAGGTGAATTTAGTGGAGGCTGGGACCAAGTCAAAGCCTGGGACCGCTAACGTCCTACCCACCCCCAAATTGCGGGCCCCAGCTTGGTGCTGGTATCTGCGGCGGTGTATGTTTCCTCCACTAAACCACCCTCCTCCTCCTCCTACGCAACCTCTGTCTCACAATCAAGATGTGTCAGCAGCAGCACGTCGCCAGCAGTCGGTGTCACGCGGCGTGGCAGCACAGCGGTGGGCAAGCGTCAGCAGGCCGTGCTGAAACTACTCAGCTTAGGAGATAGGAGGCACACGGCCCACAAACTGCTGCAGGGTCTGACAGAGCAGACCGACCGCTGGCTTGCGCCGCTGAGCCTCCAACCGGGCATGGCCGTGTGTGACAACGGCCGTAACCTGGTGGAGGCTCTGCAGCTCGGCAGCCTCACGCACATGCCATGCCTGGCCCATGTGTTTAATTTGGTGGTTCAGCGGTTTCTGAAAAGCTACCCACACTTGTCATACCTGCTCGGAAAGGTGCGCCAGCTCTGCGCACATTTCCGCAAGTCCCACACGCACGCTGCCACCCTGCGGACACTGCAACATCGGTTTAATCTGCCAGTGCACCGACTGCTGTGCGACGTGCCCACACAGTGGAACTCTACGCTCCACATGTTGGCCAGACTCTATGTGCAGCGTAGAGCTATAGTGGAATACCAACTCCAACATGGGCGGCGTAGTGGGAGTCAGCCTCCTCAATTATTTACAGAAGAGTGGGCCTGGTTGGTAGACATCTGCCAGGTCCTTGGAAAATTTGAGGAGTCTACCCAGATGGTGAGCGGGGATGCTGCAATCATTAGCGTCACCATTCCTCTGCTATGCCTCTTGAGAAGTTCCCTGCAAAGCATAAAGGCAGACGCTTTGCACTCGGAAACGGAGGCGGGGGAAGACAGTATGTCACTGGATAGTCAGAGCACCCTCATGTCTATATATCAGCGCGTTGAGGAGGAGGAGGAGGGGGAGGAGCATGAGGAGGAGGGGGAAGAGACAGCTTGGCCCACTGCTGAGGGGACAGATGCTGCTTGCCTGTCATCCTTTCAGCGTGTATGGCCAGAGGAGGAGGAGGAGGAGGAGGAGGAGGAGGAGCATGAGGGGGAGGGGGAAGAGACAGCTTGGCCCACTGCTGAGGGTACAGATGCAGCTTGCCTGTCATCCTTTCAGCGTGTATGGCCAGAGGAGGAGGAGGAGGAGGAGGATCCTGAAAGTGATCTTCCGAGTGAGGACAGCCATGTGTTGCGTCCAGGTACCCTGGCACACATGGCTGACTTCATGTTAGGATGCCTTTCTCGTGACCCTCGCGTTACACGCATTCTGGCCACTACGGATTACTGGGTGTACACACTGCTCGATCCACGGTATAAGGAGAGCCTTTGCACTCTCATTCCCGAAGAGGAAAGGGGTTCGAGAATGATGCTATACCACAGGGCGCTGGTGGACAAACTGATGGTAAACTTCCCATCCGACAGCGCTAGTGGCCGAAGGCGCATTTCCGCGGCCCAGGTAGCAGGGGAGACGCAGAGATCAGGCAGCATGTACAGCTCAGGCAGGCCAACACTCTCTAAGGCCCTTGACAGCTTTATGGCTCCCCACCAAGACTGTGTCACCGCTCCCCAGTCACGGCTGAGTCGGCAGGAGCACTGTAAAAGGAAGGTGAGGGAGTACGTAGCCGATCGCACGACCGTCCTCCGTGACGCCTCTGCCACCTACAACTACTGGGTGTCGAAGCTGGACACGTGGCCTGAACTCGCGCTGTATGCCCTGGAGGTGCTTGCTTGTCCTGCGGCTAGCGTCTTGTCAGAGAGTGTGTTTAGTGCGGCTGGGGGAATCATCACGGATAAGCGTACCCACCTGTCAACCGACAGTGCCGACAGGCTTACACTCATCAAGATGAACAAAGCCTGGATTTCCCCAGACTTCTCTTCTCCACCAGCGGACAGCAGCGATACCTAAGCAATACGTAGGCTGCACCCGCGGATGGAAGCTACGTTCTCTATCGCCATCCAAAACGGGGACCTTTTTGCTTCATCAATCTGTGTCTAATATTCATCCTCCTCCTCCTTCTCCTCCTCCTGAAACCTCACGTAATCACGCTGAACGTGCAATTTTTCTTAGGCCCACAAGGCTCAGTCATATAATTTTTCTAAACAATTTTTATACGTTTCAATGCTCATTAAAGCGTTGAAACTTTCACCTCAACCAATTTTTATTTTAACTGGGCTGCCTCCTGGCCTAGTTACCAATTAAGCCACATTAACCAAAGCCATTAATGGGTTTCACCTGCCCTCTCGGTTGGGCATGGGCAATTTTTCTCAGGTACATTAGTACTGTTGGTACATCAATTTTTGTTGGCCCTCGCCTACAGTGTAATCCAATAAATTTTTGGCCCACCTGCATTACAGCTGACGTTACATCCGCTGTGTTGGGCAATGCAATGGGATATATTTAAGTACCGCCGGTGGGTTCCAGGGAGCCACCCATGCTGTGGGTCCACAGGGAGTTGTAAATGCATCTGTTTCCACTTCTAAAGAACCCCAGTCTGACTGGGGCATACAGTGTGGGCCGAAGCCCACCTGCATTAAACATGACATTACTACCTCAGCTGTGTTGGGCAATGCAATGGGATATATTTATGTACCGCCGGTGGCTTCCTGGCACCCACCCATGCTGTGGGTCCACAGGGAGTTGTAAATGCATCTGTTTCCACTTCTAAAGAACCCCAGTCTGACTGGGGCATACAGTGTGGGCCGAAGCCCACCTGCATTAAACATGACATTACTACCTCAGCTGTGTTGGGCGATGCAATGGGATATATTTATGTACCGCTGGTGGCTTCCTGGCACCCACCCATGCTGTGGGTCCACAGGGAGTTGTAAATGCATCTGTTTCCACTTCTAAAGAACCCCAGTCTGACTGGGGCATGCAGTGTGGGCCGAAGCCCACCTGCATTAAGCACGACATTACATCAGCTGTGATGGGCACTGCAATGGGATATATTTATGTACCGCCGGTGGGTTCTAGGGAGCCACCCATGCTGTGGGTGCACACGGAATTCCCATTGCGCAGTTGTACCTGCCTGTGACTATATATAAAAAAACGCGGTCTGACTGGGGCATGCAGACACCTTGACAGAATGAATAGTGTGTGGCACATAGGTTCCCCATTGCTATGCCCACATGTGCAGCTCCTGATGGCGGTGGCACAGGATTGGATTTCTCATTGCTTCTGTACAGCATTGTGGGCTATCGCCCCGCCCCTTTTAAAGAGGGTCGCTGCCTAGCGTGCCAACCCTCTGCAGTGTATGCCTGCTTTTCCTGTGGCAGACGCACTTATAAATAGACATGAGGGTGGCGTGGCATGAGGGCAGCTGAAGGCTGGGCAGGGACAGTTTGGTGTGCGCTGTGGACACTGGGTCGTTGGGGGGGGGGTGCTTAGCTAAGGTATGCATTGCTAATGAGGGCTTTTCAGAAGTAAAAATTGTTGGGGGGGGGGCACTCTTGCCGCTATTGTGGCTTAATAGTGGGACCTGGGAACTTGAGATGCAGCCCAACATGTAGCCCCTCGCCTGCCCTATCCGTTGCTGTGTCGTTCCCATCACTTTCTTGAATTGCCCAGATTTTCACCAATGAAAACCTTAGCGAGCATCGGCGATATACAAAAATGCTCGAGTCGCCCATTGACTTCAATGGGGTTCGTTACTCGAAACGAACCCTCGAGCATCGCGAAAAATTCGTCTCGAGTAACGAGCACCCGAGCATTTTGGTGCTCGCTCATCTCTAGTTATGATGGATTGTGCTGATTCACAGAACCCTTTATAGATAAAGGATAACTTAGGGGTATATAATATGCATACACATGGTGATGAGAAGTTTTATAATAAACATCTTACAACGTATTTTGGACTGTGCATATAGATAGAGGTAAATGCTGCTTATAAAGAATGAAAAGCATTACAGCAAACTTTAATATGAGTCTATGGACAAAATATATGTGACGTAAATATACACTATGCAACACCAGTAGAGAGACAGTTGTAGGTAGAGAATTGATGGCAGTATGATGAATGGGACCAGTAAACAACAGACAGGTGCCGTGTACTCCCGTGAACATTGGCAGCTCCACTTAGCAGCTACTTCAAAAACACCACGAGAGATAGTGAACTCTTGTGCATCCATTTCTCTCACTGTATATGTCCGGCACTGCATAGGTATACTAGGTAAGGTGAGAGCGATCTAGCTGATGTGACACCGGACTAGCTGTGGCCGCATGACATCAGCGTTAAATGCTATATGCAATCTGTCTCATATACAAACATTCTGGCATAGTAAGTGTTAATGAAGAGGTGTATCCTGTTAAGATTGATCACACCTGGTGTCTTATTTGTGATTGGTGATGGGTTGAAGGTTCATTTGTATTTAAAAATGTCTGTTGGTCTGCACATTTGTAGCCGATATGTCCAGCAGGCTTATCACGTATTTAAAATATTCCTTCTTTTTGTAACACAGAGGTATCGGCTCAATGGGAGTTACTTTATAGCATCAACATTACCATTGTGCTTAATACATAACTATCTGGATAGACTTTGATATAGAATGACATTTTCAACCAAATAAATGACGAAATCACAATCACAACTGAAGTGAACTTTCAGAGTAATTTTTTCCTGAGACCTAAAACTGCTGAAATTTTGACCAATGATTTTGCAGCACAAGGATTTTGCATCTAAACAAACCCATAGATGTCAAAGTGCTATTGCTCATTTATTAACTTACTATTAGAGATGAGCGAACGTACTCGGTAAGGGCGATTTCGCAATCGAGCACCGCGATTTTCAAGTACTTCACTACTCGGGTGAAAAGTACTCGGGTGCGCTGTGGGGCGGGCGGTTGCAGAGGGGAACAGGGGGGAGCCCTCTCTCTCCCTTTCCCCCCCACTCCCCGCTGCAACCCCCCGCTCACCCACAGCGCACCCGAGTACTTTTCACCCGAGTAGTGAAGTACTCGAAAATCGCGGTGCTCGATTGCGAAATCGCCCTTACCGAGTACGTTCGCTCATCTCTATGCACTATAGATTTTCTTATATTCTGGATTAAAATCAGTCCTTATTTTTGTGATATTTAGTTTCTGCTATGAGCTTGTAGAACTCAATTAGATAGGTCTCAGGGACCGGTACTACGATGCCCCCGTCTTTATTCACTGCTCAGATAGCAATGTTTAAAATTACATTTTCAGCTCCACAAAGCCTGCCTTTCTTATTTTGATAGGTTATCAGATCTTTTTTAATCACTATTTTTAGTAATCTTTTTTTAAATCTTGAGGGACCAATGAATAAAAAGACTCCAAAAAATTACCCCTATGATCGAGGTATAAAAATTTGATGTTGCATGCTCATTTTGATGGATATTTGTATATCTGAAGGAAAATTTGCCCTGTGTTTTGCTGCTAGAAGGACAGAAGTCCAAGCCTTTGGGGAGTACCCCAATTTCTCTCTCTCTTTCAGAACATAATTAGAAAGATTAAATATTTTTGCAGTTTGCTGTTCCCCTTCTTGTGGATTTGTGTCTGGGGTGTTTTCTTTTTTGCCCCCCCCCCCCCTCCCCCACCCTCTGATTCCTTCTCTTTCTTTTCTCTTTTAGGGGCTTGTGGATTTGTGTCTGGGGTGTTTTCTTTTTTGCCCCCCCTCTGATTCCTTCTCTTTCTTTTCTCTTTTAGGGGCTTGTGGAGGTGTGTTTAGTGCTATGAAATAACTTATTATCTTGTTTTTCTTTTGTAAAGTTATTAATCAATCTAAACTTTACAGTGTCATTGGTATTGTTGCGTGTCTTGTTGGTCCTAGATCTAAATAGACGTCTAGAGGGAGACACGGTAGGTAGTTACTCAGATAGTATACCTCCTTCATGGAACATTTGGCTAACAAATCATACCTCAACTAACTAGCATACAAATCCCTCCACATACCACCCTTCCAAGTATCTCCATGTCTTAAACCCCCTCCTTTCCCTAATAGACCCTTTTGCGATAAGATAAAAGCGTTCAAGTTGTACACATAAGTTTCTGGTTCATAGTTGATATGTAGTAGAGATGATTGAGCACACTTGTCTGAGCTTGATGCTCGGTCGAGTATTAGGGTACTCGAGATGCTCGTTACTCGAGACGAACACCACGCGTTACTCGAGTCAATCGCATTTCCTTCCCCGCATGTTTAGAGCCATTTTCTAGCCAATAGACATGCAGGGAAGGCATTACCACTTCCTCCTGTGACGTGCCAGCCCTATCAGCAGCCCTATAACAGCAGTGACTGTCTGGTGAGATCAGGTGACCGCCAAGTACTTAAAGTGGTCCCGCCCACGGCTCGCCTCAGACGCATGCTGGCAGAGGTTAGGGAAAGAGCTGCTGCTGATATAGGGAAAGTGTTAGAGTAGGATCCCTTCTTCAAGAACCCCAAAGGTCCTTCTTAGGGCTACTTACTCCTCATCGTGTGCATTACTGTTGTGGCTGGCTGGGAGCAGTAGTGCACCAATTTTTTTTTTAAGCATCTCGGGCTGTGTAGGCCATTTCAGCTATAGTGTTCTCAGTCTGCAGTGTATTACGCAGAGTTTAGGGACACAGCTACTTATATAGGGAAAGTTTTACAGGACTCCTGATCCTCTGTGCAAGAACCCCAACGCTCCTTCTTAGGGCTACATCTCACCGTGTGCTTTACAGTTGTGGCTGGCTGGGAGCAGTAGTGCACCAACCTTTGTATTACGCATCTAGGCCTGCTTCCAGCCTTTCAGTAATAGCGTTCTCAGGCTGCAGTGCCGTACAACCAGCTCTCACCGGGAAACTGCACTCTAAGATTTCCTAGCCTAGTGCAAAGTAGTTCAGTCATACCGTTCTGTGTCTGCAGTGCATAACGCAGAGTTTAGGGACACAGCGACTTCTATAGGGAAAGTTATACAGTCCTCCTGATCCTCCGTACAAGAACCCCAACGTCCCTTCTTAGGGCTACATCTGACCCTGTGCATTATAGTTGTGGCTGGCTGGGAGCAGTAGTGCATCCATTTTTGTATTACGCATCTAGGCCTGTTCCCAGCCTGTCAGTAATAGCGTTCTCAGGCTGCAGTGCCGTACAACCAGCTCTCACCGTGAAACTGTACTCCAACATTTCCTAGCCTACTGCGAACGACTTCAGTTTGTCACTGAAAAGAAATAAACTAAAATATAACCTTTATTGATATAGAATTAAAAACTATCTAGGTGTACATACACATATGTATGTATGTATTCTAATGTCAATCAAGAGAGATGAATATCTTATACCACTCAATGGTCTATTATCATAGTCAAACAAGTATGAAAACCTGAGCAAGTGTGCAGATTCCTTGACACGAGGGTCTTACACTCCTATTTATATCTGGAGCACAATAATGATACTGGCACTGCACTACAATATCTGTATCTCAATGATAAGGTGTATGTAAGATCAGAGTCCTTCTACCTATTTGAGACACAGAGTAAACTCAACAGTTCTCTCTTAATGATCTAAATTAAATCCTACTATCTCATAGGATGTTGCTACACAAATGTTACTGGGGTCTGCCTATACTCTTGCTACACAAATGTTACTGGGGTCTGCCTATACTTTTGCTACAGAAATGTTAAAGGGGTCTGCCTATACTCTTGCTATAGAAATGTTACTGGGGTCTGCCTATACTTCTGCTACAGGAATGTTACAGGGGTCAGCCTATACAGTTGCTACTAAATGGTTTGAGGGGTTCGCCTATACTCTTGTTACAGAAATGTTACAGGGGTTCGCCTATACTTTTGCTACAGGAATGTTACAGGAGTCTGCATATACAGTTTCTACTGAATGGTTTGAGGGGTCCGTCTATACTCTTGCTACACAAATGTTACAGGGGTCCGCCTATACTTTTGCTACAGAAATGTTACAGAGGTCTGCCTATGCTGTGAGTGCACAAAGACTTGGCATCGCGGTGTTTTACCTATCCGGCACAAATACACTGACTGACTTGGGCAGGAATGTGGGCAGAGGCTGAGGTGAAACTCTGCCATGTTTGGGCACTCTGGTTTCTTCCTGTGTAATACCATCTTTGTGCACCCACAGCATAGGCGAGCCCAAAGAACTCAAAGATGTCCCATTGCGGTGTTGAGCTATCTGACACCTACACAGAAGGAATTATGTGTGGACACATGGATTTCCGATAGCTATTTAACTCTCGACACCTTGGGTCACACAAGGTGGAGGCTGGGACCGAGCCTGACCCAGGGCCCGCTCATGTACTTCCCACACAGAGTATTGCGGGTCCTACCTCGGTCATGGTTTCTTGGCCTTATTATGCCACCTCCTCCTGCTTGGGGTCTGGGGATCAGCGCTGGACAACATGTATTTTCTCTCATGTTACCAGAGTTATCTGAGACACTGGTTTGGGCCAAACAAAAGCAGCGTTACTGCATTAATGAGAAGTTCACAGTTGCACTAGCATCTAAGTCCGCTTTATGCCCACAATCAATTACTGAGGGTGTGAGCAGAGGCCGAGGTCCTTGGCAGGGTGAAACTGCCTTGTTTGGGCGCTCTGATTTCTTTATGTGTAATACTTTTCTTGGGTTCCAAAGGCTCGCCTATGCCATGGGTGCACAAAGACTTCCCATTGCGTTGTTTTACCTGTCTGGCAAAAATACACTAACTGACTAAGGCAGAATGTGGGCCAAGGAACTTAGCAGGGTGAAACTCTGCCGTATTTGGGCATTCTGATTTCCTCATGTGTAATACCATGTTTGAGTTCCTTGGGCTAGCCTATACTGTGGGTGCACAAAGACTTCCCATTTTATTGTTTTACCTGTCTGGCACAAATACACTGACTGACTAGGGTAGAAATGTGGGCCGAGGCCGAGGTCGTTGGCAGGGTGAAACTCTGCCATGTTTGGGCACTCTGATTTCTTCCTGTGTAATACCATCTTTGTGCACCCACAGCATAGGTGAGCCCAAGGAACTCAAAGACTTCCCATTGCAGTGTTGAGCTATCTGACACCTACACCGAATTGTGTGGGAACACATGGATTTCCCATTGCTATGTAACTCGCGGCACCTTGGGTCACACAAAGTGGAGGCTGGGACCGAGCCTGACCCTGGGCCCGCTCACATGCTTACCCGCAGAGTATTGCTGCATTTTGGAGATGTGTAGAAGTGCTGGCACCTTAGTCCCCTTTATGCCCACGTTTACGGCTCCTGACAATTTTGGGATGGAGGTGGTACGGGATTGGAATGATGATCGTATGTCAATTTATCATCAATTCTCAACAGCATTGTGGGCTATCGCCCACACTTTCAAGAAGGGTCACTGCCTAGCTCTGCCAACCCTCTGCAGTGTGTGCCTCCGGTTCCTCCTCATCCATTACGCACCTAGAGATAGACATGAGGGTGGTGTAGCTATGAAGCGACCGTGTGGCATGAGGGCAGCTGAACGCTGTGCAGGGAAAATTTTGGGTGCCGCTGTGGACGCAGGGTCGTGCGGGGGGGTTGGACAGCAATGCCAGCATGTAACCCAGGAGAAGAGGCAGCGGTGTCACCCACAGTCAGTGATTGTACTTGGTTGCAGGTAGTGTGGTGCTTAGCTAAGATGCGCCAGTGTGTGTGTCTTGCTAATGAGGGTTTGTCCGAAGTAAATTGTAAGGGGGGTGATGCCAGACTCTTGCCCCCATTTTGGCTTAAAAGTGGGACCTGGGAGCCTCAGACTCAGCCATGCATGCTGCCCCTGCCATTCCCTATCCGTTTCTGTGGTGTTTCCATGACTTTCTGATGTTTTCTGGTGTTTCACAAGTCATCACCTATGCGGAGCATCGGTCCCATACAAAAATGCTTGAGTCCCCCATTGACTTCTATGGGGTTCATTACTCAAAACGAGCTCTCGAGCATAGCGAAAGTTCGACTCGAGCAACGAGCACCCGAGCATTTTGGTGCTCGCTCATCTCTAATATGTAGTATTCAAGTGACAAACTACATTAACCTGACAATTACTTTCTTTTATTTTGTAAGAATGAACATTAGTTTCAATACTATTCAGCAACGCATTGTATGTTTAAATATGTATGTCACGGTACAGAAATTGTATTCTAACGCAACAATTATATAACTTGCTGTTATTTTTTTTTTGTTTATTATTAGAGATGAGCGAATGTACTCGGATAGGCACTACTCGTCCGAGTAATGCGCCTTATCCGAGTACCGCTGTACTCGTGCTCAAAGATTCGGGACGCTCCGCTGCTGACAGGTGAGTCGCAGCGGGGAGCGGGGCAGAGCGGCCGGGAGAGAAGGAGAGAAAGATCTCCCCTCCGTTCCTCCCCGCTCTCCCCTGCAGCTCCCCGCTCCGCAGCGCGTCCCGAATCTTTGAGCACGAGTACAGCGGTACTCGGATAAGGCACATTACTTGGACGAGTAGTGCCTATCCGAGTACGTTCGCTCATCTCTATTTATTATGAAACCCAATAAAAATTATTGAAAATAAAGTATACCTCCTTTAGGGCTCAGTGTCATGGGTGTGTTAACGTGACAATGGGACTCCCTGCGGAGATGAAGAAATCCTCTGCCACAGCTGTCACAGCTGCAGCAGAGGATTGTGATATTCTCGCATTGAATTCAATGGAGCCGGCTCCAATGAAAGGAATGGGCTGCCTGCAAGCCCTGCAGTGATTTTCGGGGAAGGGCTTTAAATAATATCATCCCTAAAATGTGTAAAAAACTGAATAAAAAATATATATACTCACCTCTCTGCAGCTGCCGGGGCTCAGGCACGTCTAGCCGGGTCTTCTCCTCAACTACTATGAAGAGCTTTCTCTGATTGGCTGAAAATTGTGACAAATCAGAAGCAGCTCTCAGCCGTCATTCAATAGCTGTGCCAGAGGATGGCGATCTTCACTGTATGTTCTCAATGGTGCTGGCCCCATTGAGCACAAGGTGAAACCGCAGGATCCAGGGGTTTTACATCCAAAAAAGGCAGATGCCGCAGTTACCTGCGCTTTAAAATCTGCTGCCCTATATTTACTGCTGCGCATTTTTGTGCGCAGGTAAATATCGGGCATGTGATCGCTGCCATTGAAAAGCATTGGTTCTATATAGATGCGGATTGCAAACACAGGTAACATCCGCACGTTAAAACGCCTGTGTGACTGAGCCCTTAGTTTGACCATTTGAAATAACGATGTCGCTATTATATACAGAAAAACTATTGTTTTCTTAAAGAGTATTTGATACACATGTTGTGTTCTTATTGTCGACAGCCATTTGCTTGGCCACAATATGTTTTTTACATTAGACATAATAAGAGGGGAGAATGGAGTAAGAGAGATTATTAGGGGGTTCTGTTATGGAATACAAAAAATGAAAAAAAAAAACAGTAGCTGATCTATCAAATGGCAGAACCCAGAGGCATCTGAAGGAATGCATTGACCATAATGTGTTACACCATAGTTTTTATCATTTTACCAGAAGCAATTTTTTTCATCACTGTATTAATAATGGAAACCGTGATGGGAAATCCTAATGGAAATCTGAATTGAGCCTAAGTCACAGATTTTTTAAATATGCCCCAAACATCTGAATACAGTTTTACCCACATATGTTCTGCTTGCACTCATGCACACACAGAGCAAAATGCACTAGACTATAGTTACACTGCCATTAATTGCTTCCACTGTTTGACTCTGTTCTTGGGGAGCCAGCGAGAAGACGGGTGTTGCCTGCATCCCATTGCTTTCAATGGGGCGGTTGAAGCATCGGCTATGGGCTGTTTGGGTGGCAATGTGACCCAAGCAGTCACCCAAATTGCCTACAGAAAAGTATGCCTTCCTGTAATATGGTCCTCTTCCCCCTCCAGGCACTTCAGCCTGTGTAGTTTTCCCTGTACGCAGTAGTAAGAGTAGACTGCATGCAAGGAGGATGGCAGTAGCTGAGACACATGGCAGTTCTGTATACCGTACAGTAAATTAAGCTGAGGAACTGAGATGCTGGCGTGCAGCAGTTGCCAGCTGAAAAGCAATGTGTGGGGAGAAATAAAATTATTTCACTCAAGGGCTGCCCAACAAACACAGCCAACCTTGCCACCTGCCCTCAGCTGCTTATCAGTAAATACGGCCCTAGCCATTATTCTGATTATTTTTTCTTCGACATAGCCACGTGAGGACTTCTTTTTTTTTCTGGGACGAGTTTTAATTTTATTGGTACCATTTCATATACCATATAATGTGTTCAAAGCTTTAAAAAAAATGTAATTCAGCAAAATAATAATACAAAAAAAGCAATTGTGCCATAATTTTGCATTTTATGACATACATTTGTGTGGCAAAAATGTGATTGTTCCCAGCAAGAGAAACCAAGTAATCTTGTAGTTATGATCCCTTTAAATGGCTAACAAAAAGACATGATGTTATAGCAAGCTTTCAAACCAACGCAGGGTTCTTCTTTAGGCTTGCAAATCTATAAGATTACTTGGTTTCTCTTGCTGGGAACAATCACATTTTGTTCTACTGGCTAACACCTGCAGCCGCCCCATTGGAAGCATTCTCGCTGGTCCCGACACTGTTCTAAAGCACTTTCTCCTGGCCAAGGATTTAAAAATCCCCACCTCCTGAAAATGCTGGGCCTGATTGGCTGAGCGCTCAGCCAATCACAGGCAGCTCTTAGCTATTTATTGAATGACAGCTGAGCACTGCCTGTGATTGGTCACAGTGCTCAGCCAATCACAGGCAGCGTTCAGCCATTCATTGAATTTGAACACGCGTGGAGCACATTTTTTTAAATTGCACAAAGGTGCGCTAAAAAATTCACGTCTGACTGAGCCCCTAGCATTAAATGGTGGTGTCTGTTTCCCTCTCCGTGTGTATCATTAGAGACAAGCAAATGTTTCAAAAGTTTGGATTGGCCAGTTTGTCGAATTTCATCAAAAAGTTCAGTTAAGTCTGAATTCATTTGAACTGAAAGTTCATAGAATCCCCTAAACCTAGTACTGACCACTGTACAAGAGATGGTGGTGGTTCTTCAATGGATGTGGCTTAGTGGCCAGCAATGCTGCCTTGCAGCGCTTGGGTGCTAGGTTAAAATCTGATTAAGGACAACAACTCCATACAGATTCTGTCATTAGTCAAATTTGGACCTAGGACTCCAGCTCTGCAAGGTAATACTGAACCACCACCCTTCTTTTTCCTTCTGCAGAGGAGCAAAAGATGGAGAAACACAAAAAGAACATGAAAATGCCATGCAGTTGTCCTTAGTCAGATTTGAACCTAGGACTTCAGTGCTGCAAGGCTCTGCTGCCCTCCAAAGTCACATGCATGCACCCTCCTATACAAGTGTATACATTATGTATATAATTCAACAACATTTTACAGTTTGTCTTACTCTCTGTTATGATCAGTCTCATAATGTCCATCCTTGCTGTTACTTCAGCTTTTTTTAACATAATTTATTTTTTCCCTAGAACGATCTTGTGCTTCTCCATTGCCTTCTGTGTTCAGTATTTCAATATTCAGGGATTTTGCTGGTTCCTCAAAAAAAAAAAAAACACTACTGAAAGACAAGTGAGAGTTTACTACACCTTTACTTACACCTTTTGTTATTCTCTCGGGTCTATTAGTTAGGATGGCTTCACACGAGCGTGTGCGTACATAGGTGCGCACCTCTGTACGCATAAAAACACGAGTGTATGCAGGTGCGCATTGCCTTCAATGGAGCCGCGGCTGCTGCCGGCGGCTTCATTGAAGGCTATAGTGTGCCGGCACCCCTTTAATTGTTTTTCAGGGCAGAGCTTTAAATGTAAGCTCTTCCCTGAAAAACAAGGCAAAGTAGTGTAAAAAAAAATAATAATAAAAAAAAAATATATATATATATGTCATCTGTGCCAGCTGTGGTAGACAATTCTTTATTACCCGCAAGGATGAAGAATTCCTCTGCTGCATCTGTCACAGATGTGGAAGATGTAGCAGGGAATTCTCTTTCCTTGCGGGGATGAAGGAAACATCTGCCACATGTGGCAGATGTGTTCTTCATCCCCGCGGGGACACGGCAGTGGCGGAGAGGTAAGTATTTTTTTTTTACACTAAAATTCTTGTTTTACAGGGAAGAGCTTATATTTAAAGCTCTTTCCAGAAAAACAATTACGGGGTGCAGGCAGACCATTGTCTTCAATTGAGCCGCCGGCAGCAGACGCTGCTCCATTGAAGACAATGCATGGACCTTCATACACATGTGTTTTTCTGTGTACAGAGGTCTGAACCTATCTACACACTTATGTACGCATACGCTTGTGTGAAGCCACCCTTTGGGCTCAGTCACACGGGTGTTTGTACGCGTGTCTGTCAGTTTGCGTTTGCATTCCACATCTATATAGAACCAATGCTTTTCAATGACAGCAGTCACATGTGCAAATTGTACAAGCGCACAAAAGCATGCAGCGAAAATTATAGGACACAACGATTCGCAGAACGCGGCTATGTGCGCTACGCGTTTCAATGTTGCGCAAGAACGCATGATTTGAAAATGCCTGCGATTTTTATTTTGTTACCACGCTGCACTGTACTCCTGTCATGGAGCACGATTAGATGCACAATGAAAAAGTTCCAGCCCCTCAAAGATTCATGTGCATGTTGATGCGCACTGCGACTATACTTAGGTCAGACAGGCGTTTTACCGGAGCGGATAAACGCTGCTAGGTGCAGATTTTTCGCCGTGGCACCAGCTTCGGTCACACGATTTTTTAAACGCATCAGTTAAAAATTTGTGCGACAAAATGCCTGTGTGACTGAGCCCTTAGACAGTATTAGTAAATAAGCCCCATTGTGTCTCCATGTTATGAATGTCGCTAATGTTCTTTAATGTAACTATTTGGGCTAATAGAAAGTTTTATTGAGTTCATTTATTAATATGTACTTTCTAGTATAGTATTCAGGTAAAATCGCTCAAAGACTTATTAAAGTGTTTTAAAAAATCAATTATGTTTGTTTTGTAATATGCCTCCTGCCACTTCGCAAGTGTAAACCTAAGGCAAATAAAGATATATGAAACATTGTCTGAAACGCATTCGTAAACCTATATTACAAAGGCAGCAGTTTACATTTTGAATACATTATTGCTAAATAGGCAATTTCATATTTAGTTCCTTCAGGGTGATTTCACAAACAGGTTTTTTTTTGTGGTTTTATTTTTTTGTCAGTTTTTAATGTAGTTTTTTGAGACAAAGGGAGAAGTGTGTTTGAAAGGAATGGAAAATATAAAGGAAGGAAAAGTATTTCTCTATCCAACTTGAATCACTTCTGGCTTTGGCTTAAAGAACTGCATGCCATAAAAACTGAGAGTACTGTACCCTCGGGCTTCCTTCAAACACAGTCTTTTTTTCTGCCATTTTTTCTACCTTGTAAAAAATGAAATCAACATATTTTTTACAAGTGATTTTTTTTGTTGGCTTTTTTGGCTTCAAATAATTTTTTTCTAGCGTTTGTAAAAAAAAAAGCCATACATTTAATTCACTCTTCATTCAAACTCATTCATTCTTTTTGCACCATTTTTTGTACACACATACATTGTTTCAGGCATTTTCTTTTTGTAGGGGGGTATGGCGTGATTCCTTTCCAAGCACAAGAGGAGCAGGGTATTACAGTTATGAGCTATACACAGAGAACAAGAAGCGACTGTGGGAGCATGCGAGTGTGCGCTGTAATCTAAAGTGTGCTGAGATCTTTTTTAAACTTGTTTTATTGGAGAATAATACCTCATCTATCCAAACAAGTGCAGTATAAATCGCTGCTTTATGCATGAAATAAAATAAATATTTCTAACAATGAAAATTTGCGTTATGATTAATTACTGTTTAGAATTAGAGATGAGCGAGCGTACTCGTCCGAGCTTGATACTCGTTCGAGTATTAGGGTGTTCGAGATCCTCGTTACTCGAGACGAGCACCACGCGGTGTTCGAGTCACTTCCATTTTCTTCCCAAAAAAGTTTGTGCCATTTTCTGGCCAATAGAAACACAGGGAAGGCATTACAACTTCCTCCTGTGAAGTTCCAGCCCTATCCCACCCCCCTGCAGTGAGTGGCTGGGGAGATCAGGTGCCACCCGAGTATATAAACTGGGGCCGCCCACGGCTCGCCACAGATGCACGCTGAGAGACATTAGGGAAAGTGCCGTCCTGCTGTAGCTGCTATAGGAAGAGTGTTAGGTGTTATCTTCGTCTTCAATAACCCCAACGGTCCTTCTTAGGGCCACATCTGACCGTGTGCAGTACTGTTGAGGCTGCTTTTAGCAGTTTTGCACGTTTTTTTTTTTTGTATATCGGGCATGCAGACTATAGCGTCCTCAGTCTGCAGTCATTTTACTGAGTATAGGGGCAGTACTGGTGAGGCAGGGACAGTGGTACAGGGAAAGAGATATACTGGCTATATAGGCAGTGGGCTTTTTCAAAAAAATTGGAAAAAAAAATCTTTGGGCTGCCTGTGACTGTGTTTAGTTTACTGCGTGTCTGCTGGGGGTAGTAGTTGCTCATTAATAACCAGCCTTGCGCATAATTTTTTCTGGCTGCACTGTGCTTTCAATAACCACAGTCATCCTCCAACAGGGAAATCCATATACAGGCTATATAGGCAGTGGGCTTTTTCCCAAAAAGTGGAAAAAAATTCTATATTTGGGCTGCCTGTGACCGTCTTCAGTTTACTGCATGTGTGCTGGGGGTAGTAGTTGCTCATTATTACCCAGCTAAGCCTGTGACCGTGTACAGTTTACTGCGTATCTGCTGGGGGTAGTAGTCGCTCATTATTTCCCAGCTAAGCGTTACAGGAGGCTTGCGCATAATTGATTCCTGGCTCTGCTGTGTCCGTTACATAATCGCCGTCATCCCACCAGAGGGAAAGAGTATACATATATACGCTGCATACGGTGTCTGTCTGTTTTTTCACCTCACCATTTAGAAAAATTGAAGCAAAATACTGGCCTTTGGCCACTTGACTGGTTCTGCCCTGTGATTTCCAGTAGCTCAGTCATACGCACGTAGGTCTGACTACAGGCTTGCGCATAATTGTTTCCTGGCTCTGCTGTGCGTTCCGTAAACGAAGTCAGCCTCCAACCACAGGCCAATAAGCGGCACATTTAATTACAGCCTTCTGTTTCTGCTCTACTCGTAATACACCATGCTGAGGGGTAGGGGTAGGCCTAGAGGACGTGGACGTGGACGCGGAGGCCCAAGTCAGGGTGTGGGCACAGGCCGAGCTCCTGGTCCAGGTGTATCGCAGCCGACTGCTGCAGGATTAGGAGAGAGGCAAGTTTCAGGGGTCCCCTGATTCATCCCACAATTAATGGATCCACGCGGTAGACCTTTATTAGAAACTGAGCAGTGTGAGCAGGTCCTGTCGTGGATGGCAGAAAATGCATCCAGCAAACTATCCACCGTCACCACCCAGTCTTCTATGCCATCCACTGCTGCATCCCTGAATCCTCTTGCTGCTGCTCCTCCCTTCTCCCAGCCTCCTCCCTCCCAGCAAATGACACATTCAGAAGAGCAGGCGGGCTCCCAGGAACTGTTCTCGGGTCCCGGCCTTGAGTGCGAAAAAATGGATCCTCTATCACCTGAGGAGTTTCTCATGACCGATGCCCAACCTTTGGAAAGTTCCCGGGATCGGGGTGAGGAGACTGGGGACTTCCGGCAACTGTCTCAAGAGCTTTCAGTGGGTGAGGAGGACGATGACAATGAGACACAGTTGTCTATCAGTGAGGTAGTAGTAAGGGCAGTAAGTCCGAGGGAGGAGCACACAGAGGATTCAGAGGAAGAGCAGCTGGATGATGAGCTGACTGACCACACCTGGTTTGCTAAGCCTACTGAGGACAGGTCGTCAGAGGGGGAGGCAAGTGCAGCAGCAGGGCAGGTTGGAAGAGGCAGTGCAGTGGCCAGGGGTAGAGGCAAGGTCAGACCGAATAATCCACCAACTGTTTCCCAAAGCACCCCCTCGCGCCATGCCACCATGCAGAGGCCGAGGTGCTCAAAGGTGTGGCGGTTTTTTAACTGAGAGTGCAGACGACCGACGAACTGTGGTGTGCAAGGTTTGTCACGCCAAGATCAGCCGGGGAGCCACCACCACCAGCCTCACCACCACCAGCATGCGCAGGCATATGATGGCCAAGCACCCCACAAGGTGGGATGAAGGCCGTTCACCACCTCCGGTTTGCACCACTACCTCTCCCCCTGTGCCCCAGCCTGCCACTGAGATCCAACCTCCCTCTCAGGACACAGGCATGACCGTCTCCCGGCCTGCACCCACACCCTCACCTCCGCTGTCCTCGGCCCCATCCAGCAATGTCTCTCAGCGCAGCGTCCAGCCGTCGCTAGCGCAACTGTTTGAGCGCAAGCGCAAGTACGCTGCCACGCACCCGCACGCTCAAGCGTTAAACGTGCACATAGCCAAATTTATCAGCCTGGAGATGCTGCCGTGGAAACAGAGGCTTTCAAAAACATGATGGCGGCGGCGGCCCCGCGCTACTCGGTTCCCAGTCGCCACTACTTTTCCCGATGTGCCGTCCCAGCCCTGCACAGCCACGTCTCCCGCAACATTGTACGTGTCCTCACCAATGCGGTTACTGGCAAGGTCCACTTAACAACGGACACGTGGACAAGCACAGGCGGGCAGGGCCACTATATCTCCCTGACGGCACATTGGGTGAATTTAGTGGAGGCTGGGACCAAGTCAGAGCCTGGGACCGCTCACGTCCTACCCACCCCCAGAATTGCGGGCCCCAGCTTGGTGCTGGTATCTGCGGTGGTGTATGCTTCCTCCACTAAACCACCCTCCTCCTCCTACGCAACCTTTGTCTCGCAATCAAGATGTGTCAGCAGCAGCACGTCGCCAGCAGTCGGTGTCACGCGGCGTGGCAGCACAGCGGTGGGCAAGCGTCAGCAGGCCGTGCTGAAACTACTCAGCTTAGGAGAGAAGAGGCACACGGCCCATGAACTGCTGCAGGGTCTGACAGAGCAGACCGACCGCTGGCTTTTGCCGCTGAGCCTCCAACCGGGCATGGTCGTGTGTGACAACGGCCGTAACCTGGCGGCGGCTCTGCAGCTCGGCAGCCTCACGCACGTGCCATGCCTGGCCCACGTCTTTAATTTGGTGGTTCAGCGGTTTGTGAAAAGCTACCCACGCTTGTCAGACCTGCTCGGAAAGGTGCGCCGGCTCTGTGCACATTTCGGCAAGTCCAACACGGACGCTGCCACCCTGCGGACCCTGCAACATCGGTTTAATCTGCCAGTGCACTGACTGCTGTGCGACGTGCCCACATGGTGGAACTTTACGCTCCACATGTTGGCCAGGTTGTATGAGCAGCGTAGAGCTATAGTGGAATACCAACTCCAACATGGGCGGCGTAGTGGGAGTCAGCCTCCACAGTTCTTTACAGAGGAGTGGGCATGGATGGCAGATATCTGCCAGGTCCTTGGAAACTTTGCGGAGTCTACCCAGATGGTGAGTGGCGATGCTGCAATCATTAGCATCATCATTCCTCTGCTATGCCTGTTCAGAAGTTCCCTGCAAGGCATAAAGGCTGACGCTTTGCGGTCGGAACAGGAGACGGGGGAAGACAGTATGTCGCTGGATAGTCAGGGCACCCTCCTGTCTATATCTCAGCGCGTTTTGGAGGAGGAGGAGGGGGAGGAGCCAGAGGAGGAGGAAGGGGAAGAGACAGCTGGGCCCACTGCTGAGGGTACCTATCCTGCTTGCCTCTCATCTGTTCAGCGTGTATGGCCTGTTTAGGAGGAGGAGGATCCTGAAAGTGATCTTAATAGTGAGGACAGCGATGTGTTGCGTACTGGTACCCTGGCACAGATGGCTGACTTCATGTTAGGATGCCTTTCTCGTGATCCTCGCGTTACACGCATTCTGGCCACTATGGATTACTGGGTGTACACACTGCTCGACCCACGGTATAAGGAGAACCTTTCGACTCTCATTCCCAAAGAGGAAAGGGGTTCGAGAGTGATGCAATACCACAGGGCCCTGGTGGACAAACTGATGGTAAACTTTTCATCTGACAGCGCTAGCAGCAGAAGGCGCAGTTCCGAGGGCCAAGTAGCAGTGGAGGCGTGGAGATCAGGCAGCATGTTCAGGGCAGGGAGGGGAACACTCTCCAAGGCCTTTGCCAGCTTTATGGCTCCCCAGCAAGACTGTGTCATCAATCCCGAGTCAAGGCTGAGTCGGAGGGAGCACTGTAAAAAGATAGTGAGGGAGTACGTAGCCGATCGTACGACCGTCCTCCGTGACGCCTCTGCTCCGTACAACTACTGAGTGTCAAAGCTGGACACGTGGCACAAACTCGCGCTGTATGCCCTGGAGGTGCTTGCTTGCCCTGCCGCTAGCATCTTGTCAGAGAGGGTTTTTAGTGCATCTGGGGAAATCATCACAGATCAGCGTACCCGCCTGTCAACTGACAGTGCCGACATGCTTACACTTATAAAGATGAACAAAGCCTGGATTTCCCAGGGAGTCTCCACGACAGCACCACCTGAGAGATCGCCTCCTCCTGATAGGACAGGAACACACCGAGAGGTTAAAGTTCCCCCCCCCCCCCCGTCCTCCCCTCCTCAGTGTTTTCCTGTCCTGCCAGGAGGCAGGGTCACCGAGAGGGGCTGGTGGAGACGCCAGCCCGGGAGGAAGAAGCATACCGGCAGATCGGAGGGCAGTGGTCCAGCCTGTCCTCCCTTCTTGCAGAGTGACTCCCGGGATGCCACATGGGGTGGTCCCCCCGGGCCAGGTTCCTCCCGCGGCGGCCCATGGGGGGTGCAATGCAGGGCTCCAGCTCTCCCACGCGCTGGCTTAGGAACGTGCGCGGCGCCTCCGGCTTCCCCTTAACGAGCAGGAGAGGGGGCGGGGCGCCGCGGCAAGCGGCGAGCGTGATGATGTCATCGCGCAGCACGGCCGGCGCTCGGAGAGGGCGGGGCTAAAATTTAAAGGCGCCAAAATTCAAAAAGAAAAAAAAAAAAAAAAGAAAGAGAAAGGATTCAAAAGGAACCTGAGAGAAGATGTCGCCGAGCAAGGAAGCCACTCAGTGAGTATTGGCTTAAACGCCCCAAGAGTGTCTGCAGCACCAGTAATAAAGCAATGAGTGCTCCAGCACCAGAGGCCGCGGAATGCTCCACCGCGGCGGCAACCGTAAGTAGCCAGTGGGGCAAACAAGGCATGCATATTCGTATATGTTGTTAATGAATTTTGCATCCTTACACGTAAATTTTGTTGTCTGCCAGGGGGATAGAAGAGTTGCCCCTCCCAGAGCCAAAGCTAAAAAGTGCGCAGAATGCGGCGCAAGACTATCGGCTTCGCATGCCAGGCCATTATGCAAAGCATGCATAGCCAAGTTGGTCAAGGAGGAATCGGGGGGATTCCTCGAGGACGTCAGAAAACTCGTCCAAGAGGAAGTGCGGTCAGCGCTGTCGACCCCAAAAACTCCACCCAGAGGGGCAAAGCGCCAAAGAAAGGCGCATACCCCGCAGGAGCTCTCAGACTCAGAGAGTTCAGGATCTGAACCGGAAGAGCTGATGCTTGAGGAGTCCTCAGAGGAAGAGGAATACCAAAAGTACCTCTTCCATAGAGAAGATTTAACGGAGCTGATTAAATCCGTTAGAGCTACACTGAAAATGGAGGAACCCAAGGAACCCCGTTCAATGCAGGACGAGGTCTTTGGGGGTTTAGGAGAGAGGAAGAAACATACCTTACCGGTCCATAGCAACGTAACAAAATTAATACGTAAGGAGTGGGAGAAGCCCGACACGGGATCCTTCTCGTCTAAGGGGGTGAAGAGGCGCTACCTGTTTGAGGAGGGGGTATGTGCAAATTGGGAGGAAATACCCAAGGTAGACGTCCCAGTGGCTAAGGTGGCTAGGAGGACAACATTGCCCTTCGAAGACGCCACACAGCTTAGAGACCCAATGGATCGCAAGGCGGAGGGCCTACTGAGAAGATCCTGGGAGGCAGCGGCCAGTACGCTCAGGCCAGGGGTGGCAGCCACGTGCGTCGCCAGAACCCTGGGTGTGTGGCTCGAACAACTGGAGCTGCACATCTCGAGCAAAACACCAAGGGAGCAGATCATAGATTCCCTCCCTATGTTAAAGATGGCCACTAACTTCCTGGCAGACGCAGCAGCGGAGTCAGTGAAGCTTTCGGCAAAAGCAACGGCCCTAACCAACTCGGCCAGGAGGGTCCTCTGGCTGAAGTCATGGTCGGGCGACCTAACATCCAAGAATAAACTGTGCTCGCTACCCTTTCACGGCCAATTCCTCTTTGGTCCGGATCTAGATAAAATACTAGAGGAAGCGTCGGATAAGAAGAAGGGATTCCCGGAGGAAAAACAACGTAAGGGGAGGACCTTCTTCCGAACCCCAGCACAACAATCGGAACCCTATAAAGGCAAAGGCAAGATGGGCCGATGGAGTTACCCCAAGGGAGGCAGAGGGAGAAGCTTCCTCTTCAACCCGCACCAGGGGGACCCAGCCAAGCAGAAGCCCTGACGCCATCCCAGTGGGGGCGAGGCTGCAGGGCTTTGCGGACCGGTGGGCCTCGATTTGCAGGAGCCCGTGGATCCCGGAGATCCTGCAGCAGGGATACAGAATCGAGTTAGTATCCCCCCCAGGAGAAAATATATTATCACGCGAGGTCCAGTACAACAACTGTACCCGCTTCAGCAGGCGGTACAGGACCTAAGACGTCTAAAGGCAGTGTCCCTCGTGCCACAGGAAGAGGAGACCTGGGGGCATTACTCCAGACTCTTTCTAGTAAAAAAACCCGGGGGAGGTTCACGCCTGATAATAAATCTAAAACCCCTGAACGTTTTCATAAAATACCGCAAATTCAGGATGGAGTCCATCACATCAGCGGTAAAGTTGATCCCCAGGGGGGCCTACATGGCCTCGATCGACCTGAAAGACGCCTATCTGCATGTACCGATCCACAGGGACTCAAGGAAGTACCTAAGGTTCACGTTGGAAATGGGCAGGAAGACAAGGCATCTTCAATTCAGATGCCTTCCCTTTGGAATCTCCTCAGCACCCCGCATCTTCACGAAGATCATGGCGGAGGTCGCAGCCTACCTAAGGCAGAGGTCGATCCTAATAATCCCATACCTGGACGACATACTAATCATAGCCGAGTCCAGGGAACGCCTAGTAGAGAACTTGGCAACAGTGCTCAGCCTGTTACAGTTCCTAGGTTGGATCATAAATTGGGAGAAGTCCAGCCTAAACCCCAGCACGGAGAAGGTGTTTTTGGGCATAACACTCGACTCAGAGGCCCAATGCTCCTTCCTCCCCGAGGCAAAGGGGCAGAAAATTCGGCACATGGTAGAATCCTTTATGCAGAGACGGTCATGCACAATCCGGGAGGCTATGTCCCTCCTAGGAAGTCTAACATCATGCATCCCGGGGGTAGCATGGGCAAAGGCACATACCAGACCCCTGCAAGCAGCAGTCCTCGCAGCATGGGACGGCAGGCAGGCTTCGTTAGAAAACAGAATACAGATCAGGAACTCGGTAAAGGTATCCTTACGCTGGTGGACGTCCCCAAGAAATCTAAGAAAAGGAGTCCACTGGATATTGCACCCGGCAGTACAGATCACGACAGATGCAAGCTCCTGGGGGTGGGGGGCGCACGTCGGAGACCAGCTCCTACAAGGCCCATGGCCACCGCAGACGAAGCATCAATCCTCAAACTACAGGGAGCTACAAGCAATCTGGAAGGCCCTGCAGCACCTGGGGGAGACGGTAAGAAACCAACATATACGAGTACTGTCGGACAACACCACGGCAGTGGCCCATATCCGACACCAGGGGGGCACGAGGTCACCAGCTCTGCAAAGTATCGCGCAAAGGATATTTCGCTGGGCGGAGGGCCGCATCATCTCACTGTCAGCGGTACACTTAAAGGGATCTCTCAATCAAAGAGCAGACTTCCTCAGCCGGGGACGGTTAGACCCAGGGG
Organism: Eleutherodactylus coqui; assembly: GCF_035609145.1. Taxonomy (NCBI): domain Eukaryota; kingdom Metazoa; phylum Chordata; class Amphibia; order Anura; family Eleutherodactylidae; genus Eleutherodactylus; species Eleutherodactylus coqui. The sequence continues at coordinate 1,588,311 of NC_089845.1, read as the reverse complement.
AATGGTCCTTATCCCAGGAGGCATTCCGGATAGTGACGGACAAATGGGGTCTCCCGCAACTAGACCTATTCGCGTCAAAACAAAACGCCAAGGTGACGAACTTCTTCTCCCTCAGACGGGAAGACCAACCGACAGCGGTGGACGCCCTGAGCCAGGACTGGGGAGGAGAACTGGCGTACGCATTTCCCCCGATCCCACTAATCCCAAGGGTACTACAGCACTTCAGGTCACAACCGTGCACCCTGATCCTGGTGGCTCCCTTTTGCCCAAGAAGGAGCTGGTTCAGCCTCCTGAGAGACTTGAGCATCCAGGAGCCAGTTACCCTTCCGGCTCAAGAGAATCTCCTAACGCAGGGACCCCTGAACTACCCCGACGTAAGCAGACTTCATCTAACAGCTTGGTTACTGAAGAATCCATACTGAGGGGCAGGGGATTCTCAAGCAAGGTAGTCAGAACGCTAATGGCAAGCAGGAAAGAGACTACCAACCGCATATACCAGAGAATCTGGAGGAGGTTTACCTCTTGGAGACAAGAGAGAGGCTCCTCAGGCAGCAGTGCGGACGTCCCTCTGATCCTGGACTTTCTACAGGACGGCCTGGATATGGGCCTCGCCCCAAGCACCCTAAGAGTCCAAACGGCAGCCCTTAGCGCCCTATTTGACACTAAGTTATCCGGGGACAGGTGGATCAATAGATTCCTGGCAGCGGCAGATAGGCTACGACCCAGGTCCACCAATATATGCCCAGACTGGAACCTTAATTTAGTCTTGAGGGCCATGACAGGGGAACCCTTCGAACCAATGGAGGGGCTCTCATTAAAAATGCTCACAGTAAAAACTATCTTCCTAGTGGCAATTTCCTCAGCCAGGCGGGTCAGCGAGCTACGGGCCCTATCCATCCACCACCCGCTCCTCAAGATTACAGATACCAAGTTAGTCTTTAAAACAGACCCGACCTTTTTGCCTAAGGTGGTATCCCCATTCCATAGGGCCCATGACATAATAATACCCTCGTTCTATAATCACCCAAAAGACGAGAGCGAGCGAACCCTAAGCTGTTTGGACGTCAGAAGAGCAGTCTTGACGTACATCGAGGCCACAGGCCCATGGAGGCAGGACGACAACCTGGTCATCCAATATTCAGGCCCTAATAAGGGAAAGAAAGCAGCCAAAAGCTCTATAGCCAGGTGGATTCGCCTGGCCATTAGCGAGTCATATAAGGCTTTGGGGAAGGAGGCCCCCTCGGCTCTTAAAGCCCATTCCACAAGGGCAGTAGCGACCTCATGGGCCGAGCATGGCTCGGCATCAGTAGAGCAAATATGTAAGGCAGCAGTATGGAAAAAGCCCCATACTTTCGTCAAACACTACAGGGTAAAGGTGCAGCTAGACGAGGACATGTCCTTCGGTCGTAAGGTCCTCTCAGCGGCAATCCCACCCTAGAATTACTTTAGTTGATACGTCTCAGGTGGTGCTGTCGTGGAGACTCCCTGGGAAAGGTAGGATTATACCTACCCGATAATCAGGTTTCCAGGAGTCTCCACGACAGCACCCGTACATTCCCTCCCAAAGAAAGAATAATGTATATATGTATATAAAAATAATTAAATAAATAAAGGATAATAGAATAAAAAATATACCAGATAGGGAAAAAATTTAAGTTAGCTCCTACCCCGGCAGTTTCGTTATAATACACTGAGGAGGGGAGGACGGGGGGGGGGAACTTTAACCTCTCGGTGTGTTCCTGTCCTATCAGGAGGAGGCGATCTCTTAGGTGGTGCTGTCGTGGAGACTCCTGGAAACCTGATTATCGGGTAGGTATAATCCTACCTTTCCCCAGACTTCTCTGCTCCACCAGTGGAGAGCAGCGTTACCTAAACATTGCAAGCATTGTTCTCTATCACCGTAAAAAAAAAGGACATTGACCTTTGTCAATCTGTGTATGATATTAGTCCTCCTGCTCCTCCTGTAACATCCTGTCAGCACGCTGAACTGCCAATTTTTCTGCAGGCCAAAAGGCTCATATAACTTTTTTCAAACAATATTTCTACGTTTCAAACTAAAGCATTGAAACTTCAACATGAACCAATTTTTTAGCAGGGCTGCCTCCAGGCTCTGTTAAAAATTAAGCCACAGTAAGCTAAAATATTAATGGGCTTCACCTGCACTCTCGGTTGAGCAATTTTTCTGGGGTACATTTGTACTGTTGGTACAGTAATTTTTTGGGCACTCGCCTACACTGTAATCCAAGTAATTTTTCTGGCCTTCGCCTACTCTCAAGGTACACCAATGTGTCAGGGGTTGGCCTACAGAAATGTAACTCGGGTCTTCCTGCCTATACTGCTCCCACAGTAATGCTACAGGGGTCTGCCTATACTACTGCGACAGAAATGTTACTACAGCCTGCCTATACTTCAGCTTCTGAAATGTTACTGTGGTCTGTCTATACTGTTACTACGGAAATGTTACTAATACTGGGCTCCGCCTATACTGCTGCAACTGAAATGTTACTGGGGTCTGTCTATACTGCTGCAACTGAAATGTTACTGGGGTGTGTCTATACTGCTGCAACTGAAATGTTACTGGGCTCTGCCCAAAGTCCAGCAACTGAAATGTTACCTGGGTCTGTCTATACTGCTGCAACTGAAATGTTACTTGGGTCTGTCTATACTGCTGCAACTGAAATGTTACTGGGGTCTGTCTATACTGCTGCAACTGAAATGTTATTGGGGTCTGTCTATACTGCTGCAACTGAAATTTTACTGGGGTTTGGCTATACTGCTGCAACCGAGTCGGAGCCTGGGACCGCACACGTCCTACCCACACCCAGAATTGCGGGTCCTTCCTCGGTTTTGGTATCTGCGGCGGGCTATGCCACCTCCCGTAAACCCTCCCCCTCCTCTTCCTCCAACAAGGAAAACCTTCTTGGCAAATAGTTAAGCTTTGGTCCCTCTTTCGGCAGTTCAAGAATTTCACCTAAACTGGCACAATAGCAATGCCCCCCCCCCCCCATCCCTCCTAATCCTGGCCACAGTTCCGAAAACCAACTAAATACAACCGGGGTCATATTTGATTATCCCTAGCTGAAGCATTCAGCCGACCAGTAGAGCAATAGTGGCTTCAAAAATGGTGGTACTGATAATAATTACTAATTGTAGTGTACAGCTGAGGTAGGAATAGAGCCGACTATAGAACACAGCATCCCTGCAGGACTGGGGACAGAGTAGCAGCAGGCACATATCCTTGGTGGAAGCAGGCCAGCTGAGATCCACATACTCCCGGTCTGATTTTGGACTGATTGCTGAGGCCTTTACTTGTGATCATCTTTGGTAATTCCCGACAAAGATGAGTGGTATAGCCAGAAACTTGCATTGCTAACACTTTGAAATGGTCAACAGAAACCATAGGAATGAAGCCTTTCCATATTTCAGCTTGAGATGAGGAGGAGTTCAGACTTTTATTTCCTAGAATATCCTTTTCATTGCTATCAAATGCCTCTCTTGTCTCAGAAAATACTAGCTTTTCCACATAGCTGTTGTTGCTTCCATTTTTTTCTGTGGCTTCACTGTTGTCCATTGGCTCTTATACGCATCTGAAGGTTTGATTTTGCCCATGGAGGCAAAATTCACGGTGGAGGTGCGGAACCCAACCTGACCCTGGGCCCGCTAACGTGCTTCCTACACAAACTATAGCGGGTCCTGGTCATGGTGTCTTGGCCTTGTTATGCCACCTCCTCCCGCTTGGGGTCAGTAATGCGCATCATGTATTTTCTCTCGTGTTACCACAGTTATCGGAGAAACTTGTTTGGGCCAAAGGAGAGGAGTGTAACTGCATTAAAGGGGTTGTCCCGCGAAAGCAAGTGGGTCTATACACTTCTGTATGGCCATATTAATGCACTTTGTAATGTACATTGTGCATTAATTATGAGCCATACAGAAGTTATCAGAAGTTATTCACTTACCTGTTCCGTTGCTGGCGTCCTCGTCTCCATGGTGCCGTCTAATTTTCAGCGTCTAATCGCCGGATTAGACGCGCTTGCGCAGTCCGGTCTTCTTCTTTTCTGAATGGGGCCGCTCGTGCCGGAGAGTGGCTCCTGGTAGCTCCGCCCTGTCATGTGCCGATTCCAGCCAATCCGGAGGCTGGAATCGGCAATGGACCGCACAGAAGCCCTGCGGTCCACCGAGGGAGAAGATCCCGGCGGCCATCTTCACCAGGTAAGTAAGAAGTCACCGGAGCGCGGGGATTCAGGTAAGCACTGTCCGGTTTTCTTTTTTAACCCCTGCATCGGGTTTGTCTCGCGCCGAACGGGGGGGGGGGCTGTTGAAAAAAAAACAAAAACGTTTCGGCGCGGGACAACCCCTTTAACATTACGGCGGTCTGCCTATACTTCAGCTGCAGAAATGTTACAGGGGTCTGCCAATACCGCAGCTACATAAATGTTTCTGGGGTCTGCGTATACTTCTGTAACTAAAATGTTACTGGGGTCTGTCTATACTGTTACTACTGAAATGTACCTAATACTGGGCTTTGCCTATACTGCTGCTATGGAAATGTTACTGGGGTCTGTCTATACTGTTACTACTGAAATGTTACTAATACTGGGCTCTGCCTATACTGCTGCTACGGAAATGTTACTGGGGTCTGTCTATACTGTTACAAATGAAATGTTACTGGGCTCTGCCTATACTGCTGCTACGGAGATGTTACTGGGGTCTGTCAATACTGTAACTACAGAAATGTTACTGGGGTCTACCTAGACTACTGCAACATAACTGGTAATGGGGTCAGCTCATACCTTTGCTACAGGAATACTACAGGTGTCTGTGAATAGTATGGGTGCACTAAGTTTTCCCATCGCGGTGTTCTACGTATCTGCCCCCCCAAAAAAAACCCAGTCTGACTTGGGCATGCAGTGTTGGCCGAAGCCCGCCTGTATTTTATCTGATGTTAGCTCAGCTGTCCGGGGCACTGCAATGGGATTTATTAATGTACTGTCGGTGGCTCCCGGGGACCCACCCATGCTGTGGGTCCACACAGATTTCCCAGAGCGAGTTGTACCTGCCTGTGACTATTAATGAAAAAAACCCACTCTGACTCGGGTATGCAGTGTGGGCTGAAGCCCACCTGTATTTTATCTGACGTTAGCTCAGCTGTGCAGGGCACTGCAATGGGATTTATTTATGTACCGCCGGTGGGTTCCAGGGAGCCACCCATGCTGTGGGTGCACACCGATTTCCCAGAGCAGAGTTGTACCTGCCTGTGACTAATAATGAAAAAAAACCACTCTGACTCGGACATGGTGTGGGCCAAAGCCCACCTGTATTTTATCTGACGTTAGCTCAGCTATCCGGCGGACTGCAATGGGATTTATTTATGTACCGTCAGTGGCTTCCTGGGACCCACCCATGATGTGGGTCCACACCGACTTCCCATAGCAGAGTTGTACCTGCCTGTGACTATGAAAAAAGGCTAGACTGACTAGGGCATGGAGTGTGGGCCGAAGCCAACCTGTACTCTATCTCATGTTAGCTCAGCTATCCGGGGCACAGCATTGGGACAAACAAGAGGAGCGATACAGCACTAATGAGACGTTCACAGCTACGCTAGCATTGGAGTCCGCTCTAGGCCCGCGATTGCTGAGGGTTTGTGCAGAGGCCTATATCTTGGGTGCAGTGAAAGTCCGCTTCCTGCCTACGATTGCTGAGGCTGTTGGCCGAGGCCTATGTCCCGGGGAAACTGTAACTGCGCCAGGTTGGGTCTTTGGAGCTTTTCCTGCTAATCCAGTCATTGGAGCGGTGAAAGGAAAGGTAACTGATTTACTGAGCCCGTCGCAGATGAACTAACATCGAAGTCCGCATCATGCCCGTGTTTGCTGAGGGTGTGGGCTGAGGCCTATGTCCCAGGGGAAGTGCAAGTACACCAGGTTGGGGCTTTGGAGCCTTTTCCTGCTAATCCAGTCATTGGAGCGGTGAAAGGAAAGCTAACTGATTTAATGAGCCCGTCGCAGATGAACTAGCATCGAAGTCCGCTTCATGCCTACGCTTGCTGAAGCTGTGGGCCGAGGCCTATGTCGTCAGCGCGGTGCAAGTCTGCCATGTTTGGCTGCTCTGATTTATTTATTGTTCATGTCTTGGTTTGCCTAGGACCTACCTATGCTGTTGGTGCACACTTAGTTCCCATCGTGGTGTTTGACCTTTCTGGCACAAAGACACTGACTGACTTGGGGACGGGGCAGAGTGCAGATGGCTTTCCCTTGCGGTGTCGATTGAGCTATGCGACACCTAGACAGAATGAATACTGTGTGGGCACATGGATTCCCCATAGCTATGTTACTCATGCCCATGTTTGCAGCTCCTGACGGAGGTGGCACAGGGTTGGAATGAAGATCGAACGTCAATAAATTCTCAACAGCATTGTGGGCTATCGCCCCCCCCCCCTTTCAAGGAGGGTCGCTGCCTGGCCCTGCCAACCCTCTGCAGTGTGTGCCTCCGGTTCCTCCTCATGGCTGACGCACTTATAAATAGACATAAAGGTGGTGTCTATGTAACGAACCCCATTGAAGTTAATGGGCGACCCGAGCATTTTTGTATATCGCCGATGCTCGCTAAGGTTTTCATTTGTGAAAATCGGGGCAATTCAAGAAAGTGATGTGAACGACACAGCGACGGATAGGGCAGGCGAGGGGCTACATGTTGGGCTGCATCTCAAGTCCCCAGGTCCCACTATTAAGCCACAATAGCGGCAAGAGTGCCCCCCCCCACGCACTATCAGCATAAAGATCGTTCTCCTCTGCCATAGCTGTAACAGCTGTGGCAGAGAAGAACGATGTTTGCCCATTGAATTCAATGGAGCCGGCAATACAGCAGGTTCCACTGAAAGTAATGGGCTGCCGGCGATCGCGGGATGAATTGTCGGGAAGGGCTTAAATATATAAGCCCTTCCCTGCAATTCATCCAGAAATGTGTTACAATAAAAATATATACCGGCGTATAAGGCGACGGGGCGTATAAGACGACCCCCCAACTGTCACCTTATACGCCGGGAATACAGCGGAGCAAAGAATAAAAATCATTACTCACTTCACCGGGCGTTCTGCGGTGCTCCTGCAGGCTGTCGCTCCCTCCTGGTCCCCGGCAGAGCATTGCTTTCTCTACGAAGGGCTTTAAATCCCCGCCTCCAGAAACACACGTGCCTTCAGCCAATCACAGCCAATGACAATAAGACGACCCCCCAACTGTCACCTTATACGCCGGGAATACAGCGGAGCAAAGAATAAAAATCATTACTCACTTCACCGGGCATTCTGCGGTGCTCCTAAAGGCTGTCGCTCCCTCCTGGTCCCCGGCAGAGCATTGCTTTCTGGATGCAGCGGTTGAAATCCCCGCCTCCAGAAACACACGTGCCTTCAGCCAATCACAGCCATTCAATGACATCCTTGTCATTGGCTGTGATTGGCTGAAGGCACGTGTGTTTCTGGAGGCGGGGATTTAAAGCCCTTCGTAGAGAAAGCAATGCTCTGCACACATAGGTGCGATCTGCGATTTCCATGGCCTAAGAAGGACCGTTGGGGTCCTTGAAGCCTAAAATCACTCCTAACGCTCTCCCTATAGCAGCTCCGGCATCAACAACACTTTCCCTGAACTGCGACGTTCAAGCCCTATACCACCCCCCTGCAGTGAGTGGCTGGCGAGATCAGGTGTCACCCGAGTATATAAATCGGCCCCTCCCGCGGCTCGCCACAGATGCGTTCTGACAGAGATCAGGGAAAGTGCTGTCTTGCTGGAGTTGCTATAGGGAGAGTGTTAGGAGTATTTTAGGCTTCAAGAACCCCAACGGTCCTTCTTAGGGCCACATCTGACCGTGTGCAGTAGTGTGGAGGCTGCTTTTTGCAGTGTTGCACTTTTTTTTTTTTTTGTATATCGGCCGTGCAGAGCATTGCGCCCTGCAGTAATTATACATAGTCCAGGGCCAGTAGTGGTGGTGAGGCAGGGACAGAAGACATATTTAGTGTATATAGGCAGTGGGCCTTTCCAAAAACATTTGGAAAAAAAAATCTATTTGGGCTGCCTGTGACCGTCCTCAGTGTACTGGGTCTGTGCTGGGGGTAGTTGTCCTAATTCATACGCAGCCAGCTAAGTGTTATAGCAGGCTTGCGCAAAATTATTTCCTGGATCTGTGTTGGCTGTTACATCACCGCTGTATTCCAGTCCACAGTGCAACAGTCTGCAGTTATTTTACATACTCCAGGGTCAGTAGTGGTGACGCAGAGAGAGAAGACATATACAGTGTATATAGGCAGTGGGCCTTTCCAAAAACATTTGGGAAGAAAAATCTATTTGGGCTGCCTGTGCCTGTCCTCAGTGTACTGGGTCTGTGCTGGGGGTAGTTGTCCTAATTCATACGCAGCCAGCTAAGTGTTACAGCAGGCTTGCGCAAAATTATTTCCTGGCTCTGCTGTGCGTTCCGTAAGCGAAGTCAGCCTCCAACCACAGGCCAATAAGTGGCACATTTAATTACAGCGTTCTGTTTCTGCACTACTGGTAATACAGCATGCTGAGGGGTAGGGGTAGGCCTAGAGGACGTGGACGTGGGCGAGGACGCGGAGGCCCAAGTCAGGGTGTGGGCACAGGCTGAGCCAGTGCGGTGGCCAGGGGTAGAGGCAGGGCAAAACCGAATAATCCACCAACTGTTTCCCAAAGCGCCCCCTTGTGCCATGCCACCCTGCAGAGGTCAAGGTGCTCTATGGTGTGGCAGTTTTTCACAGAGACGCCTGACGACCGACGAACAGTGGTGTGCAACCTTTGTCGCGCCAAGATCAGCTGGGGAGCCACCACCACCAGCATGCGCAGGCATATGATGGCCAAGCACCCCACAAGGTGGGACGAAGGCCGTTCACCGCCTCCGGGTTTGCACCACTGCCTTTCCCCCTGTGCCCCAACCTGCCACTGAGATTCAACCCCCCTCTGAGGACACAAGCACTACCGTCTCCTGGCCTGCACCCACACCCTCACCTCTGCTGTCCTCGGCCCCATCCAGCAATGTCTCTCAGCGCAGCGTCCAGACGTCACTAGCGCCACTGTTTGAGCGCAAGCGCAAGTACGCCGCCACGCACCCGCACGCTCAAGCGTTAAACATGCACATTGCCAAATTAATCAGCCTGGAGATGCTGCCGTATAGGCTTGTGGAAACGGAGGCTTTCAAAAGCATGATGGCGGCGGCGGCCCCGCGCTACTCAGTTTCCAGTTGCCACTACTTTTCCCGATGTGCCGTGCCAGCCCTGCACGACCACGTCTCCCGCAACATTGTACGCGCCCTCACCAACGCGGTTACTGCCAAGGTCCACTTAACAACAGACACGTGGACAAGCACAGGCGGGCAGGGCCACTATATCTCCCTGACGGCACATTGGGTGAATTTAGTGGAGGCTGGGACAGAGTCAGAGCCTGGGACCGCTCACGTCCTACCCAAACCCAGAATTGCGGGCCCAGCTCAGTGCTGGTATCTGCGGCGGTGTATGCTTCCTCCACTAAACCACCCTCCTCCTCCAACGCAACCTCTGTCTCGCAATCAAGATGTGTCAGCAGCAGCAGCACGTCACCAGCAGTCGCTGTCGCGCGGCGTGGCAGCACAGCGGTGGGCAAGCATCAGCAGGCCGTGCTGAAACTACTCAGCTTAGGAGAGAAGAGGCACAAGGCCCACAAACTGCTGCAGGGTCTGACACAGCAGACCGACCGCTGGCTTTCGCCGCTGAGCCTCCAACCGGGCATGGTCGTGTGTGACAACGGCCGTAACCTGGTGGCGGCTCTGCAGCTCGGCAGCCTCACGCACGTGCCATGCCTGGCCCACGTCTTTAATTTGGTGGTTCAGCGATTTCTGAAAAGCTACCCACACTTGTCATACCTGCTCGGAAAGGTGCGCCGGGTCAGTGCACATTTCCGCAGCTCCAAGACGGACGCTGCCACCCTGCGGACCCTGCAACATTGGTTTAATCTGCCCGTGCACCGACTGCTGTGCGACGTGCCCACACAGTGGAACTCTACGCTCCACATGTTGGCCAGACTCTATGAGCAGCGTAGAGCTATAGTGGAATACCAACTCCAACATGGGCGGCGTAGTGGGAGTCAGCCTCCACAATTCTTTACAGAAGAGTGGGCCTGGTTGGCAGACATCTGCCAGGTCCTTGGAAACTTTGAGGAGTCTACCCAGATGGTGAGCGGGGATGCTGCAATCATTAGCATCACCATTCCTCTGCTATGCCTCTTGAGAAGTTCCCTGCAAAGCATAAAGGCAGACGCTTTGCACTCGGAAACGGAGGCGGGGGAAGACAGTATGTCGCTGGATAGTCAGAGCACCCTCATGTCTATATCTCAGCGCGTTGAGGAGGAGGAGGGGGAGGAGCATGAGGAGGAGTGGGAAGAGACAGCTTGGCCTACTGCTGAGGGTACCCATGCTGCTTGCCTGTCATCCTTTCAGCGTGTATGGCCGGAGGAGGAGGAGGATCCTGAAAGTGATCTTCCTAGTGAGGACAGCCATGTGTTGCGTACAGGTACCCTGGCACACATGGCTGACTTCATGTTAGGATGCCTTTCTCGTGACCCTCGCGTTACACGCATTCTGGCCACTACGGATTACTGGGTGTACACACTGCTCGACCCACGGTATAAGGAGAACCTTTCCACTCTCATTCCCGAAGAGGAAAGGGGTTCGAGAATGATGCTATACAACAGGGCCCTGGTGGACAAACTGATGGTAAACTTCCCATCCGACAGCGCTAGTGGCAGAATGCGCAGTTCCGAGGGCCAGGTAGCAGGGGAGGCGCAGAGATCAGGCAGCATGTACAGCAGAGGCAGGGGAACATTCTCCAAGGCCTTTGCCAGCTTTATGGCTCCCCAGCAAGACTGTGTCACTGCTCCCCAGTCAATGCTGAGTTGGCGGGAGCACTGTAAAAAGATGGTGAGGGAGTATGTAGCCGATCGCACGACCGTCCTCGGTGACGCCTCTGCCCCCTACAACTACTGGGTGTCGAAGCTGGACACGTGGCCTGAACTCGCGCTGTATGCCCTGGAGGTGCTTGCTTGTCCTGCGGCTAGCGTCTTGTCAGAGAGGGTGTTTAGTGCGGCTGGGGGAATCATCACAGATAAGCGTACCCGCCTGTCAACCGACAGTACCGACAGGCTTACACTCATCAAGATGAACAAAGCCTGGATTTCCCCAGACTTCCTACCTAAGCAATACGTAGGCTGCACCCGCGGATGGAAGCATCGTTCTCTATCATCATCAAAAACGGGGACATTTTTGCTTCATCAATCTGTGTATTATATTCCTCCTCCTCCTCCTGCTCCTCCTCCTGAAACCTCACGTAATCACGCCAAACGGGCAATTTTTCTTAGGCCCACAAGGCTCAGTCATATAATTTTTGTAAACAATTTTTATACGTTTCAATGCTCATTAAAGCGTTGAAACTTGCACCTGAACCAATTGTTATTTTAAATGGGCTGCCTCCAGGCCTAGTTACCAATTAAGCCACATTAACCAAAGCGATTAATGGGTTTCACCTGCCCTCTTGGGCTCTCTTTTCTGAGGTACATTAGTACTGTTGGTACACCAATTTTTTGGGGCCCTCGCCTACAATGTAATCCAATTAATTGTTTGCCCACCTGCATTACAGCTGACGTTACATCAGCTGTGCTGGGCACTGCAATGGGATATATTTATGTACCGCCGGTGGGTTCCAGGGAGCCACCCATGCTGTGGGTCCACAGGGAGTTGTAACTGCATGTGTCCACTTCTAAAGAGCCCCAGTCTGACTGGGGCATGCAGTGTGGGCCGAAGCCCACCTGCATTAAACATGACATTACCTCAGCTGTGATGGGCAATGCTATGGGATATATTTATGTGCCGCCGGTGGCTTCCTGGCACCCACCCATGCTGTCGGTCCACAGTGACTTCACAATAGGGAGTTGTACCTGCCTGTGTCTATGAATTAAAAAGCCCGGTCAGGTTGGGGCATGCAGTGTGGGCTGAAGCCCACCTGCATTTAATCTGACGTTAGCTCTGCTGTCCAGGGCACTGCAATGGGATACATTTATGTACAGCCGGTGGGTTCCAGGGAGCCACCCATGCTGTGGGTGCACACGGAATTCCCATTGCGGAGTTGTACCTGCCTGTGACTATTTATAAAAAAACGCGGTCTGATTGGGGCATGCAGACACCTTGACAGAATGAATAGTGTGTGGCACATAGGTTCCCCATTGCTATGCCCACGTGTCCAGCTCCTGATGGCGGTGGCACAGGATTATATTTCTCATTGCTTCTGTACCGCATTGTGGGCTATTGCCCCGCCCCTTTTAAAGAGGGTCGATGCCTAGCCGTGCCAACCCTCTGCAGTGTGTGCCTGCGGTTCCTCCTCATGGCAGACGCACTTATAAGTGGACATGAGTGTGGCGTGGCATGAGGGCAGCTGAAGGCTGCGCAGGGACAATTTGGTGTGCGCTGTGGACACTGGGTCGTGCGGAGGGGGGGGGTTTGGGCAGCATGTAACCCAGGAGAAGTGGCAGCGGAGTGTCATGCAGGCAGTGATTGTGCTTTGTTGGAGGTAGTGTGGTGCTTAGCTAAGGTATGCATTGCTAATGAGGGCTTTTCAGAAGTAAAAATTGTTGGGAGGGGGGGGGCACTCTTGCCGCTATTGTGGCTTAATAGTGGGACCTGGGAACTTGAGATGCAGCCCACCATGTAGCCCCTCGCCTGCCCTATCCGTTGCTGTGTCGTTCCCATCACTTTCTTGAGTTGCCCAGATTTTCACAAATGAAAACCTTAGCGAGCATCGGCGAAATACAAAAATGCTCGGGTCGCCCATTGACTTCAATGGGGTTCGTTATTCGAAACGAACCCACGAGCATCGCGAAAATTTCGTCCCGAGTAACGAGCACCCGAGCATTTTGGTGCTCGCTCATCTCTATTTATATCTTTTTCCCAGTTGATGAGATGACATTTTTCCGGGGTTTTCAAATTACCCGAAAAGGTGTCATAGAATAACCTGGTAGGAAATTTTTTGTTGGTAGAATTTAGGAAAGAATAAATTATATCAGGGGGTTTAATGTTTTGGAGGTTGTGAATGTGTAGGAAAGATGTCACTTAAGTGAACTTAAAAAGTTCGTTCTTTGGTAGGAGATGTGTTGTCCCCAGCGATTTGAAGGTATGAAGTACGTTTTTTGAGTATAGGTCAGAAATGTGGTTTATATTATTTTTTGACCATGACTTCAATTGTAAGTTAGGAATGAAATATTCTAGAGTTTCCAAAGGTATGCTTAAAGCAGTATTTTGTAGATTTTGGTTGGCGTTTCGTGTTAGGTCCTTCCACGCCTCGAGCGAGGCTTTCATTGGCGGTGAGATAGGCAAGGCTTCCAAAGACTTCACCAGAGAGGGTATGTGAGTACAAATGATAGCTGCAAGTCGAAGGAATTTTAGTGGCTTTTGTTTATTTAGTTCTAATTCTATTGATAGTCAATTAAGTTTTTGGTTGTGTCGTATCCATGGAAGCAGGTGACTTAATATAATGGATTTATAGTATGATTCTATGTTGGAAGGTCCTAGACCCCCTTGGTATCTATTTAGGGTTAATATTGATAATGCTATCCTGGGCCTTTTGTTTTGCCATATATATTTATATGGTTGTTTCTGGAAGCTGGTTAAAGTTTGTTTTGGAATTGGTACAGGGAATGTGCAGAAATAATGGAGGATTTTAGGTACAAGTAGCATCTTATATAATGCGACTCTACCTAGCCAAGATAAAGAGTGGGATTGGAACTGGTCTAGGTTTTTTTGAATGGCAGCAAAAGATGGGGAAAGTTGGCTGATATCAAGTCTGAAGTAGGGAAGGAAAGATTAACTCCTAAGTAGAGAATGGTTTTTATTTGCCACTGGAATAAAAATTTGGCTTGTATGTCTTTTTTTTAAACTTTCATTAAGATGTATTCCAAGGATCTGGGATTTATTTAAGTTTAGTTTATAGTAGGATATTTCCGTAAAATTGGTCAGTATCTTTTGGATGGATCTCAATGAATGGAGAGGACATCGTCAGCGAATAAGCTAATTTTGTGTTGTCTATGTGCTGCTGGAATACCATGAGTGTTTGGGTCAGTTCTTATCTTCTCAGCTAGAGGCTCCATTATTATTGTAAATAGTAGAGGTGAAAGCGGACATCCTTGTTGAGTACCATTCGTTATGGGGAAGGAGTTAGAAAACATGCCATCTACTAAGACTTTTGCTAAGGCATTGGTCTTTAATCGCTCTAAGAATGTTGCCCAAGAATCCAAATTTGTGAAGGGTGGCAAATGCGTACTCCCAATGTAGTCAGTCGAATGCTTTTTCAGCATCGAGTGTGAACAGGACTGTTGTGTTTCTTTCTTGTTCGAGTTTATAGAGAAGATTCAAGATTCTTCTGGTTGCGTCTGAAGCCTGCCTTCCCTTCGTAAATCCCACTTGATCTGAGTGTATTATTTCTGGCAAAATCTCTAGGAGTCTCTGTGCTAGGGTCTTGGCATAAATCTTAATGTCGCAATTTAAGAGCGAAATGGGCCTAAAGTTGGATGGAGTGGTGGGGCCTTTGCCCGGTTTAGGGATTGTTACAATTGTTGCTTCCAAAGTTTCTTTAGGAAAAAGGCTGTCTGTAATTCCTTGGTTAAACGCATGAGACATGTGGGAAACAAGTGAGGTGGAGAATATTTTGTAATAATCGTTCGAGAAGCCATCGGGCTCAGGTGCATTTTGAGACTTTAGGGTTTTGATAGTTTTTGTAATTTCAGAAGGAAGTATTGGAGAGTTTAGAGATTTTAGGTGGGTTTGTGAGAGAGTTGGGAGTTCTATGTCTTTTAGAAAGTTTTCAATGGTGGAGGTGAATGGTTGGGGGGTGTTGGTATCATCTCTCAGGTTGTATAATTTTTCATAATATTGTCAAAAAGAGTCAAGAATCTGGGTAGGATTGGATATTTTAATTGAAGGATTTTGAGGGTCCAGGATATAAGGAATTTTACATTTTTGTATCTGTTTTTTAGCCATTCTGGCCAACATGCGTGATGGTTTGTTGTTGGAGGCGTAGAATGTAGCACATGAGGATCTCATTCTTTATTGTAGTTGTCTATTAGATTAAGTCTTAGTGATTGTCTCAGATTGAATATTTGTTTGCATAAGGGCTCGGAGGGATCTACTAAGATCTGAGATTCAATAAGAGCTATTTGGTCTATTAGTTTGTTAGTAAGTCGACTTTTTTCTTTTTTGTGTTGTGCGCTGATTTTAATGGGAACTCCTCTGATGCATGCCTTATGGGCATTCCAGATGGTTAAAGGAGAGACTTTGGGAATGCTGTTGTTTTTAAAGTACTCTTCCAGAGCAGACAAGATAATTTTAGAATATATGGGAAGTTTTAGAAGAAAAACATTATTTTTCCAATTTTTCGGTTGCTGTGTTGTTTCTGTTAGAGAAACGGAGATCTCGACTGGTGCATGGTCAGACCATGTGATTTTACCAATCTGGGCTGATCTGACTTGGGATAGAGTGGGTCTATTCACCAGAACTAAATCTATTCTAGAAAATGATCTATATCTATGTGAGTAGAAGGAAAACTCTTTTGAGGAGGCGTTCAGGCATCTGAAAGAATCAAATAATGCATCTTTATGTAACCAAGGTGCTAGGGAAGGGGTCGATCTCTAAGAGGCCTCTTGTGGAGTCTAGTAGGTTGTCAGAAGCTACATTGAAGTCACCACATATAACAAGGTTGCCCACCTCGCATCTTGTGATCTTTTTGATAATTTTGTTTAAGAAACGTACTTGGCCTTTATTTGGGGCATATACATTTTCGAGTGTAAGTGGCTTTTGGTTCAAGAGGCCTGTCAAAATCAAGTATCTGCCCTTTGAATCTATTTCTTGATAATTGATGTCAAATTGTATTGAATCATTGATTGTGATTAATACGCCAGCTTGCTTTTTTGGCAAGGAAGCTAGAAGAATTTTTGGGAAGTTTTTGTGGGTGAATTTTGGAGTGGCTGAAGCTGCGAAATGGGTTTCCTGAACACAAATAATGTCTGCTTTAGATCTTAAAGCTTCCTTCCACAGAGAGGACCTCTTATATGGTGAATTTAATTCGTTGGTGTTTAGGGATAATATTTTGGTCGTCATTTTAATAGTTAATTTTAAGCATATGAGTATGTGGATTTTTTTTGGGCTAACAAGCGAAAAACTTGGTAGAACGTCAAAAGGCTGTGTATCAAGACAAATATTGGATCAAAAACTGTCGCACACAGTAGGTTTCTGTTACTTGGAGCTTAGTCCTGGTATGAAATAGGCTTAAACAGTTGAAGCAAAATAACTATGGGTAAACTGTTAGTCGTAACAGTAGGGTGGAGAAACTGAAGGAGTGACGGCTTGTCAGACCTGTTTCTTCTAAAGGGGAGGGGGGGGGGGAGGAGGAAGAAAAGTTCCCCTGGGAGGAAGCTTCCAGAATCACCCAAAATAGGTATTATTGAGATCCATTTCCGGGGATAGAGTTCACTTATGGGACCATTCCTGAGGTTGTTTTCTTGGAGGCCCGATGAGGGTGAGGAGCAGGAGGCAGCTTTACTCCCCATATTTTGAGTAGATGGGCAGCATCCTCTGGTTTGAGTAGGACATGAGTTGTGCCATCTTTATGGATCAGGATTTTGATAGGAAATCCCCATCTGTATGGGATGTTAGCTTGTCTCAATGCTGAAGTTATTTCTGAAAATTTTCTTCTTTCAGACATAGTAGCCTGGGATAGATCTCCATATAGACGTATGTCTGAGTAGGGAGATGGAAGTTGATTTAGCTTCTGGGCAGCTGCCATGAGCGCATCTTTGGTATGATAGAAGTGGATTCTGGCTATTATGTCCCTTGGGGTCGAGTCAGCAATGAATTTAGGTCTGGGAAGTCTATGTCAGACCTCTGTCAATAATTAGATCTTGTAGAGGGGCTTCAGGAAGAAGCATGCGCATGAGTTGGTTTAGATATTTAGCGATTTCAGATGTTGTGATAGACTCTGGAATGCCTCGAAACTTTATATCATTGCATCTGTTTCTATCTTCCAGGTCCGCAAGTTTTGATTTAAGTTGGGAGACTTCATCCGTCACATCATAATGGGCATCTATGAGAGAGTTATGAGACTGTGTGATTTCGCCCATTTTGTTTTCTGTATGAGCCACTGGTTCGTCAATGGACTCTATTGTGGCTGTGAGGGAGGAATTAAGCGAAGTGAAGCTTGTGTATATAGATTCACTTAGGGCCATTATCATGTCCTTTATGAATGCTTCAGAGGCAGGCTGAGCTGAGGATGGAAGAGATTTAATGTATTCTCTCATGAATGGGGTTTGGAGAGATGGAGGATTTGGGTCTCCATTATTAGGTTTTTGTTTGAGAGAGCTATCTGAGGGGGCACCCTCACCACGACGGGATGATGAAGATGCCATCTTGGAGGGTATTCTAGGTAAGTGTGTAATATGGCGTTTCCTTCCTGTATGTCCATGTATTGGGGGAGTAGGTTGAACACTCACCCCTCCTTCTGCTCCTCTCTCCGGCGGGGATCCGGCAGCTGAGTCGGAGGGCGCGCTGTCACTTTCTCCTTCCTCCGCTCATGCAGCAGGGCCGGTCGGGCTGTTCTCTTTATGAGCGCGCAGAACCTCCGGCGTGGAGAAGAACTCCTCTAAGCGTCGCGGCTGTGAGCGGGATGGTCTGCGGCAAGACATCGCTGACTGCACGGAAGGCAGAAGAGCTGTTTCGGAGCTGAGGAGATCCCTGAAGGTTGATGTGAAGTTGCAATGGGTGAGTTCTCGGACGGAGCTCTGGATTTATACCACCATCTTCGCTCGCGGCCAGGCCACGCCCCCCAGACAGATATTTGTCCAGCCTTTCTTTGAACACTTCTATTGAAGGAGAACTCACCAACTCCCATGGTAATCTGTTCCACTCATTGATCACCCTCACTGTCAGAAAGTTTTTTTCTAATATCTAATTTGTGTCTACTGCCTTTCAGTTTTATCCCATTGCTTCTAGTCTTTCCTTGTGCAAATGAGAATAGGGCTGATCCCTCTGCACTGTGACAGCCCTTCAGATATTTGTAGACAGCTATTAAGTCTTCTAAGTCTTCTTTTTTGCAAGCTAAACATCCCCAGATCCTTTAACCATTCCTCATAGGACATGATTTGCAGACCGCTCACCATCTTAGTAACTCTTCTCTGAACTTGCTCCAGTTTGTATATGTCTTTTTTAAAGTGAGGTGCCCAGAACTGGACACAGTATTCCAGATGAGGTCTGACTAAGGAACAGTAGAGGGGGATAATTACCTCACGTGATCAAGACTCTATGCTTCTCCTAATACATCCCAGAATTGTGTTTGCCTTTTTGGCTGCTGCATCACATTGTTGACTCATGTTCAGTCTATGATCTATTAGTATACTCAGGTCTTTTCACATGTGCTGCTGCTTAGCCCAATTCCTCCCATTCTGTATGTGCTTTTTTTCATTTTTCTTGCCCAGATGTAGGACTTTGCATTTTTCCTTGTTGAATACCATTCTGTTAGTCACCATCCACTGTTCAAGCTTTTCTAGATCTTTTTGAATATTCTCTCTCTCTTTCCTAGTGTTAGCTATTCCTCCTTGCTTTGTGTAGTCGGCAAATTTGATCAGTTTTTCATCAATTCCCTCCTCCAGATCATTTATAAAAATGTTGAACAACACTGGGCCTAGGACAGAGCCTTGTGGTGCCCCACTTGATATATTCTTCCACTTGGATGTGCAGCCATTTATGACCAGTCTTTGAGTACGATCACTCATCCAGTTGTGAATCCACCTAACAGTTGCCTTGTCAATCTCATGTTTGGTCATTTTTTCAATATGTATGGTATGAGATACTTTGTCAAATGCTTTACAAACGTCAAGGTATACTATATCCACAGCATTTCGCTAATTAACCCAGTCAGTGATTCTGTCATAAAAGAAAATTAATTAGTCTGGCATTTCTTGTTTTTTACCAACTTATGCTGGCTCTGATCAATCACTCCATTTTTCTCCAAGTACTTCCATACATGTTTTTTTAATAATTTGTTCAAAGATCTTTCCCAGTATTAAAAGTCAGTCTCAAAGGCCTGTAGTTTCCTGGATCCACCTTCTTCCCTATTTTGAAGATAGGGACAGCATTTGCCCTTTTCCAATCTTCTGAGACTTCTGTTCTCCCGGAATTTTGTTGAGTGGTTCAGTAATTATCTCTGTTGCTTCCTTTAATATCCAAGGATGTAATTCATCTGGACCTTGAGACTTGAATTCATTTACCCCCTTAGTGACCAGCCCATTGCCTTTTTACGTCCTGGCCTGCTGTGCTTAATTCTCAGAGGGCATAAAAACATGCTTTCTCTGGGAATGACAGCCCTGCAGTCTCTGGACGTGACAGCTCCATGCTGCTGGTTACTGTAGGTAGCCGACATGCTGGAGCTGTCATCCAGGGCAGTGGGACCCCTTCCCCGGTCACGCGATCTCCTATGTTCACTGGATACCGGCAATCACGTTAAAGTCAATGAAAAGTAAAAAAATCAAAGTTTCAGCTCCCCTTATGGATCTGATTCGTAAGGGGAGCTGAGAATACTCACCCCCTGTCCTCCGCAATGTTCAGCATCTTCCTCATTCTTCCCGGACCTGCCGCTGGCATCTGCACATGTGAGCCATCCGCCTTACGTCACGCGCATGCGCAGAGAGCCGGGAGGCCCGAGAAATTAAAAAAACTCCCTGCTTCCGGCTAGTATGAGTAGCCGAGAGCAAGGAGTTGTCACAATGAGTCGCTTGATGTGGTTACCGGTCACATGATCGCTGCTATCCAATGGATAACAGCGATCATGTAAAAGTTTAAAAATGTTTAAAAAGTGTAAAAAAAAAAAAAGAAGAAATAAAGTTTGTTTTATCTCCCCTCATGTATCATATCCATGAGGGGGGATGAAATTAGGTATTTAAGGCCCCTGATTTATCTGCAGACTTTACCCTGACTTCTGTGCACATGTCTGTCGCCAAAATGGCGGAAGCAGGCGCAAAAGTCGCAGATTGGCTACTAAATGTAGCCAAGAGCCTGAGATTTCACGGGGTACCACGGTACACGATCCCCAGTGACGTGATCACTAAGAGATGAGCGAGCACCAAAATGCTCGGGTGCTCGTTGCTCGAGTTGAGCTTTCCACGATGCTCGAGGGTTCGTTTTGAGTAACGAACCCCATTGAAGTCAATAGGCGACGCAAGCATTTTTGCATATGACCGATGCTCGCCAAGGTTTTCATTTGTGCAAATCTGCAAAACCTACGAAAGTGATGGAAACGACACAGAGACGGATAGGGCAGGTGGGGGACATCATTTAGGGCTGCATCTCAGGTTCCCAGGTCTCACTATTAAGCCACAATAGCGGCAAGAGTGGACCGCCCCCCCCTAACAATTTTTACCTCGGACCAACCCTCATTAGCAAGGCACACCTTAGCTAAGCACCACACTACCTCCAACCAAGCACAATCACTGCCTGCGGGTCACACCGCTGCCTCTTCTCCTGGGTTACATGCTTCCCAACCCCCCTGCATGACCCTGCATCCACAGCGCACACAAGAGTGCCCCTGCGCAGCCTTCAGCTGCCCTCATGCCACACGCTGGCCTCATAGCCACACCACCCTCATGTGTATTTATAAGTGTGTCTGCCATGAGGAGGAACGGGAGGCACATACTGCAGAGGGTTAGCAGGGCCAGGTAGCGACCCTCTTTGAAAGTGTGGGCGATAGCCCACAATGCTGTTGAGAATTGATAATAGATTGACGGTCCATCTTCATTCCAATCCTTTGCCACCTCCGTCAGGACCTGCAAACGTGCGCATAAAGGGGACTCAGCTGCCAGCCCAGCACTTTTACACATCTCCACAATGCAGCAATACTCGGTGTGGGAAGTATGTGAGCGGGCCCTTGGTCAGCCTCTGTCCGAGCAACAACCCTGAGTGGCCCAAGGTGCTGCGAGTGACATAGCAATGGGGACTCCATGTGTCCACACACTACTCATTCTGTTTGGGTGTCGAATACCTCATTAACAACACAAGGGGTAAACCATCTGCACTCTGCACCCTACCCAAGTCTGTCAGTGTTTTGGGGACAGACAGGTAAAACACCTCAATGGGAAGTCTGTGTGCAGCCACACGTGATAGAAAATACATGTTGGCTTTTGCCCACACGCCATGCCCTAAACATTTGTGGTTTCTTTAAAAGTGCCAGGCAGGTACAACTCTGCTATGGCAAGTCTGTGTGCACCCGCAGCATGGGTGGCTAGCAGGAACACACAGACGGTACAGAAAGAAATCCCATTGCAGTGCCCCGGATAGCTGCGGTTGCATGAGAGGAAATACATGTTGGCTGCGGCCCACACACCATGCCCTAGACATTCTGTTTTTTTTTTAAAGTGCCAGGCAGGTACATCTTCACTATGGCAAGTCTGTGTGCACCCGCAGCATGGGTGGCTAGCAGTAACACACAGACGGTACAGAAAGAAATCCCATTGCAGTGCCACAAATAGCTGCGGTTACGTGAGAGGAAATACATGTTGGTTTTGGCCCACACGCCATGCCCTAGTCAGTCTGGGTTGTTTTACGGGCCAGATAGGTGGAACACCCCGATGGGAAGACTCAGTGCACCCAAAGTATACACAGACCCTTGTAATATTCCTGTAGCAAAGGTATAAGCTGACTCCAGTAACAGTTATGTGGCAGAAGTCTAGGGAGACCCCAGTAACATTTCTGTAGTAACAGTATAGACAAACCCCAGTAACATTTCATTAGCAGAAGTATGGACAGACCACAGTAACATTTCTGTTGTAACGGTATAGACCGAGCCGAGTGACATTTCTGTAGTAACACTAGAGGCAGACCCCAGTAACATTTTAGTAGCAGCAGTATATGCAGACCAGGTGTTATTCCATGTAAAAGTGATACATGACAGATTTCAAAAATTTGGCCTGGTCATTAAGGCGCAAACAGGCTTGGTCACTAAGGGGTTAAGTAAGCTAAGTGTTCCCTCGCCAGCTCTTTGCTTATAGAAAGCCTGCATTCTTTTATCCCCCAAATACCAATAAAATTTGATTTACATGAAAAAATAAAAATTATTTATCACTATTTTGAATGCTGCTGTCTCCTGGGCTCTGGGACTAGTACTGGGGTCAGTTGAAATATGTGTGTTAACTAGAGATGAGCGAGCATACTCGTACAAGCTTGATGCTCGTTCAAGTATTAGGGTGCTCGAGATGCTCGTTACTCGAGACGAGCACCACACGGTACTCGTCTCGATTAAACGAGCACTGACCATTGAATTCAATGGAGCCGGCAATACAGCCGGCTCCATTGAAAGCAATGGGCTGTTGGCAATCGCGGGATGAATTGTCGGGAAGGGGTTAAATATATAAGCCCTTCCCTGCAATTCATCCTGAAATGTGTAAAAATAAAAAAATATATATATACTCACCTTTCCGCTGCAGCTGGAGTTCAGCTGCGGCCGCCGGCAGTTCTCGTGAACTGCTTCTCTATACTATTCAGCAGCCGGGGCTTTAAAATCCCTGCCTGCTGAATGAGCTGCCTCTAATTGGTCACAGCCTGACCAATTAGAGGCAGGTCTCACTCACACACCCATTCAGGAATTTATGAATGGGTGTGTGAGTGAGACCTGCCTCTGATTGGTCCGGCTGTGACCAATCAGAGGCAGCTCATTCAGCAGGCGAGGATTTTAAATCCCCAGCTGCTGAATACTACAGAGAGCAGTTCAGAGAACTGCCGCCGGCCGCCGCTGAACTCCGTCTGTCGGGACCGGGGGAGTACATATATTTTTTTGATGTTTACACATTTCTGGATGAATTGCAGGGAAGGGCTTATATATTTAAGCCCTTCCCGAAAATTCATCCCGCGACCGCCCGCAGCGCATTGCTTTCAATGGAGCCGGCTGTATTGCCGGCTCCATTGAATTCAATGGGCTAACAA
Source organism: Eleutherodactylus coqui (assembly GCF_035609145.1). Taxonomy (NCBI): domain Eukaryota; kingdom Metazoa; phylum Chordata; class Amphibia; order Anura; family Eleutherodactylidae; genus Eleutherodactylus; species Eleutherodactylus coqui. Next base: position 1,565,279 of record NC_089845.1, on the reverse strand, counting down.
CGTTCTTCTCTGCCACAGCTGTTACAGCTGTGGCAGAGGAGAAAGATCTTTATGCTCACAGGGCGGGGGGGGGGTGCTCTTGCCGCTATTGTGGCTTAATAGTGGGACCTGGGAACTTGAGATGTAGCCCAACATGTAGCCCCTCGCCTGCCCTATCCGTTTCTGTGTCGTTTCCATCACTTTTGTGAATTTCCCAGATTTTCACACATGAAAACCTTAGCGAGCATCGGCGATATACAAAAATGCTCGGGTCGCCCATTGACTTCAATGGGGTTCGTTACTCGAAACGAACCCTCGAGCATCGCGGGAAGTTCGACTCGAGTAACGAGCACCCGAGCATTTTGGTGCTCGCTCATCTCTAGTGTTAACCCTTTTAGGACTAGGCTGTTTTGTACCTTAAGGATCAGACACCTTTTAGGGATTTTACTTATGTGGTGGTTTAACTGCCCTATTTTCTTTCCTGTAGCTAACAAAATTATTTTTGCTGCGTTTTTTTTTACTGTGCAATTTAGGGCTATTTTTTAGTATCTTTCTCACTGTATTTTTCCCGTTTTTTTGTTTAATTGGTTTTAACATTTATAATTCCTTTTTTAAATTTGCATATTTATGCTAAAATAAAGTACGGGAATAGGTTCATTGTTTTCCTTTGAACATTTTTTTATATATAATATGTATTCTTTCGGGTTACATGATGCATATGGTGATGCTTTTGGTTGGCGTCGGCTTTTTTTATGTATATATTTTTATTTTATTCCATAGAAGAGGCAGTTACAGGGTAAAACATCCCCCTGTAGGGACAATAGTTACTGGCAGAGCTGTTCTGGGTATGCTAGAACCATGCAGCTCTGCTGTAACACGGGGATCCCAGCAATCACATGATCGTTGAGTCGTGTAGTGGAAGAAACACTTCCATTTCCACTTTTTAGTACATGGCGCTCATTGAGAGCTATGTACTTGAGAAAAAAGAAGGCAGAAGTGGTTAAAAACTGCTTCCCTCTTCTATTCTGGGTTCTTAGCTGTGACTAACAGCTGGGGACGCGACCTGCTCCTGCTTGATTGCAGCAGCAAAAGCTTTAGTCCCACACCGTATTTCTGCTACCAGCTGGGATTTAAAGTCTAGGACCAAGTGCCATATATTTACCGCGCTTGGTCCTTAAGGGGTTGAATTGGTGGAGTTTGGTTGATGCTTGCTGATGAAGTTTTGTATTCCTATAGCATCTGAGATGCTGGTGAATTTCGAGGTGCTGTAGTCTGGCACATCAATACTTAACTGTCTATGTACTTTAAAGCAGTTCATAAACATTACTTATGAGTCAGTGATAGTTGGGAGCATTTTGCTGACATGGCTAATATATTTGATGCTATGATATATTTTTTTAAAAGATGCCCTCCATAAGTTCTCCCTAAAGATGTTCCTGAAAGAAGGTGATCTTTATGATGCTTTTTGTTTATGCTAAATTGCCCATTAAGAAATAAAAAAGGTAAACCCTGCTCTGCTTTTTTGCTAGAAGGGGGATTGGCCTAATGCTAACAGCAGAGAAGAAAAAAGTGCCAGTTTCCCCATATCAGGGCTCTTTCACATGAGCGTATATTGGCCGCCGTTGTCATGGCCAGCCAATATACACTATGATTTGATGCATTGGATTCTATGGCCGTAGTCCCAAAGTGTAAAAGCGCCTGGCCGGGCCAATATAGCGCCGGGAGCTTTTACATCAGGCTGAAAAGATAGTCCTGGAACAATCTTTTGGGCCGGAATACGTTGGCTGCTGCATGGGCTCCTATGGGAGTCAATGACAGCGGCCAGACAAAGGAGGGAGCTTAGCAGTCATGCTGCTAAACTCCCTCCCTCTTCTCTCCTTTTCTCTTCTCTCCTCTGCTTGTTTGCAATGGGGGGGGGGGGGGTTGGATGCCCCCTCCTATTGCTGGCGGCGGACAAGAGGCGGATGCTTAGCTCTGCCCCGTCCTGCCCACTCCCATTGTAAACAGCTGGAGGGAAGGAGAGAGGAGGTCAGTTGGCAATGGGGGGGGGGGGTGAAGGGGAGGCAATAGCATTGTGGCCTCGGCGTATTTATGCGCTGGGGCCGCGCCATCTGAATGGGCGCACAGACGTTAGATTTGTGCACCCATTCACGCGTTTTTACGGTGGCGGCTGGCGCACATGAAAACACCTATGGCAGTGTGAATGAGCCCTCAGGCTGTGGTATTATCAACTGTTTCTAAAATGGGTGGTGAACCTTTACAAAACTGCTAACCATTGATAAAGCGGCATGGCCAGGGCTGCGGAAGCTTTAGTTTACTGTAATACTTGATCTAGTGAAACATTGTCAAATATGTGGGAACTGGTCTCTAAACGTGCAACCTCAATAACATAAATCAAAGGCACAACTGTGCAAAAGGAAACGAAAACTAAAGAGGAATGCTCTCCCTATCGTCCCCTAACCCGGGAGGGGACCCTGCCTACTTGGCAGACCGACCGTGCTGATAAGTGCGAGCCTGCACTCGAACCTGGGCCGCTGACCAGTCCCTAACTGGGAGCCCTAGCGCAAAACAAAAGGAGAAACAAAACCCAACCAAACAGTAAAGAACTTAGCTTAATATGCAGAGCTTCCACCACTCTGTGTTGCTCCGATGCTGTCCAACATAGAACTGAAGTGATTGACCAGCACAGGAGTAACTGTTAGCACCGCTTAAATAGGAGCAGAGCTACTTAGCACCAGGTGCTGACTGACATTCATCTTGCAACCACCACACCTCTCAGCTCCAGGAGAGGTAGGAATGCTGCTAAACCCTGGTCTGGCTGGAAAGCGAGGAGGAAACCTCAGAACGGCTGCAACACCCCCTATATCCTTGTATATCGTGGTATGTCCCATGCTGGTGTAACCTGTGTATCTCCTGTATATAATTATATATACACAGCCGGTATAACTTATACCAGCTATACATATATAATTACAATTCTTCCTCTACTCACTTCTGCAGCAGTCTCTGGGCAACCTGTAATGGAAAGTCCTGTCCTTTGATCACATGACCAGAGCCTGGTCATGTGATATGCAGCCACAGGTCCTCCTGCAGGTCCTATGCATCCAGCGCTCTGGAGGTGAGTAGAGCCGCACTAGCCCCTCCCCTGGTAATCACTGGCCGGCAAAGACTGATAGACTGCAGCTGTGACCACTCACAGCTGCAGCCTATCAGTGGGAGAGCCGTGCGCGGTGGGAGTCTGCAGCCTGTAATTGGCTGCCGACTCCACGTGTAACAGCCCTCCCCTCTGCTCTTGCCGACCTGTGGCGCTGCCTCCTGTCTTTCTCCTCTCCTCTCCCTCCTCCCCTCTCCCTTCTCAGCCATCATGCGGCCGACAGCGCTGGGCCCCCTCAGCTCAAGGGCCGGGTCGCCGTTTCGACCCCTGCTTCCCCTCGCCGTACGCCAGTGTCTTCCTTCTTTACTCATTAAAACTATCAGGAGGTTTGATTTTCACTATTGTCTCTATACTGATGAAATCCAACCCTGTAATTCCTGCTTTTTATGACTAATGAGTTTAAATGTCTTTTTTGCTGTCATTTATTTAACACTATCCCTCTGTCTGAAATTTAATCTTAACCCCTTAATGACCAGCCCTGAAGGTAGCCGGGAACCAGGAGAGGTCCCCGGGGACTGCGGCGAGCCGTCCCAGGACCCGCGATGGCCGCTATCCAGTGGATAGCGGCGATCACGAAAAAGTTTTAAAAAAGTAAAAATAAAGTTAATTTCACCTCCCCTCATGGATCGGATCTATGAGGGAAGGTGAAAATACTCACCCCCGGTCTTCAGCGGTGTCCCGGTCTTCCGGGACCGGAGTCCCCTTCTGCGCATGCACGCCCGATGATTTAAAATCCCTCTGCTCCTGGCTGCCATGTGTAGCCAGGAGCAGAAGGATGTCACTGCAGATATGATCACTGTTATCCAATGGATAACAGTGATCATTTAAAGTAAAAAAAAGTGTGAAAAAGTAATTAAAAAAAAGTGTAAAAATGTTAAAAAAAAAAGTTTAAAAAGTAAAAAAAAAAAAGTTTAAAACACTTACATTTCATCTCCCCTCACGGATCATATCTGTGAGGGAAGATGAAATTACGTACCTAAGGCCCCTGGATTTAACCGCGGACCTTACCACAGCTTCTGCATACGCGGCTGTCGCCAAAGCGACAGACGCATGCGCAAAAGCAGTGGATTGCCAGGATAACTTAACCCCTTAGTGACGGAGCTTTTTTGCTTTTTTCCATTTTTGTTTTTTCCTACTCCCTTTTAAAAAATCGTAGCTCCTTTATTTATCCATCGCCGTCGCTGTATGAGGGCTTGTTTTTTGCGGGATGAGTTGTATTTTTCCATGGCACTATTTATTGTACCATATAATTTACTGAAAAACTTTTTAAAAATTCTTAGCGGAGAGAAATGGAAAATAATGACATTCCACCATCTTTCGGTGCGTCCTGTTTCTACAGCACACAAATTGCAACAAAAATGACCTGATATTTTTATTCTATGGGTCAGTACGATTACTACGATACCAAACTTGTATAGTATTTTTTTTGCTGTAGTACTTTTATTTTTTTTTAAAGATATTTCATTTTTTTCAATTATTTTCTGCGGTCATTTTGTGCGCGCAATACCTTTTTTATTTTTTCGTCGACGTAGTTGAGCAAGGGCTTATTTTTTGCGGGATGTCCTGAAGTTTCCCATAGTATCAATTTGGAATACATACGACTTTTTGGTCACTTTTTATTGCGTTTTTTCTGGGAGACAGGGTAACAAAAAAAGTGTATTTCTGGCGTTCTTTATTTTTTTTTTCACACGACGTTCACCGTGCGGGAAAAATAATGCACTACTTTGATAGATCGGACTTTTACGGACGCGGCGATATCAAATACATATTTTTATTTTATGGTTTACATTTTTTAATAATTCATATGGCAAAAGGGGGGTGATTTAAACTTTTATAACTTTTTTTTTTTTTTAACAATTAAAAAAACTTTATTGATCTTTTTTTTTTTACTTTACTTTGAAGTCCCCCTGGGGGACTTTAACACGCGATGCTTTGATCGCTCCTGCAGTATGACGTAATGCTGTAGCATTACGTCATACTGCTTTTTTACAGGCAGTCTATGAAGCCACCCTGTGTGGATGGCTTGATAGGCAGTCTGCTAAGGCAGCCCTGGGACCATTCATTAGGCCCCCGGCTGCCATGACACCTGCACGGCTCCCCCGATCTCACCGCGGGGGGGCCGTGCGGGTTCGGGGGATAGCCGCGATCGGCCGAACGGTCGAGCGCAGCTATTGCCCGCGGGTGTCAGCTGTAATAAACAGCTGATGCCCGCGCTGTATGGAGGGAGATAGCGGCGCTACCGATGGGGCGGTCGTTAAGGGGTTAAAATCTCCCTGCTCTTGGCTAAAAAACGTAGCCAAGAGCCTGGAAATTTCACGGGGGGGGGCGCAGTGAGCGGTTCCTGATCATGTGTTCGCCGTTATCCAATGGATAATGGCGATCACGTAAAAGTTTTTTTAAAAAGTTAGCTTCATCTCCCCTCACCGATGCGATCGGTAAGAGGAGATGAAACTTTTTACCGGAGGCCTCCGTATTTGCACCCCGACGCGATCCTCATCCGTGAACTTACCCGGATTCTGCACATATGACCGCCGGCAAAATACCGGGCACATGCGCAGGAGTCGGGGAGCCCAGGAGCAGTGACGGATGGCCTCGTTGAGCGGTCCCCGGTCACGTAATAAAAAAGTAGAGATCTACCTTAGGTTGGTCTCACATGACGGGAAAGGAATTATGGATTTCGCATGCGTCTGATCCGCGGTATTACGCAGATCAATCGCATTGGATTACACAATTCTGCTCACATTAGTGGGTTGGAATTGTGTAATCGACCCGCAGAAAAGAGAATGCAGCAGGTTCTATTTTACCGCGGCTATCCGCAGCATAGAGCCTATTGTGCTTCATTGTGCTTCAATATGCAACTACGTTGTATACGGGCTGCGGGTACCCGCGTCATCGATAAGCGACAATGCGGGAAATACAAACAAAAAAAAATTTGTACTGCGAATGACTGCCTGTGTGAGTAGGCAGTTATGCGAAGTACAATATGCGGCCGTACGCAGGGTCACAGCAGGGCTCACAGATGGGATCCGCTGCGGGCCTCCGCAAGCGGATTCCGCCTACGGCTGCGTGAGCCCGGCGTTATTCAGACAGCTACCTGTAATACGTATTTTACAAGAAGCCGCTTGCCTTCCTGTAGTTCCAGGAGCACCTTGTTGAGCGTCTTCTGTGTGAGACCACCGCACCTCAGCAAGCTTACGGAGACTCACAGAGCGCCGCTTTTTACACCCCATACCCGCTACTGAGGTCAATAAATACCCCCTAAAAGCATGAGAGGAGGGGGGATACACGGTTTTCTTGCCCCATGGGCCCATTCCAACCAGCCTCCGTAATTACCCCTGTCTTCGGAAATACCACACAGTTCACAACATTACTTTTATCTAAGATTTGCGAACGCCGAAAAGGGCGCGGAGTGTGTGTGTGTGTGTGTGTGTGTGTGTGTGTGTGGGGGGGGGGGCTGTTTGTTCCGTACAAATAAGCAATGGGGCCTGGAATTTATTCAGTTGTGCCCTGCAATCCAACGGGTGTTCCCTCCTTTATAGGCCTTGCCATGGGTCCTGTAAGTAAATTAGGGCTACAATGGGTATGTTTCTGAACACAGGACAAACGGGGGTATTCATTTTGGGGTGAAAGTCTTCATTTATACATGTGCTGTACAAAAAAAACTGTTTTTAAATTGATGCAATAGCCCAAAAAATGAAAATCGTAATTTTTTCTTACTGCTTTGCTTAGATCTATTCAAAAATTGTAGGGTTAAAATGCACAGTACACCCCTAGATAAATTTATTAAGGGGTCTAGTTTTCAAAATGGGTAATTTGTGCGGGTTCTCTATGGTTTTGGCTACTCAAGAACTCTACAAGTGGGCAATGGGGCCTAAAAGGACTTCAAGCAAAATCTATGTTCTGAAAGCCACCGATTACTCCTTTCATTTTGGACCCCGTTGTGCATGCGGGCATAATATTAGGGCCACAATGGGTATATTTCTGAAAACAGCACAAACAGGGGTATCCATTTTGGGGTGCAAGTCTTCCTTCATATGTGTGCTGTACAAAAAAAGCTGTTTTTAAAATGACAGAATTGCCAAAAAAACGAAAATCCTAATTTTTTCCTTTTGCTTTGCTTGAATTTATTCAAAAACTGTGGGGTCAAAATACACAGTACACCCCTAGATTAAATTCCTTAAGGGGTCTAATTTTCAAAATGGGGTCATTTGTGGGGGTTCTATATGATTTTGAGCACTCAAGAACTCTACAAGTGGGCAAAGGGGCCTAAAAGGACTTCAAGCAAAATCTATGTTCTGAAAGCCACTGACTACTCCTTTCATTTTGGGCCCTGTTGTGCATCCAGACATAAGATTAGGGCCACAATGGGTATGTCTATGAACACGTGACAAACAGGGGTATCCATTTTTGGGTGCAAGTCTTCATTCATACGTGTGATGTACAAAAAAAGCTGTTTTTAAAATGACAGAATTGCAAAAAAAACGAAAATCACAATTTTTTCCTTTTGCTTGGCTTGAATTCATTCAAAAACTGTGGGGTCACAATATGCAGTACACCCCTAGATAAATTCCTTAAGGGGTCTAGATTTCAAAATGGGGTCATTTGTGGGGGTTTTCTATGGTTTTGGGCGCTCAAGAACTCTACATGTGTGCTATGGGGCCTAAAAGGACTTCAAGCAAAATTTCTGTTTTGAAAGACACTGACTACTCCTTTCATTTTGGGCCCCGTTGTGGACTCAGATATAACATTAGGGCCACAATGAGTATATTTCTGAACACAGGAGAAACAGGGGTATCCATTTTAGGGTGTAAATCCTCATTTTCATGTAAACTATAGGAAAAAATATGTCTTTAAAATGACAGATTTGCAAAAAATATGAAATTTTACTTTTTCTCCTCTAACTTGAATTAATTCCTGAAAAAAAACTGTGGGGTCAAAATACTCATGACCCCCCTCAGTGAATACACTAAGGGGTGTAGTTTTTAAAATGGGGTCATTTGTGGGGGTATCTATTATTCTGACACTCATGAGCCTTTCCAATCTTGGCTTGGTGTAGGAAAACAAAGTGTTCCTCAAAATGGTAAAAAGTTATGTTAAATTTGTACGTCTCCTAAATGGTTAAAAAAAAACGAAAGCTTTTCCAATGTGCACCCAAAATAAAGTAAACGGGTGAAAATATATATCTTAGCAAAAATTACTATATTATGTTTGCACATATTTAAGATATTGCAGTTGGAAATGTGAAAAAATGACGATTTTTTCAAAAGTTTTCCAATTTTGGCACTTTTAATAAATAAACACAAATGCTATCGGTCTATTTTTTCTGCCTGAATGAAGTACAACATGTGGCGAAAAAACAATGTCAGAATCGCTTGGATATGCCAAACCTTTCTGGTGTTTTTCCATGTTAAAGTGACACATGTCAGATTTGCAAAATTTGGCCTGGTCATTAAGGCGCAAACAGGCTTGGTCACTAAGGGGTTAATAAGAAAGAACCCTTTGAATGTCAACTGGCCATTAACATCACTTCTCTTGTTATCTACTACCAACACCTCTAATCCATACCTCCCATAATATGTGACTAAATGGCACTTTATACGGGGTGATTATCACTTAAATTCTCTCTTAAAATAGCAAATTCAGGTGATAATTATCCTGTGTACACACGGCTGACAACAGCGCACTGAGCGAGAAATCACTCACTTGTAAGGGTTGTTTGGTTTTTAGCAAAACTAAAAGCCAAGCAACTATCAGCTTGTGTAGAAAGGAGACGCTAAATGTTTGAGCGACTCTTGCTTACTGTTAATGGAGGCGGGTGGCTAGAACAATCCCAGACACTCTGCCTCCATTCACTCAAATAACTATCGCTGCTGTTTAAGTCCGAAAGTCGTACCGACTAAATGGACCTTTATCCTGCACTTTTCTTTTTGTATTTATATCAAGGAAGATGATGTTGATATGTAAAAGCAGAACATATTGCAGGAAGATACCCAAATCCTGATTATAGAGTATTCCCTGGAATTCCAAGTTATTTTCCTTGGAGAATGGTGAAATGTATGATGCTTGCTATAACTGTACTCAGTGGTGTATAGAATTATTTTTCTTTCAAATGAATAAGAAGTAAGAAAAAAATCCAGTATTGTTCAGCACTAAGCAGACAGCTCTAAGAACTAGGTTAACTTTACTACATTATAAAATACACTATGAAACGCAGAATGAGGGCTATCTGAGCCACCAGTCGGCTAATATACAAATACTATGTACATTTTGCATAATCAGCCACCTTTCTGTCCATGACACATTATATCTAATATGGAACACATTAACCTCTTAAAATGGAATTGGAGTTTTACACATGGGAGCTAAAACCATAACTCTTCATTACTTGTGTGAAATTTTCAATTTACGGCATAAGCTACACAGACTGTAAATGTACTGTGCCTGTGAAAAGTAATCACAAAAATAATTCTTTTCTTTGACCAGAGAAGAAAAGCGAATGAGAAACAATTACCATTTCCATAAGATATTTGTGTTTGTTCTAAACACGTTTCAGAAAAATGAAAATCTCATTTTAATAAGCAGTAACATTTATAGAGGAGTATTGCCCAGCTGGCTCTGCAACAAATAAAAGTAAAAAATGGCAGAAGTTATTGGTCTTAATTGTACAACAATTATATTTTCAAGAAACAAGCAAAAGCAATCTGAGCTGCTCTTATTTTACAAATGTTTCGGTATCAGTTGTGGTTCACTCAACATGCATATTCAACGTGCAAAAAGACTGAAAATATTACATCATTACATAATTAATAATTACATGTTATTGCAGGTCTATTCTATTATGCATGACACAAAACTAGAGATGAGCGAGCACCAAAATGCTCGGGTGCTCGTTACTCGAGTCGAACTTCCCGCGATGCTCGAGGGTTCGTTTCGAGTAACGAACTCCATTGAAGTCAATGGGCGACCCGAGCATTTTTGTATGGGACCTATGCTCCGCTAAGGTTTTCATTTGTGAAAATCTGGGAAATTCAAGAAAGTGATGGGAACGACACAGAAACGGATAGGGCGGGCGAGGGGCTACATATTGGGCTGCATCTCAAGTTCCCAGGTCCCACTATTAAGCCACAATAGCGGCAAGAGCGCCCCCCCCTCCCAACAATTTTTACTTCTGAAAAACCCTCATTAGCAAGGCATACCTTAGCTAAGCACCACACTACCTCCAACAAAGCACAATCACTGCCTCCTTGACACTCCGCTGCCACTTCTCCTGGGTAACATGCTGCCCAACCGCCCATTTCAGTAATAGTAGCAGTCAAGACAGGCCCCAGTAACATATCACTAGCAGCAGTATAGGGGGAGCACAGTATTAGTTCCATTTGAGTAGTAGTAGCAGTCTGGACAGGCCCCAGTAACATATCACTAGCAGCAGTATAGGGGGAGCACAGTATTAGTGCCATTTCAGTAGTAGTAGCAGTCTAGACAGGCCCCAGTAACATATCACTAGCAGCAGTATAGGGGGAGCACAGTATTAGTTCCATTTCAGTAATAGTAGCAGTCAAGACAGGCCCCAGTAACAATTCCAAAGCAGCAGTATAGGGGGAGCACAGTATTAGTTCCATTTCAGTAGTACTAGCAGTCTAGACAGGCCCCAGTAACATATCACTAGCAGCTGTATAGGGGGAGCACAGTATTAGTTCCATTTCAGTAATAGTAGCAGTCTAGACAGGCCCCAGTAACATATCACTAGCAGCTGTATAGGGGGAGCACAGTATTAGTTCCATTTCAGTAATAGTAGCAGTCTAGACAGGCCCCAGTAACATATCACTAGCAGCAGTATAGGGGGAGCACAGTCTTACTTCCATTTCAGTAATAGTAGCAGTCAAGACAGGCCCCAGTAACAATTCCAAAGCAGCAGTATAGGAGGAGCACAGTATTAGTTCTATTTCAGTAGTACTAGCAGTCAAGACAGGCCACAGTAACATTCCCGTTGCAGCAGTTAAGGAAAATAACAGTCTCTTTCACATTTCAGTAGTTGCAGTATAGACAAGGCCCCAGTTACATTTATGTAGCAAAAGTGTAGGCCAACCCCACCCACCTTGCTGTACCATGAGTGCAGGCGAAGCCCATAAAAATTACTAGGATTACACTGTAGGCGAGGGCCCAAATGTACCTAATGTACCTCAGAAAAATTGCCCATGCCCAACCAAGAGGGCAGGTGAAACCCATTAATCGCTTTGGTTACTGTGGCTTAATTTGTAACTAGGCCTGGAGGCAGCCCAGTTAAAATAAAAATTGGTTCAGGTGGAAGTTTCAACGCTTTAATGAGAATTGAAACGTATAAACATTGTTTACAAAAGTAATATGACTGAGCCTTGTGGGCCTAAGAAAAATTACCCGTTCAGCGTGATTATGTGAGGTTTCAGGAGGAGGAAGATGCATATAATACACAGATTGATGAAGCTAAAAGGTCGCCGTTTTTTATGGTGATAGAGAACGATGCTTCCATCCGTGGGTGCAGCCTATGTATTGTTTAGGTACCGCTGCTGTCCGCTGGTGGAGAAGAGAAGTCTGGGGAAATCCAGGCTTTGTTCATCTTGATGAGTGTAAGCCTGTCTGCACTGTCAGTTGACAGGCGGGTACGCTTATCCGTGATGATCCCCCAGCCGCACTAAACACCCTCTCTGACAAGACGCTAGCCGCAGGGCAAGCAAGCACCTCCAGGGCATACAGCGCGAGTTCAGGCCACGTGTCCAGCTTCGACACCCAGTAGTTGTACGGAGCAGAGGCGTCACGGAGGACGGTCGTGCGATTGGCTACGTACTCCCTCAGCATCCTTTTACAGTGCTCCCGCCGACTCAGCCTTGACTGGGGAGCGGTGACAGTCTTGCTGGGGAGCCATAAAGGTGGCAAAGGCCTTGGAGAGTGTTCCCCTGCCTGCGCTGTACATGCTGCCCGATCTCCGCGCCTCCCCTGCTACTTGGCCCTCGGAACTGCGCCTTCTGCCACTAGCGCTGACGGATGGGAAAGTTTACCATCAGTTTGTCCACCAGGGTCCAGTGGTATAGCATCACTCTCGAACCCCTTTCCTCTTCGGGTATGAGAGTGGAAAGGTTCTCCTTATACCGTAGGTCGAGCAGTGTGTACACCCAGTAATCCGTAGTGGCCAGAATGCGTCTAACGCGAGGATCACAAGAAAGGCATCCTAACATGAAGTCAGCCATGTGTGCCAGGGTACCTGTGCACAACACATGGCTGTCCTCACTAGGAAGATCACTTTCAGGATCCTCCTCCTCCTCCTCAGGCCATACACGCTGAACGGATGACAGGCAAGCAGCATGGGTACCCTCAGCAGTGGGCCCGGCTGTCTCTTCCCCCTGCTCCTCAGGCTCCTCCCCCTCCACCTCCTCTTCCTCCTCCTCAACGCGCTGAGATATAGACATGAGGGTGCTCTGACTATCCAGCGACATACTGTCTTCCCCCGCCTCCGTTTCCGAGCGCAAAGCGTCTGCCTTTATGCTTTGCAGGGAACTTCTCAAGAGGCATAGCAGAGTAATGGTGACGCTAATGATTGCAGCATCGCCGCTCACCATCTGGGTAGACTCCTCAAAGTTTCCAAGGACCTGGCAGATGTCTGCCAACCAGGCCCACTCTTCTGTAAAGAATTGAGGAGACTGACTCCCACTACGCCGCCCATGTTGGAGTTGCTATTCCACTATAGCTCTACGCTGCTTATAGAGCCTGGCCAACATGTGGAGCGTAGAGTGGGCATGTCGCACAGCAGTCGGTGCACTGGCAGATTAAACCGATGTTGCAGGGTCCGCAGGGTGGCAGCGTCCGTGTTGGACTTGTGGAAATGTGCGCCGACCCGGCGCACCTTTCCGAGCAGGTCTGACAAGCGTGGGTAGCTTTTCAGAAACCGCTGAACCACCAAATTAAAGACGTGGGCCAATCATGGCACGTGCGTGAGGCTGCCGAGCTGCAGAGCCGCCACCAGGTTACGGCCCTTGTCACACACGACCATGCCCGGTTGGAGGCTCAGCGGCGAAAGCCAGCGGTCGGTCTGCTCTGTCAGACCCTGCAGCAGTTCGTGGGCTGTGTGACTCTTCTCTCCTAAGCTGAGTAGTTTCGGCACTGCCTGCTTGCGCTTGCCCACCGCTGTGCTGCCACGCCGCGTGACACCGACTGCTGGTGACGTGCTGCAGCTGACACATCTTGATTACGACACAGAGGTTGTGTTGGAGGAGGAGGAGGGTGGTTTAGTGGAGGAAGCATACACCGCCGCAGATCCCAGCACTGAGCTGGGGCCCGCAATTCTGGGTTTGGGTAGGACGTGAGCGGTCCCAGGCTCTGACTCTGTCCCAGCCTCCACTAAATTCACCCAGTGTGCCGTCAGGGAGATATAGTGGCCCTGCCCGCCTGTATTTGTCCATGTGTCCGTTGTTAAGTGAACCTTGCCAGTAACCGCGTTGGTGAGGGCGCGTAAAATCTTGCGGGAGACATGGTCGTGCAGGGCTGGGACGGCACATCGGGAAAAGTAGTGGTGACTGGGAACCGAATAGTGCGGGGCCACCGCCATCATGTTTTTGAAAGCCTCCGTTTCCACAAGCCTATACGGCAGCATCTACAGGCTGATCAATTTGGCTATGTGCACGTTTAACGCTTGAGCGTGCGGGTGCGTGGCGGCGTACTTGCGCTTGCACTCAAACAGTTGCGCTAGCGACGGCTGGACGCTGCGCTGAGAGACATTGCTGGAGGGGCCGAGGACAGCGGAGGTAAGGGTGTGGGTGTAGGCCGGGAGACCGTCGTGCCTGTGTCCTGAGAGGGGGGTTGGATCTCAGTGGCAGGTTGGGGCACAGGGGGAAAGGCAGTGGTGCAAACCCGGAGGCGGTGAACGGCCTTCGTCCCACCTTGTGGGGTGCTTGGCCATCATATGCCTGTGCATGCTGGTGGTGGTGGCTCCCCGGCTGACCTTCGCGTGACAAACCTTGGACACCACAGTCCGTCGGTCGTCTGCACTCTCAGTGAAAAACTGCCAGACCTTTGAGCACCTCGGCCTCTGCAGGGTGGCATGGCGCGAGGGGGCGCTTTGGGAAACAGTTGGTGCATTATTCGGTCTGGCCCTGCCTCTACCCCTGGACACCGCACTGCCTCTTCCAACCTGCCTGCTGCTGCACTTGCCTCCCCCTCTGAAGACCTGTCATCAGTAGGCTTAGCAAACCAGGTGGGGTCAGTCACCTCATCGTCCAGCTGCTTTTCCTCCGAATCCTCTGTGCGCTCCTCCCTCGGATTACTGCCCTTACTACTACCTCACTGATAGACAACTGTGTCTCATCGTCATCGTCCTCCTCACCCACTGAAAGCTCTTGAGACAGTTGCCGGAAGTCCACAGTCTCCTCACCCGGATCCCGGGAACTTTCCAAAGGTTGGGCATCGGTCATGAGAAACTCCTCAGGTGATAGAGGATCCATTTTTTCGCACTCAAGGCCGGGACCCGAGAACAGTTCCCGGGAGCCTGCCTGCTCTTCTGAATGTGTCATTTGCTGGGAGCTAGGAGGCTGGGAGAAGGGAGGAGCAGCAGCGAGAGGATTCAGGGATGCAGCAGTGGACGGCGTAGAAGACTGGGTGGTGACGGTGGATAGTTTGCTGGATGCACTTTCTGCCATCCACGACAGGACCTGCTCACACTGCTCAGTTTCTAATAAAGGTCTACCGCGTGGACCCATTAATTGTGAGATGAATCTGGGGACCCCAGAAACGTGCCTCTCTCCTAATCCCGCAGCAGTCAGCTGTGAAACACCTGGACCAGGAGCTCGGCCTGTGCCCACACCCTGACTTGGGCCTCCGCGTCCATGTCCTCTAGGCCTACCCCTACCCCTCAGCATGGTGTATTACGAGTAGAGCAGAAACAGAACGCTGTAATTAAATGTGCCGTTTATTGGCCTGTGGTTGGAGGCTGACTTCGCTTACGGAACGCACAGCAGAGCCAGGAAACCAGGAAACAATTATGCGCAAGCCTGTAGTCAGACCTAGGTGCATATGACTGAGCTACTGGAATTCACAGGGCAGAACCAATCAAGTGGCCAAAGGCCAGTGGTAGGCCTTAAGTATTTTGCTTCAATTTTTTAAAATGGTAAGGTGAAAAACCAGACAGACACCGTATGCAGCGTATATATGTATACTCTTTCCCTCTGGCGGGATGACGGCGATCATGTAACGGACACAGCAGAGCCAGGAAACAATTATGCGCAAGCCTGCTGTAACGCTTAGCTGGGTATTATTTAGCGACTACTTCCCCCAGCAGACACGCAATAAACTGTAGACGGTCACAGGCTTAGCTGGGTAATAATGAGCAACTACTACCCCCAGTACACACGCAGTAAACTGAAGACAGTCACAGGCAGCCCAAATATAGTATTTTTTTTCCAATTTTTGGGAAAAAGACCACTGCCTATATAGCCTGTATATGGATTTCCCTGTTGGAGGATGACTGTGGTTATTGAAAGCACAGTGCAGCCAGAAAAAATTATGCGCAAGGCTGGGTATTAATGAGCAACTACTACCCCCAGCAGACACGCAGTAAACTGTAGACGGTCACAGGCTTAGCTGGGTCATAATGAGCGAGTACTACCCCCAGCACACACACAGTAAACTGAAGACGGTCACAGGCAGCCCAAATATAGTATTTTTTTCCAATTTTTGGAAAAAAGCCCACTGCCTATATAGCCTGTATATGGATTTCCCTGTTGGAGGATGACTGTGGTTATTGAAAGCATAGTGCAGCCAGAAAAAATTATTCGCAAGGCTGCAGTAACACCTAGCTGGGTAATAGTGAGCGACTACTACCCCCAGCAGACACGCAGTAAACTGAACACGGTCACAGGCAGCCCAAATATTTTTTTTTCCAATTTTTTTGAAAAAGCCCACTGACTATATAGCCAGTATATCTCTTTCCCTGTAACACTGTCCCTGCCTCACCAGTACTGCCCCTATAATCTGTAAAATGACTGCAGACTGAGGACGCTATGGTCTGCACGCCCAATATACAAAAAAAAAAAATGTGCAAAACTGCTAAAAGCAGCCTCAACAATACTGCACACGGTCAGATGTGGCCCTAAGAAGGACCGTTGGGGTTCTTGAAGACGAAGATAACAGCCTAACACTCTCCCTATAGCAGCTACAGCAAGACGGCACTTTCCCTAATGTCTCTCAGCGTGCATCTGAGGCGAGCCGCGGCCAGCCCCAGTTTATATACTCGAGTGTCACCTGATCTCCCCAGCCACTCACTGCAGGGGGGTGGGATAGGGCTGGAACTTCACAGGAGGAAGTTGTAATGCATTCCCTGTGTTTCTATTGGCCAGAAAACGGCACAAACTTTTCTGGGAAGAGAATAGAAGTGACTCGAACACTGCGTGGTGCTCGTCTCGAGTAACGAGCATCTCGAGTAACGAGCCTCTTGAGTACCCTAATACTCGAATGAGCATCAAGCTCGGACGAGTACGCTCGCTCATCTCTACACAAAACCTCTAATTCAACCAGTATATATAAATAACTAGCTGGTATCTGTAGTCACCCGGGTTAATTTGGTACAGGTGTTTACCTGTTGTTCGCGCAGAAAATTTTCATGAAGTAATGGAACTGAGGAATAAAATATGTATACACATAAAGGAGCGTTAGATTCTCCTCAGGTTGGATGTACCGATGTCCGCTAACTTATGTACTTTACAGGCTTTCAGTATATGCACATAAAGGTAGGTTAGATTGTTCTCAGTATATACACATAGAGGTGAAGTTATTACACTGGGAAGTTACATTACATAGGGGTGCACTTACTTTAGCAATTAGCATTGTGTAGTGGAAATCCACTATATCTATATTTTGTGGATAGTGAACCTTTGTAGTGGACAGTGGACCTGCTTTTATATGTTAAGCATTCTGTATACCAAATGACAGTACTTTTCCATTGTTGTTTGTTTTCCTACAAATATAGATATATATTCTTTCATGTATCCAATATATTCACTTCCTTATAATGAATTTTCTATTCTCTAAACTCTGTAAACAAGCTAGTATTTAGCAAGAACGCTATATTTTCCGATTTCTTGTAACTCTAGAAGAAGTAAAATCAGATATAAATAACTGCAGCCTGAAACAGTACCGCTTTTAGATACTGCAATAATAACCCAAGCAGTTTTACTGGAAACTTATGCAAATAACATGGGAAATTTATGCAATTAATAGTTCAAGCTGTAATCTCCAATCATATCGGAGGAACCACACGTGGGTCCAAGACAACCGACTCATCTCGTCTTGCCCTGCTACCACATGATGGTCAATAACGGATGACCGGATGATGGAAGAATTTCAAGATGCTTATCCAATAATTAAACAATACGTTGTATCTATGTAATCTTTGACCTGCCCAGATGGGCAGATATGTTAAACTCTTTAAAAGAGGCTGCGCGCCCACAAATAAAGAAGAATTGAGGAAGTTTATACATGCTGAACCTGTGTCAGTGTGAAATCTTCTTATGCGCATAATCAATTCGTAACCAATCAGGAAAGGGTGAAAACATTACTACTTGAGTAGGCCGTGGTCCCACAAAGTTGTGACCCCTTTACTTTTCCTATTAAGGACCTAAAAAATACTTGTGCAAAATTTCATGTATGTACGACACCGGGAAGTTAGAGAATTAGATTAGGTACATTACACAGGGGTGCCAATACTTTTGCACTTAGCATTGAATAATCAAGGTCTGACTCCTTTACTTTTCCTATTTAGGACCTACAGAATGCCTGTGCCAAATTTAACGCTTTCACGACAACGGTAAGTCACATTACATAGGGGTGCACTTACTTTTTCCATTAACATTGAATAATTGAGTTAGGAACCCTTTAATTTTCCTATTTGGGGTCTAAAGAATGATCGTGCCAAATCTCATCTTTGTATGACACCGGAAAGTTAGAGAATTAGATCAGGTACATTACACAGGGGGGCGGGGGGGATACATTTGCACTTAGCATTTAATAATTAGGTAATGACCCCTTTACTTTTCCTATATAGGACTCAAAGAATCGTCATGCCAAATTTCATGTTTGTACGACACCGGGAAGTTAGAGAATTAGTTGCGAATCAGTCAGTCAGTCAGTGAGGGCTTTCTCTTTTATACATATAAATACAGAAGCAAGAAGCAAATGAACATAGACAAAGCTATATTAGTTCATAATATAGCACAAAGCACTAATAATTAAATGGTTTAACAACATTTAAAGGTTTAAGTAACACTTGGACGTTTAACAAAAACATCCAAGTCTTACTTAAGCAATATATACATTTAGGATCTGCTTATCTGGTTCCCATTTCATATAGAATCTCTGAATATAACTAAGGCCAGAAAATATATACATAAAAATACATATGGAGCGGCACCAGAGCCGCAAGAAGACTCTGGGAGTATACGTCCAGCGGCTGAAGAGGAAGAGGAGAAGCAGTCAGCGGAGCGGCACGGCAGAAGGCCAGAGAGCACGGTCGCCGGGAGAGAGGTCCTGCAGGTGACATCATTGGAGCTGCAGAGGAGCTGCTGGCAAGAGCTGATAAGTATATTCTGTGTGTGTTCAAGTGTGTGCCTATGGGTCCAAAAAAGTGTGTGTCTGTGGGTCTAAGTGTGTGTCTGTGGGTCTAAGTGTGTGTCTGAGTAAATGTGTGTGTGTATGTGTGTGTGTGTATGGGTCTAAGTGCGTGACTGTGACTAAGTGAGGAGGTATAAGAGTGAGTGTGCAAGTGTAGAAAAACACAGTAAGTGTCTGTATGTGGGCTGCGACTGCGCATGGGCAGAGGTGCGTGAGCGGCTGCACACGGGCGGAGGCGCGTCTGGAGTGTGATCTAGTCAATCTTCACTACTTCTACAAGTAAATTGTAGATCCCCATTAGGATGAGCTCAATGCCTGGCAATGTCATCCAGTGTGCTGCTTGTAAAATGTATGCTGTCTTTGATCAACCGATCAAGGGTGCATAGTGTTGCGCAAGATGCGTGCTCATCACACATTTAGAAGCCCGCTGGGGTAAAGGTGGGGGTGTATGGTAGTAGGGAAGAGCAGGGGAAGAAGGCAGTTAGCTGGGTGACAGATAGAAGGAGGGGTAGAGGGAAGAGAATCAGGGAGGCTAGTCCTGAACTGGCACAACCCAACAAGTTTGCAAAGTTGGCAGATGAGGGGGATGCCATTACAGAGCCAGCACCGCTGCAGCACGACATGCCCTCTGAACGCCAGGGGAAACACTGCTCCAGTGAGATGGGAATAGGGAGCGCAGGGCAGACTAGACAGGTCCTAGTGGTAGGGGCCTCAATTATAAGGTGGGCAGATAGGGCAATCTGCCATAAAGACTAGGATCGTCGAATGGTGTGTTGTCTTTCTGGCACTCAAGTTCGACACATCGTGGATCAGATTGACAGATTACTGGGAGGGGCTGGTGAGGATCCAGCAGTTATGGTGCACATTGGCACCAATGAACAAATTAGAGGTCAATGGAGGGCCCTCAAAAACAATTTCAGGGACCTAGGATCCAAGGTTAGGACGAGTACCTCCAGGGTAGTTTTCTCGGAAATACTACCTGCACCAAAAGCCACACTAGAAAGGAGCAGGATCTTAGGGGCTCCGGAGTTGGTGTAAGAAGGAGGGGCTTGAGTTCCTGGAGAACTGGAATGACTTTGCTGTCGGCTACAGGCTCTACCATAGGGATGGGTTGCATCTCAATAGGGAGGGTGCAGCTGGACTGGGGGAGAAGATAGCTACAAGGCTGGAGAAATATTTAAACTAGGGACTGGGGGGAGGGCAAAAAGATAAACAGGGGCTAGATAGTGTCGATAGCGACCTGACCTGGGTCCAAGTAATGGGAATGGGGGTCGAGCAGGGGGTGAGGTTAGTACAGTTAGAACTGACAGAACAGCCAATAGTACCATTAGTAACAAAATTAATTAAAAGAACAAAAACAACCGTATAAATTGTATGTCTATGAATGCAAGAAGTCTGATCGGCAAAGTGGGTGAGCTTGAAGCGAGAATGACTGATGAAAACTACGATATAGTTGGAATAACGGAAACATGGTTTGATGATAAGTGCGATTGGGCGGTGGATTTACAGGGTTATAATCTCTTCCAAAGAGACCGTGGTGAAATGAAAAGGGGGAGGTGTGTGTCTATACGTTAAATCGTATTTAATGCCAAGGCGACGGGAGGATATAGGTCCAGGAGATGAACACGTGGAATCTTTGTGGGTAGAAATACAGGGAGAAAAAACCTAAATACTGATAGGGGTTTTCTATAGGCCACCAAAAGCAACAGAAGAAACTGAAATCTTAATATTAAGGCAGATAGAAGAGGTGTCCGGAGTTGGTGTAAGAAGGAGGGGCTTGAGTTCCTGGAGAACTGGAATGACTTTGCTGTCGGCTACAGGCTCTACCATAGGGATGGGTTGCATCTCAATAGGGAGGGTGCAGCTGGACTGGGGGAGAAGATAGCTACAAGGCTGGAGAAATATTTAAACTAGGGACTGGGGGGAGGGCAAAAAGATAAACAGGGGCTAGATAGTGTCGATAGCGACCTGACCTGGGTCCAAGTAATGGGAATGGGGGTCGAGCAGGGGGTGAGGTTAGTACAGTTAGAACTGACAGAACAGCCAATAGTACCATTAGTAACAAAATTAATTAAAAGAACAAAAACAACCGTATAAATTGTATGTCTATGAATGCAAGAAGTCTGATCGGCAAAGTGGGTGAGCTTGAAGCGAGAATGACTGATGAAAACTACGATATAGTTGGAATAACGGAAACATGGTTTGATGATAAGTGCGATTGGGCGGTGGATTTACAGGGTTATAATCTCTTCCAAAGAGACCGTGGTGAAATGAAAAGGGGGAGGTGTGTGTCTATACGTTAAATCGTATTTAATGCCAAGGCGACGGGAGGATATAGGTCCAGGAGATGAACACGTGGAATCTTTGTGGGTAGAAATACAGGGAGAAAAAACCTAAATACTGATAGGGGTTTTCTATAGGCCACCAAAAGCAACAGAAGAAACTGAAATCTTAATATTAAGGCAGATAGAAGAGGTGTCAAACTGCAATGAAGTAATTATTATGGGGGACTTTAATTATCCGAATGTAACATTGTAACAATGGAAAAGTTTGAAAACATCCTAATTGCCTCATGTGAGCAGTTCATACCCTTTAAAAAGAAAAGAACCACAAATAGAAAGAAACTAATGTGGCTTGACAAGACTGTAAGGGGGCAATAAACGAAAAAAAGAAAGCATTTAAACTACTAAAACAAGAAGGCAGCGAAGAAATGCTAAAATCATACAGGGTAAAAAACAAAATATGTAAGGGGAAGATCAAGATTGCTAAGGGGGAGGCAGAAAGACTGTTCGCCAAAGAGAGCAAGAACAACCCTAAACTATTCTTCAACTATATTAACAGCAAATGGATTTGCACTGAGAGCACTGGTCCTTTAACAAATAATGCAGGAGAGACCATAGAAGACGGTGGGGGGAAGGCAAGCCTATTAAATACCTTCTTTTCAAGTGTATTAACAAATGAAAAGGAAATTCCACATGAGATGCGGGGGAATAAAACGACCCCCTTCCCTGCTACATATAGCAAACCTAACACAGGAGGAAGTGCAGAGTCGGTTAAAGAGGATTAAAAAAACAACAAAAAACACCGGGCCCAGATGGAATACACCCAAGGGTTTTAAGGGAACTAAGTGATGTGATAGCTAGGCCGCTATTTCTTATATTTATGGACACTATCAAAACCGGGGTTGTACCATTGGATTGCGCAATGCCAATGTGGTACCAATTTACAAAAAGGGGTCCAAAAGAGAGCCTGGAAACTACAGGCCAGTAAGTCTCACTTCAATAACTGGAAAAATATTCAATGGGGTTTTGAGAGATGCCATCCTCGAATACCTCAAGGAGAACAACGGAATAACTCCTCACCAGCATGGGTTCTTAAGGGGTCGATCATGTCAGACCAATCTGATCAGCTTCTACGATGAAGTAAGTTCTAAGCTGGGCCTGGGAGAGTCTATTGATCTTGTATTTCTGGATTTTTCTAAAGCATTTGACACCACATGCCGCATAATAGGTTAATATATAAAATGAGAAGCTCGGATTGGGTGAAAACGTGTGTATCTGGGTAAAAAACTGGCTCAAAGATAGAAAGCAGAGGGTGGTAATAAATAGTTTGTACTCTGATTGGGCCACCGTCACTAGTGGAGTGCCACAGGGTTCAGTATTAGGCCCCATTCAATATATTTATCAATGACCTGATAGAGGGGCTGCACAGCAAAATATCAAAATTTGCAGATGATACAAAATTATCTAAGACAATTCATACAACAGAGGACAATGTACGGCTACAAAAGGACCTAGATAAGCTGGGGGCTTGGGCAAAAAAATGGCGAATTAGGTTCAATATTGATAAATGTAAGTTTATGCACATGGGCAGGATAAACGGATGTCACCAATATACACTTAACGGGGTACTACTAGGGAAAAGTGATATAGAAAAAGACCTGGGGGTACTAGTGGGCTGCAGATTTAACTGGAGCAACCAATACCAGTCAGCTGCTACAAAAGCAAATATAGTCTTGGGGTGCATTAAAAGAGGCATAGGGGCGAAGGACGATAACATTATTCTCCCACTTTATAAGGCATTTGTCAGGCCTCACATGGAATAATATGCACAGTTCTGGTCACCGGTGCTCAAGAAAGATGTTGCAGTGCTTGAGGGGGTTAACAGAAGGGCAACTAAATTAATAAATGGAATGAGAGAACTGGAATACCCAGAGAGGGTATCAAAATTAAGATTATTCACCCTGGAAAAAAAAACAGCTAAGGGGCGATCAAATAACTATGTATAAATACAGTAGGGGACAATACAAAGATCTCTCCCATGATCTGTTTGTAGGCAGGACTGCGTCTGTAACAAGAGGGCATCCGCTATGTCTAGAAGAAAGCAGGTTCCATCACCAACACAGAAGGGGGTTCTTTACTGTAAAAGCAGTGAGACTGTGGAACTTTCTGCCTGTGGATGTGGTGATGGCAAAATCCATAGAGGGGTTTAAGAGGGACTAGATGTCTTTCTAGAGCACTATGATATTACAGGATATAGACATTAGGTGACCAGCAGTGTTGTTTATCTCAAATTTGCCCTCCTCTGGATAAACAAGGGGCAGGTTAAAACAGGCTGAACTAGATGGACATTGTCTTCATTCAGCCTAACATACTATGTTACTATGTAACTTCCTAGATTTGAGCATCTTCAGAATTGCCATTTTGAGCCTGGAAAACCCCTTTAAGTCCTAGAAGTTGTGAGATGAGAACTCCATGAATTGTAGTTGGTTCTCCAGCGCACAGATTGATTAGTTTGAAATTAGTGGAATTTGAAGACCAAGTCAGCATATGAATTCTTTATTATGTACCTCAAACTATTCCAGAAAATTTTTGCCATATCACATTATCCTACTGAAAGAGCCCACTGCTATTAGGAAATGCTGTTTCCATCAATGTGTGTGTTTGGACAACAACAGTGTTTAAAAATTGTGACAAAGTAACATCAATATGAGTTCCAGGACCCAAGATTTCCCAGCAGAACACTGTCCAGCGTCCTACTGCCTCCTCTTCTTCCCATAGTGGATCCTGGTGACATTTCTTCCCTAGATAAGGGACACACATGGCCAACTTCATGACGTAAAAGATAACATGATTCATCAGACTGGACCACCTTCTTCTAATACTCACATGTTGTACGACATGCAGATGTGGATCCGCCTTGCCACACACCGGCTTGGCTGTGGGCTAACTGAGGTGACAGCTTTGTTGTGGGGTCCCCAGGCTGTTATACGCACAGATAGTCCAGGCTGTATGGCTGCTTATGCTGCACTGGGCTGAGGTGCGGTACCTGAAGGTCTGAACTGACAGATAGTAATAGACAGGCTTTGGGTCAGGGCTGGCAGCACAGGTGCGTAAACGAGGTCCAGCCTAATAGTCAGGGCCAGCAGCATACAAAGCAGAATCTAGGAGACAGAACTGAAATCAAGGAGCATAGAAGTCAGGATAGTCATATACAGGCAGAGGGTCGGAATCAGGAACACAAGTGAGGGCTTACTCACAGCTGGCAGGACTGTGACCAAAATGCTTAAGCATCTATCCTAGGGGGTAGACGCCTAATATAGTAAGTGCAAGAACCGTATTGGAGCAGGACCAGCAATGGAAGCACTCTTTAAGGAAGCTGGGTGGGAGTATGCACAAGCCCTATGGGAAGAAGCCTGGGAGCGAGCAGAGGAGAGGCATGCAGAGTGTGGATGACAGGGATGCCTGAAAGCAGCAGCAGGTGAGAGAGGTGAGCAGCAGCGGCGCACTGAGACACATGTCCATTGTATACCCTTTAGCTGTGGGACAGGGGTCAGCAAGGGTGCTCGGGTTGTAATAAAGTAAAAATGGTTGAAATTCATTGTGTTTTATACACATTTTTAAATAATTCTGAAAGTATAGTGTGTGAAGGAGCCTTGAAACTGATTATACCTATGAATATTCTGAAACTATATTCCTAGTTTAGGGATTTTATCTCATCTACCAAATATTCCAGGTTCTAGAAGAAACTGGTATTCTATACCATCTTTTAGTTAGGACAAAAATGTGGTGGCCTGGACAGCACCTCTATATGTCTTGACCTGATGGACCTATAATGCTTCACAGATGGTGATAGTCATCAGATGAGAGCATGCATGGAATAAAGGCTGGGGAGCCAGGTGGGCCCCCAGAACTAATAACAGTGGAAGTGAAAAGATGCAGCGTCCGACAGGTCGTATTGTGCTTGAGAAAGGAGCCGTGAGAGCCCTGAAACGCGTTGCACTACTTTGTCCTGTTCAATAACACTCCACTTCTTCAAGTCACCACTGGCAAGTCTCTTCACCTCATTTCAGAAGTTATTGCCCTCGACCATACCCACGTATGGCCTTCTGACAAAGTGTTCTCTCCTGAGGTTACCCTGAACGCAGGAATTTTTTCTCTCTTTTCACTTCCACCTTCTTTTAGTTAGGGATGGCAAAATATATCCAGTCCACCAAAAATATTGTTCATCACCTACTATACTAAAACCCTTTTCAGAGATCTATCCAATAGCTCAACCACTTCTCACATAAGGACTGGCAATAGAATACAAGTACATTTAGTGTTTCTGTCTGTCAGGTGTTTCTGGAGCAGATCAAAGATCTGAAAGACAATAGCAGAATAGTGATTTCTAGCAAGATCTTGCCTGCACACATAGACTTCCCAGGAGTAGACCCAAAAGCTGAGTTAATGCAACAATGTGCAATAAGCTATCAACAAAGCTTGTAGTAGTCAGTGGTTGCTGGCACTCTGAAGAGAATGTCATGGACTAGCAAGGCATATCAGTGGGAGCATAGAGACAGCTGGATGAGAGTGGCCAGCAAGATGGGGAGGTTTATCAGCAGGAATATGGAGGTAGCTTAAAAAGAGTATTACAGGCAGCAGTGACTGGAACTCTGAAGTTGTACTCATGGACTAGCAAGGCATATCACTTGGAGTGTAGAGACAGCAGGTGCAAAGTTCAAAGACAACAACAAGATGAGAGGCAAACAAAGTCAGTACTGGCAAGTCATCGAGAAATCTAGAAATGCAAGGGATACTGGAAAATCTTAAGTTTAAATTTGTAACATCCTTCCACTTTCCTTATTGCATAACATTTGAACCTCCCATAACATTCATCTATATCAGAGCTGGATCTTTCTTTACCGCTACTGAGAGGATGCTGAAACAAGATCGGTATTATAGGTGAATATGACAAGACTGTTCTTGTCTTCCCTTATTAAATTTGTACTCCCACCATTATACTACTCCCTTTTTACCTAATTAATTTACCCCTCTTTTAACTTTTGCATTTCCTTTGTAGCAAAAGGAGCCCACCAGAACTTTATTGTATGTTCAGACTGTTATTGCAAATTAGGTCATGTTAATCCATCATTTATATTTTGGAGTTCTGTCTTAATAGTTTTATGGAGCAACTAAGTACCCAGGGATGGAAAGTTTTATTCTGATGATCAGACAAAGACTGTGCAAGAGCTAAATGATACCATTTACTTAAACAATTTAATTTCTGTTAAAAAGTTCATGTTATTAATTGTGCAACCGTAGTTAAAAAATAAGTCCTTCCATGCTTGACAGATGGTGGTAGATGTGGTATGATGGGGGTGTTGGTGGCATACATGCTGCATTTTGGTACAGAGATGTCCAGTTTCAGTTTTCTAGCACAAATTTTCTTCAACTTACTTCCTATTTTCTTTTCTCGTTATCAACTCCTTGACAGCCTCTCAAAATTATTCATTTTGATGCCATATTGAGATCTAATGTATATTGAGATAAATCACATTTGCTTTCATTGGATAACAGCCTGAAGATCCTAGCAATGGTGACATTGGGGTGACCCATACTGATTCCTTTAAAGGGGTTGTCCCGCGCCGAAACGTTTTTTTTTTTTTTTCAATAGCCCCCCTGTTCGGCGCGAGACAAACCCGATGCAGGCATAAAAAAAACAGACGGTCCAGTACTTACCCGAATCCCCGCGCTCCAGCGACTTCTGACTTACCTTGTGAAGATGGCCGCCGGGATCTTCACCCTCGGTGGACCGCAGGTCTTCTGTGCGGTCCATTGCCGATTCCAGCCTCCTGATTGGCTGGAATTGGCACACGTGACGGGGCGGAGCTACAAGGAGCCGCTCTCCGGCACGAGCGGCCCCATTCAGAAGGGAGAAGACCGGACTGCGCAAGCGCGTCTAATCCGGCGATTAGACGCTGAAAATTAGACGGCACCATGGAGACGGGGACGCCAGCAACGGAGCAGGTAAGTGAATAACGTCTGTATGGCTCATAATTAATGCACAATGTACATTACAAAGTGCATTAATATGGCCATACAGAAGTGCTTACCCCCACTTTGTTTTGCGGGACAACCCCTTTAAGTATCTGACAATTGTAACTATGTCTACTTAAGACATAAGTAGATAAGATCTGTTCATAAAACTTAAATGATTACTAACTTTTCAAACAGCCTCTGCTAATATGATAGCAAATGTGAAAAATGGCAGAGCTGCTATTTCCATTATTTACCTAAAATGCCTTTTGTTTCCTGTAAAATCACACTGGCCACTAGGGATCTAGTGCAGTCCTACATGATAATGCGGTACTATGCAGTCCTACATGATAATGTCAAGTTTGTATGTGTGTTACAGACAGTTAGAAACCAGGCTCTGCAGTTCACAGTGCCCCAGTATATAGAACACAACACAGCAGCAGGCTCCCCCCCAGCCCGGAGAGGATTAATACCTAGGTATATACCTTGACAAATTCAGAATGTCCCATCTATCACTGGTATTTGTTCAATTGAAAAACTTGATTTTTAGTGTGATTTTGGACATTGGCACTCAAGAATATTATAGCTTGAGTGGGTACAAAGACGGACAACCAAGTTAATAAATGGAATGGGCGGACTACAATGCTCAGAGATATTATCAAAATTGGAGTTATTTAGAAAAAAGACGGCTGAGGGGTGACCTAATAATAGAGTTGAGTGAACATACTCTGCTGAGCTTGATACTCTTTCGAGCATTAGCGTACTCGATGGTGCTCGTTACTCGAATGAGCATCAAATTGTGTTCAACCCCGCCCCAGTTTTTGGCTCCTCCCCACTGTGACGTGACTGTTTTGGCCCCTACCTGCCGAGAGAGAGAGAACACGAACCAAGAAAAAAAAAAAAAAGCTCGGGACCCGGCGTCCCACATACTAAAATGCTTGAGTCTCCCATTGTAGTCAATGGGGTTCGCTACTCGAGTAGAGCTTTCAAACTTTACAAAAAGTCGACTGTCATTATGGAGTCGGGAAGGAATGTCTTTCTCCAAATGAGCTAAATTAGCTTCTGCTTCATGGTTTTTTTGTTGTCTTTCTCTGGACCAACAAGGAAAGGGGGGGGGGGGGGGAATAAAACAGGCTAAACTAAATTGACATAGTCGTTATTCAGCCTAACATACAATGTTACTATGTTGTGTGGAAGCTAGAGGCAGTAAAGGGTACTAGAGCCTCCATACAAGGGGTCAGTTTTCTGCAATAAATGGTCCTTTTGCTCTGATATTGTAATCACTTTCTTTTATCAACATTACAATCAAACATATAAAATGTCATTAGATTCTGACAACTCATTCAGGGGAGGTATTATATTTTTTACAATGAGTGTATATCAGGTGGTTCTGATAAGTCCTTGGCTTTGCGATTCCCATTTATTTTCACATCAATGAAAATTATGTCACTTGAAAACTCAATCATTGCAATACTTTGTGAGCATGCTTCATGTGCAAATCTTATGTTATGCAGTTTTGAAGACAACATGGTGCAGTCTGCAGTAGATTTCACTGTAAGGGCGCCTACCCACTTGCATTTGCGATTTTCGTGTGTGAAAAACGCAGCGTTTTCCGCACGTTTTTCACGCCTTTTTCGCGCCTTTTCCGTTAATTTCCATTGATATTCATGTATTCACTGAAAAAGCCAAAAATACCTGAAAGTCTGCAAAGCAGACACGGTCGCCATAGGCACGATCGCCATAAGGCAGGCACAATCGCCACCGGCACAATCGCCGTAGGGCAGGCGCAATGGCCTTAAGCCCTGAAGATATGTAGTCAGCCAGACAATAATGTGTGGAGGAGCAGCTTGTTCCTGGCAGGCTAATATGCAGTCACCCACTCAACCCAGCCCAGATTGGGGAGGAGTGACTGCATATACTAATTGCCTGCACATGTGAACGATACCAAAGATGCCAGCCATAGATGGATGGTGACCCACCATACAGGATATCAACCCTGGCTGATATGACAGCGGGTTGCCCTGTATCTCCAAGGTGGGCCACACTGGCTGACATCTTGGGCTCCCCCACCAACTAGCAAACTACATACAAAAGTACTAATGCATACTGATAAAATGCGGGTGTTGGTACTGCATTTTGGCCAAAACGCATAGGCTGACGGACCGCGTCGAGGTCACACCGCTTCCGTCAGTACCTACGCTAACTCACAATAAATTACATAAAATCACAGAGCTGAGGAAAAAGAAAAAAAACACATATTCACTGAAAAAGCCAAAAATACCTGAAAGTCTGCAAAGCAGTGGGTGACTGCATATTAGCCTGCCAGGAACAAGCTGCTCCTCCACACATTATTGTCTGGCTGACTACATATTTTCAGGGCTTAAGGCCATTGCGCCTGCCCTACGGCGATTGTGCCGGTGGCGATTGTGCCTGCCTTATGGCGATCGTGCCTATGGCGACCGTGTCTGCTTTGCAGACTTTCAGGTATTTTTGGCTTTTTCAGTGAATATGTGTTTTTTTCTTTTTCCTCACCTCTGTGATTTTCCATTGACATTCAAGGGTGCATTAAGAGAAAAATAAGGACACATATGCAACTGACAGTTCCTATGTGAAAAATTGCAACGGACCGAAAAAAAAAACGCAAATGGACAAGAACACATTCTATACTAATTGCTCTTCAGAAAAAACGCAAAACGCAAAGGAAAAAAAATCGCAAGTGGGTAGGCGCCCTAAGGCCTCGGTCAGACGGGCATTTTTTGCCATGATTTGCGGATCGCATGACGGATGCGCATCCGCAAATCGCGTGACCGGGGGCGAAAAATCACCGGAAAAATCTGCACGTAGCTGCGTTTATTGTTGCAGCAAAACGCCCATATGACCTGAGTAAAATCGCTATGCGCATCAAAATGCACATGAATCTTAGACCAGCCGGAACTTTGTTTTTCGGAACTTTTTCGCACCTTTTTCGCTGTGCACATCAAAATGCGCATGAATCTTATATTGGCCGGACCTTTTTTTTCCGGAACTTTTTTGCACCTAATCATGCTGCAGCCCACTACCAGGTGTTATAAATAGCTGCTAATGAGGCCTGTTCTTCATTCTGCTTCTGGTTCTTCCTGGGTGTGCGTGACATTACTGGAGTTGGAGAGATGTCGTCGCCAGATGATATTTTCTTTACCTGGTTGATGATGCATCTATCTAGGCTTTCTGCTCACCTGCCAGAGGATGTGTCTGGCTACCTTGCTAGTGACCAACCTAGGGCTAGCGATAGTCCTGGGCCGGTCAGGAGGAGGAGGACTAGGAGGTACTGGGTGCATCCGCTGGTGGAGCTGCGGGATCGTATTGGGATGTATCACTCCCTGTACGCGGACCTGAGGCAGTACCCGGACAGGTTCACTGCCTTTTGTCGTTTGTCGGTCAGCATGTTCGATAAACTTCTGGAGGTGGTGCGTGCCGGGATTACGCACAGAGATACCAACATGCGTGACAGTATCTCTGCTTAGGAAAGACACTGCATGGCTGTGAGAAAATTGCTGTGATATTGCATCGCTGCACTGCATGATATTCCTGGGATTTTCTCGCAGCAATACAGCGTTTTTTTTAAGTGCTAAAAATTCGCAACAAACGCTACAAAATCACGTGGCTTTGTAGCATCTGCTACTGTCAAAGCTGCACCGCATCGCATGCAAGCCACGTTTTTGTGCGAGGCGATGCAACAGAGGAAGGCTCCATAGAGAAACATGGGCTACCAAACCTAGCGTGTCATGGGCATATCGCCGGACAGGCGAGGTTTGTGTGTCGTTTGGGAGTATGCTACAAAACATCTCATGTGTGAAGGAACCCATAGAAAACCACAGGCTTCTAATATATGCATTTTGTAGGATTGTAGCAATGCTCCAAAAGCACGCCACTTTGTCGCCCGTGTGAAGGAGCCCTTATGTTTGCAGTATTTTTGGTAAAATGATGCATTTCTATATATAGAATATTCATGTCATGTAGCAAAGTTCTAACCTTTTTTTTTTCCTCTTCTCCCACAGATTTCTGGCTACTGGGAATTCCTATGCTTCGCAGCATTCGCAGTTCTTGATTGGCCGCTCTACCATTGGGGGAATCGTCAGGGAGACCTGTGACGTCCTTTGGCAGTGTCTTGTACCTTTGGTGATGGCTCCTCCCTCTCGTCAAGATTGGCTGGACGTCGCCGAAGGATTTATGAGCACTGTGCAGTTCCCAAACTGCATTGGGGCGTTGGACGGGAAGCACATTTGTGTCCTGAAGCCACCCAACTCGGGGTCTCAATATTTCAACTATAGGCAGTTATTTTAGGTGGTCCTCCTTGTTGTTGCTGACAGTAACTATCGATTCCTGCTGGTTGATATTGGGGCCTTTGGAAGTGCTGCTGATGCTCGCATTTTCTGCACATCCAGAATGGGTAGGCGGATGAGGGAACAGCAGCTTTCTATTCCTGCGTCTGAGGCCCTTCCTGGCTCGTCAGGTACAGCAGCCCCATTTGTCTTTGTGGTGGATCAGGCATTTGGCCTGTCTAATAATGTCATGTGGCCCTTTGCTCGCAGAAACATTGACACCAGGAGGCAGGTCTTTAATTACCGCCTAACACGTGCCCGGCGTTATGTGGAGTGTGCATTTGGTATTCTCGCTAATCGTTGGCGAGTCTTACTAAGTACCATTCAGCTGGCTCCTGAGAACGAGTCAGCGGTAATTAGGGCCTGTGTGGTTCTACATAATTTCTGCCTTCGACATGATACAGTTTTGAATGTTCCACAGCCTTTACCCACAGCTTTTGGGGCAAAGTTTTGGAGGAGGCTGTGCAGCATGGTAGGCTAGCACTATCTGCTGTCCTCGTCAGGGACCTCTTCACGGAGTATTTCCTATCTCCACAGGGAGCACTTCCGTGGCAGTTGGAACATGCTCGAGGAAGTCGATGAGCTGGTTTCTCAAGATTGTATATATATATTTTTTTGAGCTGGCTGTGCCTCTTTTTTTAGGTAGGTGATTATTGGCGCATTCTCTTAGTTAGAGACTCGCAAGTAACGAGGATCCTTGACGTGGATTGCGAGCTTGGACTAACTTGCCCACCTTTAGCTCAATATAGGAAAAGGCCTTTCAAAATGAGGCACTCTTTTAAAACTGTTAGCTGAAGTAGTGCAATGTAGTAAACTAATACCTCGTTTGGGGCCCTTAGCCAAGGGAACCCGTAAACGGATTTTTGTGTTTTCATTTGTTGAGTGGGGGGGGGGGGGCTTAAGGCTGCAAATGTGTTCCTGTACAGATTATAGACTACAAACACCTAAGGGCTCAGTCACAGGGGTGCATCGGGACCCGCACCCCGGCGCCAATGCGACCGTGTGACTGAGAAGACTTACCTGAAGATGGCCATCTCTCTCCAGCGCTGATGAAATAACACATGACCGACAATTAAGCCGGGCACAGGTTCTTTCTCCTGGCACTGCAGAGAGACGTCCGTGTTCAGGTACGGCCGTCTACTGGCTGCAGTAACACAGGTGCCGATGCGCCCATGTGACTGAGCCCGTTAACTGTGTATTTTCTCTAACTATTGTCGCATGTCCCACTATGTGAAATATGTTAGAAATGAGTATTGAGGGTTGAAATGCTGTCCGTGACATGCAAGAAAAACCACTCAATGCAGCCTGTAACCATGGATCTCTGCTGGACCCTTTGTACCATCCAAGAGAAGTGATAAAACCTACCGCAAGAGTTCCAAGTTAGAGCCATGAGTTGCCTACGAGCATACTATGTGTGTTTACTAGTCTTAAGTCTTGATTACCTTGTGCATGTGACCACTAAGATTAATTATTAAAGAAATCAATACACATGGTTGTTTGGACTTTTTTGTAAAACACTTTTACTTTGTAAAAAAAGGTTTTCAGCCAACATGGCTTAAAATTGTTGAAAAGTCTTGTGACTGAGCCAACATGGCTCAAAAATGTCATTTCTGGGAAGTCGCGAAACAAGGCTGTAATGATGATGGTCCAGCTGGCAGGATGGGCAACCACGGACCCTTTGGCACCCCCACAAACAGGTTCAGTTTTGGGAAAGGTCCAAGGGCGATGGTGTGGATTGGGACTGTGGGGAGCTTGCCTGCCGGGGGAGCTACCTAGTTTCCATTGTCGGGAAGTGATGCACTCCCCACTGATGGAGGTTGGCCAGCCTTTCCCGGACTCCGTCTAAGCCACGCTGCAGAAAATCTATCTGCAGGTGGCATAGATGGATTTTCTGGAAGTACCAGCCCACCCTCTCATCAGGGGGGACATCTCTCCACACTGTGACAAAAGAGAAAGACAAGCGATCAGGCATGTGTAAATGTGTTGCTTTGTCTCCTAGTCTGTGTTCACATTTATGTAGCCTACTCTGAAGAATGTGTGTACTACCAAAAATGTGAGAAAAATGTGATCATGATGTTAGTGTGTGTAGGTCCAAGTGTGTCGTCCTTACCTGTCACAGGGCGGCCAGGGTCCATGCTGGGTCGCTCCACCTCCACCAGGGGCTGTGGGGACATCAGGGAAGGCAGGCTCCATGGGGACCCCTCTGCCGATGTTGTTGCTGATGCAGGGGGTTCTGGAGCTGACAATAAAAAAAAATGATTTTTATTAAATTTGGAGGGTACATCAAAGGGTGACTACCAACGCCCTTTTTTTTCACTCCCTGCAAAAGTAGCACAATTGTCTCATCGGCAGGGGGCTATGGGACTTGTCATGTTAAAATGGAGTTAGCGCAAATTCGCAATGTAGCGCGATCTTGAGATTTAGCGCCCTTGCCATTTTAATCTGACAATTCCCATAGCCCCCAGCAGAAAAAAAAGGGAATTTTGCATTTTGAAAAAAAAAAAGGAGTGGGTATTCACCCAAAATCTGAGTTAGGTGTCACACACACTTGCAATGTTTTTGTGGGGTTACCAGATTGACAATGTGACATTTCAGGTTCCAAAAATGGAACGGCCGCCACAGCGTTGTTGTTGCATTGCGTTGTAAACATTAGAAAGTCCCATTGACAATTGCGTGAGGGCTTGGTCACAGTGTTTTTGTGTCCGATCTGCACCCGCGCTGGCGAGATGCAGATCTATAGATCCAATGCATCACAATGGGAGGTTGCACATGTCAGTTTTTTAGGAGGATATGCGATAAATTAGAGGACACAACGATTTGCAGAATGCGCCTATCTGCGTTCGGCAAAGCGATGTGTTCTATATATGCACTCAATGTGGCCGGCGGCAGCAGCGCCAACCACATTGAGAACATATACTAAAGATCGTTCTCCTCTGCCACAGCTGTAACAGCTGTGGCAGAGAAGAACAATGTTGGGCCATTGAATTCTATGGAGCCGGCAATACAGCCGGCTCCATTGAAAGCAATGGGCTGCCGGCAAGCGCAGGATGAATTTTCGGGGAAGGATGTAAAATAAAAGCCCTTCCCTGAAAATCATCCGGCAAATGTGTGGAATTTTGGGAAAAAAGGATACTCACTAGAGATGAGTGAACGTACTCGTCCGAGCTTGATACTCGTTCGAGTATTAGCATGTTCGAGATGCTCGTTACTCGAGACGAGCACCACGCGATGTTCGAGTTACTTTCACTTTCATCTCTGAGACGTTAGCGCGCTTTTCTGGCCAATAGAAAGACAGGGAAGGCATTACAACTTCCCCCTGCGAAGTTCAAGCCCTATACCACCCCCCTGCAGTGAGTGGCTGGCGAGATCAGGTGTCACCCGAGTATATAAATCGGCCCCTCCCGCGGCTCGCCACAGATGCATTCTGACAGAGATCAGGGACAGTGCTGCTGGTGCCGGAGCTGCTATAGGGAGAGCGTTAGGAGTTATTTTAGGCTTCAAGAACCCCAACGGTCCTTCTTAGGGCCACATCTCACCGTGTGCAGTAGTGTGGAGGCTGCTTTTTGCAGTGTTGCACTTTTTTTTTTTGGTATATCGGCCGTGCAGAGCATTGCGTCCTGCAGTAATTTTACATTGCCCAGGGCCAGTAGTGGTGAGGCAGGGACAGAAGACATATTTAGTGTATATAGGCAGTGGGCCTTTCCAAAAACATTTGGGAAAAAAAATCTATTTGGGCTGCCTGTGACCGTCCTCAGTGTACTGGGTCTCTGCTGGGGGTAGTTATCCTAATTCATATGCAGCCAGCTAAGTGTTACAGCAGGCTTGCGCAAAATTCTTTCCTGTATCTGTGTTGCCTCTTACATCACCGCTGTATTCCTGTCCACAAGTGTACTGGGTCTCTGCTGGGGGTAGTTGTCCTAATTCATACGCAGCCAGCTAAGTGTTACAGCAGGCTTGCGCAAAATTCTTTCCTGTATCTGTGTTGCCTCTTACATCACCGCTGTATTCCTGTCCACAAGTGTACTGGGTCTCTGCTGGGGGTAGTTGTCCTAATTCATACGCAGCCAGCTAAGTGTTACAGCAGGCTTGCGCAAAATTCTTTCCTGCCTCTGTGTTGCCTCTTACATCACCGCTGTATTCCTGTCCACAAGTGTACTGGATCTCTGCTGGGGGTAGTTGTCCTAATTCATACGCAGCCAGCTAAGTGTTACAGCAGGCTTGCGCAAAATTCTTTCCTGCCTCTGTGTTTCCTCTTACATCACCACTGTATTCCTGTCCACAAGTGTACTGGGTCTCTGCTGGGCGTAGTTGTCCTAATTTATACGCAGCCAGCTAAGTGTTACAGCAGGCTTGTGCAAAATTCTTTCCTGCCTCTGTGTTGCCTCTTACATCACCGCTGTATTCCTGTTCACAGTGAAACAGTCTGCAGTAATTTTACATTGTCCAGGACCAGTAGTGATGAGGCAGGGACAGAAGACATATTTAGTGTATATAGGCAGTGGGCCTTTCCAAAAACATTTGGGAAAAAAAAATCTATTTGGGCTGCCTGTGACCGTCCTCTGTGTACTGGGTCTCTGCTGGGGATAATTGTCCTAATTCATACGCAGCCAGCTAAGCGTTACAGCAGGCTTGCGCAAAATTCTTTCCTGCCTCTGCTGTTCGTTCCGTAAGCGAAGTCAGCCTCCAACCACAGGCCAATAAGCGGCACATTAAATTACAGCGTTCTGTTTCTGCACTACTCGTAATACACCATGCTGAGGGGTAGGGGTAGGCCTAGAGGACGTGGACGCGGGCGAGGACCCGGAGGCCCAAGTCAGGGTGTGGGCACAGGCCGAGCTCCTGATCCAGGTGTATCGCAGCCGACTGCTGCGGGATTAGGAGAGAGGCACGTTTCTGGCATCCCCACATTCATCTCACAATTAATGGGTCCACGCGGTAGACCTTTATTAGAAAATGAGCAGTGTGAGCAGGTCCTGTCGTGGATGGCAGAAAATGCATCCAGCAATCTATCGACCACCCAGAGTTCTGCGCCATCCACTGCTGCAACTCTGAATTCTCTGGCTGCTGCTCCTCCTTCCTCCCAGCCTCCTCACTCCATTACAATGACACATTCTGAGGAGCATGCAGACTCCCAGGAACTGTTCCCGGGTCCTTGCCCAGAATGGCCAGCAATGGTTCCTCTCCCACCGGAGGAGTTTGTCGTGACCGATGCCCAACCTTTGGAAAATTCCCGGGGTCCGGGGGATGAGGCTGGGGACTTCTGGCAACTGTCTCAAGAGCTTTCAGTGGGTGAGGAGGACGATGACGATGAGACACAGTTGTCTATCACTCAGGTAGTAGTAATTGGAGTAAGTCCGAGGGAGGAGCGCACAGAGGATTCGGAGGAAGAGCAGCAGGACGATGAGGTGACTGACCCCACCTGGTTTGCTACGCCTACTGAGGACAGGTCTTCAGAGGGGGAGGCAAGTGCTGCAGCAGGGCAGGTTGGAAGAGGCAGTGCGGTGGCTAGGGGTAGAGGCAGGGCCAGACCGAATAATCCACCAACTGTTTCCAAAGCGCCCCCTTGCGCTATGCCACTCTGCAGAGGCCGAGGTGCTCAAAGGTCTAGCAGTTTTTCACTGAGAGTGCAGACGACCGACGAACAGTGGTGTGCAACCTTTGTCGCGCCAAGATCAGCCGGGGAGCCACCACCACCAGCCTCACCACCACCAGCATGCGCAGGCATATGATGGCCAAGCACCCCACAAGGTGGGACGAAGGCTGTTCACCGCCTCCGGTTTGCACCGCTGCCTCTCCCCCTGTGCCCCAACCTGCCACTGAGATCCAACCCCCCTCTCAGGGCACAGGCACTACCGTCTCCTGGCCTGCACCCACACCCTCACCTCCACTGTCCTCGACCCCATCCACCAATGTCTGTCAGCGCACCGTCCAGCCGTCGCTAGTGCAAGTGTTGGAGCGCAAGCGCAAGTACGCCGCCACGCACCCGCACGCTCAAGCGTTAAACGTGCACATAGCCAAATTTATCAGCCTGGAGATGCTGCCGTATAGGGTTGTGGAAACGGAGGCTTTCAAAGGTATGATGGCGGCGGCTGCCCCGTGCTACTCAGTTCCCAGTCGCCACTACTTTTCCCGATGTGCCGTCCCAGCCCTGCACGACCACGTCTCCCGCAACATTGTACGCGCCCTCACCAACGCGGTTACTGCCAAGGTCCACTTAACAACGGACACGTGGACAAGCAAAGGCGGGCAGGGCCACTATATCTCCATGACGGCACATTGGGTGAATTTAGTGGAGGCTGGGACAGAGTCAGAGCCTGGGACCGCTCACATCCTACCCACCCCCAGAATTGCGGGTCCCAGCTCGGTGCTGGTATCTGCGGCAGTGTATGCTTCCTCCACTAAACCACCCTCCTCCTCCTCCTCCTCCTACGTAACCTCTGTCTCGCAATCAAGATGTGTCAGCAGCAGCACGTCGCCAGCAGTCGGTGTCGCGCGGCGTGGCAGCACAGCGGTGGGCAAGCGTCAGCAGGCCGTGCTGAAACTACTCAGCTTAGGAGAGAAGAGGCACACGGCCCATGAACTGCTGCAGGGTCTGACAGAGCAGACCGACCGCTGGCTTGCGCCGCTGAGCCTCCAACCGGGCATGGTCGTGTGTGACAACGGCCGTAACCTGGTGGCGGCTCTGCAGCTCGGCAGCCTCACGCACGTGCCATGCCTGGCCCACGTCTTTAATTTGGTGTTTCAGTGCTTTCTGAAAAGCTACCCACGCTTGTCAGACCTGCTCGGAAAGGTGCGCCGGGTCAGTGCACATTTCGGCAAGTCCAACACGGACGCTGCCACCCTGCGGACCCTGCAGCATCGGTTTAATCTGCCAGTGCACCGACTGCTGTGCGACGTGCCCACACGGTGGAACTCTACGCTCCACATGTTGGCCAGGCTCTATGAGCAGTGTAGAGCTATAGTGGAATACCAACTCCAACATGGGCGGCGCAGTGGGAGTCAGCCTCCTCAATTCTTTACAGAAGAGTGGGCCTGGTTGGCAGACATCTGCCAGGTCCTTGGAAACTTTGAGGAGTCTACCCAGATGGTGAGCGGCAATGCTGCAATCATTAGCGTCACCATTCCTCTGCTATACCTCTTGAGAAGTTCCCCGCAAAGCATAAAGGCAGACGCTTTGCACTCGGAAACAGAGGCGGGGGAAGACAGTATGTCGCTGGATAGTCAGAGCACCCTCCTGTCTATATCTCAGCGCGTTGAGGAGGAGGAGCATGAGGAGGATGAGGAGGAGGGGGAAGAGACAGCTTGGCCCATTGCTGAGGGTACCCATGCTGCTTGCCAGTCATCCTTTCCGCGTGTATGGCCTGAGGAGGAGGAGGATCCTGAAAGTGATCTTCCTAGTGCGGACAGCCATGTGTTGCGTACAGGTACCCTGGTACACATGGCTGATTTCATGTTAGGATGCCTTTCTCGTGACCCTCGCGTTACACGCATTCTGGCCACTATGGATTACTGGGTGTACACACTGCTCGACCCACGGTATAAAGAGAACCTTTCCACTCTCATACCCGAAGAGGAAAGGGGTTCGAGAGTGATGCTATACCACAGGACCCTGGCGGACAAGCTGATGGTAAAATTCCCATCCGACAGCGCTAGTGGCCGAATGCGCAGTTCCGAGGGCCAGGTAGCAGGGGAGGCGCAGAGATCAGGCAGCATGTACAGCACAGGCAGGGGAACACTCTCTAAGGCCTTTGACAGCTTTCTGGCTCCCCAGAAAGGGTGTTTAGTGCGGCTGGGGTAATCATCACGGATAAGCGTACCCGCCTGTCAACCGACAGTGCCGACAGGCTTACACTCATCAAGATGAACAAAGCCTGGATTTCCCCAGACTTCTCTTCTCCACCAGCGGACAGCAGCGATACCTAAACAATACGTGGCTGCACCCGCGGATGGAAGCATTGTTCTCTATCACCATCAAAAACGTAGACCTTTTAGCTTCATCAATCTGTGTCTAATATTCCTCCTCCTCCTCCTGCTCCTCCTCCTGAAACCTGACGTAATCACGCCGAACGGGCAATTTTTCTTAGGCCCACAAGGCTCAGTCATATCATTTTTGTAAACAATTTTTATACGTTTCAATGCTCAGTAAAGCGTTGAAACTTTCACCTGAACCAATTTTTATTTTAACTGGGCTGCCTCCAGGCCTAGTTACAAATTAAGCCACATTAACCAAAGCGATTAATGGGTTTCACCTGCCCTCTTGGTTGGGCATGGGCAATTTTTCTGAGGTACATTAGTACTGTTGGTACACCAATTTTTTGGGGCCCTCGCCTACAGTGTAATCCAATTAATTTTTTCCCCATCTGCATTAAAGCTGACGTTACATCAGCTGTGCTGGGCACTGCAATGGGATATATTTATGTACCGCCGGTGGGTTCCAGGGAGCCACCCATGATGTGGGTCCACAGGGAGTTGTAACTGCATGTGTCTACTTCTAAAGAACCCCAGTCTGACTGGGGCATGCAGTGTGGGCCGAAGCCCACCTGCATTAAACATGACGTTACCTCAGCTGTGATGGGCAATGCAATGGGATATATTTATGTACCGCCGGTGGCTTCCTGGCACCCACCCATGCTGTGGGTCCACAGGGAGTTGTACCTGCCTGTGTCTATGAATTAAAAACCCCGGTCAGGTTGGGGCATGCAGTGTGGGCCGAAGCCCACCTGCATTTAATCTGACGTTAGCTCTGCTGTCCAGGGCACTGCAATGAGATGTGGACATTTATGTACAGCCGGTGGGTTCCAGGGTGCCACCCATGCTGTGGGTGCACACGGAATTCCCATTGCGGAGTTGTACCTGCCTGTGACTATTTATAAAAAACCGCGGTCTGACTGGGGCATGCAGACACCTTGACAGAATGAATAGTGTGTGGCACATAGGTTCCCCATTGCTATGCCCACGTGTGCAGCTCCTGATGGCGGTGGCACTGGATTATATTTCTCATTGCTTCTGTACAGCATTGTGGGCTATCGCCCCGCCCCTTTGAAAGTGGGTCGCTGCCTAGCCGTGCCAACCCTCTGCAATGTGTGCCTGCGGTTCCTCCTCATGGCAGACGCACTTATAAATAGACATGAGGGTGGTGTGGCATGAGGGCAGCTGAAGGCTGCGCAGGGACACTTTGGTGTGCGCTGTGGACACTGCATCGTGCGCGGAGGGGGGTGGGCTTGGGCAGCATGTAACCCAGGAGAAGTAGCAGCGGAGTGTCATGCAGGCAGTGATTGTGCTTTGTTGGAGGTAGTGTGGTGCTTAGCTAAGGTATGCATTGCTAATGAGGGCTTTTCAGAAGTAAAAGTTGTTGGGAGGGGGGAGGGGCCCACTCTTGCTGCTATTGTGGCTTAATAGTGGGACCTGTGAACTTGAGTTGCAGCCCAACATGTAGCCCCTCGCCTGCCCTATCTGTTGCTGTGTCGTTCCCATCACTTTCTTGAATTGCCTAGATTTTCACAAATGAAAACCTTAGCGAGCATCGGCGATATACAAAAATGCTCGGGTCACCCATTGACTTCAATGGGGTTCGTTACTCGAAACGAAGCCTCGAGCATCGCGAAAATTTCGTCCCGAGTAACGAGCACCCGAGCATTTTGGTGCTCGCTCATCTCTAGTGCTTTCCATTATGCTTTTTATTAATATTTTTGGTGACATTATATTTTTTTACTTGCAGTTTTCTGACATTTCTTTCATGTCCTATGAAGAAGCCTATGGAAAAATGCAAGAAAAAACATCATACCTAGAGCATGCTGTGCTTTGGAAAAAAAAGTCACTGACCCAAAAAGCGGAAAAACGCCAAAGCATGACAAACAAAATGTATTGTTGCTGAGCATTTAATGTTACACCTTAGACTTTCCTGTAACATCTGGGTGCAGGGATTTTTGGGACATAAAGTGCATGTGAAGACATCAGGAAAACGCCACAAAAAGTGCTGTGTTTTTCTGAAGAACAGTATGTGTAAAAGCACCCAAAAGACGTGTTCTCATGCTGTATCTCATGTTCCAGTTTCTATTCTTTGGCTCTGGAGGATGTTCTGCTCGGCTGGAGCTTAATGATTGATCCTAGCTAATTACATGGTATTCTTGTACTGTAAAATTGCTTGCCCTTCTAACATTTAGATGTCAGGAAACTTTAAATAATTTTGTTAGGGCTAACCTACTTGTTCAAACATGACCCCCTTAATATATTTCCAGATCATTTGTAAAAGTCAAAGACAACTTCCAAACAACACTCCCCACAATGCTATGCGCCTCATTTAAATACATTAATAAAGGGGTTGTGCTGGAGGCTAACTCATCGCTGCTCCATACGGAATATGAAGAGGATGTAACTGTCAGTTATTTAAAGAAACATCAATCATTGTGTCATCAGAACGTTTCATGTCTATTCAGAACGAAAATTACGTAAGATTGAAAAATCTTATCTTAGTTGAATTACTGAAAATTGATAATAGTAATAAATAGTAATAAGCCAAACGTTACATGCTTTCTTTTCAGAAATACATAGTCACATTTAGCACAATAATCCACTGGATCTGTTAGAATATGTCTGTGAGATAAACATATAAGAGGCAAATAAGGCATGTATTTTCTAAAGATATTATTATTAGAGATGAGCGAGCATACTCATCCGAGCTTGATGCTCGATCGAGTATTAGGGTGCTCCAGATGCTCGTTACTCGAGACGAGCACCACGCGGCACTCGTCTCGATTAAACGAGCACTGACCATTGAATTCAATGGAGCCGGCAATACAGCCGGCTCCATTGAAAGCAATGGGCTGCCGGCGAGCGCGGGATGAATTGTCGGGAAGGGCTTAAATATATAAGCCCTTCCCTGCAATTCATCCAGAAATGTGTAAAAATAAAAAATATATATATACTTACCTGGTCCCGGCAGACGGAGTTCAGCGCGGCCAGCTGGCAGTTCTCCTGAACTGCTCTGAACAGCTGTGAGTAGTAGCCTGACCAATCAGAGGCAGATCTCACTCACACACCCATTCATGAATTCATGAATGGGTGTGTGAGTGAGGGATGCCTCTGATTGGTCAGGCTGTGACCAATTAGAGGCAGCTCATTCAGCAGGTGGGGATTTTAAATCCCTGGCTGCTGAATACTACTCACAGCTGTTCAGAGCAGTTCAGGAGAACTGCCGCTGGCCTCGCTGAACTCCGTCTGCCGGGACAAGGTGAGTATATATTTTTTTTTTATTTTTACACATTTCTGGATGAATTGCAGGGAAGGGCTTATATATTTAACCCCTTCCCAACAATTCATCCCGCGATCGCCGGCAGCCCATTGCTTTCAATGGAGCCGGCTGTATTGCCAGCTCCATTGAGTTCAATGGGCTAACATTGTTCTCCCAGTACAAGGTGAGTATATATTTTTTTTTATTTTTACACATTTTTGGATGAATTGCAGGGAAGGGCTTATATATTTAAGCCCTTCCCGACAATTCATCCCGCGCTCGCCGGCAGCCCATTGCTTTCAATGGAGCCGGCTGTATTCCCGTCTCCATTGAATTCAATGGGCTAACATCGTTCTTCTCTGCCTCAGCTGTTACAGCTGTGGCAGAGGAGAACGATCTTTACGCTGACAGTGGGGGGGGGGGGGTCTCACTCTTACCACTATTGTGGCTTAATAGTGGGACCTGGGTACTTGAGATGCAGCCCAACATGTAGCCCCTCGCCTGCCCTATCCATTTCTGTGTCGTTCCCATCACTTTCTTGAATTTCCCAGGTTTTCACAAATGAAAACCTTAGTGAGCATCGGTGATATACAAAAATGCTCGAGTTGCCCATTGACTTCATTGGGGTTCGTTACTCGAAAAGAACTCTCGAGCATCACTGAAAGTTCAACTCGAGTGACGAGCACCCGAGCATTTTGGTGCTCGCTCATCTCTAATTATTATATAATTGCAATATTGTATTACTTTTATGTTTGATTACTCTTATCAGTTGCAGGTGACTGCAGTGCAGTCCTGGGCCTTCAGTTCAACTCTGACCAGGGACAAAATCTGCATGCAGTTTGTACATTCCCTCCGTATTGTGGCCGGTGCTAGGATTTACAGGCAGCTTACATTCATTGCAATGAGACCACAGCCTGTTTCTATGAGTTCACACATGAAAATTATGTGTGAAAATTGCACATTGCTCCAATAGTAAAATTAGAAAATCGCATCACACTCACATGAAATTTGTATATATGTGAGAGTGCTATGCAATTTTTTTCATCAATAAGGACTAAACGGCAAATCTTAAATAGACTTGTCCAAACAAGACATTCTGCGAGAATAATCACCTGTTAAATATATCCAATTTAAAATAATGTTTTTCTTCATGTGCAATTTCTGTGCAACTTGCAACTCCCAGAAATTATAGTGGTGAATACTACCTAGAGTGATTCCAAGTGAGCAGAATATTTCCACTACATCGACTGAAACACACTGAAAATTCTACACCAAAAGATGCATGTAGACATGAGGCTGTTGGAGCAGAACTCCTCTGCTGCAAGTCAGGCTGCATCGTCCAGTGTGTCTACAAAGGGTAAAAGAAGAGATAACAGGGAAAAGGGGGTTGCAACATTCACAACCACATTTTTGTATTGTGCCAATAAAGGTAAAATGGAAAATGAAATAAAGTTGAAGTAGATTTTGATTGGAAATTTCCTAGTTTTAATTGCCGAATTCCATGTAGTGCAAAGCATGCCTGTGGTGACAAACCCTGTGTAGTCCCATCCTGCAGTCACATGCTCTTCCATCTTCCCTA
Organism: Eleutherodactylus coqui; assembly: GCF_035609145.1. Classification (NCBI taxonomy): domain Eukaryota; kingdom Metazoa; phylum Chordata; class Amphibia; order Anura; family Eleutherodactylidae; genus Eleutherodactylus; species Eleutherodactylus coqui. The sequence continues at coordinate 1,521,052 of NC_089845.1, read as the reverse complement.
TGGTTACAAATAGAGATCAGCGAGGACCAAAATGCTCGGGTGCTCGTTGCTCAAGTCGAGCTTTCCGCGATGCTCGAGAGTTCGTTTCGAGTAACGAACCCCATTGAAGTCAATAGGCGACTCGAGCATTTTTGTACATGACCGATGCTCGGTAAGTTTTCATTTGTGAAAATCTGGAAAATCTACGAAAGTGATGGAAATGACACAGAAACGGATAGGGCAGGCGAGGGGCAACATGCAGGGCTGCATCTCATGTTCCCAGGTCTCACTATTAAGCCACAATAGTGGCAAGAGTGCCCCCCCCCCCCCCCTAACAATTTTTACTTCGGACAAACCCTCATTAGCAAGGCACACCTTAGCTAAGCACCACACTAACTTCAACCAAGCACAAGCACTGCCTGCGGGACATACCGCTGCCTCTTTTCCTGGGTTAAATGCTGCCCAACCCCCCCCCCCCCCCCCGTACGACCCTGCGTCCGCAGCGCATGCAAAAGTGTCCATGCACAGCCTTCAGCTGCCCTCATGCTACACGCTGGCTTCATAGCCACACCACCCTCATATCTATTTATAAGTGTGTCTACCATGAGGAGGAACCTGTGGCAAGTCTATGTACACCCACAGCATGGGTGGCTAGCAGGAACCCACAGACGGTACAGAAAGAAATCCCATTGCAGTGCCCCGGATAGCTGTGGTTACGTGAGAGAAAATAGATGTTGGCCTCGGCCCATCGGGGGGGGGGGGGGGGGGGGCAGATAGGTAGAACACCGTGATGTGAAGACTTACTGCACCCATAGTATACACAGACCCCGGTAATATTCCTGTAGCAAAGGTATAAGCTGACCCTAGTAACAGTTATGTTGCAGAAGTCTAGGGAAACCCCAGTAACATTTCTGTAGTAACAGTACAGACAGACACCAGTACCATTTCTGTAGCAGAAGTATAGGCAGACCCCTGTAACATTTACGTGCCAGAAGTATAGGCAGACCCCAGTAACATTTTAGTAGCAGAAGTATACGCAGACCCCGTAGTAACATTTATGTAGCAGCAGTATTGCCAGACTCCTGTAACATTTCTGCAGCAGCAGTATAGACAGACCCCTGTAACATTTGTGTAGCAGCAGTATATGCAGACCCCTGTAACATTTCAGTAGCAGCAGTATAGGCAGAGCCCAGTATTTGTAACATTTCAGTAGTAACAGTATAGACAGACCCCAGTAACATTTCTGTAGTAACAGTATAGGCAGACCCCTGTAACATTTGTGTTGCAACAGTAGAGGCAGACCCCAGCACCATTTCTGTAGTAGAAGTATAGGCAGACCCCAGTAACATTTCTGTAGTAACAGTATAGGCAGACCCCTGTAACGCTTCTGTAGCAGCAGTATAGGCAGACCCCTGTTACATTTCTGTAGCAGCAGTATAAGCAGACCCCTGAAACTATTATGTAGCAGAAGCATAGGCAGACCCCAGTAACATTTTTGTAGCAGCAGTATAGGCAGACCCCAGTACCATTTCTGTAGAAGTAAAGGCCGACCCCAGTAACATGTCTGTCGCCGCAGTATAAGCTGACCCCTGAAACATTTAAGTAGCAGGAGCATAGGCAGACCCCAGTACCATTTTTGTAGCAGCAGTATACGCAGACCAGTAACATTTCTGTACTGACAGTATAGACTGATGCCAGTAACATTTCTGTAGCAGAAGTATAGGCAGACCCCAGTAACATCCTTGTGGCAGCAATTTAAGCAGTCCCCTGTAACATTTACGTGGCAGAAGTATAGGCAGACTCCTGTAACATGTAAGTGGCAGCAGTATAGGCAGACCCCAGTAACATGTAAGTGGCAGCAGTATAGGCAGACCCCTGTAACTTTCTTGTAGCAGAAGTATAGGCAGGCAGACCCCAGCAAAATTTCTGTAGTAATAGTATAGGCCAACCTCTGAAACACTGGGATACCATGAGCGTAGGCAAAGGCCGGAAAAATTAGTTGGATAAGAGTGTAGGCGTGGGCCCCAAAAATAAGTGTACCAAGAGTACAAGTGTACCTCTGAAAAATTTATGAACCGAGAGGGCAGATGAAACCCATAAACATTTTTTTAAAGATACAGCTCACAGTTGCTTCATTTGTAACAGAGCCTGTAGGCAGCCCTGTTGAAAAAATTGGTTCATGTTACAGTCTCAATACTTTTGAAACTTAGAAAAATTGTAAAAACATTGGTAGATGTAGATGAGCCTTTTGGGCTGCAAAAAAATTGGCCGTTCAGCGCGATGACATGTTGTTTCTGGAGGAGGAGTAGCACGAGGAGGACTAATGTCAGAGACAGATTGACAAAGATAAATGCCCCGTTTTCCCGGTGACAGAGAAGAGTGCTTTTATCTGCGGTTGCAGTGAAAAGATTCTTTAGGTTCCGCTGCTCTCCGTTGGTGGAGAAAAGAAGTCTGGGGAAATCCAGGCTTTGTTCATCTTTATGAGTGTAAATATGTTGGCACTGGCAGTTGACAGGCGGGTACGCTTGTCCGTGATGATTCCCCCAGCTGCACTAAACACCCTCTCTGACAAGACGCTAGCGGCAGGGCAAGCAAGCACCTCCAGGGCATACAGCGCAAGTTCGTGCCACGTGTCCAGCTTTGACACCCAATAGTTGTATGGGGCAGAGGCATCATGGAGGACGGTGGTACGATCGGCTACGTACTCCCTCACCATCTTTTTACAGTGCTCCCTCCGACTCAGCCTTGACTGGGGAGTGGTGACGCAGTCTTGCTTCAGAGCCATAAAGCTGGCAAAGGCCTTGGAGAGTGTTCCCCTGTCTGCGCTGAACATGCTGCCTGATCTCCGCGCCTCCCCTGCTACTTGGCCCTTGGAACTGCGCCTTCTGCCGCTAGCGCTGTCAGATGGGAAGTTTACCATCAGTTTGTCCACCAGGCCCCTGTGGTATTGCATCACTCTCGAACCCCTTTCCTCTTCGGGAATGAGGGTGGAAACGTTCTCCTTATACTGGGGGTCGAGAAGGGTGTACACCCAGTAATCCATAGTGGCCAGAATGCGTCTAACGCGAGGGTCACGAGAAAGGCAGCCTAACATGAAGTCAACCATGTGTGCCAGGGTACCAGTATGCAACACATCGCTGTCCTCACCAGGAAGATCACTTTCAGGATCCTCCTCCTCCTCCACAGGCAATACATGCTGAACAGATGAGAGGCAAGCAGCATGGGTACCCTCTGCAGTGGACCCAGCTGTCTCTTCCCCCTCCTCCTCCTCCTCCTCCTCCAAAACGCACAGAAATATAGACATGAGGGTGCTCTGACTATCCAGCGACATACTCTCTTCCCCCGTCTCCTGTTCCGACCGCAAAGCGTCAGACTTTATGCTTTGCAGCGAACATATCAGCAGGCATAACAGAGGAATGGTGACGCTAATGAATGCAGCATCGCCGCTCACCATCTGGGTAGACTCCTCAAAGTTTCCAAGGATCTGGCAGATATCTGCCATCCAGGCCCACTCCTCGGTAAAGAATTGAGGAGGCTGACTCCCACTTTGCCGCCTGAGTTGGAGTTGGTAATCCACTATTGCTCTACGCTGCTCATACAGCCGGGACAACATGTGAAGCGTAGAGTTCCACCGTGTGGACACTTCGCGAAGCAGTCGGTGCTCTGGCAGATTAAACCAATGTTGCAGGGTCCTCAGGGTGGCAGTGTCCATGGTGGACTTGCGGAAATGTGTGCAGACGCGGCGCACCTTGCCGACCAGGTCAGATAAGTGCGGGTAGTTTTTCAGAAACCGCTGAACCACCAGATTTAAGACGTGGGCCAGGCATGGCACGTGTGTGAGGCTGGCAAGTTGCAGAGCCGCCACCAGGTTTCGACCGTTGTCATACATTTCTTAATTGAGAGGTAGAGGTTGCGTAGGAGGAGAAGGAGGGGAAGGGTTAAGAAGAGGTGGCATAGACCGCCACAGATACCAGAACCGAGGAAGGACCCACAATTCTGGGTGTGGGTAGGCCGTGTGCGGTCCCAGGCTCTGACTCATTCCTAGCCTCCACCAAATTCACCCAATGTGCCATCAGGGAGATATAGTGACCCTGCCCGCCAGTACTTGTCCACTTCTCCGTGGTTAAGTGGACTTTCCCAGTAACCGCGTTGGTGTGGGCCCAATTGATGTTGCGGGAGACGTGCTGGTGTAGGGCTGGGACGGCACACTGGGAAAAATAGTGGCAAAAAACACTGGGGACCGAGTTGCATGGGACCGCCAGCGCCATCATGTTTTTGAAAACCTCCGTTTCCACAAGCCTGTACGGCAGCATCTCCAGGCTGATCAATTTTGCAATGTGCACGTTTAAAGCTTGAGCGTGCGGGTGCGTGGCGGGGTATTTGCACTTGCGCTCCAGCACTTGCGACAGCTGGACGCTGCACTGTGAGACATTGCTGGATGGGGCCGAGGACAGCGGAGGTGAGGGTGTGGGTGCAGGCCGGGAGGCGCTCGTGCCTGTGCCCTGAGAGGGGGGTTGGATCTGAGTGGCAGGTTGGGGCACAGGGGGAGAGGCAGTGGTGCGACCCAGAGCCGGTGAACAGTCTTCGTCCCACATTGTGAGGGGGTTGGCCATCATATGCCTGCGCATGCTGGTGGTGGCGAGGCTGGTACTGGTGGCTCCCCGGCTGATCTTGGCGTGACACAGGTTGCACACCACTGTTCGTCGGTCATTCGCGCTCTCACTGAAAAACATCCACATCTTTGAGGACCTAGGCCTCTGCAGTGTGGCTTGGCACGAGGGGGTGCTTTGGGAAACAGTTATGGGAGTCTTCGCTCTGGCCCTGCCTCTACCCCTGGCCACCCCACTGCCTCTTCCAACCTGTCCTGCTGCTGCACTTGCCTCCCCCTCTGAAGACCTCTCCTCAGTTGGCTTAGTGAACCAGGTGGGGTCAGTCACCTCATCGTCCAGCGGCTCTTCCTCCGAATCCTCTGTGCGCTGCTCCCTCGGACTTATTGCCCTTACTACTACCTCACAGATAGACAACTGTGTCTCATCATCATCGCCCTCCTCACCCACTGAAAGCTCTTGAGACAGTTGCCGGAAGTCCCCAGCCTCATCACCCGGACCACGGGAACTTTCTAAAGGTTGGGCATCGGTCACGACAAACTCCTCAGGTGAGAGAGGAACCAATTTTTCCCAGTCAAGGCAGGGGCCCGAGAACAGTTCCTGGGAGTCTATCTGCTCATCAGAATGTGTCATTTTCAGGGAGTGAGGAGGCTGGGAGGAAGGAGGAGCAACAGCGGACGGCGTAGAAGACTGGGTGGTCGATACATTGCTGGATGCATTTTCTGCCATCCACGACAGGACCTGCTCACACTGCTCTGTTTGTAATAAAGGTCTACCACGTGGACCCAAAAATTGTGATAAGAAGCTGGGGACCCCAGAAACTTGCCTCTCTCCTAATCCCGCAGCAGTCGGCTGCGATTCACCATGACCAGGAACTCGGCCTGTGCCCACACTCTCACTTAGACCCCCGCGTCCTCGCCCGCGTCCACGTCCTCTAGCCCTACCCCCACCCCTCAGCATCATGTATTAAGAATAGAGCAGCCACTGAGCAGTGTGAATAAATATGGAATTATTGGCGTACACTTTCACGCTGACAGCGGTTATGTAACGCTAACTCCAGGCAGAAACAAAGAATAAGGAAGGCTGCAAACAGGCCTAGCCGGGCAGTAGTGGTTTACTACAACTCCCAGCAGCCAGGCAGTAAAATGCATATGGTCACAGGTAGCCCAAAGAAGAAGTTTAAAAAAATGTTTTTGAAGAGGAGTACAGGCTATATAGCGTGTATATGACTTTACCTCTATCAGGGGCTGTCGCCGCACATTGTGCGTGAAGTTGACGGCACACACAGAGCGGTGTAAAAAATTATGGAAATATTGGCGTCCAGTTGGAGGTTGACAGCAGTTATGTAACGCAAACTGCAGTCAGAAAAAAATTATACGCAAGGCTGCAGAAAGGCCTAGCTGGGTAGTAGTGAGGCACTACAACTCCCAGCAGCCAGGCAGTAAAATGCACACGGTCACAGGTAGCCCTAAGAAGGAGCTTTTTTGGGGTTCTTGTAGACAGGATTCTACACTACCACTGCCCCTGCCTCACCAGTACTGCCCCTATACTTTGTATAATTGACTGCAGACTGAGAACGGTATAGCCTGCACAGCCCGAGATGAAAAAAAAAAATTTGTGCAAAACTGCTCCCAGCAGCCACAACAGTAATGCACACGGTCAGATGTGGCCCTTAGAAGGACCGTTGGGGTTCTTGAAGGCGCCAACACTCTCACTATAGCACCAGCAGCACCCTCCCTAATCTCTGCCAGCATGTGTCTGAGGCGAGCCGCAGGCGGGGCTGCTTTAAATACTCAGCGGTCACTTGATCTCACCAGCCACTCACTGTACGGGGGTGGGATAGGGCTGGCACATCACAGGAGGAAGTGGTAATGCCTTCCCTGCATGTCTATTGGCCAGAAAATGTCGCTAAACATGCAGGGAAGGAAATGAAATTGACTCAAGTACCGAGTGGTGCTTGTCTCGAGTAACGAGCATCTCGAACACCCTAATACTTGAGCGAGCATCAAGCTCGGACGAGTGTGCTCGCTCATCTCTACTGACAAACTCTATGCAGTGCCATCCCACATTTACACACTCTTCTATAGTCCTTACAGTGACAAACCCTGCATAGTCCCATCACGCAGTCACTATCTTTCATCGTCCCTACAATGACAAACCCTGTGTAGTCCCATCCCACAGTCACCCCCTACTATCATCCCTATGGTGCCAAAGATCGTGTAGTGCCATCAAGCAGTCAAACACTCTTCCATCATCCCTACGGTCACAAACCCCGTGTAGTGTCATCCAGCTGCCACACGCTCTTATATAGTCTCTATGGTGACAAACCCTGCATATTCTCATCCCACAGTTACTCTCTTCCATCATCCATACAATGATAGAGATGAGCGAGCATACTCGTCCGAGCTTGATACTCGTTCGAGTATTAGGGTGTTCGAGATGCTCGTTACTCGAGACGAGCACCACGCGGTACTCGTCTCGATTAAACGAGCACTGACCATTGAATTCAATGGAGCCGGCAATACAGCTGGCTCCATTGAAAGCAATGGGCTGCCGGCGTACGCGGGATGAATTTTCGGGAAGGGCTTAAATATATAAGCCCTTGGTCCTTGGACAGGACCGGTGGTGCGGGCACGAAGACCCCGAGAGCCGCCAGTCCTGACACTTTCTTCTCCCCATGGTGAACCACTAAGCGGCACCTGCGCTGAGAGTGTGATACTGTGGCAGCTCTAGGAATCCCCCTGTTGTGTGGCTATGCCCTCCCATCTCCCCTGGTAGAGCCCTTGCGCTGTGACTTACAAAGCCACAAAACATCTCCCCCTGGCCATCTGCTCCCTCACAGCTCCCTCCGCAGACATGTCTGTGCTGCTGTGCCGCCTCTCAGCTCTGTCACAGACACCGACTCTCTGCTGCTGTGGCTGCTGACAGTTCACTCCCCCGCTCAGTGTCTGCCGCCGCTGCCAGTGACGCTGGCTCTCTGCTGCTGTGGCTGCTGACAAATGGGAAGAGAGGGACTAACTCCCATAATCTCTTCGTGTTAGCTCATCATTCTTAGATTGTGTTTCCCCAAGTTAGCATTATGGCTCCACGGAAGTGTATTAAATCGCCTGACAGTTTCTGTTTCATTTGTGGTGAATATACAATGTTGAAGCAACAGCTGAATATTACAGACTTTGTGAAAAAAAAGTCTACTTCGCATACTTCGGACTAAAACTTGGGGATCAACTTGGGGTACCTCATAAAGTGTGCAAACAGTGTGTTGAGGACCTCCGAAATTGGTTCAAGGGTAAGAAAAACGCTTTCTGTTATGGGATTCCTATGGTATGGCGAGAGCAAAACAACCATAGTGACGACTGTTACTTTTGTTCATGCGATGTTAAAGGGTATAATTCCAAGGTGTGTTGGTTGGACCAAACATTAGAAGGCTTGTAGCTGATCAAGAGTTTGTCAATACCTTGACAGATTTTCAAAAAGAAAGGTGGATTGCATTTAAAGAAGTCGTAGAGAAATTTTTAGGCAATAAAAAAGTTCCTGACTACAAAGATAGGAGGGAAAATGGAGCATTCCAATGATGGCAGACTACTGTTGGATGCGTCAGAGAGACATTCCAGATGCTACTCACAAGCGTAAATGTACCAGGAGGAACCTCACAGGGAAAAAGAGACAATTTTAGTGTGTTTTAGTGCTCATTTCAGTTCAAAAATTATTCTCATGTAAAATGTATTTATTTATTTTATTTATTTATTTATTTTATAAATCTCTTTTCATTTATTTTGAGGTATTGCCTTATTTAACATAGATAACTGAATGGTCAGGAAACATAATGTACTATGACAAAACGGAGGTCATTTTCAGATTCAGCGTACCGAAAAATATAAAGATAATGTGGAATAACCAAAACAGCTCCTAAATTTTTTTTTGCAGACCTGTGTTATAGAAGACTAATAAGACCTACTGGAAAGTTACTTTATTTTGCTATATTTTAAATGTACTGGAACAATAAAAAGTAATATTTTGCTAGCTTTCACAGAAACCTGGATGCAGCAGTTTGACACTGTCTTCCCTGCTGCATTGTCTTGCAGTTCTCTCATACCACAAGAGCGGAAAATAGCCGTGGTGGAGGAGTAGGTGCTCTTCTCTCCCCGCAATGCACCTTCCAGGTCATCCCCTTGATTCGAGGTACATGTCTTATGACTTTTTCATCCGCTGTCCATGCGAGTAGCAGTTATCTACTACCTCCCAGGTCCTCATCGTCTGTTTCTGGATCACTTTACCACCTCTCCTGCAAAATCCCAAACCTTATCCTAGGAGCCTTTAACATCCCCACCGAAGACCCTATCTCCCCATCTGACTCTCAGCTTCTATTGCTCACCTCCTCCCTTGGTCTCTCCCAACTCACTGCTTCTGTCACTCCTAGGGATGGCAATACTCTGGATCTGGTCTTCTTCCTTCATCTCTGCTCTGCTTCCAACTTCACTAACTCCCCTCTCCTGCTCTCAGAGCATAATCTCCTCTCTTTCTCTGTCAAGCTCCATAGCATCTCTCCAGACCCTCCTTCATACCGTACATACAGGAACCTTCAGGTTGTTAACACCAATAACTTTGCTGACTCCCTACAGTTCTCTCTGACCCCTGTTTCTCTCCTCTCCTGCCCCAACCTGGCTTCCACACATTACAACACCACTCTCAAACATGCCCTGGATGAAGCATCACCCCCGTGACCCAAACCATCTGGTTTCAATCCCCAACCTCCAGAACACAAAAGGCAACTGCCGGGGCCGGAGAGAACAGCCGGATGGCTCTTCTAGGTCAGTATATATATAAAATTTACTTTTTTTTACAGCTAGCCTTAATTTTCAGGGAAGGGCTTATATTTCAAGCCTCTCCCCAAAAATCATCGCTGCGGGGATTGCCTGCAACCCACTGCTTTCAATGGGGCCACAACAGGACTTCTGCCACAGCAAGGACCATGGGAATAAAGGAATCATCTGCCATAGCTGTCACAGCTGTGGCAGAAGTCTGCGATGCACTCCCTATGTTTTCAATGGGGCTGCTGCCGGCGCCATTGAAAACATTGAGCAATATCACAGATTTTTTTCTGTGCGCTGCAAGACTTAAGGAAAAAAAAGGCAAATGAGTATGAAATCATTGAAAATCATTGGTTTCATAATCATCACTCTCGCATCGCAAGAAAAAATATTGCTAATGTGTAGGCACCTCAAACTGAACCTCTCAAAAACTGACCAATCCTGTTTCCGCCCTCTACTAACCGACCTCATCCTGACATCTCCATCTCAGTATGTGGCACCACCAAACTCCCAGACAGCACGCCAGGTGGCCCGAACATGTCAGCTGCACCTCAAGAATATCGCAAGAATCTGCCCTTTCTCACCGTGGACATGCTAAAAACGCTCACTGTTGCCCTCATCAAATCTTGGCTTGATTACTGCAACCCACTGCCTGTCAAATACAGAATTCAATTTAAACTCACCGTTCTCATCCACAAAGCCCTCCACAGCACCACGCCCCCTACATTGCTTCCCTCATCTCAATTCACTATCCAGGCCGCACCCTCCCCTCTGCTAACAAAATCTGATTAAGTGCCCCTTTAATTCGAACCTCTCATTCCCACCTCCAAGACTTCTCTAGAGCTGCACCAGTCTTCTGGAACGAGCTAACCAAAACTATCGGGCAATCACTGGCACAAAATTTCAGGCGTGCTCTAAAAATGTACCTCTTCAGGGAAGCATACCATATCCCCTAAGCCAAACCCCCCAGTACTCCGCCTGATAACATGCTCCCTGTCCTACAGACTGCAATCCCTGATAGCCATAACCAACCGCCCCCTGCAGTCATACCAATTCAGCCACTATACGACCCAATTTGACTTTTGTCTTTGTGTATAGTACCAAATAATCGCCATATCATGCTCATCTCCAGCCCCTTTACCTTCTGTATCACCCCATTATTTGTAGTATGTAAGCTCGTTGGAGCCCCGCACCCCTACTGTTTCCATCAACTGATTACTTCATGTAACCATGGTTTTGTTTTTATTCTCCCTGTCTTGTAAGGCTGGGTTCCCACAGGACGTATTCTCGGCGGAAATCTTGCGGTTTTGCCGCAGCGAAAAACTGCGAGATTTCCACTGGGAAAGTGCAGCTTCATAACACGCGGCATTTAGTCACGGGTTTTGGAGCGGCTTGGCTGCATGCTTTTCCACAACGGAAAAGCGCTAGCTAATGCCGGTGTTGGAAACATTTTCAGTTACCAATTAGAGTCTTGATTAGACACAAGTTGAAGCGTAAGGCATTTTTAATATGTATATAGTCAGTCAGTCATAAATCTCATAAATTGGAAAAGCTAATGGGTCCCAACTCGATTATTCAATTCTAAGCGCAAAAGAATTAGAGTCCAAATTTAATGTACGCAATTTAATTCTCTCACTTCCTGATGTCATAAAAACTTGAAATTTGGCACGAGCATTGATTATGTCATAAATAGGAAAAGTTAATGGATCCCAACTCGATTATTCAATTCTAAGCGCAAAACAATTATCGCCCAAATTTTACGTACGTAATCTAATTCTCTCACTTCCCGATGTCATAGAAACTTGAAAATTGGCACGAGCATTAATTATGTCATAAATGGGAAAAGTTAATGGGTCCCAAGTCGATCATTCAATTCTAAGCGCAAAAGAATTAGTGTCAAAATTTTACGTATGTAATCTAATTCTTTCACTTCCTGATGTCATAGAAATTTGAAATTTGGCTTGAGCATTGATTATGTCATGAATAGAAAAAGCTAATGGGTCCCCACTTGATCATTCAATTCTAAGCGCAAAATAATTAGCGTCCAAATTTTACGTACGTAATCTAATTCTCTCACTTCCTGATGTCATAGAAACCGGAAATTTGGCACGAGCATTGATTATGTCATAAATAGGAAAAGCTAATATGTCCCAACTCGATCATTCAATTCTAGTGCAAAATAATTAGCATCCAAATTTTACGTATGGAATCAAATTCTCTCACTTAAAATTTGACACTAACATTGATTATTATGTCATAAATAGGGAAAGCTAATGGGTCCCAACTCGGTTATTCAATTCTAAGAGCAAAAGAATTAGCGTCCAAATTTTACGTACGTAATCTAATTCTCTCACTTCCTGATGTCATAGAAATTTGAAAGTTAGCGTGAGCATTGATTATGTCATAAATAGGAAAAGCCAATGGGTCCCCACTCGATCATTCAATTCTAAGCGCAAATGAATTAGCGTCCAAATTTTATGTATGTATTCTAATTCTCTCACTTCCTGATGTGATAAAAACTTGAAATATGGCACGAGCATTGATTATGTCATAAATGGGAAAAGTCAACGGGTCAAAAGTTAATCATTCAATTCTAAGCGCTAAAGAATTAGCGTCCAAATGTTACGTACGTAATCTAATTCTCTCACTTCCTGATGTCATAAAAACTTGAAATTTGGCACGATTATGTCATAAATAGGAAAGTTAATGGGTCCCAGCTCGGTCATTCAATTCTAAGCGCAAAAGAATTAGCGTCCAAATTTGACCTACGTAATCTAATTCTCTCATTTCCCGATGTCATAGAAACTTGAAATTTGGCACGAGCATTAATTATGTCATGAATGGGTAAAGTTGGTCATTCAATTCTAAGCGCAAAAGAATTGGAGTCCAAATTTTACGTACGTAATCTAATTCTCTCACTTCCCGATGTCATAGAAACTTGAAATTTGGCATGAGCATTGATTATGTCATAAATAGGAAAAGCTAATGGGTCCCAACTCGATTATTCAATTCTTAGCGCAAAAGAATTAGCGTCCAAATTTTACGTGCGGAATGTAATTTTTTCACTTCCTGATGTCGTTTTATATAAAGGAAACGTTGCATGGTTACCTCCACTGGGTATTTCCTGGGTATTGCAAAGAACGATGCAAAATGGTGAACATAGTTTTTTCCTCGCTATCTCTAAAGTAATCACGACTTCATAAGATAAACACCAGATAAACACCAGTACCAAATTAACTCGGGCGAAGCCGGGTATATCAGCTAGTCTATATATATATATATATATATATATATATATATATATACAGAGACTGTACGTATACACAGCTAACATTTGCCAGCTATCCAAAAAGAAAATTGTCTACTGCTTTATGGTCATTCCTGCTTATATGTAATTAAAAGTCCTCCCCCTCCCATCAAGTGAAAACTGCTGGGCTGACAATTCAACTCATCATCCACATATTGAAGTTAGCCTTACAATGGAATAAGATAAGGGGTCTAAAGGTTGTTTCTTCTTACACACTAACCTTACCACGAACCATCTCCTCATCATAAAAAGCTTTATTGAAGAAAGTCAGTGGCTTACAGACTAAATACACATTAGGAAAACTAATAAATGATCTCATATGGTATAATATTGCATTTGATCTATATATCTATAAAATTATTCCAACAGCCGGCTTTGCCGTGACGGATTGTCCGTTCCGTGTGGAAGAGATTTTTGACACATCTCATCCACATGGCTGGCTCATCCTGGGATTTGCGGCCACAAGTGGATTTGCCGCAAGTTGATTTCCGCAGCAAATCCGCCCTGTGTGAATCCAGCCTAAGCGCCGTGGAATATTAGCTATATAAATAAAGATTAATAATATTATTATTAATACTGTCTGAGAAGATATTTGTAGCCTTTAAGAATATTGCTTCATCAGAGGAATAGATTCAATTACATAAGGATCAATAAAATCGTTTACGTTGATGTTAACAAGTAAAGTTACAATATTTTGGGCTAAAGCGATACATTTCACAGAACATTTCACTGACCTATTGAGAACCAGTTTTTGTAACATGACAACATAAACATAGACTGTGTTTATATATCAGAAATCTGGAAGAAAAAGTGAAAACAACTGACTTATTTTTCAGCATTAGAAGAAGAACATTTCAGGTATTTCAGCTCTGCCAGTTGCAGCCGTGAAGCTTGTGAAGTCTGCCATTTCGACACCAGAGGGAGCATGCACAACTGGAAAAGAAAATGAAGCAAATTAACCCAAGACCTTCATGCTGCAGAAGAAGATGTCTAATGTATGTCTCACTCACAAGGATCACAATCCAATCACGCTGCTTGTATTCTATATTTCCAGAGGTAAATCATTTTATTATGTGTAACAGTTCTCCTGAAATGTCCAACAATGTGCATGTCTGGGATTTACATCTCCTACCCACATTTAGTGGTTTTAGGCTAGTTGTCCTACAAACTCTAAGGGCTCCTTCACATGGGCGCAGGCACATTTGTGTGTGTACCTTAGCACTGCAATTTGCCAAACGAACAATGCTGTTTTGCGCGCGTATCAGTGTATTTTACTGTACTTTTTCTGACCGCAGGGTATGTTCATGTTTATTTCCATGTGGCAAATAGGATGCACCACTTGAAATGGCTAATTAAAGGGGTTGTTCCGTGATAGCAAGTGGGGTTAAGCACTTCTGTATGGCCATATTAATGCACTTTGTAATATACATCGTGCATTAAATATGAGCCATACAGAAGTTATACACTTACCCCTCCGGTGTTGGCGTCCCCGTCTCCATGGCGCCGACCGAAGCCTTCTTCTGCCAGGATTAGACGCGCTTGCGCTATCTGCCCTCTTCTGTCCGGCTCCGGTGTGCTCGCGCTGCAGAGGCCGGAGCACCAGAGGGGTAAGTGTATAACTTCTATATAGCCAATATTTAATGCACGATGTATATTACAAAGTGCATTAATATGGCCATACAGAAGTGCTGAACCCCACTTGCTTTCGCGAGACAACCCCTTTAATTTCAGATATGTTCATTGCCAGCGGAATTACACAGGGAATTACACATCTCCTTGCATATTATGTGTGCAATTGTGACTTCTATGGGGACCCAAAGAAACTTAGATCATGCTGTGTTTTTTTTTTTTTTGCTTGACTGAAATGTGTTGCAAAATAGGGAAATGTGAATGAACCCAGTGGAATCAATGGCTTCTATTCTCTACGTATTGCTCACATACATTTTGTGTGCACTAATAAGCCCTAATCCAATAAATCCTGATCCCTAATGCAATAAATGCAATTGTGTGGTTATCACAAAGAGATCAATGAGCTGAATCCTAGAAAGCTGCAAACAATGTGTGTACTTCCATGATGTTTTGACGAAGCTTCAATATGTAATACGTTTGTACATTTCAGGCATTCGAGTGCAGCTCACCGAGCACTACTAACACTCAGCCTTTTACGCTAATTGCTGGGCTGCATCTGCGCTTGCAACTGCAGCCCAGCAATTATATTGGTAATTTTATCGGTAAATTGTAAGCGCTTCTATAATCGCACCCTTAGGTCCTACGGGTGCTCTCACACTGGTAAAATGTGAACACAACACATGGGTCTAAATTGGAAAATGCTTTCATTCTGCTGGCAAATCTGCATCAAAGTCTCCATTAAGTAATGAAAGATGGATGGATGGCTGAATGGCTAGCTGGATGTATGGATGGATGATAATTAGATGGATGGATGTATAAATAGATGAATAGATATGACATAGAAACAAAGATAGATAGATAGATAGATAGATAGATAGATAGATAGATAGATAGATAGATAGATAGATAGATAGATAGATAGATAGATAGATAGATAGGAGATAGATAGATAGGAGATAGGAGATAGATAATAGATAGATAGATAGATAGATATATAGATAGATAGAGAGATAGATAGATATGAGAGAGAGAGAGATAGATAGATAGATAGATAGATAGATAGATAGATAGATAGATAGATAGATATGAGATAGATAGATAGGAGATAGATAGATAGATAGATAGATAGATAGATAGATAGATAGATAGATAGATAGATAGATAGATAGATATGGGATAGAGGATAGATAGATAGATAGATAGATAGATAGATAGATAGATAGATAGATAGATAGATAGATAGATAGATAGATAGATAGATAGATAGATAGATATGAGATAGATATGCAGTCGATATATATGATATGAATAGATGTTAAATAGATAGATAGATTTTAAAAGATATATATATATATATATATATATATATATATATATATGAAATATATTGATATGATATAGATGATAAATAGATATAGATATAAATAGATAAACAGAGATAGATATGAGATAGTCAGATAGATAAATGGATAGATATGATTTCAATAGATGGGTGTGAGATAGATAGACAGAAATATAGGTATGAGATAGATAGATAGATAGAAGATAGATAGATAGATAGATAGATATTAGACAGATAGAAAGAAAGATAGATACATATGAGATATGATGTGATAGATACAAGAGAGATACATATGATAGATAGATGTTAGATAGATAGATAGATAGATAGATAGATAGATAGATAGATAGATAGATAGGTAGATAGATAGATAGGAGATAGATAGATAGATAGATAGATAGATATGAGATAGATAGATTGATAGATAGGTAGATAGATAGATAGATAGATAGATATGAGATAGATAGATAGATAGATAGATAGATAGGTAGATAGATAGATAGGAGATAGATATATATGAGATAGATAGATAGATAGATAGATAGGAGATAGATATGAGATAGATAGATAGATAGGAGATAGATAGATAGATAGATAGATAGATAGATAGATAGATAGATAGATAGATAGATAGATATGGGATAGAGGATAGATAGATAGATAGATAGATAGGAGATAGATAGATAGATAGATATGAGATAGAGGATAGATAGATAGATAGATAGATAGATAGATAGATAGATAGATAGATAGATAGGAGATAGATAGATAGATAGATAGATAGATAGATATGAGATAGATATGCAGTCGATATATATGATATGAATAGATGTTAAATAGATAGATAGATTTTAAAAGATATATATATATATATATATATATATATATATATATATATGAAATACATTGATATGATATAGATGATAAATAGATATAGATATAAATAGATAAACAGAGATAGATATGAGATAGTCAGATAGATAAATGGATAGATATGATTTCAATAGATGGGTGTGAGATAGATAGACAGAAATATAGGTATGAGATAGATAGATAGATAGATAGAAGATAGATAGATAGATAGATATATATTAGACAGATAGAAAGAAAGATAGATACATATGAGATATGATGTGATAGATACAAGAGAGATACATATGATAGATAGATGTTAGATAGATAGATAGATAGATAGATAGGTAGATAGATAGATAGGAGATAGATAGATAGATAGATATGAGATAGATAGATTGATAGATAGGTAGATAGATAGATAGGATATAGATAGATAAATAGATAGATAGATAGATAGATAGATAGATATGAGATAGATAGATAGATAGATAGATAGATAGATAGATAGGTAGATAGATAGATAGGAGATAGATAGATAGATAGATATGAGATAGATAGATAGATAGATAGATAGATAGATAGATAGATAGATAGATAGATAGATAGATAGAGATAAGAGATAGAAAGATAGATGGATAAATGCGATATAGATAGATAGAAGTTAGATAGAAAGATATGAGAGATAGATAAAAATTAGGTAGACCGATAAATAGATTGATAGATATGATATAGATAGTTATAAGATAGATAGATACATAGATATGCAATAGATAAGTAGATATAAGATAAATAGATAGATATACACATAGATATGAGATACATATGCAGTAGATAGATATGATATAAATAGATATTAAATAGATATTAGATAGATATGAGGATGAGATAGATAGATAGATAGATAGGAGATAGATAGATAGATAGATAATGAGATAGATAGATAGGAAATAGATAGATAGATAGATAGATAGATATGAGGATGAGATAGATAGATAGATAGATAGGAGATAGATAGATAGATAGATAGATAGATAGATAGATATCAGATAGATAGATAGTTAGATAGATATGAGGATGAGATAGATAGATAGATAGATAGATAGATAGATAGGAGATAGATAGATAGATAGATAGATAGATAGATAGGAGATAGATAGATAGATAGGAGATAGATAGATAGATAGATAGATAGATAGATAGATAGATAGATATGAGATAGATAGATAGATAGATAGATAGATAGGAGATAGATAGATAGATAGATAGATAGATAGATAGATAGATAGATAGATAATAAGATAGATAGATAGGAGATAGATAGATAGATAGGAGATAGATAGATAGATAGATAGATAGATAGATAGATAGATAGATAGATAGATATGAGATAGATAGATAGATAGATAGATAGATAGATAGATATGAGGATGAGATAGATAGATAGATAGATAGATAGATAGGAGACAGATAGATAGATAGTTAGATAGATAGCTAGATAGATAGGAGATAGATAGATAGATAGTTAGATAGATAGATAGATAGATAGATAGATAGATAGATAGATAGATATGAGGATGAGATAGATAGATAGATAGATAGATAGATAGATAGATAGATAGATAGATAGATAGGAGATAGATAGATAGATAGATAGATAGATGGGAGATAGATAGATAGATAGATAGATAGGAGATAGATAGATAGATAGATAGATAGATAGATAGATAGATAGTTAGATAGATAGATAGATAGATAGATAGATAGATAGATAGATAGATAGATAGATAGATGGATAGATAGATAGATAGATAGATAGATAGATAGGAGATAGATAGATAGATAGATAGATAGATAGATAGATAGGAGATAGATAGTGTTATGAATTATATCATCATACTGTTACACTTTTGTTGTAAAGTGATGCTCCGGAGTGAAATGTCTGCTTTCTTCTACAAACAATGATAACATTTTTGCTACGGTATTTCCTACAGGTTTTCCATGTGGATTTGAGTGAGGATGCAATCAAGATAAACACATATGCATACAGAATTGCTGGAAGTGTTTGTTATCTGTCCGGTGGCGGATTATTTCTATTACAGGCAGATTTTGTGAGTTGATGTAAAATTCAAATGCATTTGTGCCACCTGTTGGATTTTTTTATTAATTGCATGCAGTTGTGATTCCAAATAGTGAAGGCAGCAATCAGGGAGCACAATGATATTTGTAACCTTTATTTCTATGTACTCATCAACATGTCATGCTTTATAAAGAGATGAAGTTGCAAATCATCAGATACTGAAAAATAAAACACCAATTGTTAACTAAAGGAGTTACAAACCTGCCAGGATGACATCACATTCACATGTGATAACACTTTTATATTCAGGGGCATTACCATAAAACAATGCGCTGTATAGTACAAGAGGCATTATTGATCTGTGATCCGCATATAAGACTTTCTTCACATAAAGTCTTTTTTTTACAGTTTTTTTTTTAACTGGAGGCGTTTGTGGTTGTGTTTTTTAGCCTCACATGCATTTAATTTATTTTTTTCATCTAGAGAGGCCCATAGGAAAATGCCATAATTTAGAAAAAAACTGCCATGAACCTAAAAGAATGCAGCAAAAATGAGCCGGAAGGGCTACGGGTCGGACGGCTTCCATGAACTTCAATGGAAGCCATCCCTGCAGAATCCACACAAAAATGGAGCATTTTGCGATTTTTTTCTCCATGAGCAGAAACCGCAATTGCTTTCTGCTCTTGTGCAGGAAGAATTGATTTTCCATAGCACGCTATGCATGGTATTGGCTGCAGATCTGCGGTACGGACACCCGCTTCAGATTCCACGTCAAACATTCTCCTGTGCGCAGCCACCTAAGGCCTCGTGTCTACTAGAAAAATAGAATTAGCAAATCCGCTCATTTTTCTGCGGGTGAGATCCGCAGCCAAATTTGCCCACAGGGAACCACTGGCCATCCGCGGTCAATTAAATCGAATTTAACACCCGCAGATATGATATAATTTGATTTGCGGATTTTACGTGCGGAATAAAAAAACACAGCATGCTCCATTTCACTGCAGATCACACGCGGGTGGATTCCATTCAACTCATTGCTTATGATCTCCCACAAGCAATAACAAATCAAATTAAGGGCTCCCACCCACTTGCGTTTTTTTTTCCTGCGATGCAACAGCGATGATTATGAAACCAATGATTTTCAATGGTTTTATACTCATTTGGGATGTTTCAGCAGAGCTTCGCATCACAAAGAAGAGATCTGCGATATCGCCCAGTGTGTTCAATAGGGTCAGCGGCAGCAGCGCTAGCCCCATTGAAAACATAGGGAGAATACCACGGACTTCTGCCACAGCTGATCTGGGCCTGATCCCTACTCCTGGGTGTAGACAGTGTTGTGCAGTGCATACACCAAATAAAATCCAGAGATTCAGGGAAGGAAAGTTACACTCAGATTTACTTTGTAACGTAGTATGTTAGGCTGAAGGGGGACAATGTCCATCTAGTTAAGCCTGTTTCTACCCTCCTCTCCCCCCTCTTGTTCATTCAGAGGATTGCAAAAAGACCACAATGAGGTGGATTTCAATTTAGCCCATTTGGGGGAAAACTCCTTTCACACTCCATAATGGCAGTCACAATAATCCCTGGAGCAACTTGTTCAGTAATCATAGTGGTTCAACATCCAGCAGATGAAGACACAGTCTTTGATAAGTAGCAGTGTAGTGTACAAAAGTTAATGTGCGGAAGCTTCTGGATGTTTCTGAGTGGTCTATGTAGTCTTCTGCTTCTGTGTATTGTCAATGTGTTTCACATGAGTGAATATGGTGTGTATTGCATAGCTATAGCACTGAATGGGTTACAGTCTGGATTATGTCTGGAAAAGTATCTATTTGTTTGTCATGTGACCTTGTTTTATATATGTGGTTGCAAGGTGTATGAGTGAGAGTGAGTTAGTTGGTTTTCGGAGAGAGTGTTCGTTGGAGTTGGTTGTGGCTGGATCTATCCACCTGCCTGACCGGAGAGGTGCTGGCCTACGCACGGACACCTTCGGTCTGTGTGTAGTGAATATGGAAGAGGCTGAGAGGATATTGAACGGGTGGTTTGGACCCCTTATTCTTTCTCTCTGGGAAGATTAAGTGAGACCAAGAATCCGCAACAAGTGCAAATTCCCACTGTGCAGTGCTGGGTGCGTTCCTCATGTCAGTGAGTGTGTACCAGTAGAGAGTCGGTGAGTGTTTGTCAGATGGTGTCCAGGAATAGAGAAACGCAGATAACTAGGCCTGTGTAATTAAATCTGTCCTCCTTTGTTTTTCTCCCTGTCATACCACGTGTTCTCCTGCACTGAATACCCTGCCAGTGGATGTAAATTGTGGACTGTATTGCAAGTTGTATTCCAGTGAATGACCTTATCAATCGTACCCGGTTTTGCCTTTAAACTATTACCCTGCGTGTGGATTCTTTATTCTAACAAAAGTTGCTGCAGAGGATGGAACGGTGGCGTTACATGTGACAAATCAACCAAGGCAAACCTTACAAGGTTAAACCCATTTAATAGCCTGCTCTCGGTCCCTTGACAGTGTTCCTGGTTACCCTCTGGGTGGGAGACGTTCGTGCCACCATGACAAGGCCTTCACCTAAACCTCGCTGTCTCCTAGGCTGGGGACCGCTCCTTGGACACTGCAGCAGCAATTTTTACAGGGGTTTTTAGGTTCTGGTGTTATCTGATAACCTCTTTAGATCCATCCTCGACCTCTATACTGCGCTACTGTGAATTTTTAATCACAGCCCTAGCCTCTAGCCTCTTTTTAGGGAGTCTTTTTATCTGTGGCACTTTTTCCTGGTCTTCACCCAGATTCCGGTAAGATGGCTAACAAGTAGAGATGAGCGAGCACCAAAATGCTCTCATTGCTCGAGTCGAACTTTCCGTAATGCTCGAGAGCTCGTTTCGAACCGCATTGAAGCATTTTTGAATGGGATCGATGCTTCGCATAGCTGATGACTTGTGAAAAAACAGAAAACATCAGAAAGTCATGTAAACACTTCAGACGGGCAGGGGCAGCATGCATGCCTGCATCTGAGGCTCCCAGGTCCCACTATTAAGCCAAAATGGGGGCAAGAGTCTGGCGTCACCCCCCTAACAATTTACTTCGGACAAACCCTCATTAGCAAGGCACACACGCTGGCACATCTTAGCCAAGCAACGCACTACCTGCAACCAAGGACAATCACTGCCTGTGGGTGACACCTCTGCCTCTTCTCCTGGGTTACATGCTGGCATTGCTGTCCAACCCCCTGCACGACCCTGCGTCCACAGCGCACACAGAAGTTTCCCTGCACAGCGTTCAGCTGCCCTCATGCCACACGCTCGCTTCATAGCCACACCACCCTCATGTCTATTTATAAGTGCGTACTGGATGAGGAGGAACCGGAGGCACATACTGCAGAGGGTGGGCAGGGCCAGGCAGCGACCCTCTTTGAAAGTGGGGGTGATAGCCCCCAATGCTGTTGAGAATTGATGATAAATTGATGTACGATCATCATTCCAATCCCGTGCCACCTCCGTCACAAGATTGTCAGGAGCCGCAAACGTGGGCATAAAGGGGACTCAGGTGCCAGCACTTCCACACATCTCCACAATGCAGCAGCACATACTAACACCAAAGATTGGTTTGAAGCAGGAGGTGTCGCAAAAGTAACCACCACAGGTATACAGTGACCCTGTGAAAGGCTCATTAAATCACTAACGCTTCCTGTGAATGCTCCAATCCTGTATCTCGGATAACTGTGGTAATTTGTAGCACGAGAGATAATACAAGCCGACCAACGCAGATCCGCAGACCCCAAGCAGGAGGAGTAGGTGGCATAATAAGAGAAACCATGACCGAGGTAAGACCCGCAATACACTGTGTGGGAAGCACGTGAGCGGGCCCTGGGTCAGGCTCGGTACCAGCCTCCAATTTGTGTGACCTGAGGTGCCGTGAGTTAAATAGCATTGGGAAATCCATGTGTCCCCACTAGAGATGAGCGAGCACCAAAATGCTCGGGTGCTCGTTGCTCGAGTCGAACTTTCCGCGATGCTTGAGAGTTTGTTTCGAGTAACGAACCCCATTGAAGTCAATGGGCGACTCCAGTATTTTTGTATATGACCGATGCTCCGCTAAGGTTTTCATTTGTGAAAATCTGCAAAACCCAAGAAAGTGATGGAAACGACACAGAAACAGATAGGGCAGGCGAGAGGCAACATGCTGGGCTGCATCTCATGTTCCCAGGTCCCACTATTAAGCCACAATAGCGGCAAGAGTGCCCAATCCCCTAACAATTTTTACTTCGGACAAAGCCTCATTAGCAAGGCACACCTTAGCTAAGCCCAACACTACCTCCAACCAAGCACAAGCACTACCTGTGGGACACACCGCTGCCTCTTCTCCTGGGTTACATGCTGCCCACCCCCCATCCCCCGCACGACCCTTCATCCGCAGCACACACAAAAGTGTCCCTGCGCACCCTTCAGCCAAGTCAGTCAGTGTCTTTGTGCCAGACAGGTCAAACACCGCGATGGGAACTAAGTGTGCACCAACAGCATAGGTGGGTCCTAGGCAACCCAAGACATGAACTATAAATAAATTAGAGCGGCCAAACATGGCAGACTTGCAACATGCCGACGACATAGGCCTCGGCCCATAGCTTCAGCAATCGCGGGCATGAAGCGGACTTCGATCCTAGTTCATCTGCGACGGGCTCATTAAATCAGTTAGCTTTCCTTTCACTGCTCCAATGACTGGATTAGCAGGAAAAAGCTCCACAGCCCCAACCTGGCGTACTTGCACTTCCCCCGGGACATAGGCCTCAGCCCACACCATCAGCAAACGTGGGCATGAAGCGGACTTCGATGCTAGTTCATCTGCGACGGGCTCAGTAAATCAGTTAGGTTTTCTTTCCCCGCTCCAATGACTGGATTAGCCAGGGAAAAGTTGCACAGCCCCAACCTGGCGAAGTTACAGTTCCCCCGGGACATAGGCCTCAGCCAACAGATTCAGCAATCGTAGGCAGGAAGCGGACTTTCACTGCACCCAGGACATAGGCCTCTGCACAAACTCTCAGCAATCGCGGGCCTATAGCGGACTCCAATGCTAGCGTAGCTGTGAACGTCTCATTAGCGCTGTATCGCTCCTCTTGTTTATCCCAATGCAGTGCCCCGGATAGCTGAGGTAACGTGAGATAAAATACAGGTTGGCTTCGGCCCACACTGCATGCCCTAGTCATGCTGGGGTTTTTGGGGAGGCCAGATACGTAGAGCTCCGCGATGGGAAAACTTAGTGCACCCATACTATGCACAGACCCCTGTAATATTTCTGTAGCAAATGTATAAGCTGACCCCACTAACAGTTATGTTGCAGAAGTCTAGGTAGACCCCAGTAACATTTCTGTAGTTACAGTATAGGCAGAGCCCAGTAACATTTCAGTAGCAGCAGTATAGGCATTTCAGTAGTAACTAAAGCGCTGCGGAATCAGTTGGCGCTATACAAATAAAGATTATTATTATTAGTAACAGTATAGATAGACCCCAGTAACATTTCCGTAGCAGCAGTATAGGCAGAGCCCAGTAATATTTCAGTAGCAGCAGTATAGGCAGAGCCCAGTATTAGGTACATTTCAGTAGTAACAGTATAGACAGACCCCAGAAACATTTATGTAGCAGCAATATTGGCAGACCCCTGTAACATTTCTGCAGTTGAAGTACAGGCAGACCCCTGTAACATTAATGCAATTACGCTCCTCTCCTTTGGCCCAACAAGATTCTCCGATAACTGTGGTAACACGAGAGAAAATACATGATGCGCATTGCTGATCCCTGACCCCAAGCGGGAGGAGGAGGTGGCATTACAATGCCAAGACACCATGACCAGGACCCGCTATAGTCTGTGTGGGAAGCACGTTAACGGGCCCCGGGTCAGGCTCGGTTCCGTGCCTCCACCTTGAATTTTGCCTTCATGGGCAAAATCAAACCTTCAGATATGAATAAGAGCCAATGGACAAAAGTAAGGCCACAGAACAAAAGTGGAAGCGACAACACCTATGTGGAAAAGCTAGTATTTTCTGAGACAAGAGGGGCATTTGATAGCAATGAAAAGGATATTCTAGGTACTAAAAGTCTGAAATCCTCCTCATCTGAATCAAAAATATGGAAAGGCTTTATTCATATGTTTTCTGTGGACCATTTCAAAGTGTTAGCAATGCAAGTTTCTGGCTATACCACTCATCCTTGTCAGGAATTACCAAAGATGATCACAAGTAAAGGCCTCATCAATCAGTCCAAAATCAGACCGGGAGTATGTGGCTCTTAGCTGGCCTGCTTCCACCAAGGATATGTGTGTGCTGCTACTTTGTCCCCAGCCCTGCAGCGATGCAGTGTTCTATAGTCGGCTCTATTCCTACCTCAGCTGTACACTTAAATATGTAATTATTATCAGTACCAACAAGATGGAAGCCACTATTGCTCTACCGGTCGGCTGAATGCTTCAGCTAGGAATAATCGAATAGGACCCCGGTTGTATTTAGTTGGTTTTCGGAACTGTAGCCAAGATTAAGAGGGATGGCCAGGGGCATTCCTATTATGCCGGTTTAGGTGAAATTCTTGGACCAGCGCAAGGCGAACCAAAGCGAAAGCATTTGCCAAGAATGTTTTCATAGTTGGAGGAGGAGGAGGGGGAGGGTTTAGAGGAGGTGGCATTACAAGGCCAAGACACCATGACCAGGACCTGCTATAGTCTGTGTGGGACGCACGTTAGCGGGCCCCGGGTCAGGCTCGGTTCCGCACCTCCACCTTGAATTTTGCCTCCATGGGCAAAATCAAACCTTCAGACACGAATAAGAGCCAATGGACAAAAGTAAAGCCACAGAACAAAAGTGGAAGCGACAACAGCTATGTGGAAAAGCTTGTATTTTCTGAGACAAGAGGGACATTTGATAGCAATGAAATGGATATTCTAGGTACTAAAAGTCTGAACTCCTCCTCATCTCAATCAGAAATATGGAAAGGCTTCATTCATATGTTTTCTGTTGACCATTTCAAAGTGTTAGCAATGCAAGTTTCTGGCTATACCACTCATCTTTGTCAGGAATTACCAAAGATGATCACAAGTAAAGGCCTCATCAATCAGTCCAAAATCAGTCCGGGAGTATGTGGATCTCAGCTGGCCTGCTTCCACCAAGGATATGTGTGTGCTGCTACTTTGTCCCCAGCCCTGCAGGGATGCAGTGTTCTATAGTCGGCTCTATTCCTACCTCAGCTGTACACTAAAATATGTAATTATTATCAGTACCAACAAGATGGAAGCCGCTATTGCTCTATGGGTCGGCTGAATGCTTCAGCTAGGAATAATCGAATATGACCCCGGTTGTATTTAGTTGGTTTTCGGAACTTTGGCCATGATTAAGAGGTATGGCCGGGGGCATTCCTATTGTGCCGGTGGAGGTGAAATTCTGGGACCTGCGCAAGACGGACCAAAGCGAAAGCATTTGCCAAGAATGTTTTCATTGTTGGAGGAGGAGGAGGGGGAGGGTTTAGAGGAGGTGGCATAGACCACCGCAGATACCAGAACCGAGGAAGGACCCGCAATCCTGGGTGTGGGTAGGACGTGAGCGGTCCCAGGCTCTGACTCGATCCCAGCCTCCACCAAATTCACCCAATGTGCCATCAGGGAGATATAGTGGCCCTGCCCGCCTGTGCTTGTCCACGTGTCCGTTGTTAAGTGGACCTTCCCAGTAACCGCGTTGGTGAGGGCACGTACAATGTTGCAGTAGACGTGGTTGTGCAGGGCTGGGACGGCACACCGTGAAAAATAGTGGCGACTGGGGACAGAGTAGCGTGGGGCCGCCACCGCCATCATGTTTTTGAAAGCCTTCGTTTCCACAAGTCTGTACGACAGCATCTCCAGGCTGATCAATTTGGCAATGTGCACGTTTAAAGCTTGAGCGTGCGGGTGCACGGCGGCGTATTTGCGCTTTCGCTCCAACGCTTGTGCTAGAGACAGCTGGACGCTGCGCTGAGAAACATTGCTGGATGGGGTCGAGGACAGCGGAGGGGAGGTTGTGGGTGCAGGCCGGTGAACGCTCATGCCTGTGTCCTGAAAGAGGGGTTGGATCTCAGTGGCAGGTTGGGGCACAGGGGAGAGGCAGTGGTGCAACCCGGAGGCGGTGAACTGCCTTCGTCCCACCTTGTGGGGTGCTTGGCCATCATATGCCTGGGCATGGTGGTGGTGGTGAGTCTGGTAGTGGTGGCTCCCTGGCTGATCTTGGCGCGACAAAGGTTGCACACAACTGTTCATCGGTCGTCCGCGCTCTCACTGAAAAACATCCACACCTTTGAGCACCTTGGCCTCTGCACGGTGGCTTGGCGCGAGAGGGTACTTTGCGAAACAGTTGGGGGATTATTCGCTCTGGCCCTGCCTCTACCCCTGCCTCTTCCAACCTGTCCTGCTGCTACACTTGCCTCCCCCTCTGAAGACCTGTCCTCAGTAGGCTTAGCAAACCAGGTGGAGTCAGTCACCTCATCGTCCAGCTGCTCTTCCTCTGAATCCTCTGTGCGCTCCTCCCTCAGACTTACAGCCCTTACTACTACCTCACTGACAGACAACTGTGTCTCATCATCATCCTCACCTACAAAAAAGTTCTTGAGACAGTTGCCGGAAGTCCCCAGCCTCATCACCCAGACTCCGGGAACTTTCCAAAGGTTGGGCATCGGTCACGACAAACTCCTCAGGTGAGAGAGGAACCGTTTTTTCCCACTCATGGCAGGGACCCGAATACAGTTCCTGGGAGTCTGCCTGCTCCTCAGAATATGTAATTTTCATGGAGTGAGGAGGCTGGGAGGAAGGAGGAGCAGCAGCTAGAGGATTCAGAGTTGCAGTCCCTGGGCTGGGAGTAGTGGACTGCGTAGGAAGACTGGGTGGTCGATACACTGCTGGACGCTTTTCCTGCCATCCACGACAGGACCTGCTCACACTGCTCTGTTTGCAATAAAGGTCTACCACACGAACCAGTAAATTGTGTTATGAAGCTGGGGACCCCAGAAACTTGCTTCTCTCCTAATCCCGCAGCAGCCGGCTGTAATTCACCATGACCAGGAGCTCGGCCTGTGCCCACACCCTCACTTGGACGTCCGCATCCTCATCCACGTCCTTGACCCTTACCCCTACTCCTCATCATGGCGGATTAAGAATAGAGCAGGGCCCAAATAAATTACCCCAATGTACAACACTGACAACTGTGGCTTAATTCACCGCACACAGAGACTTGTAGATAGTGGCGGCTCTATGCTGTGACTTGAAAAAAGTAACCCGCTGTCTTGCGCTGATACCTAGGGGTAATTTACTGCTCGCAGAGACTTGTAGATAATAGAGGTTGTATGGAGTGGGAGAAGACTCTAAAGCCAGTGGATAGTCCTGGTAACTGCGGCTATCTCAATGCCATCAGGGTAAGGGTATTGTAAGACACTCTGCACAGCGGCAGAGCTGAAATACTTTGCAGTGGCCCCGGTAATATTACAGTACTGCTTAGCGGTCAGACCTCTGTCTAATGCACTGCAGACACAGAACAGTATAAATGAAGTTGTTCGCAGTAGGCTAGAAAATGTTAGAGTGCAGTTTCACGGTGAGAGCTGGTTGTACGGCACTGCAGCCTGAGAACGCTATTACTGAAAGACTGCGAACAGGCCTAGATGCGTAATACAAAAATGGATGCACTACAACTCCCAGCAACCCACAACTTTAATGCACACTGTCAAATGTAGCCCTAAGAAGGACCATTGGGGTTCTTGAAGACAGGATCCTACTCTAACACTTTCCCTATATCAGCAGCACTTTCCCTAAACTCTGCATAATACACTGCAGACTGAGAACGCTATAGCTGAAATGGCCTGCACAGCCTGAGATGAAAGAAAAATGGTGCACTACTGCTCCCAGCCAGCCACAACAGTAATGCACACTATGAAGAGTGAGTAGCCCTAAGAAGGACCGTTGGGGTTCTTGAAGACTGGATCCTCCTCTAACACATTCCCTATATCAGCAGCAGCACTTTCCCTAACCTCTGCCAGCATGCGTCTGAGGCGAGCCGCAGGCAGGACCAGTTTAGGTGCTCGGCGGTCACCTGATTGGCCCAGCCACTCACTACTGTGGGGTGGGATAGGGCTGGCATGTCATAGCAGGAAGTGGTAATGCCTTCCTATTGTCTTTTGGCTCGTCTTATAATGTCTATTGGCTTGAAAATGGCGCTAAACATGCGGGGAAGAAATTGCAATTGACTCGAACATCGTGTGGTGTTCGACTTGAGTAACGAGCATCTCGAGTACCCTAATGCTCGAACGAGCATCAAGCTCAGACAAGTGTGTTCGATCATCTCTACTAACAAGTTGCAGGACTTAGCTGTGCCTGGGCCCTTTGGTCATCTACTCAGAAGTTGGCCTCAAAATGTGCCTCTTGTAAGGCCTTGCAAAAGGGCAGAATCATTTGTAGAATAATAATGCACTGACTCAACCTCCTACCAGCAGAGCTCTGACTCAGCAGAACATGTGCTGGGCCGTATAAAAGCAAAGAACATTCTACCAGCCTATCTCTGATTGCTATGGTGTGTTTGACTACAAACTGTGCTGTTAAACCCTTCCTGTCCTATGTGGGTAAGAAAACGCCCCCACCTGTATAATACAATATACACACTATTTGGAATTATAAAACACTACAGATCACATGTAAAGAAAGCACATTTTTGTGATACTAAAAATCCAGCTTTTCGTACCATACATGGGTAAACATAAGAATCTAAATGACTTTTGAAATGACCAAATTGTCATGACTGGGGCAGAGCATCTCCAAAACAGCAGCACTTGTGGGATGTTCCCAGTATGCAGTGGTTAGTGGCTACCAAAAGTGACCTAAGGAAGAACACTAAGGAACCAGCAACAGGGTTGTGAGTGATCAGGGATCATTGATACAGGTGGAAAGTTAAGGCTAGCAAGTCTGGTCTGATCCCACATTATAGCAGAAATTTTTGAAAAAGGTAATGCTAAATATAACAGTAAGTGCTTCACAGCTTACTGTAAGTGGGGCTGAGTAGCCACAGACCGGTCAGAGTTCCCATGCTGACTCCTATCTATTGCTGAAGGTGCCTACAAGCACAATTGAGATCATCCTGATGGTTGGTAACAGACGTTTGTGTATGGTGGCCGAGACTTTCAATCAAGAACATCTAGAAAGACATAAAGGATTATCGGTAGAGATGAGCGAGCATACTCGTCCGAGCTTGATGCTCGTTCGAGTATTAGGGTGCTCGAGATGCTCGTTACTCGAGACGAGCACCACGCGGTACTCGTCTCGATTAAACAAGCACTGACCATTGAATTCAATGGAGCCGGCAATACAGCCAGCTCCATTGAAAGCAATGGGCTGCCGGCTAGCGCGGGATGAATTGTCGGGAAGGGGTTAAATATATAAGCCCTTCCCTGCAATTCATCCAGAAATGTGTAAAAATAAAAAATATTTATATACTCACCTGGTCCCGGCAGACGGAGTTCAGCGCGGCCAGCGGCAGTCCTCCTGAACTGCTCTGAACAGCTGTGAGTAGTATTCAGCAGCCGGGGATTTAAAATCCCCGCCTACTGAATGAGCTGCCTCTAATTGGTCACAGCCTGACCAATCAGAGGCAGATTCCACTCACACACCCATTTATTAATTTATGAATGGGTCAGCGGGACCAATCAGATGAGAGGCAGCAGTCACTCACCCATTCATAAATTCTGAATGCTGCTGAATACTACTCACAGCTGTTCAGAGCAGTTCAGGAGGACTGCCGCTGGCCGCGCTGAACTCCGTCTGCGGGGACCAGGTGAGTATATATATAAATATTTTTTATTTTTACACATTTCTGGATGAATTGCAGGGAAGGGCTTATATATTTAAGCCCTTCCCGACAATTCATCCCGCGACCGCCAGCAGCACATTGCTTTCAATGGAGCCAGCTGTATTGCCGGCTCCATTGAATTCAATGGGCTAACATCGTTCTTCTCTGCCACAGCTGTTACAGCTATGGCAGAGGAGAACGATCTTTACGCTGACAGTGCGGGGGGGGGGGTCTCACTCTTGCCACTATTGTGGCTTAATAGTGGGACCTGGGAACTTGAGATGCAGCCCAACATGTAGCCCCTCGCCTGCCCTATCCGTTGCTGTGTCGTTCCCATCACTTTCTTGAATTTCCCAGGTTTTCACAAATGAAAACCTTAGCGAGCATCGGCGATATACAAAAATGCTCGGGTCGCCCATTGACTTCAATGAGGTTCGTTACTCGAAACGAACTCTCGAGCATCACTGAAAGTTCGACTCGAGTAACGAGCACCCGAGCATTTTGGTGCTCGCTCATCTCTAATTATCGGACTTCTGTCATGGATTGTAGATGGCATTTTCCTGTACCTGAAAAGACATATGACAGATGTCTTCCACACCTTATACTGTAATTCAACATAACAATTTTATTAATACTCAATATGACATCATCCATACAGTCTAGCTATCACTCTGCATTCTGATTACTCATCTAGTATATATTTATAGATCATCTTAGTTCATCCAGAAAATGTAAATGACAAAAAAATGTCTTGAATTTGAGGTTGGTGTGCCCTCGAGGCTTCATGATTTTTTTCTCTTGATTGGTAGTTAAATTAATATTAGCTCTATTTGCGGTATATTTTCTAGAGCTACTGATATATTGTTCAGTGATGATTTTGCATGTGTCTCCTCCTTTACAATGTACAGACCCCTGTGTGAGTTATAGATTTTGTGTGCATGACTGAAATATTCCTTTTTTACATTGGCTATTTTATGATTTTATCAGTTGTTAATTTACAGCTCTAGTAGCAAGTGCCATAAATGTATGTGTTGCAGCGCTGCTGGGACCGCTGCCGGGTTGACGGAGTCTGGTGTGGGTTTTAGACATGGTTCTGCACCTTCTAGTTTAGTAGGTGTGACGTAATGTGCTTTTAGCTGGCTATTTAGCTGGAATGGATAGAAGGCTAAGGTGCTGTAAATTGTCATTTGCTCACTGTCTGAGCTAGCAGTTAGTGGCTCCCATGGTCAGTGTGGTGTCCACTGTTCCTTACTCTGGATGGCTCTGTGTGTTGTTGCTTATTCTACCAAAGCTAAGTGCTTTGTTTTATTTTGTTTTGTCCATCATCAGTTTGGTCAAGTAGGGTTACTTAGGTCCCAGGAATGAGTGCAGGCCCGCATTTATCGACGCAATCAGTCTGCCATGTTAGGCAGGGCCCTTTCCCTCGTTCCTTACGTATTTAGGGAAAGACTTCCCATTTATTATTTGTTGATTTGTTTTGGCCGCTGAACTGTGAGCAATTATTGTGTTTGTCTGCAGATGCTGGTCCAGCACGTCCTTTGCAGACATAACAGAATTTACAGCCATATTTACTCAGTGGGATATTGTGTTTTGCTAAAATGAATCCCATTGAGGCGTTATCTAGACAGCTGAAGGCGCTGACACTGGGGGTTGCTAAATTCAAACAGCAGCAACCCATCCTAGGGGCTTCTATTAAGGAGCCTAAGATTGATCTTCCTGATCGTTTTTTTTGGATATTGGATAAAATTTGTTTGCTTAAGAGAGTCCTGCAAACTTTATTTCAGGTTACACCCTCTGTCCTCGGGTGATGAGCTTCAAAGGGTGGGAATCATTATTTCTAGGTTGCAGG
Organism: Eleutherodactylus coqui; assembly: GCF_035609145.1. NCBI lineage: Eukaryota > Metazoa > Chordata > Amphibia > Anura > Eleutherodactylidae > Eleutherodactylus > Eleutherodactylus coqui. The sequence continues at coordinate 1,488,767 of NC_089845.1, read as the reverse complement.
TGCCCACAATGCATGGGCATTTTCCTTGCTCCCCTCCTCTGAAGCTTTGTTCTCTGTGGATCAGTTTTTTGTGGCCTTGTGTTTGATTTATGATGATCCCGATAGGGTCTCACTGGCAGAGGGGAAGCTCGGAGGCTTGCGTTTGTCTCCTATTGAGGAGTTATGCGCCAAATTCTGCTGCTGGGGAACAGAGACTAATTGGAACGACCTGGCGTCAGTTTTTTTAACGGCAAAGTGGATAAGATTAAGGACCTGTCACGTCTCAGTCAGCACATAGTTAATTATTTGCCAGCACACCTAGTTTCTGTAGTTTCTAACTAGACTAGTCAAGGTTAACAGCTCCTGTGCTTTCTAGTCTAGGTTAATTAGTCCTGCTCGTGTCTGAGAGGTTTGGCTGGTGATTGACTTGTCTGTCAGCCAATCAGGTTCTCCCTCCTCCCTATAAGATCCAGCTCTTGCTGCCTGGGAGTTGCCGATTAATTTCCAGTGATCCCTGAGCAGTCCCCCTGCTCAGACCTGCTGTGTGTCTGGCTCCAGTGTTTTGGTTTCTTCCCTGTTTGTGTCTATCATGTGTCCATTCTTGTTCTGTTTATTTCCATGCACTGTACCCTGTGAGTTCAGGGCTCACTATTAGGGATTGGTAGTGGCCTAGGTACGAGTGTGGGTCCGCACCTGTCGGAAGCGATCGGCCCGCAAATTAGGCAGGGCTCCCTCCTGGGGTAGGGGTTTTCAGGGAAAGGTTTTTCTCTTAGTTTATTTTTCATTTTAGTTGCATGGCCAAGATATACAGACCTTCACCTTCCTGCAGAGGTGTTCCGTGTCCGTTCTTCATCTAGCCACCTGTACCAGTGCTTTCCTGCATCTGTCTTGGCTGCTCCCCATACCCTGTTTGTGGTGGCAGTCCAGGATGAACGTGACAGGACCTTTTGGTGGTGTATCCCATGCCTCAAAGCCTTGATGCAGCAATGTCTTTAGCCATTAGGGTAGGAAGACGGATTAGGGAAAGGCATGAGGAGCTTTCCTATACCCCTGCTTCCTGGCCTACGGATGGGAAAGAGCCCATGCAGCGGGGTTCATCAGTTGGCAATGCCTTAAGTAGAAGAGGGGTCAAGACAGAGGGCGGTGTTTCCACTTCAACCAGACTGGACATTTCCTGCAAAATTGTCCTCGTCGTAACTCTCAGCTGGGAGGACTAGGTAGTCTGGAGGTTAGAAGGGAGACCCCTCTAGGGCCCCTGCGGTTTAGGTTATATTGGTCGTTCTATTAACCCACTGCATATCCGTATAAATAAGCATTGCAATAATATAACAAATGGGTTCATTAATCACAGTGTTTCCCGCCACTTTCTACAGGTTCATGATAAAGATTTCACAGATTTAAAGGTCACACCGCCAGTTCTCCCTCCTTGAAAGAAGAGAGATGTTCTGGATCTAAAGGATGAAGACCCTGGTCCCTGATGGCTTAAATGAAGTTCTAGAAAATAATTTTTAAGTTCCTTTGGTCCGGGCGGTTGGGGGAGGTGGGTGGGGGGGGGGGGGGGGATAATGGAAGAAGAGTTTCTACCTTTATATATATATATCTATATATATATATGTATATATATATATAGATATATATATATATATATATAGATAGATAGATATAATATTTTTTTCCTTTTTTTAATATATTGTTTTATATATTTTTTTTTCTTTTCCTCCTCTCTCTACCATCTGAACAGAGTAGGTTTGAACGTTTGACATCATGTCATCTCATTTTAACTGTAATGGATATTCACCTCATTTAATTAGTAATGGATATTTTTATGAGATTTTAGTTTTTTTAGGATTATTGTATATGTCCAATAGATAAGGGTTTATTTTAAATTCTATATATTATCAATTGTTTTAAATACTGTACAAATATGTTTCTTTTTTAAAACACAGCGCCCTGCCGTGTTTAATATTGCACAGAAAGTCCATAGCATGCAATATGTAGGGGTTGGTCACGTGTGGTTGACATTTTATGAGTCACTTCACACCCCCTAATGGAGAAGGAAGCCCTCTGTGCATTCCATCAAGAAGATCAGACGGAACAATGTGTGACGCACTATGAGGACGCACCGTGATGACGAAGGTCACGTGGCGTTGACATCATACAGGCCTCCTACGGGCGGTGGAACGCATGGTGCACTCCACTAATAGAACGTAATATGACGGTGTGCCGTAATGACATAGTAGGGAGCACCGCCATTTCCACCCGCTGACTAGCATTGGACAATGGATGAGCTGGGCTCTAGGAGGACGTGGTACGGCAGCAGCGTCACTCTCAATGGCACCACATCATTGAAACGTAATGTATATGTCTTTTATATATATAAGTGTGTCTATAGATGTTTGTATATCTGTTAGCTTGAAAAAGGTGCCGGGATTAGAGCACCAAAACGCGTTGCCTATCAGAAAAGAATAAAAAGTACTGAAGTTTATCCCCACGGATCCCAGTGTTACTTTTCCTATTGTGGAGTCAATGCTTCAAGGAGGGGGTTTCTGATCATCACACACCCCTCCTGTCCAGTAAGTGTCGTTTCTACATTTGCAGATTTTTCCTGGATAGACTTGTTGTTTGGCTGCTATATCATCGAGCGCAGACGTTTACTCTAATAAGTATATATTGTATATGTCTAACATCGAGAAGCTGTGGGAAGAGATGCAGAACAATCTTCAGAAGATGGCTAAAAATTTTAAGCAGGTGGCAGTTAACAGACATTCGAAGGGGGCTGACTTCTTGGTGGGAGACTTGGTTTGGTTGTCTACTAGGAACATAAAGATCAAACAGTCATTCAAGTTAGGTCCACAATTTATCGGTCCATTTAAAATCTTGGAAAAAATTATTCCGGTGTCTTTTCGTTTAGAGATTCCCAGTTCAATGAGAATCCATAATGGTTTTTATAAATCTCCGTTGAAAAAGTTTGTGGACTCTGGCAATGGTTCATCTCCGCCAGCCCCGATTGTGGTGGATGGAGATGTTCATTTTGAGGTAGGTCGCATGGTGGACTCTCGCCTAGTAAGGAGATCTATTCAGTATTTGGTGCATTGGCGTAGCTATGGTCCTGAGGAGAGGACTTGGGTACCGGAAGCAGATGTCCATGCGGATCGATTAGTGAAAAATTTTGTACAGACTGAAACCTAAGTGCCTGGTCCTAAGGGTCCTGGGACCCCTTCTGGAAGGGGAGGTACGGTTGCAGTAGTGCTGGGATCGCTGCCGGGTTGACGGAGTCCGGTGCGGATTTTGGACATGGTTCTGCACCGTCTAGCTTAGTAGGTGTGACGCAATGTGCTCACATCTGTGTATGATTAGCTGGCTATTTAGCTGGAATGGATAGGAACCTAAGGTGCTGTCTGAGCTTGCAGTTAGTGGCTCCCATGGTTGGTGTGGTGTCCACTGTTCCTTACTCCAGACGACTCTGTGTGCTGCAGCTTATTCTACCAAAGCTAAGCGCTGTGTTTTATTTTGTTTTGTCCTTTATTAGTTTGGTCAAGTAGGGTTACTTAGGTCCCAGGAACAACTGCAGGCCCGCATCTATTGATGCGATCAGTCTGCCATGTTAGGCAGGGCCCTCTCCCTCGATTGTTACGTATTTAGGTAAAGACTTCCCATTTATTATTTGTTGGTTTGCTTTGGCCACCGCACTGTGAGCAATTATTGAGCATGTCTGCAGAGGCTGGTCCAGCACGTCCTTTGCAGACGTAACAGTATGGTAAAGTAATGGCATGGGCACAGACATTGAAAGACCTCCCATAATAATGCTTAAGATCAGAAATACTTAGATCCTGGAAGATTAACACATTGAAAAATGTAGTTAATTTTGACTACAGCATCTAGTGGTGGGATTGTCAGTGACTATATAGGTCAGCTTGAGGCCTTAAGGACCTTTTGCACAGGGTGATGGTTGCTCAGACGATGGTTTGTGCAAAAACATGTCTAGTAGAGATGAGCGAGCACCAAAATGCTCGAGTGCTCGTTACTCGAGTCGAACTTTCAGTGATGCTCGAGAGTTCGTTTCGAGTAACGAACCCCATTGAAGTCAATGGGCGACTCGAGCATTTTTGTATATGACTGGTGCTCCGCTAAGGTTTTCATTGGTGAAAATCTTAGCAAATCACCAAAGTCATGTAAAAAACACAGAAACGGATAGGGCAGGCGAGGAGCAACATGCAGGGCTGTATTTCGGGCTCCGAGGTCTCACTATTAAGCCACAATAGTGGCAAGAGTGAGACACCCCCCCCCCCCTACCACTGTCAGCATAACGATCGTTCTCCTCTGCCACAGCTGTAACAGCTGTGGCAGAGAAGAACGATGTTAGCCCATTGAATTCAATGGAGCCGACAATACAGCCGGCTCCATTGAAAGCAATGGGCTGCCGGCGAGCGCGGGATGAATTTTCGGGAAGGGCTTAAAAATATAAGCCCTTACCTGAAAAAGAAAGATTTTAGTGTAAAAAAGAATAAAAATGCAGGCATTCTCTTCAATGGAGCCGCTGCTGCTGCCGACGACTCCATTGAAGACAATGGTCCACTGGCACACCTGAATTCTTTTCCAGGGAAGGGCTTTACATATAAGCCATTCCCTGGAAATGAATTAAAAGTGATTTAAAAAACAAAAAAAATAGATACTCACCTCCCTTCAGCTGCCGGGGCACAGCCACGTCTTCTCCTGCTGTCCCCTGCACTGTGGTGCTGGACTGCTGTCATTCAGCTGAGAGCTGCGCTGAGCCAATCAGAGGCAGCATTCACTCACCCATTCATGAATTCATGAATGGGTGTGAGTGAGATCTGCCTCTGATTGGTCAGGCTGTGACCAATCAGAGGGAGCTCATTCAGCAGGCGGGGATTTTAAATCCCCGGCTGCTGAATACTACTCACAGCTGTTCAGAGCAGTTCAGGAGGACTGCCGCCGGTCGCAGCTGAACTCCGTCTGCCGGGACCAGGTGAGTATATATATATATATATATATATATATATATATATATATATATATACTGTATATATTTATTTTTACACATTTCTGGATGAATTGCAGGGAAGGGCTTATATATTTAAGCCCTTCCTCGAAAATTCATTGTGCGATCGCCGGCAGCCCATTGCTTTTAATGGAGCCGGCTGTATTGCCGACTCCATTGAATTCAATGGGCTAACATCGTTCTGCCGGGACAAGGGGAGTATTTTTTTTTTTTACTTTTTACACATTTTAGGATGATTTTCAGGTAAGGGCTTATATTTTTAAGCCCTTCACGGAAATTCATCCCGCGCTCGCCGGCAGCCATTTGCTTTCAATGGAGCCGGCTGTATTGCCGGGTCCATTGAATTCAATGGTCAGTGCTCGTTTAATTGAGACGAGTACCACGTGGTGCTCGTCTCGAGTAACGAGCATCTCGAGCACCCTAATACTCGAACGAGCATCAAGCTCGGACGAGTATGCTCGCTCCTCTCTAATGTCTAGCAATCAAAAGACAAATAATAAAATGCTCATTTCTCATTCATTACATCTTTTATGTGGGCATAAAATGATAGTTCGTTAACAACACATGCTCTCATGCAGAAACGTCAACCTGGCAGATCCTTTCACAGTGTGATGGAAGTGGCCTTTTTGAGGGTGTGATCAACCTAGAGAGTGTGGCCAACCTACAGCAAGAGAGAGAAAATAAAAAAAGGTATTGTTAGTGTAGACTAAGCCAACTAATAGATGGTCTAACCTTAGACTAGACCATCTCAAAATGTGATAGATGTATCATTCAGCAACGCTACTGTGATAAACTGGTGCATTTTAAGCATGCCGAGTTTACATTTGCACTGTCTAACTTTTAGATAGTATTATTAAATAAGTCCCATAGTGTTCAGATATGTAATAGGCCATGCCTGAAAGTGGTAATGATCACCGATTGACAAACAGCATGACCGTCAGTGATCATTAGTAATCACTACATGTGTTGATTCTCTCTAATATGTGGATGAACGATCATTAAAACAATCATTCTTCCCCAAACAGAATGCATTCTTTGGCAGCACATCTCTCTGGGGAAATATGTCGCTAATGAGTGAGCATTTGCATGCCTGTACAAAAGACTTCATCAGCTGACTATCAAGCATTTGCTCATTCGTTGGCTGATTATATATATAGTCATATGGGTTGATGATCAGGAAACTAAAATTCATGCGGATATCCATGATTGATAATTGGATCATGTAAAAGAGCCTTTAAGCAATAGTGTACATGTAATTCATTTCCAAAACATGTAATGCATTTCAATAAATAGGTATTGAAATGCATTACATGTTTATATTTAAATCAAACAGATACAATGAAGCAGGCGCACCTTAGCGGCATTATGAGAAATGGAACCCTAATATTTTAAATTGCATTAATGTTATATTTACTATACTAAATTTGAGGTACTGACATGCAATCAAACATCACAGTGAACCACAGCCAGTCCAGGTGTCTGATGTGTTTTATGCTAAGCATACCTGATGTAAATAATATAACCCTTGATTAGTTGCATCAGGTGTGCATCAGGTGTAATACGTACAATCCAGCTGAGAACCAGTGAACGCTCCTCCTAGATCGGCTTCACAGGGAACTGTCGCATGTTCTCAATTCAGCAGGTGATACTGCACATGCGTGAACAGACGGGACAATTTAGGTACTGTAGGCGGTACTGTATGCATCAGAGTAACACCAAAATGAATGCCGTGGCCCAATATTTCACTACAGAAGATTGCCCAGATCATGAAACTGCCTCTGCTGGTTTGATTTTTTCCCATAGCACATCCTGATGCCATTTTTTCTCTATGTAACAGCTACATATAGTTCACCATTCACAGGATGCAAAAGAAAAAGTGATTATATGAGCTCAAAATCTGCACTCTAATATGCAATAGAAGAAGTGACAATTTTATTACACAGGCAATCCCATATATGTTCACAATCATCACTGGCGCTTAGAAATAAACACTAGAAATAAATTGGCTATACTGCATGGTGCTAAGGAAAGGACATAAGTGATGAGGCAGCATTTCCTGATGGTTCCCATGTTGTACTAGCACTGGTGAGGCTGCTTATTTGTGGATATAAGTCAGTGCAGAGGAAACTGGGATCCTGCTCCTTGTCAGTACCCCAAACTCAAGATTAGTTTAACACCCGCTTCAGAAGAACTGAGCTAATGTTATGCAAGTTAGGGTGGACACCCACTGGCATTTTATTCTCCATTGCGCTGCGAGAGCAAGTGAAAACTCTCGCCTCGCAGTGCGAGAAAAAAAAGGGATGACGCTGGGATATCGCCAGTCCCTTCAATGAGGCCAGCGGCAGCACTAGCCCCATTGAAAACATATGGAGAATACCACAGACTTCTGCCACAGCTGTCACAGCTGTGACAGCTGTGGCAGCAGTTTCCTTCATCCATGCGGGGATGTGCAGCATGCTATCCCATTGCTTTCAATGGGATCGGCACTGCTGCCCCATTGAAAGCAGTGGTTTTTGACAAAACCTGCAATATGATTTTTTGGGGAAGAGCTTGAAATATAAGCCCTTCCCTGAAAATCATGAATAAGTGGTTAAAAACGTTTTTAAAAAAGTACTCACCTCTCCGCCGCTCACACGCATCCTCTGGCTGGCTCCCCAACACTGCTATCCAGTACTTTCAGCAGATAGGGATTTAAAAATCCCCACCTCCTAAAAGGGCTGTGCTGATTGGCTGAGCGCTCAGCCAATAATAGCTATTGCTTAGCTATTGGCTGAGCGCTCAGCCAATTACAGATAGTGTTTAGCTATTCATGAATGAATAGCTAAGATAGTGCTATTCATTCATGAATAGCTAAGCACTATTTGTAATTTCATGAGCGCTCAGCCAATAGCTAAGCACTAGCTGTTATTGGCTGAGCGCTCAGACAATCAGCATAGCCCTTTCAGGAGGCGGTGATTTTTAAATTCCCGCATGCTGAAAGTGCTGGATAGCAGTGTCAGGGAGCCAGCTGGAGGACGCGTGTGAGCGGCGGAGAGGTGAGTACTTTTTAAAAACTTTTTTAACCACTTATTCATGATTTTCGGGGAAGGGCTTATATCTCAAGCCCTTCCCCGAAAATCATACTGCAGGGTTTGCCAAAAACCACTACTTTCAATGGGACCGGCAGCAGTGCCGATCCCATTGAAAGCAATAGGATAGCATGCCGCACTTCTGCCACAGATGTCACAGCTGTGACAGCTGTGGCAGCTGTGGCAGAAGTCTGCGGTATTCTCCATATCTTTTCCATGGGGCTAGCGCTGCTGCCGCTGGCGCCATTAAAAACAGACTGGCGATATCCCGGTCTCATTCCAGCATCTTTCTTGCGTTGCGAGGCGAGTGTTTTCACTTGCTCTCGCAGCGCAAGATAGAAAATATTGCCATAGGGTGTCCTCCCTTAGGCTAACTGTATAGGGATGAGTGCGATATCATGCCGAGTAATACCACCTGATATGGCTCTCATCATTCTGCAGATGCAAGGGGTTCTTCAGGCAAAAGCGCCCCAGCGGCGCTTCTGTGACATTTCAATCCCCTTGCAAAACTTTCATGCATGATACAGGATTGGAAGCATTTCCCATTGATTTCAATAGGAAACCTTGCATCGCACTTGCATGCACATTACACAGCATATGAGAGCCATGCAATGCATTTAAGTTCCATTGAAATCAATGGGCACTGTGTTCCAAGGAACGCAAAAAAATGGGACATGCCACGATTTGTTTTCTCTCAGCATAGCTAACATAGTGACAAAGTATGCTAGGCTGAAAAAAGACTAATGTCCATCCAGTTCAGCCTGTTTCCACATCCATCCCCCCTTGTTAATCCAAAGGAAACAAAAAAAAAACAGTGAGGCAGAAGTCAATTTACCCTCATTCTGGAGGAAAAAATTCCTTCCTGACTCCATAATGGCAGCCAGAATAATCCCTGGATCAACCCCGCTGGTTTTTTAATGTCTATATCCTGTAATATCATAGCGCTTTAAAAAGACGTCTAGGGCCCTTTTAAACTCCTCTCTGGATTTAGCCATCACCACGTCCTCAGGCAGAGAGTGCCAGTCTCACTGCTCTTACAGTAAGGAACTCTTCTCTGTGTTGGTGATGAAACCTGCTTTCTTCTAGACGTAGCGGATGCCCTCTTGTTACCGTCAGAGTCCTGCGTATAAACAGATCATGGGAGAGATCCTTGTATTGTCCCCTCATGGATTTATACATAGGTTTTTGGCCGTCCCTTAACCGTTTTTTTTTTTGTTCCAGGGTGAATAATCACTATTTTGATAGGGTATTCTGGGTATTTCAGTTCTCACATTCAATTTATTAATTTAGTCGCCCTTCTTTGAACCCCTCCAGCACTGTAACATCTTTCCTGAGCACCGGTGACCAGAATTGTACGCAGTATTCCATGTGAAGCCTGACAAGTGCCTTATATAGTGGGAGGATAATGTTCTCGTCCCTCGCCCCTATACCTCTTTTAATGCACCCCAAGACTCTATTAGCTTTTGCAGCAGCTGACTGGCATTGGTTACTCCAGTTTAGTCTACAATCCACTAGTACCCCCAGGTCTTTTTCCATATCACTTTTCCCTAGCTGTACCCCGTTTAGTGTATATTGGTGACATCCGTTTCTCCTGCCCATATGCATAACCTTACATTTATCAAGGTTCAACTTCATTTGCCATTGTTTCTCCCCAAGCCCCAGCTTATCTCGGTCCGTTTGTAGCTGTACATTGTCCTCCGTTGCATTGATTATATTGTAGAATTTTGTATCATCTGCAAATATTGATATTTTACTGTGCAGCCCCTCTATCAGGTTATTGATAAATATATTGAACAGAATGGGGCCTAATACTGACCCTTTGGCACTCCACTAGTGACAGTGGCCCTATCAGAGTACGAACCATTTATTACCACCCTCTGCTTTCTATCTCTGAGCCAGTTCTTTACCCAGGTACATGTGATTTCGCCCGAGCTGCCTCACTTGATACATCAACCTATTATGCGGCACGCTGTCAAATGCTTTAGAAAAATCCAGATAGCTGTGAGGGAAAACATCGCTCATGTGTATGACTCCATTCAAAGGTTGGGGTTCATATTCACACGGGTTTTGTGAGGCTTGTTACGCACAAAACATGGGCGAGATTAGTGCTCATGTGAAACCAGCCTTAATATGCAGTGTGCAAAGAACAGGTTAGTACATTAGCTCAGAATGCTGCAGTAATATTAGTATCAAATGGCAGGTTGAAGGGTGCGAAAAAGTACAAATAGGAAAAGTAAACTTACTGGAGCAAATGATTAAGCATGGTAACTCTGAAATAAACACAGAAGTTTGTTGCCTGTCTATTCATATTCGGGAACAGACAGCTCTTTGTCTAATGTCTAATGTGTAATTAAGGTTCACACAAAAAGAAAGGTTACATCACATTTAGAGATGAGCAAGTATACTCGCTAAGGCACATTACTCGAGTATCTCCCGGCTCATCTCTAAAGATTCGGGGACCGGCGCAGGTGACAGGTGAGTTGCAGCGGGGAACGGAGGGGGGGGTGCGGGGGAGAGAGATCTCCCCTCTGTTCCTCCCCGCTCTCCCCCGCCACTCCCCGCCCCCCGCCGGCCCCCGAATCTTTAGAAACGAGCGGGGAGATACTCGGCTAAGGCACTACTTGCTCGAGTAATGTGCCTTAGCGAATATACTCCCTCATCTCTAATCACATTCCAAAGAAACCAAATGTTGTTAACAATAATGATTTGCCAATTACTTCTCACAGTCAGAGCTGTTTTTGTACCAAAGTTACCGAATATAATTTCTTGTAGGGAGGCAACATTATTAATAAAGTGAAAACAAATATATATCAAATGCAAAACACATTAAGGTAACTTCCAGATGAGAATGTTTGACCCTGTACTGCAAATGTCTCAGCATCATAGGAATATTATAAGACAGCCCTTCACATGAAGGGTCATCCTGTAACACAAAGATGGCTCAAGTCCACCAAAACTCCTACATGGTGGCTTTCCATTCCAGCTCATAGAGAGAGTTTTTAGCAGGAACCCTGCTCTATTGTGTTCATGTGTCCTGAAAGACAAGAGTGGTAACAACTGAGCCCCAATCAGAGAGAACAGGGACACATGGCTAGCCTGATTACCATATTGTTGGTTATACACAAGAGGTTGCTGTAATGTGTCCACATGTGGTGGAATTGTCACTTCCCCACCATAGATCTGTGCCTGTTTACAGTACATGTCGACACATTATTATATTTTCTATGAGTTTATGAGATTTTTTATTTTTCTATTATAAGAACATGAGATACGTTTTTCTTGCAAACTACATCACGGGTAAAATCACATGTTTACAAGCAGAATATTTGTCCGACAGATGTGGACTGTGTAACTATGGCCTACCTGGTGGTTGTGTCTGGTTAGCAGTTTCATCCCGTTCCCTTGAATCGGACATAGCTGTAGTGAACCATCATATCAGGCACAGATAGTACTAAACATTTGGAGGTGTTGTGATGGCAAAACTGATATTGATGGGCGATCCGAAGGACAATTTGAAATCCTCAGACAACCCTGTAAAATTGCTCACTTGCACATATTTCAGAATTTGATATAATTTGGTCCTGTAGTAAGGCGAGCAGTGTGAGAGTCGTACAATAAATAGCAGTGGTTGTTTTATGCTGTCACTCAACTACTCTGATATAACAAGGATATTTTACATAAGGCCAAACTTTGCAAATTTGGTGCAGTAATTAATTTCTACCAAATTAAGTGTCTTGTTCTTTCTTTTCAAAGTGTGTTTTTTATGTCACCATTAGTGTGGGACTGGGCTGCCCGTGGCCCACCAGCACAATTAACCTTTTCCAATCCACTGTCTGATGTCTTCCTACATTCTTAGGGTGCGGGCAGACGAGCGCATAAACGGCGCGTTTTTGCGACCAAACGTATATACGTGACCATCTGAGGCAATGGTTTCGAATGTATTCGTTCACATGGGCGATTTTACGGCGCGTAAAAACGGAAATTCGAAAAAAACAGAACATATGCGACCGAAATACGCGCCAACGCATATTCGATCGCCGAAAAGACCGTTTGCAAAGTAGGAACAAACGAAAATACGCTTTCTAGCTGTGGTCGTGATCGGTGAAAAACGATCGCTCGGGCAATTATACGTTGCGCTCGTGCGAACGTAAATACGCCTACGCTCGTCTGCCCGCACCCTTAATGAAGCTTGTGCAGCTCTGATGTCGGAAGACGTCTGGCAGGGTATTCTTACTGTATATTGCCGGCCGCTCTGTTGGCGGGAGACTCTCCGGCATGTCACATACTGCAGTACTGGCTCTAGCCAGCAGACGGCGCCATTGTATAATGGCAGAAAGAGAAAAACCCCTAGGAAACCCTTAATCCAAAATTGCATTGCAAAGGGTTAATTCTGGGGGTCCCTTCTACAGTTACATGCAAATATTATTTATTTATATTTACTTATTTTATTACCTGATGCCCATTCACAAACTGTTTGCTGCTACATTTTCCAGATGCTTCAATAGGAATGTGGCTGCATTTGTGTTGGCCCTATTTCCACTAAAGCATATGGAAAATGCAGTGGGCGGAAAACGGTAAACTCCCATGTACCCAATATGTGCAGATCATGTGAGCATTAGGGGATTACCCTGGCTCAAGGCCAATTGGGGATTTTCCTGTTCTCCTGTGGGCCAGTTTGAGTCTGGTCACAATTGATAAATGACCTTCATGAAGCACAGCGCCAAGTACTAAAATTATATGATAAGACTCATTTTAGCTGATGATTAAAGGGTTTGTGCTGTCACATCAATGTTGTAAGTTCGACTTGTAGTTCGCCAAGCTGAATTCAGTAGGATCTTTCCACTGGATTACTTTAACACATGAAAGGAAAATCCAAGGCACCAAAGTATCCATATAAATCATGGTTATTCACTTATTGTAAAAAGGTTCCAGAAGCAGTTTCAGCCTTGTATAGACTTTGTTGAGGTTCATAGAGCACAAAACATGTTTACATCGGAGGGGCGATAGCTAGCGGTAGAAATGGTGCCGCTATTTGAGCTGTACTGTGGTCTTTGGCACTGGTGGAAGAATAGTTTGTGCTGCACTGTGCTATTTTGTGAAGCAAGGGGGTAATATTTGCATTGCGTTGTGACATTTATTTGGCTCTGCTGGAGATAATGTGGGCACTACATGGTGGTATTAGCTTGTCGGTGAGACCCCGTCATCACCATTTGAGAAGCTTTAGTCCATTGGATTACACCAGTATATAATAGTTGATAATACCATCCAGGCTCTTGTTTTCAGCTCTTGGATTAAACACAGATGAGTATATTACAGGCACATTTATGCACCCTTAATACGGAAGAGTATCTTGGTCTGACCACAGGTCTACTGACCTCAACAGAGCATCACAGGGATCTACAAGGGTGACTGAAAAGTTCTCGGCCCACTCCTGAAATACTTGTCCTAGCCAAATGTCAGTTTAGCAACTAATAGTACATTCCTTTGCTAGGTTCCATACCAAATTTTTCATTAATATCTTTTTTTTTTTTGTTTTTTTGTTTCAGATATTAGAGTTTGAGGTGTCCAAGGTGGACACATCTTGAAAAACGGAAAAAAAAGGGAGCAAGCATGCGGTCATCCAATACCTGCTGAAAAAGGGCATGAGTGCACAGGAGATCCATAATGACATGATGGAAACATTAGGGGAGGATTTCGCTTCCTATTCCACTGTGAAAAAGTGGGTGGCGGAATTCAAGCAGGGCAACACCTCTGTCCAGGGTGCACCTCGCAGTGGAAGACCGGTAATGGCCAGTACGAAGGAAAAGGTCACTGAAATCCAGGATATCATCATGGCAGACCAGCGTGTGACGGAACACTACATTCCTGAGAGAGGGAGCATATCTCATTGGACGCATTCATAAGAGTTGTACTTGACATGCACAAGGTCTCATGTCAATGGGTCCCAAGAATGTTGACAGCAGAAAATAAACGCTAAAGTCACATCATGTCTGGCGAAAAATTGACCCTTTTTGAGGCAGATCCGGTGACATTTCTCAAACGTTTTGTGACAATGGATGAAGCATGGGTTCACCACTTTCACCCCAAACCAAGGTTCAATCGAAACAGTGGAAACACCCCTCCTCATCCACCCCGATGAAGTTCAAGTCAGTCCCATCAGCTGGTAAGGTGATGGTCTCTGTTTTTTGGGATTCGAGGGGTGTTATTCTGGCTGAATACCTCATAAAAGGTCAAACAGTGAACGGAGCATATTATGCCGCTCAACTAATGCGTTTGAGAGAGACCATCAAAATGAAAAGCATCAGAATATTGAGAAAACGAGTGCTCTTTCATCAGGACCATTCGCCCGCGAACACATCTGCCATTGCGATGTCTGCCATCGAGTCCTGTGGCTTCGAACTGCTTTGGCACCCACCATTTCACCCGATTTGGCCCCCTCTGACTTTCATCTCTTACCTAAGCTCAAAAAACATCTAGCTGGAACCCATTTTCAATCAAATTACGTCATGGTTGTGGTGGAGGACTTTTTTGCCATACAGGAAGAAACGTTCTACAAGGAGGGTATAATGGGCCTGCAGCACTGGTGGCAAAAGTGTGTGGCCCTAAAAGGGGACTACGTTGAAAAGTAGTCATAAACATTTGTACTACTGACAACCTTTATTGGGTGGGCCGAGAACTTTTCAGTCACCTTTTGTATAATCCTCTGAGTTTAGGTCAATAAACGTGCAGTCCAGCTTGGACAATTGCCAGTATTACAGATAAATATTTTTGTTCATCTGAAACTGGCCTTAAAGGGGTTGTCTCATGAAATCAAGTGGGTCTATACACTTCTGTATGGCCATATTAATGCACTTTGTAATGTACATCGTGCATTAAATATGAGCCATACAGAAGTTATTCACTTACCTGCTCCGTTGCTAGCGTCCCCGTCGCCATGGATCCGTCTAAATTCGCCGTCTCCTGGCGATTTTAGACGCGCTTGCGCAGTCCGGTCTTCTCTGTGGTGAATGGGGCCGCTCGTGCCGGAGAGCTGGTCCTCGTAGCTCCGCCCCATCACGTGTGCCGATTCCAGCCAATCAGGAGGCTGGAATCGGCAATGGACCGCACAGAGCCCACGGTGCACCATGGGAGAAGACCCGCGGTGCATCGTGGGTGAAGATCCCGGCGGCCATCTTGGTAAGGTAAATAAGAAGTTGCCGCAGAGCGGGGATTCGGGTAAGTACTAAACGTTTGGTTTTTTTTTAACCCATCCCTTGTGTTTGTCTCGCGCCGACCGGGGGGCCTATTGAATAAAAAAAAACCTGTTTCGGCGTGAGACAACCCCTTTAAGCCCCATTTACATGCAAAGACGATCATTCAAAATTTGTTCAAAAGATAGGGAGAAAGACAGTTTGAGCGATCATTTTGCATAAGCTGCTAATTGGCACTAATGGCCATTAGTAGCTTATTAGCTTAATAAGCATGTAAATGAGGCTCCCTTCACTGTATGCAGATAACATCAGGTGGCCTGTTTTCTACATACATCCCTTTTGTTCTGAAAAGGGACTGCAGCTGAATACAATGTTATTAGTGCTCCCGTGGAGAATCACAGCGTGTAGTTCCTGCTATCAGCTGCCCGACCAAAAGATGGATTTTAAACTCAACATAAAATCATTGTTCAGCCGAAAAGCAAATGATTAGAGATGAGCGAGCATACTCGTCCGAGCTTGATGCTTGCTCGAGTATTAGGGTGTTCGAGATGCTCGTTACTCAAGATGAGCACCACATGGTACTCGAGTCAATTCCATTTCCTTTTCTGCATGTTTAGCGCCATTTTCTGGCCAATAGACATGCAGGGAAGGCATTACAACTTCCTCCTGTAACGTGCCAGCCCTATCCCACCCCCCTGCAGTGAGTGGCTGGCGAGATCAAGTGACTGCTGAGTATTTAAAGCGGTCCCACCCACGGCTCGTCTCAGACACACGCTGGCAGAGATTAGGGAGAGTGCTGCTGCTATAGGGAGAGTGTTAGTGTCTTCAAGAACCCCAGCGGTCCTTCTTAGGGCCACATCTGACCGTCTCAGTCTGCAGTCAATTATACAGAGTATAGGGGCAGTACTGGTGATGCAGGGACAGTGGTAGTGTAGAATCCTGTCTACAAGAACCCCCCAAAAAGCTCCTTCTTAGGGCTACCTGTGACCGTGTGCATTTTACTTCCTGGCTGCTGGGAGTTGTAGTGCCTCACTATTAGCCAGCTAGGCCTTTCTGCAGCCTTGCGTATAATTTTTTTCTGACTGTACTTTGCATTACATAACCGCTGTCAGGCTCCAACTGGACGCCAATATTTCCATAATTTTTTACACCACTCTGTGTGTGCCGTCAACTTCACGCACAGCATGCGGCGACAGCCCCTGGTAGAGGGAAAGTCATATACACTCTATATAGCCTATATTCTTTTCATTTTTTTTTTTATAAAAGCTCCTTCTTAGGGCTACCTGTGACCGTGTGCATTTTACTGTCTGGCTGCTGGGAGTTGTAGTGCCTCACTATTACCCAGGTAGGCCTTTCTGCAGCCTTGCGTATAATTTTTCTCTGACTGCAGTTTGCGTTACACCAGTGGTCCCCAACCTTTTTGGCACCAGGGACCGGCTTCAAGCAAGACCATTTTTACAAGACCCGGCAGGCTTGGGTGGGACATGGGCGGGTCTTTGGTTATATGGGGCGGGGTTATGAAGGGGGTCAGAGTTTAGTGCATTCTTATTTAATTATGACATTTAGAATATCCTGGCAGTACACACATAGGGCAGTATATAATCTATTCCCCCCCCCAGCACACACATAGGGCAGCATATAATTTATCTCCCCCCCAGTAATAGACAGCCCCCACCTCTCAGTAATTAGCAGCCCCTCCCCCTGTAATAAGTAGCCCCCACCCCCAGTAATAAGCAGCCCCTCCCCCATTAATAAGCAGCCCCCCCAGTAATAAGCAGCCCCCCAGTAATAAGCTCCCCCCCCCGTAATAAGCAGGTCCCCTCCCAGTAATAGGCAGGTCCCCCCCAGTAATAGACAGCGCCCCCCAGTAATAGACAGTGCCCCCCAGTAATAGACAGCGCCCCCCAGTAATAGACAGTGCCCCCCCAGTAATAGGCAGCCCCTTCCCCTGTAATAAGTAGCCCCTCCGCCCCCAGTAATAAGCAGCCCCCCCCAGTAAGCAATCCCCCCAGTAATAAGCAGGTCCCCTACAATAATAGGCAGCCCCTCCCTAGTAATAGGCAGCCCCTCCCCAGTAATAGACAGCCCCTCCCCAGTAATAAGCAGCCCCTCCTCCAAAAATAAGCAGCCCCTTCCCCTGTAATAAGTAGCCCCCACCCCCCCAGTAATAAGCAGCCTCCCCCCAGTAAGCATCCCCCCCAGTAATAGGCAGCGCCCCCAGTAATAAGCAGGACTATCCCCCCCAGTAATAGGCAGCCCCTTCCCCTGTAATAAGTAGCCCCCCCCCCCAGTAATAACCAGCCCCCCCCAGTAATAAGCAGCCCCTTCCCCTGTTATAAATAGCCCCCACCCCCCCAGTAAAAAGCAGCCCCTCCAGTAATAAGCAGGTCCCCCCCACAGTAATACGCAGTTTCCCCCCCCCAGTAATAACCAGCCCCCCCCCCCCAGTAATAGGCAGCCCCCCCCAGTAATAGGCAGCCCCTTCCCCTGTAATAAGTAGCCCCCCCAGTAATAACCAGCCCCCCCCCCAGTAATAGGCAGCCCCCCGTAATAGGCAGCCTCCCCCAAAATAGGCAGCCCCCCCAGTAGTAAACAGCCCCCCAACCCATATACTTACTACAGCGTCGCTCTCTGTCTGCTTGCCCTGACGTCAGTGTGCAGCCCGGAACGCTTTCTCCCCGAGTCCTCCCCTGCGGAACTAAAGAGCAGGGGACTCGGGGAGGAGAATCCTGGCTGCACACTGAGGTCACTGAGGTCAGTGTGCGCTGGGATCAGCGCGATTACCAGCGGGGAGCTGCGGCGCATCCGCTAGTAATCGCTTCAGTGGTCAGCAGCGTCGGCACGCCGCGGGCCTTATAACACAAGGCAGCGGGCCGGATTCGGCCCACGGGCCTTGTGTTTAGAGCAAAAGTTCCTGGCGGTGCCGAGGACCGGAGCTAAACACCCAACGGCCCGGCCCCGGTCCGCGGCCCGGTGGTTGGGGACCCATGCGTTACACAACCGCTGTCAGCCTCCAACTGGACGCCAATATTTCCATAATTTTTTACACTGCTCTGTGTGTGCCATCAACTTAACGCACAGCGTGCGGCGACAGCCCCTGATACAGGGAAAGTCAGATACACGCTATATAGCCTGTATTCTTGTTCAAAAAAATGTAAATAAAAGCTCCTTCGTTGGGCTACCTGTGACCGTGTGCATTTTACTACCTGGCTGCTGGGAGTTGTAGTGAGTCACTATTGTACGGCTAGGCCTGTTTGCAGCCTTCTTTATTCTTTGTTTCTGCCTGGATTTAGCGTTACATAACCGCTGTCAGCGTGAAAGTGTACGCCAATAATTCCATCATTATTCACACCGCTCTGTGTCTGAGTCAACTTCACGCACAGTGTACGGCGACAGCCACTGATAGAGGGAAAGTCATATACACACTATACAGCCTGTATTCTTCTTCAAAACATTAAATAAAAAAACTCCTTCTTTGGGCTACCTGTGACCGTGTGCATTTTACTGCCTGGCTGCTGGGAGTTATAGTGAATCTGTACTGCATGGCTAGGCCTGTTTGCAGGTTTACTTATTCTTTGTTTCTGCCTGGAGTTAGCGTTACATAACCGCTGTCAGCGTGAAAGTGTACGCCAATAATTCCATAATTATTCACACCGCTCAGTGTCTGCTCTATTCGTAGTACACATTGCTGAGGGGTAGGGCTAGAGGACGTGGACATGGACGCAGGCGAGGATGCGGAGGTCCAAGTGAGGGTGTGGGCACAGGCTGAGTTCCTGGTCCAGGTGAATCGCAGCCGTCTGCGGCGGGATTAGGAGAGAGGCAAGTTTCTGGGGTCCCCAGCTTCACATCACAATTTTTGGGTCCACGTGGTGGACCTTTATTAGAAAATGAGCAGTGTGAGCAGGTCCTGTCGTGGATGGCAGAAAATGCATCCAGCAATGTATCGACCACCCAGTCTTCTACGCCGTCCATTGCTGCAACTCTGAATGCTCTCGCTGCTGCTCCTCCCTCTTCCCAGCCTCCTCACTCCCTGAAAATTACACATTCTGATGAGCAGACAGACTCCCAGGAACTGTTCTCGGGCCCCTGCCTAGTTGGGAAAAAATGGTTCCTCTCTCATCTGAGGAGTTTCTCATGACCGATGCCCAACCTTTGGAAAGTTCCCAGGGTCCGGGTGATGACGCTGGGGACTTTCAGCAACTGTCTTAAGAGCTTTCAGTGGGTGAGGAGGACGATGATGATGAGACACAGTTGTCTATTTGTGAGGTAGTAGTAAGGGCTGTAAGTCCGAGGGAGGAGCGCACAGAGGATTTGGAGGAAAAGGTGACTGACCCCACCTGGTTTGCTAAGCCTCCTGAGGACAGGGCTTCAGAGGGGGAGGCAAGTGCAGCAGCAGGGCAGGTTGGAAGAGGCAGTGCGGTGGCCAGGGGTAGAGGCAGGGCCAGACAGAATAATCCGCCAACTGTTTCCCAAAGCGCTCCCTCGCGCCATGCCACCCTGCAGAGGCCGAGGTGTGGCAGTTTTTCACTGAGAGTGCAGACGACCGATGAACTGTGGTGTGCAAGGTTTGTCGCGCCAAGATCAGCCAGGGAGCCACCACCACCAGCATGCACAGGCATATGATGGCCAAGCACCCCACAAGGTGGGACGAAGGCTGCTCACCGCCTCCGGTTTGCACCACTGCCTCTCCCCCTGTGCCCCAACCTGCCACTGAGATCCAACCCCCCTCTCAGGACACAGGCACGACCATCTCCCGGCCTGCATGCACACCCTCACCTCCGCTGTCCTCGGCCCCATCCACCAATGTCTCTCAGCGCACAGTCCAGCCGTCGCTAGCGCAACTGTTGGAGCGCAAGCGCAAGTACGCCGCCACACACCCGCACGCTCAAGCGTTAAACATGCACATAGCCAAATTGATCAGCCTGCAGATGCTGCCGTATAGGCTTGTGGAAACGGAGGCTTTCAAAAACATGATGGTGGCGGCGGCCCCGCGCTACTCGGTTCCCAGTCGCCACTACTTTTCCCGATGTGCTGTCCCAGCCCTGCACGACCACGTCTCCCGCAACATTGTACGCGCCCTCACCAACGTGGTTACTGGCAAGGTCCACTTAACAACGGACACGTGGACAAGCACAGGTGGGCAGGGCCACTATATCTCCCTGACGGCACATTGGGTGAATTTAGTGGAGGCTAGGACCGAGTCAGAGCCTGGGACGGCTCACGTCCTACCCACCCCCAGAATTGCGGGCCCCAGCTCGGTGCTGGTATCTGCGGCGGTGTATGCTTCCTCCACTAAACCGCCCTCCTCCTCCTTCTCCTCCTACGCAACCTCTGTCTTGCAATCAAGATGTGTCAGCAGCAGCACGTCGCCAGCAGTCGGTGTCGCTCGGCGTGGCAGCACAGCGGTGGCAAGCATCAGCAGGCCGTGCTGAAACTACTCAGCTTAGGAGAGAAGAGGCACACGGCCCACGAACTGCTGCAGGGTCTGACAGAGCAGACCGACCGCTGGCTTTCGCCCCTAAGCCTCCAACCGGGCATGGTCCTGTGTGACAACGGCCGTAACCTGGTGGCGGCTCTGCAGCTCGGCAGCCTCACGCACGTGCCATGCCTGGCCCACGTCTTTAATTTGGTGGTTCAGCAGTTTCTGAAAAGCTACCCACACTTGTCAAACCTGCTCGGAAAGGTGCGCTGGGTCAGCGCTCATTTCCGCAAGTCCAACAAGGACGCTGCCACCCAGCGGACCCTGCAACATCGATTTAATCTGCCAGTGCACCGACTGCTGTGCGACATGCCCACACGGTGGAACTCTACGCTCCACATGTTGGCCAGGCTCTATGAGCAGCGTAGAGCTATAGTGGAATACCAACCCCAACATGGGCGGTGTAGTGGGAGTCAGCCTCCTCAATTCTTTGCAGAAGAGTGGGCCTGGTTGGCATACATCTGCCAGGTCCTTGGAAACTTTGAGGAGTCTACCCAGATGGTGAACGGCGATGCTGCAATCATTAGCGTCACCATTCCTCTGCTATGCCTCTTGAGAAGTTCCCTGCAAAGCATAAAGGCAGACGCTTTGCGCTCAGAAACGGAGGCGGGGGAAGACAGTATGTCGCTGGATAGTCAGAGCACCCTCATGTCTATATCTCAGCATGTGGAGGAGGAGGAGGAGGAGGAGGGGGAGGAGCATGAGGAGGAGGGGGAAGAGACAGCTTGGGCCACTGCTGAGGGTACCCATGCTGCTTGCCTGTCATCCTTTCAGCGTGTATGGCCTGAGGAGGAGGAGGAGGATCCTGAAAGTGATCTTCCTAGTGAGGACAGCCATGTGTTGCATACAGGTACCCTGGCACACATGGCTGACTTCATGTTAGGATGCCTTTCTCGTGACCCTCGTGTTAGACGTATTCGGGCTACTACAGATTACTGGGTGTACACACTGCTCGACCCACGGTATAAGGAGAACCTTTCCACTCTCATACCCGAAGAGGAAAGGGGTTCGAGAGTGATGCTATACCACAGGACCCTGGTGGACAAACTGATGGTAAAATTCCCATCCGACAGCGCTAGTGGCAGAAGGTGCAGTTCCGAGGGCCAGGTAGCAGGGGAGGCGTGGAGATCAGGCAGCATGTACAGCGCAGGCAGGGGAACACTCTCCAAGGCCTTTGCCAGCTTTATGGCTCCCCAGCAAGACTGTGTCACCGCTCCCCAGTCAAGGCTGAGTTGGCGGGAGCACTGTAAAAGGATGGTGAGGGAGTAGGTAGCCGATCGCACGACCGTCCTCCGTGACGCCTCTGCTCCCTCAACTACTGGGTGTCAAAGCTGGACACGTGACCTGAACTCGCGCTGTATGCCCTGGAGGTGCTAGCTTGTGCTGCGGCTAGCGTCTTGTCAGAGAGGGTGTTTAGTGCGGCTGGGGGAATCATCACAGATAATCGTACCCGCCTGTCAACCGACAGTGCCGACAGGCTTACACTCATCAAGATGAACAAAGCCTGGATTTCCCCAGACTTCTCTTCTCCACCAGTGGACAGCAGCGGTACGTAAGCAATACGTAGGCTGCACCCGCGGATGGAAGCATCGTTCTCTATCACCATTAAAAACGGGAACCTTTTAGCTTCATCAATCTGTGTATTATATTCATCCTCCTCCTCCTGCTCCTCCTCCTGAAACCTCACGTAATCACGCCGAACGGGCAATTTTTCTTAGGCCCACAAGGCTCAGTCATATTACTTTTGTAAACAATGTTTATATGTTTCAATTCTCATTAAAGCGTTGAAACTTGCACCTGAACCAATTTTTATTTTAACTGGGCTGCCTCCAGGCCTAGTTACAAATTAAGCCACAGTAACCAAAGCGATTAATGGGTTTCACCTGCCCTCTTGGTTGGGCATGGGCAATTTTTCTGACTTACATTAGTACTGTTGGTACACCAATTTTTGGGGGCCCTCGCCTACAGTGTAATCCTAGTAATTTTTATGGGCTTCGCCTGCACTCATGGTACAGCAAGGTGTGTGGGGTTGGCCTACACTTTTGCTACATAAATGTAACTGGAGCCTTGTCTATACTGCAACTACTGAAATGTGAAAGAGACTGTTATCTCCCTAAACTGCTGCAATGGGAATGTTACTGTGGCCTGTCTTGACTGCTACTACTACTGAAATGGAACTAATACTGTGCTCCCCCTATACTGCTGCTAGTGATATGTTACTGGGGCCTGTCTAGACTGCTACTACTACTGAAATGGAACTAATACTGTGCTCCCCCTATACTGCTGCTTTGGAATTGTTACTGGGGCCTGTCTAGACTGCTACTACTACTGAAATGGAACTAATACTGTGCTCCCTCTATACTGCTGCTAGTGATATGTTACTGGGGCCTGTGTTGACTGCTACTATTACTGAAATGGAACTAAGACTGTGCTCCCCCTATACTGCTGCTAGTGATATGTTACTGGGGCCTGTCTAGACTGCTACTACTACTGAAATGGAACTAATACTGTTTTCCCCCACTATACTGCTGCTAGTGATATGTTACTGGGGCCTGTCTAGACTGCTACTACTATTGAAATGGAACTAATACTGTGCTCCCCCTATACTGCTGCTAGTGATATGTTACTGGGGCCTCTCTATACTGCTACTACTGAAATGTTACTAATACTAGGCTCTCCTTATACTGCTGCCACGGAATTGTTACTGGGGCCTGTCTATTCTGCTACTACTGAAATGTTGCTAATACTAGCCTCTGCGCAGCCTGACTAGGGCTTGCATTGTGGGCCGAAGCCAACCTGCATTTCTTCTCGCATTCCATCAGCTCTAAGGGAGGCACTGCAATGGGATATATTTATGTACAGTCGGTGGGTTCCAGGGGGCCACCCATCCTTTTGGGTGCACGCAGACATACCATAGGGGAGTTCGTCCTATCTGTGACAAATCTTAATTACCCAGACTGACTGGGGCATGCAGTGTGGGCCGAAGCCAACCTGCATTTCTTCTGACGTGCCATCAGCTATGAGGGGTACTGCTATGGGATTTATTTATGTACCGCCTATGGCTTCCTGGGACCCACCCCTGCTGTGGGTGCACACAGACTTCCCATAGCGGAGTTCTACCTAACTGTGACTATGAAAATAACCCAGCCTGCGTGACTGCGGCTTGCAGTGTGGCCCGAAGCCAACCTTCCTTTCTTCTCGCGTTACCTCAGCTTTAAGGGAGGCACTGCAATGGTATTTTTCTTTGGTACCGTCGGTGGCTTCCTCGGAGCCACCCCTGCTGTGGGCGCACATTTAGTTCCCATCGCGGTGCTTTACCTGTCTGTCACTAAGACACTGAGTGACTTGGAAAGGGGGCATAGTGCAGATGGCTTTCCCCTTGCAGTGTCGATTGAGCCACCTGACAACTAGACAGAATGAACACTGTGTGGGCACATGGATTCCCCATCGCTACGTAACTCTTGGCGACATTTGCAGCTCCTGACGGAGGTGGCACAGGATTGGAATGAAGATCGAACGTCGATTTGTCAGTGATTCTCAACTGCATTGTGGGCTATCGCCCCGACCCTTTTTAAAAAGGGTCGCTACCTGGCCCTGCCAACCCTCTGCAGTGTGTGCCTCCGATTCCTCCTCATCACAGAGGCAATTATAAATTGACATGAGGGTGGTGTGGCTATGAAGTGAGCGTGTGGCATGGGGGCAGCTGAAGGGAGCGCAGTGACACTTTTGTGTGTGCAGCAGACGCTGGGTCGTGTGGGGCAGTTGGGCAGCATGTTACCCAGGAGAAGTGGCAGCGGAGTGTCATGCAGGCAGTGATTGTGCTTTGTTGGAGGTAGTGTGGTGCTTAGCTAAGGTATGCCTTGCTAATGAGGGTTTTTCAGAAGTAGAAATTGTTGGGGGGGGGGGCACTCTTGCCGCTATTGTGGCTTAATAGTGGGACCTGGGAACTTGAGATGCAGCCCAACATGTAGCCCCTCGCCTGCCCTATCCGTTTCTGTGTCGTTCCCATCACTTTCTTGAATTTCCCAGATTTTCACAAATGAAAACCTTAGCGGAGCATAGGTCCCATACACAAATGCTCGGGTCGCCCATTGACTTCAATGGGGTTTGTTACTCGAAACGAACCCTCGAGCATCGCGGGAAGTTCGACTCGAGTAACGAGCACCCGAGCATTTTGGTGTTCGCTCATCTCTAATGATTACCTTACCCAACTGGTGCTGGAGCCAACTAGAGGAAAAGCCACTCTGGACATAGTGCTAACAAAGCGGACCGAATAATGGGAGTGCAGGTTGAGGGGCACTTGGAAAATAGTGACCGCAATATAATTAATTTCCTTGGAAAATAGTGACCGCAATATAATTAATTTCCTTATCAGGGATGGACAAAAAAACTAAACTTTAATAAAGCAAAATTTGATCAGCTCAGAACTACTCTCGGTATCATTAATTGGGACAACATCCTCAAAAATAACAGTCCAGACAACAAATGCGAAAAGTTTAAAAACATCTTAATTGCCTCATGTGAGCAGTTCATACCCTTTAAAAAAAAGAACCTCAAGTAGAAGGAAACCAATGTGGCTCGACAAGACTGTAAGGAGTCAATAAATGAAAAAAAAAGAAAGCGTTTAAACTACTAAAACAAGAAGGCAGCGAAGAAGCGCTAAAATCATACAGGGAAAAAAACAAAATATGTAAAGGAAAGATCAAGATTGCTAAGGGGGAGGCAGAAAGACTGATCGCCAAAGAGAGCAAAAACAACCCTAAACTACTCTTTAACTATATTAACAGCAAATGGATTTGCACTGAGAGCACTGGCCCTTTAACCAATAATGCAGGAGAAATCATAGAAGACGATGGGGGGAAGGCAAATCTATTAAATGGTTTCTTTTCAAGTGTATTCACAAACAAAAAGAAAATGTCACATGAGATGCAGGGGAATAAAACTAAACCCTCTGTTACATATTGCATACCTAACACAGGAGGAAGAGCAGAGACGATTAAAGAGGATTAAAATCGATAAATCACCAGGCCCAGATGGAATACACCCAAGGGTTCTAAGGGAACTAAGTGATGTGATAGCTAGACCGCTATTTCTTATATTTATGGACACTATTAAGACCGGGGTTGTACCATTGGATTGGAGCATTGCCAACGTGGTTCTAATTTGCAAAAATGGGTCCAAAAGAGAGCCTGGTAACTACAGGCCTGTAAGTCTCACTTCAATAATTGGAAAAATATTCGAGGGGTTTCTGAGACATGCCATCCTAGAATATCTCAAGGAGAACAACGATATAACTCCTCACCAGCATGGGTTCATGAGGGGTCAATCATGTCAGACCAATCAGCTTCTACGATGAAATAAGTTCTAGGCTGGACTTGGGAGAGTCTATTGATCTTATATATCTGGATTTCTCTAAAGCACTTGACACCGTGCCGCATAACAGGTTGATATATAAAATGAGACAGCTCGGACTGGGCGAAAACGTGTTTATCTGGGTAAAGAACTGGCTCAGATAAAGGAATCAGAGGGTGGTAATAAATGGATCGTACTCTGATTGGGCCACTGTTGCTAGTGGGGTACTACAGGGTTCAGTACTAGGCCCCATTCTGTTCAATATATTTATCAACGACCTGATAGAGGGACTGCACAGTAAAATATCAATATTTGCAGAAGATACAAAATTATATAAGACAATTAATACAACGGAGAACAATGTGCAGCTAAAAAGGACCGAGATAAGCCGGGGGCTTGGGAAGAAAATTGGCAAATAAAGTTCAGTGAGGATAAATGTAAGGTTATGCATATGGGCAGGAGAAACGGATGTCAGTAGGACCTGGGGGTACTAGTGGATTGTAGATTTAACTGGAGCAACCAATGCCAGTCATCTGCTGCAAAAGCAAATAAAGTCTTGGGGTGCATTAAAAAAGGTATAGGGGCGAAGGATGATAACAATATTCCCCCACTATATAAGGCACTTGTCAGGCCCCACAGGGAATACTGTGTTCAGTTCTGGACACCGGTGCTCAGGAAAGATGTTACAGTGCTGGAGGGGGTTCAAAGATGGGCAACTAAATTAATAAATGGAATGAGAGGACTGGAATACCCAGAAAGGCTTAGTCCCAAGAGAGGAGCATTCTGAGAGGTTGGGACTCAGCTTTCCCAGGTTGAGAATATACCACCTGGTTTTAGCGTTAGG
The DNA here is from genome assembly GCF_035609145.1 of Eleutherodactylus coqui. NCBI lineage: Eukaryota > Metazoa > Chordata > Amphibia > Anura > Eleutherodactylidae > Eleutherodactylus > Eleutherodactylus coqui. The sequence continues at coordinate 1,461,835 of NC_089845.1, read as the reverse complement.
ACCCATCTGAAAGCTTGGTCACCTGGGCGTTGGTAGGTTGGCCAATGTAATTTGATCGAATTATATACCAAGAACCTTGAATTATTTAATATGGTTAGAGTATTAATTATAGATATATATATACCTCTGATAGTAAATTTATTGTGCGTGCTGTTGCCATTTTTAGTTTCGGTTTCTACTGTATGTTGCAGCCATGGTTTAACGTGCACCTATATATTTCTATTGGGATATATCTCCAATGGTTAGTGCTGACCTTTTTTTTCTTTTTTGTACAAATATTGTAAAGTTTTGGTTGCCTTCACTTGGTTGTGCACACCTGCCGCCCATTTACCTTCTGTCCCTCTTTCTGGAACATCTAAATGATATCCTACCTTCCCTGGTTTTATTTGTAGGCTTAGTCCCAAGAGAGGAGCATTCTGAGAGGTAGGAACTCAGCTTTCCCAGGTTGAGATTATACCACCTGGTTTTAGCGTTAGGACTAGGGATGAGCGAGTATACTCGCTAAGGCACTACTCGCTCGAGTAATGTGCTTTAGACGAGTATCTCCCTGCTCGTCCCGAAAGATTCGGGGGCTGCCGCAGCTGACAGGTGAGTTGGGGCAGGGAGCAAGGGAGAGCGGGCGGGAGAGAGGGAAAGAGAGATCTCCCCTCCGTTCCTCCCTGCTCTCCCCCGCAGCTCCCCGCCCCGTGGCGGCCCCCGAATCTTTCGGGACGCGCAGGGAGATACTCGGCTAAGGCACATTACTCGAGCGAGTAGTGCCTTAGCGAGTATACTCGCTCATCCCTAGTTAGGACCCATCTGAAAGCTTGGTCACCTGGACGTTGGTAGATGGGCCAATGTAATTCGATCAAATTACATACCAAGAACCTTGCATTATTTAATATGGTTAGAGTATTAATTATAAGTATGTATACCTCTGATAGTAAATTTATTTTGTGTGCTGTTGCCATTTTTGGTTTCTGCTTCTACTGGAATACCCAGAGAGGCTATCAAAATTAGGATTGTTCACCCAGGAAAAAAGGGGCGATCAAATAACTATGTTTCAATACATTAAGGGTCAATACGAAGATCTCTCCCATGATCTGTTTATACCCAGGGCTGTGATGGTAACAATAGGACATCCGCTACGTTTAGAAGAAAGCAGGTTTCATCACCAACACAGAAGGGGGTTCTTTACTGTAAGAGGGGTGAGACTATGGAACTCTCTGCCTGAGGACGTGGTGATGGCAGGATCCATAGAGGAGTTTAAGAGGGGACTAGACGTCTTTCTCGAGTGGAAGGATATTTAAGGATAAAGACATTAGGTGACCAGCGGGTTTGTAGTTCCTGGTCTTACAGTCAGGTAGGAACTATCAAAGGTTGATCCAGGAATTATTCTGGTTGCCATTATGGAGTCGGGAAGGAATTTTCCCCTAAATGGGCTAAATGACTTCTGCCTCTTGGGGTTTTTGCTTTCCTCTGGATCATCTAGGGGTTGAAATAGGCTGAACTAGATGGACATTGTCTTCATTCAGCCTAACATACTGTGCTACTATTATATGAGCAGATATTCTAAATAAACCATGTATGTCATTCATAAAGACAAGTGTGAAGTATGTGGAGCCCACAATAACCAGATTACTAGACAAGCTGGAGAATGAAGTTAGTGATAGTGACAAATACGGTATGATCAGCTTCTTATGGAAATGAAAATAGTGAATTAAGTAGTGAATGGTTTCTTTTAATTCAGCATAGCAGGAACTACACTCCGAAAATGGTCTCTTTTTTCATTAGTTTTGTGCCGCTGCCAAGCAGGATGTTTAGGGCCATAAATTAGTTATGGTATTATCTAGTCCAAGTGTCTTTCCTGAGCTAATATAACAGACAATGGAACACTATGCCCTGTGTTGTGTTGTGAAACTTCCAGAGAATATTACAATACTTGCTCTGTTTTACACGTGTTCTATAGCGGCGTCTCTGTCACCGTTCATGTAGTTTAGACTTTATGTGCAGAAGAAATTAGCCATTTGCATGTGGCATAACGATACGTGGGATGATGTGTGAGAGTACTGCCAGTGAAAGACGCACAGTAGATACTGGAGGTCCCGATCAGTCGTACTCTGCGGTAATTTGTTGCACGTGTGAATGCAGTCATCCAAGCACCAACCACATGTAGAGACAGACATCAGTGCTGAACTCAGAGCAGATGCCTATTATATTGCAAAACTGTTGCAGTTGCAGCCTTTGCCGTATGTGGGCTCGCCTTCTACAGTAAAGCCGTTGACACACAATCCACTTTCTAACAGCCGACGTACTGATGGCAGCAAGGCGAACTTGTCAATAATGGCTTGAATAAAGATAACTGAAAGCTAGAGGAGCTAGGTTCAAGATGTGGCGGACATGTCACGTAGGCGGCTTCACATGAGTAGAAGTGAAATTGCAGGCACTTTAGCGCAACGTTTTTGCACTTTGAATGACATTTTGGCGCACATTGCAGTGTACTTTACTGTACTTTTTCTGCCAGCAGAACCTGTTCACTTGTGAGCGGCAAACAAACACATTTATTGAAATGGCTAATTAGTTGGAAATGTTTTCTTTATCCAGCAGAATTGCGCAGTGTTTCATGCATCTCCTTGTGTATTCCGCTCATTGGTACCCCCCTTATTGGCCTCTATGGGGACCTATAGCACACAAATGCCCAGAAAGAGAGCATGTTTTTTCTTTTTTGGCGTGGTTGAAAATGCGCATGCAGAAAGCGTTCATGTGAATAAAACCGATGAAATCAATGGATTCTATACACTGTGTATGGCATGCTCAAATAGGTCTGTGTGAAGCTGGCCTTAGATTGTATTTATATGGGTGACTGCGATATCAGTCCAAGAAAATCGGAGTAGTTGGGATCGATTCAGACGAGTGTAGGCGCAACTTAAATGCTTAAATTAGAAGGGACCCTGCAGCCACCAGATGATGATGCAGGCATTAGCGCCACCTCCATGCTATGCAGCCATGCTGCCTTATGTAATAAGAGGCCCCCCATTGTAGCCAGACTGCAGCTATTCCCTGCGCCCCCTGAGCCAGCAAGAGAGCGGCGTCTGTAGAAAGTACTCTATCTTTCAGTAACCGTAGTTCGGTTGCAGTGAGCCCACTGGAGTGCAGTGGGTCCAGGCGTCTGCCCAGGTGCTGATTCCAGCCCTTCCTGACCAGAGTGGCCCCTCTCTGCTGATCACATGGCTAATGCTACACTGCTTGTTAGTTGAATAAAGTTGTTCATTCAATCAGCCAAAAATAATGCAAGTACAAAATGAGACTAAATTGAAAAAAAAAAGAGAAACCAAAAACACCTGTAAAAAATGCTCAAAATTCATGGTGTTTGAAAAAAATTGAACTGCAGAAAAAAAGTTTGTTATGGAGCCCTAAATGTCCTCCACAAATCGAAAAATGGTTGACCAATTATAACCAACTTTAAATCACCACACAAAGGAAAAAGCCTTTCTAGACCTGCTGGAACTGTCAGATGCCTTGGTTTTGTGCAGTCTAATTTGTATACGATAGCACAGTCCGAAGTACTGGTAGGAGAGACTGTGAGTCCTTGAAGTCACAGTTGGTGGCTATGGCATGGAGGCCGTTGGATGAGGCAGGAGCAAACCAGGAAACTGCAAACTTAAAATATAGCAAGGCTTTTATGCACCACAGCTTGGTCACAGAACATGGCATGGCTTGGCCTACCACATCTATTCTATTGTGGATGTAGAGCGTTGCCTGCATTCAGCACGGTGTGGGCACAGCAAGGCTTGGCCTGCATTCAGCACGGTGTGGGCACAGCAAGGCTTGGCCTGCATTCAGCACAGTGTGGGCACAGCGCGGCTTGGCCTGCATCCAGCGCAGCTTGCACACAGCATCGTTTGGGCACACAGTTTGATTACCAGGCAAGAAATGAGAACAGTCTCAGGGTTGTTACAGATATAGGAGTACAGATTAGTGAATGAGATTCAGGTGGGAGGAAGGAGAGACCAGAAGCAGGGAGTCAGGGGTATAACTATAATGGGAAGCAGAAGATGCAGTGGTACCCAGGTCCTGCAGTCTTAGGAGACCCATAAATATTTTTTCTCATTTAAAGAGGCCAGTACTATGAATAAAGCATTATAGTTAGGCGCCCTGTTACAGATTTTGCATTGGGACCCAGCAGCTTCACGTTACGCCCCCTACAGAGAAGCATTAACTTTTAACTGACTGGTGCAGCAGAATGGAGAATTGTACAGAGACCAGAGACAACAAGTTATGGTACACTAATTACCTTGGATTCATGTATTCTCAAACTTTTAATGAAGCTATGGGTAACCTCAGGGTGACGGCAAGGGCTATGGCTGACCACCATTACCATGAGGCTCTAGGGCCTACTTCAATTTGGAAGCACACAGATTTTGTTTTCCATGGAATATTGAATACTTTATTGTATAGAAATATTACCCATGGAAGCACTGCTCAAGAGAAGAATATGATGCTTCACAGGGGTGCCATGTGTTGGCATGAGGAACCCATGGTATAAATAATGACTTTGAAGCAGTGACCAATCTATAGACTTCCAAAGATGCACAAACTTTCTAAGAATTTGTAAATGTAATCTAAATTAAAAGGGGTTGTCCAGTTGTAAACTGTTGATCACCAAGCAGTAATATAGGCCACCAATAGTAGAAAAGTGAACGTCTGTTGCCTGTGATGTCTGGGTTGATGCACTGAGCTGATTTCATTTGGAAGCAGACAGCTTTGTTCTCACTACAGTGGTAAGACTTGGTATTACAGGCAAAGTTCACATTGAAGTGAATGGGAACTCTGCATGTAATACCAAGTGTGGCAACTGCAGTGAGAATGGAGCTGTCTGTTTCCTGTAGAAATCAGCTCAGTTCAGGAGCAATTTGACCCAGAGAACAGCTGATCAGCGGATATTCCTGGCAGACTCCCACTGATCTTTTCTTGATGACCTGTCTTAGGGCTTATTCCCACGAGCGAATATCGGCTGATGTTTTCACAGCCGTCTGATATACGCTTCCATCTTAGCAGTCCCCCCCTTCCCTCCCCCTCACCGTCTCTCTGCTTCTCCCCTCCGAGCGGTTTGCAATGGGAGTGGGTGGGACGGTGAGGAGCTAATCTCCCGCTCCCTCCCCATAGCCAGTAATGGGGGTGGATGGGACAGAGCGGAGCTTAGCTCCGCCCCCACCCCCTCCCACCTCAAACGCCGGAGTGGAGCAGAGAAGCAGAGAGCCGGTGAGGTGAAGGGAAGGGGGGAACTGTTTAGATGGAAGCGTATATCGTCCGGCCGCGAAAACGATGGCCGATATGCGCTCATGTAAATAAGCCTTTAAGGATAAGCCATCAATAGTTTATAACTGGACAGCCTCTTTAAATCAAAATAACTTATTCTACAATTTAAGTACTCCTATGAGTAAATATGAAAATATGCCTTGTTTTGCACATGTCAGAACAAGCTTCGAACTGCTTTATTTTAGATCCCTTAATAAGTTAACCACACCCCAGTCTGGCAGTTAAGGCCCATTTACACGGAGCGATGATTGCTCAAAAACCGCTAAAAAGCGATCGTTTGAGCGATAATCGTTGCGTCTAAATGCACGGCCATCGTGCACTGCTAGTTGATTGTTAAATTCAAGCCAGCCTAAAAATCGTTGTGCCGTCTTATTAGGAACACACGCTGAGTTCTCCGCGGGTAGTGCTGATAGCATTGTTTCAGCTAGTTAACCCTCTTGGAAAACAAAGGAGCTGACTGCAGATAAGAGCCCTCCAGCTATTAACTGCATTCAGCTAAAGGCTTCATTTGCATGCTAATAAGCTATTAGGTAGCTGATTAGCTACTTAATAGTTTATGCAAAATGATCGCTTAAAGCTGTCAGTCAAACTGTCGTTTGAGCGATTTTTGACGACCATCGCCCCATTTAAATGGAGATCAGCCTTTGTAGCCGTTGGTGTTTCTCTTTACATTTGTAAACTTCTACATGCAGCTGTTCTACTTGTTGCAATTGATTTTGCTTTCTTTACCTTGTGTTTGAAACTGATAAAGATTGAGAAACCGATATGTACTTCAAAGCACCAAAAAAAAACCCTGCGAAAAGCAAAGATAAGGCAATGTTCACATCAGCGAAGAACGTTCCGCTCAAAGCCTCTGCTGCTGGATGAAATAGCACAGTATAGTCTAGTATTTCATTCAGGAAAATGCTGGACATCCGGACAGAAACTGATAGGACTCTATTGTAGTCAACAGGGCTCTTCAGTTCCGTTAGAAGGAACCCATTGGGGTGGGTCTTCATATGTTCACAATTGGGCATAAATTAGGTGTTGCAATTACTGCGGTATTTTCCACCTGTAAGTAGAAAAAAAAGACCCTACCTGCAGCTGGCCGTTACGTGTTTTCAGCTTTTGTTGTTTTCTTTATGATGGGGCTCTTTCTTGCACACTTGCGTTTTACTTGCAGTTTTTTTTATGTGATATCGCTACATTTTTTTTAACGCAAATTTCAATGGGACTTTCTAATGTCAAAAACGCATCGCACAAAAATCGCACGTTTGTGCTTTGTAACGTTTGTGCGATGCGTTATTAACATTAGAAAGCAGTCTTAGCGATTTTATGCATCAGCGTTTTTTTAACGCACAATATCGCTGCTTTGTTTTTTCAATGGGACTTTCTAATGCTAAAATCGCATCGCACAAAAATCGCAAAAGCGCAAACCTGAAATTTTTGTGTGATGCAATTTTATCATTAGAAAGTCACATTGAAAAAAACGCAGTGATATTGTAGCGTTAAAAAACCACTAGTGAGTAGAAGCCCTTAACGCAGCGATAAAAAACACAAGTGTGGGGAAAAAGCTGCATATGTGTATGACCCCATTCAAAAAAATAGGGATCATATTTTTGCAAGATTTCTGCATGTCGCAATGCACAAATCTTGTACAATTTTCTCAACATAAGGCTGCTTCCACACGGGCGACACAATATCACCACGAGAAAATCACAGCGCTATTGCATCATGGTCCATGCGATTTGCTGCGTTCTCTTATGCTGATATAGTGATTTTGTGGCGCTACAAAGTGACACATATGCACATTTGATGGGGTTATGAAAAAAATGCCCCCTTCTGGTCTGCCATCCATGCCTTGCATAGTAAGGTGTGTTGCTCTGCACTATACTTCTCTCCTGTGATGGCCTTGCTCTTGATTACCTCAGGGTCTATTTCCTCTTTTAAACAGGACCAACTCTGGTTTTCTGCTTTAGGCGGCTCGGCTGCTGATTCCACATCACTGGAAATTGGCTCAATGTCCCAGTCTATCTGAATGATGCAAGACTTTCTAAGAAATCAGTAGAATGGGGGGACTCATTGCTCGGGACCAGGACAGTCAGGACAAATCTGTGCTCATTTGGACCCCTTGGTTTGTGTTCAGTGAATCTCATAAGCTCTCTGTTTTGTTTGCTAACCTTTGATATCTTACATGGATCATGGATTACACCACCACCTTTTTTTTACTTTTTTCCTCATGTTGTTCTTTAGAGTGAAGTTAGATGCACCAAAGAGGAGTCTCTATTGTGGTGGTTCTAAAAGTGTCAGGGGACACTGTGATTAAGGAAACCATTTGCAATGTTGGAGCAATGTTTGTTCACACAGGTTCTGAGGGCATCTAAAGTGCATCCCACATACTTACAGCCACGAGGGCATTCAAGTAGTTTCTATAAAAGTCTGTCTCCATCAAATCCAAAGGCAATCATATTATCATAATTTAAAGCAATATCAGTCAGCTCCTTGTCAACAGCATCTGCAATAGTTTCTGCCTTTCCATTAGAGATATTTGGGATCTATTAGGGATATTGACTATTGCCAAGAACTTTTCCATGGGGACTTTATCTTCCAAAAATCTTGACAACTTTCATCTGCCAAAACAGAGAACTTGTTTTTCAATGTTTTCATCAACTCACCTCTCGAAGCTTCACCCAATTTGTTAAGAATGCTTCAATGAAACTCTCACATATAGTATGTGAGCTATGTCTTTCTTTACCAAAAATTTCAAGTCTCACAAAAGTATTTTTGAGGCTTTTCTGTTTGCAGTCTCTTTCACGTTCACTCTGTTAAACAATTTGTAAATGAATGGGTTTCTTCATAGCTTACCTACTGTGATTGTCCATTCGTATACTTACAGTGTGAGCTGAAGAGTGTTCATGCTTTACTAATTTACCATTTTCTCCTAGAGCTTTTTTGAAAGATGTGATGGGAACAGTTATAAACGCCCCACCTGTCGTTTGCAGAACTTTTGCATCTTTTTCCATGAAAGGTTGGCATAGTTCACAAAATGTACCTGTTTCTTTTCACTGTATGTCAGCCAGTTATATTTCTGTTCCCCTTGTTTATTGTAGTGGCATCCTTCTTTGTCAGATGATTTTGCAGGATGCAGGCTAGAGGATCCCATCACACCTTCATTTTAAATGTTTTTCATATCTGTATGCTGAATTGATGGTGATGGATTTGCTCCCTCTCTTGATTTTTTACCGGGTCCTACCAGTGCAACACTGAAACAGAATTCTATTGTTCCCATTTTGATTTTGTCACCAAACAGTGAATACTATATGATCATTAAAGGGGTTGTCTCGCGCCAAAACGTTTTTTTTTTTTTTTTTGCATAGGCCCCCCGTTCGGCGCAGGACAAACCCAAGGGATGTGTTAAAAAAAAAAATATATATATCACTTACCCGAATCCCCGCTCTGCGACTTCTTTCTTCTTCCTACTTCTTCCTTCTCCAAGATGGCCGCCGGGATTTTCACCCACGATGCACTGCGGGTCTTCTCCCATGGTGCACCGTGGGCTCTGTGCGGTCCATTGCCGATTCCAGCCTCCTGATTGGCTGGAATCGGCACACGTGATGGGGTGGAGCTACACGATGATGCGTAGAAGGGGCAGAGCCAGAACACCGCTCGTGCCCGGACCGAGCAGAAGGGGAGAAGACCGCACAGCGCAAGCGCGTCTAAAAAAGCAAGAAGACAGCGAAATTAGTCGGCGCCATGGAGACGAGGACGCTAGCAACGGAGGGGGTAAGTGAATAACTTCTGTATGGCTCATATTTAATGCACGATGTACATTACAAAGTGCATTAATATGGCCATACAGAAGTGTATAACCCCACTTGCTGCCGCGAGACAACCCCTTTAAGTACAACAGACAGAAGAAGATGTTGGAAGACTCTTCAATTGTCTTCCTCTGTCTGCTGTGCTCTGTGATATTGAAGAGATCACAAAGTATGGCAGAGAAGATGATTGCAGATTATCACGCAGCTTAGCAGCTGCAGGGAAGGATCCCACTGATTAAAATACTTACACTGGGGATCATTTTACATTTGACTTTATTGCTGCTTTCATTTTCCCTGAGGGGTCGATTTGCTCTAGGGGTGCAGCATATCTCAGTATTGGTGCATGAAAGAAACATGGGGCATATCTATAAGACAACTTTTATAACACAGGCTTACATGCCAATGGTCAGCTCCAGTATACCACTAAATAATACAGTCAGCAAACAATGGTCAGATACTGGTTCTACACAAGACACCTGCCAGTCATGGCACATCTGTGCATACTTTCCCCATCCTGCTGCTACCCACAATGCCACTTTAACTACCCCTAGATGGGAAAATAGTCTCTTGGTAGAAGATGCTGGTCATTGTACTCGCTGTATGTCAGCATGGTGGCTGACTCTCTATCTCCTTGGTGTGAAGACACTTAGACTAGCTATGGTTTACTATCTGTATGCATGTGAGCTCTGGGTGGGGTTACTGTTCTGTGTGGTATGTGTATAGGTGTGAACACTATGTCTTATATGTCTGTGCAAGTGGCCAGACATGGTGTATGTGCAGTCCTGTTCTGGGTGGTATGCATTACCGGGTGTATTGGTGTCAACGTTGAGGACAGTGGGGCCGACCTTATCAGGACAATCACCCCGCTTTTAGGCAGGGATTCCCCACTTTCCCAGATTAGTAAGGGACAGGTGGCCTTCCATCTTTACCTGGAGAGGTGTAATTGGTCTATGGAACATTATGAGAGTTGTTGCCGATTTTTTGGGACACCTTTTTGCGGCCGTGCTGAGGAGTGGTGCTACACAGTAATAATTCCCCTATTGTAATAAATGTCTTCTCTTTCCCCTACAGTGATAGTGTTCTTCTCTGTGTCTACATGCAGTAATAATATGCACTTTGTGATCCTAGAGTGATTGCTGCCCCCTTTTTGTTCCTACACAGTACACATTTTTGCACTACAAATTAATAATTCACCCTCCTTGCCATACAGTAATGGTTTTTGTCACCCAGCAGAAAATAAAATTCCCCTTTGTGCTCCGAACAATATAAAAATCCCCCTTTGCGCCCCCAAAGTAATAATAATCCAGCCTATTTTGTATCTTAAGCACCAAGTGATTTGCATTATTGTATTGCAAGAGCCATAACTCATCGACCTAGTCGTGTAAGGGCTTGTTTTTTGAGACAAGTTGTTTATTTTAATAGCCCCACTCTGGGGTACATATAATGTGTTGTATAACTTTTATTAAAATATTTGAAGGAAAATGGAGAAAACATATAGAAATGTTACCATTATATTTGCCTTTGTTTTTGTAGCGTCCATCATTTGGGAAAAATAACATAAATACCGTATTTTTCGCTCTATAAGACGCACTTTTTTCCCTCCAAAGTTGGGTGAAAAAGTCAGTGCGTCTTATAGAGCGAACGTGCCGAGATCAGACCTGGCCGGAGCTGAAAAGTATTGCAAATCCTTCTTACTGTGCTGCCGGCCGTTTGCATACAAAGCCAGCACAGCAGTAGAGCAGAGCGGCCGCACAACAGCTGATTGCTGGGGGCGGGGGAGGAGCAGGGAGCAGAGCGGCCTGGCCCGTACAGCAGCTGATTTCTGGGGGTGGGGGAGGAGCAGGGAGCAGAGCGGCCCGCACAACAGCTGATTGCTGGGGGCGGGGGGAGGAGCAGGGAGCAGAGCAGCCCGTACAACAGCTTATTGCTGGGGGCGCGGGAGGAGCAGAGAGCAGAGCGGCCCCTACAACAGCTGATTGCTGCCGGCGGGGGAGGAGCAGGGAGCAGAGCAGCCCGTACAACAGCTGATTGCTGGGGGCGGGGGGAGGAGCAGGGAGCAGAGCAGCCCGTACAACAGCTGATTGCTGGGGGCTGGGGAGGAGCAGGGAGCAGAGCAGCCCATACAACAGCTGATTGCTGGGGGCACGGGAGGAGCAGAGAGCAGAGCGGCCCGCACAACAGCTGATTGCTGCCGGCGGGGGAGGAGCAGGGAGCAGAGCAGCCCATACAACAGCTGATTGCTGGGGGCTGGGGAGGAGCAGGGAGCAGAGCAGCCCATACAACAGCTAATTGCTGGGGGCCGGGGGGGGGAGGAGCAGGGAGCAGAGCAGCCCATACAACAGCTGATTGCTGGGGGCGGGTGGAGGAGCAGGAAGCTATTGTACAGACAGGCGGCTCCTGCTATATTGCTGACAGTGTGATGAAGATAGGAGGTCCGCTCCACACCAGCACCCATACAACAGCTGATTAGTGAGAGGGATCTGCTGCTCCCCCCTGCCTCAGCAGTCAGCTGTATGTACAGACACTCTCACATCTGCCAGCTACATAGGAGAGGGAGGGGCAGAGGGAGAAAGAGCTGCCTGTATTGTGTATATATTTGTGCCTAGTTATGCATAACCATAATGATACATGCTATGCAGGGTTCCTGGAAAGTTGGGTGACAACTAATGGAATCATTACATTGTCACTCAGCTCTTCCAGGATCCGGAATGCCAACTGCAGAGTTATGCAAGCATGCATACCACATGCATTGCCATAACTATTCAACGTGGCATTCAGGGCTCCTGAAAATCTGGATGACAAGTAATGAGATCACCATTACATTTATACTCAGCTTTCCTGGGTCCTGAATGACAGGTTGACCTAGTGGTATATACTTCATTCTGAGGCGGTACTACTGCTGTTTATTTCTCCTGTAATACCTCCCTCACTGCCTGGTCTGGGGAGTTCAAAATATTTTTCTCCCATTTTCCTCCTCTAAAACCCGGGTGCGTCTTATCATCCGATGTGTCTTATAAAGCGAAAAATATGGTACTTTCTTATCTGGATCAGCACGATTAATGCAATATAATGTTTATTTAGATTTTTTTTATTTTTTACTCCTTTTGTGCAATAAAAATATATTTTAAAGAATAACACATCAATCTTCAGCACTCCATTGTAGGACCCATGCCTTGCTGATTTTTCCAGCAATGGGGCTCCGTGGGGTCTTGTTTTAGTTCTTATTAGTACTCTGACTTATGGGTTTATTTTTATTATGTTTTTGGGAAATGAACTAAAGATAAAAAGGCAGTTATGTCATTACTCTTTAAATTCATTTTTATGGCATTCACAATGCGCAATAAATAGCAAGATGTTTTCGTTGTCTGGGTCGTTATGTATATGGGAATACCATTTAAAACAGGGTTAGTGGGGGAAAATGCATATTTTCAACAGAACTTTTTTCTTTAAGTTAAACTTTATTGAACTTTTTTAGTCCGTCAAGGGGACTTGAAGATGAGATTGTTCAATCTCCAGGATAGTGCATTGCATTATTTAAAGGGGTTGTCCCGCGCCGAAACGGGTTTTTTTTTTTTTTTTTTAACCCCCCCCCCCGTTCGGCGCGAGACAACCCCGATGCAGGGGTTAAAAAAACAACCCGCTCAGCACTTACCTGAATCCCGGTGGTCCGGCGTCTTCATACTTACCGCTGAAGATGGCCGCCGGGATCCTCTTCCTCCGTGGACCGCAGCTCTTCTGTGCGGTCCATTGCCGATTCCAGCCTCCTGATTGGCTGGAATCGGCACGTGACGGGGCGGAGCTACACGGAGCCGGCATTCTGCACGAGCGGCTCCATTGAAGAGAGCAGAAGACCCGGACTGCGCAAGCGCGGCTAATTTGGCCATCGGAGGGCGAAAATTAGTCGGCTCCATGGGAACGAGGACGCCAGCAACGGAGCAGGTAAGTAAAAAACTTTTTATAACTTCTGTATGGCTCATAATTAATGCACAATGTACATTACAAAGTGCATTAATATGGCCATACAGAAGTGTATAGACCCACTTGCTGCCGCGGGACAACCCCTTTAAGTATTGCATTTTACTAAGCCTATGTCAGCAGCATACTAGACTTTGCCAGAGGCGGGGACTAATAAATTAAGTTACATGGTAAGCATGACTTTGTTTTTATAGTTCTATGTTTATGTCAATGAGGTATGACCTTTGTCAGGTATCCAGCTGTCATGGGAATCTATTGTTCTCTGGTGATCGCATTGCAGGGTGCCCAAGGGTGACAGAAAGAGTTCCCTGTCATCTTCTTATATACTGCAGTTGTTATTGATTGTACAATGTAAGGGGTTAAACTGACAGAATCTGAGGTTTGTCCTTTCCTGGCGGTTAGGGCAGGGTCCTGGCTATTCAGTATGCAGCCAAGCCACTGCCTTAAGAAAACGTGTGTGCAGGTTTAAATTCCATTACTGAGGTCAGAAAAAAAGACATATTAACCATCACTAAAGGGTTAACAATGCAGTTTCAAAGCACATTCTACTAATGTAAACGTAATTGCAGAATGAATTAATGAATGATAGTCTCTAACAATTAGTGCTTCACATACATTAACTTGTTGGTATATTCATAAGTCTCCACCCTTAATTCATATAACTCTTTTGTTGCTTCTCCAAATTCCTCTCGGCAATGGAATGAGCTCTTTTTTCAAGTCTCGAGCAGATCCATTACCAGAGGGAGAAAAATTCTCTTAATGGTGTTATTATAGTTTTTTGGCGCTTGTAAAAGGTGTATTCAATATCTTCAAACTATTCTCATCATTCTCATCGTGTGAGTCCAAGATTTGATCTAAATGATAATAAAATGGATGAAAGGATGAAAGGAATTCATCCCTGGAAAATGACTGATACTTTAATTAAACAGAACATACAGTGCACTTCATTATACCCAGGAGAATAAAGGGGTCATTTAATCCTCTCATTTGATTTATTAAATGATGTTCCTTCTTGTTGCCTAACATTTATCACTCTCTATATCAAACAAACATTGTAAAAATAGGAAGATAGAGTCTATTAAAATGATTGGATATGAACAAGCTTTAATTGAGTTTATTCTGTTGGCCCACAAGAAACATGCAAACAAAACTTTAGGATTTGTTCGTGATTAACCGAGCACAATTAGCCTGCGTGTTCCAACAGCCGTATACAAGAATACATTATCTTTGATTTATTGAATACAAAAGTAAAACATGTTCACAAACATTTAAAAATTGTGTTAACATTATTGGGCAACTTAAATGCAATGTGTATTACAAAAGCAAACCCAACATTGCTGGGCGATTATGTGAGAACTGAATGAAACAGAATGAAACCTTTCCACTAGGAATGCAAATACTGAGCATCCATTTAAAAAGTAATTCCTGTGTAATCTCCATCAGACCAATCTAAATAGATATTCAAATTGTATGTGCTTGGGGTAACTTGCTTCCGGATTGTATAGGACTCCCAAAGAATCCCTGTTATCAGCTGTTATTGCTAACGGACTTGTAGGGGTAAATGTTTAAGCTTACAAGAGCCTTTCCATGTATCCTCTTAGGCTATATTAAGACTTTATCATGTCCATGCATGATTCAATTATGTACAGACATGCTGTTACCTCAGGATGTCCTAAAAGGATATGTAGAAAGGGGTTTCTTAAAGAAAAAAACTTCTTTAAGGCTGGAGCTATACAGCAACTATGGCCTTGACACAGCATGCAGGCTAATATTGAAGTATAGTCCTCCAACATTGCAAAACTAATGGAAGTGAATGTTGTCACATTGCAGCTAAAATGTTGCCAGGACCTGATGATCGCAAGAAAGCTAAAGATTTTCAAGTTGCGTCTCCGGCAACTGGGTATAAATAGAATATAAGAAATAGCACTCTCTAGACCCCTGACATGTCTCTACATAGTTATTCCGTCACCCTCAGGCGTCTATATGTGCTGTTAATAACCCCCCTCTACTTTCTATCACTAGCCAGTTACCCACTTACACCGATTTTTCTCCAGACAAAGCATTCTCATTTTATGTTTCAACTAGAGATGAGCGAACGTACTCGGTTCGGGTGTTTTTGGACGCGAGCACCGCTTTTTCCGAGTAACTGACTACTCAAACTAAAAGATTCGGGGGGCGCCGGAGGGCAGCGTGGTGGAGCGGGGGGTAGCAGTGGGGAACAAGGGGGGAGCTCTCTCTCTCCCCGCCCCCACTCCCCTCTGCAACCCCCCGTGCACCCCCAGCGCCCCCCGAATCTTTTCATCCTTTTTATGTGGCACAGTATCAAACTCTTAGGACAAATTAAGATACATGAGATTCATTGACTCTCCCGATCCAGTCTAGAACTTACCTCCTCGTAGAAGCTGATCAGATTGGTTTGACAGTACCAATTAACCCATGCTGATATAGAGTTTTAGGTTTATCTTCATGGAGGTATGCAAGGATAGCATCTCTTAAGGCCCATTTAGAGAGGACAAATGTTGGGTCAACGATGCCCGACATTCATCCCCACAAGTACTCACTCATGTGCTTTTGCACAGGGGCAGGTATCATTGCTGCACAGTGGGGCGGCTGCAGGGGATTACTCTCCTCGCTCTCCCCCACCCCTCTCCATTCACTTAACATAGCAGCTGTTCAGTACTGAATGGCTGCTATTTACACTCATCGTTCAGGATTGTATGCAGCTTAAAATCCTGAATGAGTGTAAATGGCAGCCATTCAGTACTGAACAGCCGCTATGTAAAGTGAATGGAGAGGAGCGGGAGAGCACAAGGAGAGAAATCTCCTGCTGCCACCCCGCTGTGTAGCAATGATACTCGCTCCTATGCAAAAGCATGTGAGCACGTGCCCGACATTTGTCCCGTTTAAATGGGCCTTTAGAAATCCTTCAAACAGATAACCCATAATAGAGGATAAACTCAAGTGTGAGACTGACCGCAGGTAAGCAAATGTAATTGTCATGTGCTTCAGCTGATCTGCAAGCCAATCACCATTTGATTAAGACTTTTCGTTTTTACTCATTATGGAAATTTACTTATTTATGAACTAAATATTTTGTCATGTGTTATTGTGGATCCAGAGCAAATTCAATCCTAATTGACTGTTTTCTATTACAGTGGTGCTTCAAAGTTTGTGAACCCTTTAAAACCCTTCAACTCATTATTTTATGCAAAACAGCTTAAAGTCTATTGTGCTGCTAGGTTTCTTCCCATGAACTGTTAACTTCAGGTCCTTCCACAACCTTTTATAGGATTAAGGTCAGTACTTTGATTGGCTATGCTGAAACATTAACTTTATTCTTCACTATTCTTTAATTATACTTTTCTAGAGGAAATTGTGTGCTTTGGGTCGTTGTCTTCCTGCATGACCCACGTTCTCTTCAGATTTAGCTCATGGACAGATGTCCTGATATTTTCCTTTAGAATTTACTGATTTCATTCAGAATTCATTTTCCCCTCAATGATGGCAAGCTGTACTGGGCCAGATGCAACAAAACAGGCCCAAACCATGATACTACCACTATTGTGGTTCACAGATGGCATGATGATTTATGCTATAATGCAGGGTTTTTTTCTGTCTCCAAACATAACACTTCTAATTTAAGCCCCAAATCTCTATTTTGGTCTCATCCATTCACAAAACATTGTTCCAATAGCCTTCTGGCTTGTACAGAGTGATATTTAACAAACTGCAAGTGTTATTTGTGAAGAGCCGTGGATTTCTCTTTGCCATCCTGCCATGCACACCATTGATGTTCAGAGTCCTCCTGGGGATGGAGACACAAACATTAACATTAGCTAATGGGAAAAAGGCCTTTAGTGGCTTAGAGGTTACTTTGGGTTTCTTTGTTACCTCATGAACTATTATGCACCTTGCTCTTGGTGTGATCTTTGTTGGTTGACCACTCCTGGAGAGGGTAATGGTGATCTTGAGTTTCCTTACTGGTACACAATCCATCTGACTATGGATTGGCGATTGTTTTGTAACCTTTTACAGACTGATGAGCATCAATAGCTGTTTTTCTGTGGTCCTCAGAAATCACATTAGTTCATGTCATGATACACTTCCACAAACATATGTTGTGATGATCATACTCTGATAGATCCATGTTCTTTAAATAAAACAAGTCACCCACTCACACCTGATTGTCATCCCATCGATTAAATAAACAAGACTCTAATTTCCCCTACATCCATTTACATCCATCCTGACTCCACACATCACACACATAGCACATGACACACACAGCTCTGCTACATCCTGACACACACATCACACACACACAGCTCTGCTATTCCACACATCACCAGACTCATGGATACAGTGATCACCCCTGGGCATGATTGTGACATCCTCACAGGTCCTGGTAGTAGCTGCTGTCAGTTTATCCAGTATACAGTACTTTCTACCAGACTGCACAAGAGCCGTGAATCCCCCCCCCCCCCCCCCCGTCCCGTCCCGTCCTTCAGCTGACCAGATCTCTGTGGTGGTGGGCTTTATCTAGCTTTAGGGCTTTTATCAAATTCTGATGTAGTTTGAAATCAAATAGAAGCAGAAATACAGCTATTTCAGTTAAAGTATCACTAATAGGAAGTATTACATGGAAAATTCCAATGTATGGTCAGAAAACAAATTGACTACACCAAATCATACCATTATATTAGCATTCAGGGATGGATTATGGAGCTCCACTCCAGGTCCCACTCTCCAGTCTGCTTAGGGGGCCCTTGGCTGCCCAGTCTCCTGCTAGCTCGCGGTGCCCTTAGCAATTGACATAGAACTTGGCTAGTGACTGCAGTGAAGGACCACATAAACAAGGGGCCCATTTTACTTAGCGGTAGTATTATCATTGCAGCTGCAGGTGCTTTTTGTAATGACTCTTCTCCATTGGCTTTGATGCCATGTTCAGAGTGTCAGATACTTTCACTGCTGGGCTGCAGCTAGGGAAACTATGCAAGCAGGCAGCAGACCCAGTCTCTGTTGCAGTGTGGAGATGGTGCTGCCTTCTTCAGTCCAGTGTCTCAGCTAGACTTTGCTTCATCACCACGTTGTGCAATGGCTTATTACTGTGAGGCATAATTGGAGGATTAATACTTTTGGAAATAAAAAAACATGCAGAGTGGTATTATTACTTTGAGGGCCACACAGGCGCCATCATTACTTTGTGGGAACAATAGGAACGCTATTACTTTTAAGGAAAACAGTGGGAGACATGATTTGTCGTGGGGGGCACAAAGGAGACATATTAATTTGGATCATAAAAGGGATTATTACTACAGAAGGTGAAAAAGGAGCTTTTACTTTGTGAGGGGCAAAAAGTGTATATTATTACTGCGCTGGGGCACAAAGGAGGGTGCGATTACTGTAAAGAACAACAGTGGGGATAACTAGTTTGTAAAGGATACAAAAGTGTGATGGTTATTATTAAGATAGAATTCACTTCTGCAATTATGTAGCAGAAAACTGGGAGCACCTATAAGAAGTAGTGGTCTATGTGAATTGTGACACAGAACAGCCCTGAGCCTGAGGACTGTGAACAAAATGTTGTGGACTGTCTCTGTGAGATCATGCTATCTCCAAGAAACTTAATAAACTGCTGTTATTGTCTACCAGAAACCGCTACCAAACCCTAGAGTTGTGTCTTCAATAAAGTTCTACAAAAGAAAAATCTGGCTAAATTCTGGTTCCTTAACACCAAACCACCTCTTACCTCAACACCTCTGCTCTCAAAAATGTCATCAGCGTTTCCTGCAAGCTGTGTTTTTGCTGAAGATAGGTCCCATTGTTGCAGACCCTGCCCCCCATCCGGTCACCTGCTTCAGCAACAATGTACTTGTATTATAATGCATGGTTCACAAATACAGGGGCAAGAATTCAGAAGAAAATACAATGGAAATGTAATCATATATTTGGGTTTGAAGAAAATATTATTTTCCGTGTCATACCTGCTTAGCAGAAAATGATACCCAGACATTATATGTACAGCAGTATGTGCCAGGCATGGAACCGGGTAATCCCAGGCATTCATTTACCTTGTATACATCCATACATTTCCATGTTTGTCTCTTTACACTTGTTTATCTGTTAGTAACTTCTCTAACTTCATATAGCTACAATGTGTCAGGGGTTTTAATTGTATCCTGAAGTAAATAGTGTATTACATATTGCTTTGTACTCCAAAATACAGTCTACAAGTACTTAAATATTTAGTCCTCCATCTTCAATATGTAAGACGCGGTAGATCCTCTGAGAAAGCCATATCACACTCATTCAGTTTGACCTACGGAAAAAAAGCAAGTTTTAATAGTCTTCCAACATTAAAAAAAAGTCAGTCATGGCATGGTTAAGTCACAGTTCAACCTAGAGCCAAGGGGCACAATATGTTTCTTTGGTCACAAAGCTCAAGTCCTGAAGGAACGAGTGAACTGGAACAGCATCGGGGTTTTATTAATCCGGAAATTGCATTTTGAGAACATTGTTGCTTACTTTGGTACTAATTTTGCCTCTTTTGGTTTAGCAACTTTATGTTTGTTATTCATTAAGATAAATGAATTCACAATCTATGCAGCTTCAGAAATGTATGGGTGGAGTTGTGCTGAATAAGTTGAATAATAATTCTTTTTTGGCTTTTGTTTTACTGTATATATATTTGGAGCAAGAGGTCAGATTGAATACAACAATGTATTCTTTACGCTGTCATTAGGTGCAAGTGTTGGCAAACTAAACTGCAGCCTCCTGTTATACCAAGTGATTAGCGATTAAGTGGCCTGCATTGTCTTATCATCAGTAAGGTGTGGATGACATTTAAGGTTATTTCTGATGCCATTAATTATATAAGCATCGTTTCAAAAAATGTAAGTTGCTTGGAGCTGTATATTTATATACATCTGAAGCTTTAAAATAGTGAAGATGCCAGAAAATAATGTGCCAAGTTGGTTCCAATGAGGAAGGTTTAAATGGTTTACTTGTCTGCAACACGAGGTGACATAAACACCAAATGGGAGATTTACTTCCAAGCACAGATATTACAAACTAGAGTAGGGCTACATAGGGATTGTTTGTAGCATGACTTTACAATTTTAACTATTACATGATGATTGCAGCTCACAGTGTTCCCAGGATGCAGCTGTGGCTTGAAAATTAAAATTAGAAAATTGCAATTTACAAAGTCTGCATGTAGCCCCAGCCTGACGCCGCAGCTGTAATTCAGGAAAACCTTTGCTCTATTGTCTTTCATATAAATATTTTCTTTCATGTAAATATAAATCATAAACCCGCTTGGAGTCACAGTTAGTTTTGGCCTTGTGGACACGGTCTAATTTTTCAATTCTGATGTGTAACTTTATGTGGTAGTTCACCATGAAATCCGGAGCTTTAATAGCGCATATAAGAATCCTGAACTATATATGTGGGTAACCACTTTATTAGGGAACATGGGACAAGGCTGGAAAGGCCTCTAATAGCCTTCCTTTCTTTCCTGTTTGTTCTAGTAAAGTGGTTGCCGAAATACATTTTAAGTGAAGTGCGCTGTTGAAGTGCCTGGTTATTTTGTGAACTTTTAGATAGGGCTCTGCTCAAGAAGTCAATGGCCAATGTGAAGGAGCAAGCTGCACATTGATCTTACAAGAGAACAGATAGCCATGTCTCACACAGCCAGACGAGGTGTTTGTGCTTCCTGTACTGTGGATAATCTACACATTAACTCTTCTTTGTTTAGGGTGGCTTAATATGAGCATAGGTGCGCACAAAAGTCTGCTCGCACCCCTTAATTGTTTTTCAGGGAAGAGCTTTAAATATAAGCTCTTCCCTGAAAAACAGCCATTTTAATGTAAAAAAAATACATAAAAATATACTTACCTGTCCACCGCTGCCGTGTCCCCTGTGGGGATGAAGAACACATCTGAATGCAGCAGATGTTTTCTTCATCCCTATGGGGAATAAAGAATTGCCTACCGCAGCTGTCACAGATGACAGTTGCAGTAGGGGATCCAGCTGCCGTCACCCAGTAATTGTTTTTCAGGGAAGGGGTTTAAGTATAAGCCCTTCCCTGAAAAACAAGGCAAAGTAGTGTAAAAAAAAAACAAAAAAAAAACATACCTTCTTTCAGCTGCCGGGGCTCAGCCGCATCCTCTCTGCGCTGTCCCCGGCTCTGCAATGCAGTTCTTGCAGTAGGCAGAGAATTAAAAATCCTGCCTGCTGAAAGGGCTGCCGGGGTGCCGGCAGCTGGATCCCCTACCGCAGCTGTCATCTGTGACACCTGCAGTAGGAAATTCTTTATTCCCCGCAGGCATTTAGAATTTCTTTGCCGCATCTGTCACAAATGTGACAGGTGCAGCAGGAAATTCTTTATTCCCCGTGGGGATAAAGAAAACATCTGCCGCATGCGGCAGATGTGTTTTTCATCCCCGTGGGGGACACGGCAGCGGGGGACAGGTAAGTATATATTTATTTTATTTTTTACACTAAAATAGTTGTTTTTCAGGGAAGAGCTTATATTTTAAGCTCTTCCCTGAAAAACAATTAAGGTGTGCCGGCAGACCATTGTCTTCAATAGAGCCGCGGGCAGCAGCCACGGCTCCATTGAAGGTAATGCCTGCATTACCTGTGCTGCATGCATGTCCTATCTTTACAGGCGCACGCCTGTAAAACACGGACATGTGAACATAACATAGGGAATGCATTGAATGCAATAGACGTCTGTTTTTGTGCATGCGTATGCACGCACAAAAACACACTTGTGTGAAGCCACCCATAAAGTGCAAAATTGGCATTCGGTCATCAAGGGATAATTGACCTTCCTACAAAATGGAATGAAATTTAGATCCACGAATATTTTACATGTAATAGTTGTAATGTGGTTTATATGCTCTGATGCCCTGGCGGGAAGGTATATGTTAGCCAGACCTCTTGAGCCGTAACAGTTCGTCTGAATGAGCACCGGTCTGCTATCCAATTATATGGTCAAAAAATGTTGACATTAGAAACAGAGGATGAGGAATTATGGGAAAAGAGTGGCTGGGCCTTTTGGGAAGCATACCATAAAATAGTCTATCTTAAATGGTTGGTGCTAGGATAAATTTGCAGTTCAGCTGGAGTTTGAGATGAGAAACAAAAGGCTTGTTGACAAAGAGGTTTTTTGGATCCATACACTAGAGTCCCTGTGCTTGAAAGGGTTAAATGGGATGCGTAGCCTTAATGTCTTTCTCTTGATGTGAATACATTTTGAAGGAATTGTTGGATTCTAATTATGGATTTTGACACAGTTTATAATTCTTATATTTCAGCTTATTTATTGTTCATAAAAAATATATTTTGTGTGAAATAGGGAGTAGGAATAATGAAAAAGTGATATCCTCTGCTTGATTCCTATTTATGTTTTTAACAGGTAATAGCTTAAATATGTGACTGGGCTATGTATGTAATGGTTGTGGCTATTCACTGCATGAACCTTAGGAATGGGAGGATCCTAAAAAAGTTGTGAACCCTGATGCGTGTGATTTGTTCCACGCTTTCCTACAACCTTCATAGAATGCTGAAGCCTATGGACATTGCGCAAGCACTGTTCTGGTACTGTATTTATGTAAGAACACTCAGATCATTTTACATTTTCAGGCTGGTGGGGTTATTACTGCAAACCAATATTTGCTATATGATATGCTATTGGGGTCCAAATTCTTAGTGTGTTAGAGGTAAGCTGAGCTCAGGAGACTAACATTAAATGAAACCGCATGGGATGTGATCCAAAGTAATCTGTTTATTCCGTGAGCAACGACAAGTTTTATAGGGTCACATGTTCAATTACAGAAATTCAAATCTATTATAATTTATTTGTTACGATTGGTCAAAGAAATATAAACAAAATATACAAGATAAGAGATTTAACATCTAAAATGCCAACTAAACGCACAAAGGCGCAGAGTTGACCATACAGGATTAACTTCTTGGAACAATAAATCTAAACAATAAGTTGTTTAGAGAGAATGTTTAGGAACATGTGAACAGCTAGGAACATGTCCGTTTGACCCTGCAGCCAATCTAAATACCACAGTAGCTATCTTCTGAAACAAAAGCCTTAGTGATTCACTCAAGGTTTACTAACACACCATTTAATATCCATAAATCCTCCAGAAATAGAACAAGTGAATACAGTGACAAGAGACACAGAAGATGGCTTCAGGGGTACAAAATGGCTACGCATAGGTTAGAACATGGAATCATATCCATTTCACTAGCATGGCTCATATTCCTTATACTGCCCAGGGCACATACAATGTGGCAATAATCTGTATTTACTGTAGGTGGATATTTTCTTAGCCAAGTTCTTGAAAATCTTTTCTGTCCAACCAAAGAGAGAATATTGTAGACTAAGAGCCTGTGCCAGCAAGACCCTAGCAGTTCCCCTGGCTGTTGTGTTGCAGCAAGCGGTCTTTTAAGAGACCCAATGATGAAACTGGGAGGTATAGGACTAGCAGCCATGAAGAGAGCTTGCACATGCATATGGGGGGCCCCAAGCAATAGGCGTACCATCAGGGGTCGCCCTCTGCCATATACATATGCACATATAGTGCATTATAGGCTGGCCGCTCTGCCTGCAGCACTGCACTGATCACGCAGCAGGCAAATCAGCCAACCTGAGAGAAAGCAGAGAAGAGCATGGGAAGGAGGAGGGAGGCATTCACATGGGCCGGCAGGGCACAGTGATGATGTTATCATGTGCTGCCCCTGCCTCCTGCTGAACAGAGGCTGTTGCGTCTGCCTGTCCTGCTGCTCCTATCACATGGAGGAGAAGTGGTCTGGGCCCCAGGGTATGTGTATACGTGTGTGTGTATACGTATATATGTGTGTGTGTGCATATGCGTCGGTATGTGTGTGTGTGTATGTATGTGTGTGTATATATATATATATATATATATATATATATATACACATACATACACACACACACACACACACATATATATATATATACTGTCAAGACTTGAGAAAGGTACCGTGGAGGTACTGAAACGCGTTGTCCGCTGTACACACGTGTGTGTGGCACACGTACGGCATTGGTGTTGGTCTGCTTGACACGTGTGTGTTTTACACATACGGCAGTTGTGTTTTGAGAAGGATTAATAAACCTGTGAAGAATCTTTCTTATTTACTGGTCGTGGGAAGATTGGTTTAATCATTTGGAGTCTTCACTACAAGGAGGGGGATTCTGCATTACATACCCCCCTCCTAGAAAGTAAGTGTTTGTTTACCATCTTTTTTATAAAAAAATAGAGTCAAAAAATCTTTTTATTGTCACCATCTCTGGCAGCGCAGAGTTTTTTTAACTGTGTATTGTTTTCTTGTTTTTGGGGGCTCTCTACTGGGAACCCCTTTTCACCCTGCAGCTCTCCCTAAGTTTAGGGGATTTGAGAACAGTGACTTCAGAAAGGAACAACAGGACCTTGTGGCGCACATTCCATTTGTTTTTTCCAGTGAGAAGGGGACGGGGAGCACAGGGCAGACTAGACAGTTCCTAGTGGTGGGGGACTGAATTATAAGGGGACAGATAGAGCAACCTGCCATAAAGACCAGGATCGTCGAATGGTGAGAGGCTGGTGAGGATCCAGCAGTAATGGTGCAAGTTGGCGGCAATTAACAAATTAGAGGTCAATGGAGGGCCCTCAAAAATGATTTCAGGGACCTAGAATCCAAGCTTAGAGTGAGGCCCTCCAGGGTAGTTTTCTCTGAAACACTGCCTGCACCAAAATCCACACTGGAAAGGCAGCAGGATCTTAGGGAGGTAAACAAGTGGCTCTGGAGTTGGTGTAAAAAGGAGGGGTTTGGGTTCCTGGAGAACTGGGCTGACTTTGCTGTTAGCTATAGGCTCTACCATAGGAACAAGCTGCATCCTAATGGGGAGGGTGCAGCTGTGCTGGAGGAGAAGATGACTAGAAGGCTGGAGGAGTTTTTAAACTAGGGACTGGGAGGAGGGCAAAAAGAGAAACAAGGGGGTAGACAGTGTAGATAGCGACCTGGGTCCAAGTAATGGGAATGTGGGTCAGGCCGGGAGTAGGGATAGTACACTTAGAACTGACAGAGCAGACAATAGTACCATTAGTAGCAAAATGATTTTAAAGAACAAACACAACCGTATAAATAGTATGGCAACAAATGCAAAAAGTCTGATCGGCAAAGTGGGTGAGCTTGAAGTGAGAATGACTGATGAAAACTATGATATAGTTGGAATAACGTAAACCTGGCCTGATGATAAATGTGATTGGGCAGTGAATTTACAGGGTTACAATCTTTTCAGAAGAGACTGGGGAACAGAAAGGGGGAGGGCTATGTATGTACGTTGAGGGCTCAGTCACACCGGCGGTGCTCTGCGCGTAATTATGTGTGTAAAAACGCCCGCACAGCAGGTGCAGACGAATATCCGCACCTGACAGAAAAAGAACATATGGCTTACAATGGAGCTGGTCATGCAGATAGTCGTCCGCACGCGGTGCAGGCGTTTTTCCCCACGGAAATCCATGCGGATCACAACACGTGTGACTGAGTCCTACTTAATGCCGAGGCTACGAGAATATGTAGGGGCAGGAGATGGACACGTGGAATCTCTGTGGGTAGAAATACAGGGATAAACAATAACAAAATATTGATAGGGGTTTTCTATAGGTCACCAAAAGCAACAGAAGAAACTGAAAACTTATTATTAAAGGGGTTGTCCCGCGCCGAAACGGGTTTTTTTTTTTTCAACAGCCCCCCCGTTCGGCGTGAGACAAACCCGATGCAGGGGTTAAAAAAGAACACCGGACAGTGCTTACCTAAATCCCCGCGCTCCGGTGACTTCTTACTTACCTGGTGAAGATGGCCGCCAGGATCTTCTCCCTCGGTGGACCGCAGGCCTTCTGTGCGGTCCATTGTCGATTCCAGCCTCCTGATTGGCTGGAGTCGGCACGTGACGAGGCGGAGCTACAAGGAGCCGCTCTCCGGCACGAGCGGCCCCATTCAGAAAAGAAGAAGACCCGGACTGCGCAAGTGCGTCTAATCTGGCGATTAGACGCTGAAAATTAGTCGGCACCATGGAGACGAGGACGCCAGCAACGGAACAGGTAAGTGAATAACTTCTGATAACTTCTGTATGGCTCATAATTAATGCACAATGTACATTACAAAGTGCATTAATATGGCCATACAGAAGTGTATAGACCCACTTGCTTTCGCGGGACAACCCCTTTAAGGCAAATAGAAGAGGTGTCAAACCACAATGAAGTAATTATTATGGGGGACTTTAATTATCCAAATATAATATAGGAAAACGAAACCTGTAAATGTCACAGGGGGATAAGTTCTTGAGAACAATTAAAGATAACTACCTTACCCAACTTGTGCGAGAGCCAACTAGAGGAAGGGCCACTCTGGACTTAGAATTAACCAACAAACCAGACTGAATAATGGGGGTGCTGGCTCAGGGACACTTGGGAAATAGTGACCACAATATAATTAATTTTCAGCTGTCATTTAATAAGAAACCTTATCAGCGAGTGACAAAAAAAAAAAAAACTTTAGTAAAGCAAAATTTGATCAGCTCAGAAATACTATCAATAACATGAATTGGGACAACATCCTCAAAAATATCAGTGCAGACAACAAATAGGAAACGTTTTTAAAAATCCTAATTACCTCATGTGAGCAGTTCATACCCTTTAAAACAAAAAGAACCACCAGTAGAAAGAAACTAATATGGCTCGACAAGACTGAAAGGGGGGGCAATAAATGAAAAAAAGAAAGCGTTCAAACTACTAAAAGAAGAAGGCCACGAAGAAGCGTTAAAATCATACAGTGAAAAAAACAAAATATGTAAAGGAAAGATCAAAATTGTTAAGGAGGAGGCTGAAAGATAATCGCCAAAGAGAGCAAAAATAACCCTAAACTATTCTTCAATTATATTAACAGCAAAATAATTTGCACTGAGAGCACTGGACCTCTAACAAATAATGCAGGAGAAATCGTAGAAGACGATGGGGGGGGGGAAGGCAAATCTATTAAATAGTTTCTTTTTAAGTGTATTCATGAATGAAAAGGAAATGTCCCACAAGATGCAGGGGAATAAAATGAACCCCCGGTAAATATTGCATACCTAACACAGGAGGAAGTGCAGAGTCGGTTAAAGAGGATTAAAATTGATAAATCGCTGAGCCCAGGTGGAATACACCCAAGGGTACTAAAGGAACTAAGTGATGTGATAGCTAGGCTGCTATATCTAATATTTATGGATACTATCAAGACCGGGGTTGTACCATTGGATTGGCACATTGCCAATGTGATTCCAATATACAAAAAGGTGTCCAAAACAGACCCTGGTAACTGCAGGCCGGTAAAGTCTCACTTCAGTAACTGGAAAAATTTTTGAGGGGTTTCTGAGGGATGCTACCTAGAATACTTCAAGGAGAACAACAGTATAACCCCTCATCAGCATGGGTTTATGAGGGGTCGATCATGTCAGACCAATCTGATCAGCTTCTACGGTGAAGTAAGCTCTAGGCAACTGTTAGGTGGATTTACAACTGGCTGAGTGATCGTACTCAAAGAGTGGTCATAAATGGCTGTACATCCAAGTGGAAGAATGTATCAAGTGGGATACCACAAGGCTCTGTCCTAGCCCCAGTGTTGGTCAACATTGTTATAAATGGTCTGGAGGAGGGGATTGATGGGAAACTGATCAAATTTGCTGACGACACAAAGCTAAGAGGGATAGCTAGCACTAGGGAAGAGAGGGAGAGTATTCAAAAAGATCTAGAAAAGCTTGAACAGTAGGCGGCGACTAACAGAATGATATTTATTAGAGATGAGCGAGCGTACTCGTCCAAGCTTGATGCTCGTTCGAGCATTAGGGTACTCGAGTTGCTCGTTACTCGAGTCGAACACCACGTTGTAGTCGAGTCAATTCCAATTCCTTCCCTGCATGTTTAGCGCTATTTTCTAGCCAATAGACATGTGGGGAAGGCATTACCACTTCCTCCTGTGACGTGCCAGCCCTATCCCACCCCCCAGCAGTGAGTGGCTGGCGAGATCAAGTGACCGCCGAGTACTTAAAGCGGTCCCGCCTGCGGCTCGCCTTAGACACACGCTGGCAGAGGTTAGGGAAAGTGCTGCTGCTGATATAGGGAAAGTGTTAGCGTATGTCTCCAAGAACCCCAATGGTCCTTCTTAGGGCTACATCTGACCGTGTGCATTACTGTTGTGGCTGGCTGGGAGCAGTAGTGCACCAGTTGTTGTTTTTTTTCATCTCGGGCTGTGCAGGCCATTTTAGCTATAGCGTTCTCAGTCTGCCGTGTATTATACAGAGTATAGGGAAAGTGCTGCTGCTGATATAGGGAAAGTGTTAGAGTAGGATCCTGTCTTCAAAAACCCCAAAACTCCTTCGTTGGGCTACGTCTGACCGTGTGCATTTTAATTGGGACCTGCTAGGAGTAGTAGTGCATCTATTTTTGTATTACGCATCTAGGCCTGTTCGCGGCCTTTCAGTAATAGTTTTTTTTAGGAAAGTGTTATAGTGGGATGCTGTCTTCAAAAACCCCAAAGCTGCTTCGCTGGGCTACATCTGACAGTGTGCATTTTAGTTGTGGCCTGCTGGGAGTAGTAGTGCATCCATTTTTGTATTATGCATCTAGGCCTGTTCACAGCCTTTTAGTAATATTTTTTTTTCAGGCTGCAGTGCCGTACAACCAGCTCTCACCGTGAAACAGCACTCTAATATTTCCTAGCCTACTGCGAACGACTTCGTTTATACCGTTCTGTGTCTGCAGTGCATTAGACAGAGGTCTGACCGCTAAACAGTACTGTAATATTACCGGGGCCACTGCAAAGTATTTCAGCTCTGCCGCTGTGCAGAGCATCTCACAATACCCTTTCCTTGGTGGGGTTGAGATCGCCGCAGTTACCAGCACTATCCACTGGCTTTACAGTCTTCTCCCACTCCACACAGCCTCTATTATCTACAAGTCTCTGCGAGCAGTAAATTACCCCAATGTATCAGCGCAGGACAGCGGGTTAATTTTTTCAAGTCACACCATAGAGCCTCCGTTATCTACAAGTCTCTGTGTGCGGTGAATTAAGCCACAGTTGTCAGTGCTGTACAGTGGGGTAATTTATTTGGGCCCTGCTTTATTCTTAATCCACCATTATGAGGAGTAGGGGTTAGGGTCGAGGACGGGGGCGTTCAAGTGAGGGTGTGGGCACAGGCCGAGTTCCTGGTCAAGGTAAATCACAACCGGCTGCTGCAGGATTAGGAGAGAGGTATGTTTCTGGGGTCCCCAGCTTCATATCACAATTTATGGGTCCGCGTGGTAGAACTTTATTACAAACAGAGCAGTGTGAGCAGGTCCTGTCGTGGATGCAGAAAATGCATCCAGCAATGTATCGACCACCCAGTCTTCCTCGCAGTCCACTATTCCCGGCCTAGGGACTGCAACTCTGAATCCTCTGGCTGCTGCTCCTCCTTCCTCCCTGCCTCCTCACTCCATGAAAATAATATATTCTGAGCAGGCAGACTCCCAGGAACTGTTCTCGGGTGCCTGCCATGAGTGGGAAAAAATGGTTCCTCTCTCACCTAAAGAGTTTATCGTGACCAATGCCCGACCTTTGGAAAGTTCCTGGAGTCTGGGTGAAGAGGCTGGGGACTTCGGCAACTGTCTCAAGAGCTTTTTGTGGGAGAAGAGGAGGATGATGATGATGAGACACAGTTGTCTGTCAGTGAGATAGTAGTAAGGGCAGTAAGTCTGAGGGAGGAGCGCACAGAGGATTCAGGGGAAGAGCAGTTGGACGATGAGGTGACTGACCCCACCTGGTTTGATAAGCCTACTGAGGACAGGGCTTCAGAGGGGGAGACAAGTGCAGCAGCAGGAAAGGTTGGAAGAGGCAGTGGGGTGGCAAGAGGGAGAAGCAGGGCCAGAGCAAAGAATCCCCCAACTGTTTCCCAAAGCACCACCTCGCGGCAAGCCTCCATGCAGAGGGCTAAGTGTTGAAAGGTGTGGATGTTTTTCAGTGAGAGTGCGGATGACCGACGAACAGTGGTGTGCAACCTGTGTCGCACCAAGATCAGCCGAAGAGCCCCCACTAGCAGCCTCACCACAACCAGCATGCGCAGGCATATGATGGCCAAGCACCCCACAAGGTAGGACGAAGGCCATTCACCACGTCTGGGTCACACCACTGCCTCTTCCCCAGTGCCCCAACCTGCCACACAGATCAAATCCCCCACTCAGGACACAGGTACGAGTGCCTCCCGGCCTGCACCCACACCCTCACCTCCACTGTCCTCCACCCCATCCAGCAATGTCTCTCAGCGCAGCGTTCAGCTGTCGCTAACACAAGCGTTGGATCAAAGGCGCAAATACGCCCCCACACGCCCGCACGCACAAGCTTTAAACGTGCCTATGCCAAATGGATCAGCCTGGAGATGCTGGCGTACAGGCTAGTGGAAACGGAGACTTTTAAAAACATGATGGCTGCGGCGGTCCCGCGCTACTCGGTCCCCAGTTGCTACTACTTTTCCCGGTGTGCCATCCCAGCCCTACGCCAGCTTGTCTCCCGCAACATAAATCGTGCCCTCACCAACGCGGTTACAGGAAAGGTCCACTTAACCACGGACACGTCGACAAGTACTGGCGAGCAGGGCCAGTACATCTCCTTGACGGCACATTGGGTGAACTTGGTGGAGACTGGGACTGAGTCAGAGCCTGGGACCGCTCACGTCCTACCCACACCCAGAATTGCGGGTCCTACCTCTGTGCTGGTATCTGCGGTGTTTTATGCCACCCCTCCAAACCCTCCCCCTCGTTCTCCTCCGCCACCTCTACCTCTCAATTAAGAAGTGTGAGCAAGTCGCCAGCAGTCGATATCGCGCGCCGTGGCAGCACAGCGGTGGGCAAGCGTCAGCAGACCGTGCAGAAACTAATCAGTTTAGGTGACAAGAGGCACACGGCCCCCGAGCTGTTGCAGGGTCTTACAGAGCAGACCGACCTCTGGCTTTCGCCGTTGAGCCTCCAACCGGGCATGGTCGTGTGTGACAACGGCCGTTACATGGTGGTGGCTCTGCAGCTCAGCAGCCTTACACACGTGCCATGCCTGGCCCACGTCTACAATCTGGTGGTTCAGGGGTTTCTGAAAAACTACCCCCACTTGTCTGACCTGCTCAGCAAGGTGCGCCGCTTCTACATTTCCGCAAGTCCACCACGGACGCTGCCACCCTGAGGACCCTGCAACATCGGTTTCAGCTGCCAGAGCACCGACTGCTGTGCGACGTGCCCATATGCTGGAATTATATGCTGCACATGTTGGCCAGGCTGTACGAGCAGCGTAGAGCAATAGTGGAATTCCAGCTGCAACATGGTGCTGCGGAGTGGTAGTCAGCCTCCCCAATTCTTTACTGAGAAGTGGGTCTGGATGGCAGATATCTGCCAGGTCCTCGGAAACTTTGAGGAGTCAACCCCGGATGGTGAGCGACAATGCGGCAATGATTAGCGTTACCATCTCGCTGCCTTGCCTGCTGAGAAGTTCGCTGCAAAGCATAAAGACAGACGCTTTTCAGTTAGAACAGGAGACGGGGGATGCCAGTATGTCGCTTGATAGCCAGACCACCCTCATGTCCATTTCTCAGCGCTCTTTGGAGGAGGAGGATGAGGGGGAGGAACAGGAGGAGGAGGGGGAAAAGACAGTTGGGCACACAGCAGAGGGGACCCATGCTGCTTGCCTTTCATTAGTTCAGCGTGTACAGGCTGAAGAGGAGGAGGAGGATCCTGAAAGTAATCTTCCTAGTGAGGACAGCGATATGTTGCGTACTGGTACCCTGGCACACATGGCTAACTGCATGTTAGGTTGCCTTTCTCGTGTCCCTCGCGTTAGACGCATTCTGGCCAACACGGATTACTGGGTGTACACCCTTCTTGACCCACGGTATAAGGAGAATCTTTCCACTCTCATTCCCGAAGAGGAAAGGGGTACGAGAGTGATGCAATACCATAGGGCCCTGGTGGAAAAAGTGATGCTAAAGTTCCCATCTGACAGCGCTAGTGGCAGAAAACGCAGTTCCGAGGGCCAACTAGCAGGGGAGGCGTGGGGATCAGGCAGCATGTCCAGTGCAGGCAGGGAAACACTCTTCAAGGCCTTTGCCAGCTTTATGGCTCCCCAGCAAGATTGTGTCACCATTTACAGTCAAGGCTGAGTCGGAGGGAACACTGTAAAAACATCGTGAGGGAGTACGTAGCCGATCATACCACCGTCCTCCGTGATGCCTCTGCTCCGTACAACTATTGGGTTTCAAAGCTGGACAAATGCACAAACTTGCGCTGTATGCCCTGGAGGTGCTGGCTTGCCCTGCCGCTAGCGTCTTGTCAGAGAGGCTGTTTAGTGCAGCTGGTGGAATCATAACGGATAAGTGTACCCGCCTGTCAACTGCCAGTGCCGACATGCTTACACTCATAAAGATGAACAAAGGCTGGATTTCCCCAGACTTCTCTTCTCCACCGGCGGAGAGCAGCAGAACCTAAGATTCTTTCTGCTGCAACCAGAGAAAAAAGCATTTTCTATCACCGGAAAAAAAGGGGGAATTGGCTTTGTCAATCACTCTTGGATATTATTTCTCCTCCTCCTAAAACAGCATGTCATCACACTGAACTGCCAATTTTTCTATGGCTTAAAAAGCTCTGCTTATAATTTTTTTTTTCAATTTTTCAAAGTTTCTAAAGTATTGATACTTTAACATAAACCAATTTTTTTCACAGGGCTGCCTCCAGGCCTAGTTACAAATTAAGCAACAGCTAGCTGTATCTTTAAAAACTGTTTCTGGGTTTCACCTGCCCTCGCGGTTGAGCAATTTTTCAGGGGTACACTTGTACTCATGGTAAACCAATTTTTCTGGCCCTCGCCTATACTTTTATCTCACTAATTTTTCCGGCCTTCACCTACACTCATGGTACACCAATGTTACAGGGGTCTGGCTATACTCTTGCTACAGAAATATTACAGGGGTCTGCCTATACTTCTGCTACAGAAATGTTACTGGGGTCTGCCTATACTTCTGCTACAGAAATGTTACAGGGTCTGCCTATACTCTTGCTACAGAAATGTTACTGGAGTCCGTCTATAATTTTCATACAGAAAGGTTTCTGGTGTCTGCCTATACTTCTGCTACAGAAATGTTAGAGGGATCCGCCTATACTTATGCTACAGAAATGTTACTGGGGTCTGCCTATACTTTTGCTACAGAAATGTAAAAGGGGTCTGCCTATACTTTTACTATAGAAATGTTACAGGGGTCTACCTAAACTTTTGCTACAAGAATGTTACTGGGGTCCTTCTACACTTTTACTACAGAAATGTTACTGGGGTCTTGCTATGCCTTTGCTACAGGATTGATACAGGTGTCTGCTTATACTTCTGCTACAGAAATGTTACTGGGGTCTGCCTATACCTTTGCTACAGAACTGTTACTGGGGTCTGCCAATACTTCTGCTACAGAAATGTTACAGCGGTCTGCCTATACCTTTGCTACAGAAATGTTACAGGGGTCTGCCTATACTTCTGCTACAGAAATGTTACAGGGGTCTGCCTATACCTTTGCTACAGAAATGTTACAGAGGTCTGCCTATACCTTTGCTACAGGAATGTTACAGGGTCTGCCTATACTTCTGCTACAGAAATGTTACAGGGGTCTGCCTATACCTTTGCTACAGAAATGTTACAGGGGTCTGCCTGTACCTTTGCTACAGGAATGTTACAGGGGTCTTCCTATACTATGGGTGCACAAAGACTTCCCATCGTGGTGTTTTACCTATCTGGCACAAATACACTGACTGACTAGGGCAGAAATGTGGGCCGAGGCCAAGGTCCTTGCCAGGGTGAAACTCTCCCTTGTTTGGGCACTCTGATTTCTTCCTGTATAATACTATCTTTGTGCATCCACAGCATAGGCGAGCCCAAGGAACTCAAAGACTTCCCCTTGCGGTGTTGAGCTATCTGACACCTACACAGAATGAATCGTGTGGGGACACATGGATTTCCCATTGCTATGTAACTCAGGGCACCTTTGGTCACACAAGGTGGAGGCTGGGACTGAGCCTGACCCAGGGCCCGCTCACATACTTTCCACACAGACTATAGTGGGTCGTGGTCATGGTTTCTTGGCCTTATAATGCCACCTCCTCCTCCTGCTTGGGGTCAGGGCATCAGCAGTGGGCAACATGTATTTTCTCTCGTGTTACCACAGTTATCTGAGGCACTGGTTTGGGCCAAACAAAAGGAGTGCTACTGCATTAATGAAACGTTCACAGCTGCACTAGCATCGGAGTCCACTTTATGCCCACGATTGCTGAAGGTGTGTGCAGAGGCCGTAGTCCTCGGCGAAATGAAAGTCTGCCATGTTTGGGCACTGTAATTGCTTCATGTTTAATACTTTCCTTGGGTTCCTTTGGCTCACCTATGCTGTGGGTGCACAAAGACTTCCCCTAGCTGTGTTTTACCTGTCTGGCACAAATATACTGACTGACTTGGGTAGGGAGCAGAATGCAGATGGCTTTCCCCTTGCGGTGTTAATTGAGCCATCTGACACCTGCACAGAATGAATTGTGCGGGGACACATGGATTCCCCATTGCTATGTAACTCAGGGCACCTTGGGTCACACAAGGTGGAGGCTGGGACCGAGCCTGACCCAGAGCCCGCTCACATACTTCCCATACAGACTATAGCGGGTCCTGGTCATGGTTTCTTGGCCTTGTAATGCCACCTCCTCCTCCTGCTTGGGAATCAGCACTGGGCAACATGTATTTTCCCTCTTGTTACCACAGTTATTTGAGGCACTGGTTTGGGCCAAACAAAAGGAGCGTTACTGCATTAATAAGACGTTCACAGCTGTACTAGCATCGGAGTCTGCTTTATGCCCACGATTGCTGAGGGTGTGGGCAGAGGCCTATGTCCTGGGAGAAGTGCAACTGTGCCAGGTTGGGCCTGTGGAACTTCTTCCTGGTTAATCCATGTTTGGGCACTGTAATTGCTTCATGTTTAATACTATCCTTGGGTTCCTTTGGCTCGCCTATGCTGTGAGTGCACAAAGACTTCCCATAGCGGTGTTCTACCTTTCTGACACAAATACACTGACTGACTAGAGCAGAAAAGTAGACCGAGGCCCTTAGCAGGGTGAAACTCAGCCATGTTTGGGCACTGTAGTTGCTTCATGTTTAATGCTTTCCTTGGGTTCCTTTGACTCGCCTATGCTGTGAGTGCACAAAGACTTCCCATAGCGGTGTTTTACCTGTCTGACACAAATACACTGACTGACTTGGGTAGAAATGTGGGCCGAGGTCCTTGGCAGGGTGAAACACTGCCATGTTTGGGCGCTCTGATTTCTTTATGTGTAATACCATCTTTAAGTTCCTTGGGCTCGCCTATGCTGTGGGTGCACAAAGACTTCCCATTGTGTTGCTTTACCTATCTGGCACAAACACACTGACTGACTAGGGTAGAAATGTGGGCCGAGGTCCTTGGCAGGGTGAAACACTGCCATGTTTGGGCGCTCTGATTTCTTCTTGTGTAATACCATCTTTGTGCACCGACAGCATAGGCAAGCCCAAGGAACTCAAAGACTTTCCATTGTGGTGTTGAGCTATCTAACACCTACACAGAATGAGTTGTGTGGGGACACATGGATTTCCCATTGCTATGCAACTTGCGGCACCTTGGGTCACACAAGATGGAGGCTGGGACTGAGCCTGACCCTGGGCCCGCTCACGTGCTTCCCACACAGAGTATTGCTGCAATGTGTAGATGTGTAGAAAAGCTGGCACCTGAGTCCCCTTTATGCCCACGTTTGCGGCTCCTGACAATTTTGCGACGGACGTGACACGGGATTGGAATGATGATCGAACGTAAATTTATCATCAGTTCTCAACAGCATTGTGGGCTATCGCCCACACTTTCAAAGACGGTCACTGCCTGGCCCTGCCAACCCTCTGCAGTGTGTGCCTCCGGTTCCTCCTCATCCAGTACGCACTTATAAATAGACATGAGGGTGGTGTGGCTATGAAGCAAGCGTGTGGCATGAGGGCAGCTGAACGCTGCGCAGGGAAACTTTTGTGTGTGCTGTGGATGCAGGATCGTGCGGGGGGGTTGGACAGCAATGCCAGCATGTAACCCAGGAGAAGAGGCAGCGGTGTCACCCGCAGGCAGTAATTGTCCTTGGTTGCAGGTAATGTGGTGCTTAGCTAAGGTGTGCCTTGCTAATGAGGGTTTGTCCCAAGTAAAAATTGTTAGGGGGGTGACGCCAGACTCTTGCCCCCATTTTGGCCTAATAGTGGGACCTGGGAGCCTGAGATGCAGCCATGCATTCTGCCCCTGACCTTCCCTATCCGGTTCTGTGGTGTTTCCCTGACTTTCTGAGGTTTTCCAGTGTTTCACAAGTCATAACCTATGCGGAGCAGCGCTCCCATACAAAAATGCTCGAGTCGCCCATTGACTTCAATGGAGTTCGTTACTCGAAATGAGCTCTCGAGCATTGCGAAAAGTTCGACTCAAGCCACGAGCACCCGAGCATTTTTTGTGCTCGCTCATCTCTAGTATTTATCAAGGAGAAATGCAAAGTCCTACATCTTGGCAAGAAAAATAAAAAAGGCACATACAGAATGGAATTGGGCTAAGCAGCAGCACATATGAAGAAGACTTGGGTATACTAATAGATCATGGCCTGAACATGAGTCAACAATGTGATGCAGCAGCCAAAAAGGCAAACACAATTCTGGGATGTTTTAAGAGAAGCATAGAGTCTAGATCACGTGAGGTCATTATCCCCTTCTACTCTTCCTTAGTCCTTCCTTATGTGGAATACTGTGTCCAGTTCTGAGCACCGCACTTTAAAAAAGAAATCTGAAGCAAGTTCAGAGAGGAGTTACCAAAATGGTGAGCGGTCTGCAAATCATTTCTTATGAAGAACAGTTAAAGGATCTGGGAATGTTTAGCTTGCAAAAAAGAAGGCTGAGAGGAGACTTAATAGGTGTTTACAATTATATCTGAAGGCCTGTCACAGTGCAGAGGGATCAGCCCTATTCTCATCTGCACAAGGAAAGACTAGAAGCAATGGGATGAAACTGAGAGGGAGGAGACACAGATTAGATATTAGAAAAAAACTTTCTGACAGTGAGGTCATCAATGAGTGGAACAGGTTATCCCGGAGGTGGGGAGTTCTCCTTCAATGGAAGTGTTCAAACAAAGGCATGTGACACAAATATGTTTCTGGGATGATTTAGTGAATCCTGCACTGAGCAGGGGGTTGGACCAAATGACCCAAGGGGGTCTCTTACAACTCTACCATTCTATGATTCTATGCCCCTGTAGGAGAATCACGACTGGAAAATTCGGACAATTTTTAGCCATGGCAAGTATTCTATTTTTAAAAAAACTATATGGAAAAGCCTTTTTATGGGCCTGTCAGGCTACTAGAGTGCATTATATAAACCTGATCACTTTACTTACTCAGATAGCTATATGGCAGCTCATTTGATAGCTTGTATATTACACTGAAATAAACTGTATTCAGCTCAGTCTGGTCTCCTGCTGTAAGGCCCATAAAAGCCAGACATATAGTGTATTCTCACTTTTGAGTACAATAAATAAGTGGGAAATGAAGAGAACATCACAGCAACCTTCTGCTTCTTGTAGTAAAATTAGAGGTATTTTACATATGTACCACCCAGATTAAATAAATGTCACTATGTATTTCAAAGAGCAAATCACTGTGGAAATGGTGCAGCATTTATAATACAAGCCAAGTGGAAAAAATTCCAAAATCTCTTTCACCCAATGAAGACAGTTTGCAGAATTCTTGAAAAATGCTGTGGATTCTAAATCTGCAGCCTGTCTATTTATGCTATGGAACTCACCCCTGGAAAAACAAGGGTTAAATCCTGCAGCGAATAAAAACACTGCCAAATCTGCACAATTTAAAGGACTAATTGGCTTCTGCCTCACTGAGGTTTTTTGCCTTCCTCTCGATCAACAATGGGGTTTGGAAACAGGTTGAACTAGATGGACATTAACTCCCATCAGCCTACAGGCCCATTTAGGCACAACGATTATCGCTGGAAAAACGCTCAAAGCCATCTTTTGAGCGATAATCGTTGTGTGTAACTTCACTGACATTGTACAGTTTTCGCTAAACCATCGCTCATCGTTGTCTTTCAGCGTGCTTTCAGGGATTCACAGCGGGATACAGCTGATACTATTGTTTCAGCTGTATCCCGCTCCTTTATGACTCCGTGCAGAAAACAGCTGGATGCAGAAGACAAGCGGGGCCACCCCGCTTGTCTTCTACATCCTCCGCTCAGAGCCCTCGGCTGTAGAACAGCTGGGTGCACGGAGTGGGGAACAGTTGGAAGCAGTAGACAAGCGGGGACACCCCGCTTGTCTTCTGCATCCTCTGCTCAGAGCGATCGGCTGTATAACGGCTGGGCATTTGGAGCAGGGAACAGTTGGAAGCAGTAGACAAGTGGGGACACCGCGCTTGTATTCTGCATTCTCCGCTCAGAGTACTTGGCTGTATAACAAGTGGGGACACCCCGCTTGTCTTCTGCATCCCCTGCTGGGAGAGCTCCGCTGTATGAAAGCCGCGTTCCCAGCGGGGAACAGCTGGATGCAGAGAACGAGCGGCCCCCCGCTTGTTCTCTGCATCCCCCAGAGCACAACGTGATCACTCAACATTTGAGTGATCATCTTGCGATGTAAATGACACAACAATTATCACTCTATAGACACCTTTTGAGGGATAATCGTTGTGTGTAAATGGGCCTTGACATACTGTTATGTTACTGCTGATTTACAGAATAATTGCTGCTGGTTTTCCCTAGTTCAATGCTAACAGTAATTACATGCTGTGAGAGCGGCCTAAGGGCTTTTTCACACGAGTGTATATCGGCCGCCGTTCTCATGG
Organism: Eleutherodactylus coqui; assembly: GCF_035609145.1. Taxonomy (NCBI): domain Eukaryota; kingdom Metazoa; phylum Chordata; class Amphibia; order Anura; family Eleutherodactylidae; genus Eleutherodactylus; species Eleutherodactylus coqui. Next base: position 1,422,771 of record NC_089845.1, on the reverse strand, counting down.
CCGGCCGATATACGCTACTATCTGATGCATTGAATTCCAATGCATCAGATCACATGGGTGTATTCTCTGGCTAAAAAAGCACCCAAATATAGCGTCTGGAACTATCTTTCCCGGCCGGAATACGGCTGCTAATATACACTCCTATGGGAGTCAATGGCAGCTGCCGAAAAAGGAAGGTGGGAGGGAGTTTAGCAGCATGACTGCTAAACTCCCTCCCTCTTCTCTCCTCCTCTCCACCCCTTGCTGGCTGATTGCAATGGGAGGGGCGGGACGGAGGTGGCGTTAGTTTCTAAGCTCCCACCCTCTCTCTGCCCCTTGTCAGCAGCTAGCAATGGGACGGGTCGGGAGCTTAGCACACTAGCCCTGCCCCGTCCCGCCTCCTCCCCTTGCCAAGAGTCAGCGAGCGGGGGGGAAGGGGTCTCCCCCTGCCTGATAGCATTGTGGGCTCCGCATATATGTGCCAGGACCGTACCATCTAAATGGACGCACAAACGTTAGATTTGTCCATCTGTTCACGCGTCGCTGGTGGGAGAATGTAAAAATGCATACGCTCGTATGAAAGAGCCCTAAGGCTGGGTTAACACGGGCAGATTCCCGTCGGAAATCTCGCGGTGTGGCCGCAGCAAAAAGCCACGAGACTTCCGCCGGGACAACCGCCGCGGAAAAACCCGCGGCGGCTTTGAAGCGGCCCGGCCGCTCGCTCTTCCGCTGCGGTCGGCGCTCCCATAGAGGAGAGCGAGGCCGCAGCGGAAAGAAAAAATAAATAGACATGCTGCATACTTGAAAGCCGCGGCTGTGGCCGCTCAGCCGCGCTTCCTGCATGACTTACCGCAGCGAATTGGCCGTCCTGTGTGGACGAGATTTCTGAGAATTATGTGATTTATGTGCCATTATAACTCATGAATGCCTAGGGCAAATTCAACCAAACTTAATACATATATAACTCATGCCATGGGGACAAATTTTGGGGGGATAAGACAGCCCCATTACCCCTGGCGGAGAGGGGGGGGGGGGATGCTGGAATTGCACTTGAGCAGATGGTATTTATTTCACAGTCTTATCTAACACAGACAACCTCCCCCTTATCATACACTAATCTTTTACACAAACGACCTCCTCCTCAAATACTAATATATTACACAGACCTCTTGCGCCTCATATAATAATATCTTACACAGACAACCTCCTTCTCTGCTCCAACTACAACATAGCTTACCACCAGCACTAAGCCACGATGTACTACACAGAAATAAGCTCAGCACCCACTCTTATGAAAGCTGTCCAAAAGGAAATCTGTGTTGCCCATAGCAACCAATCAGAGCCCAGCTTTTATTTTACATTAGCAGTATAACAAGCAAAAGCTGAGCTGTGATTGGTTGCTATTAGCAACAAAAATTACAAGAGAAGTTGGTGAGTTTTTGATTTTTAATTACACAAGTATTACACAGACCTCCTGCTCCTCAGATAATAATGACTAAAGAGGTATAGGGGCGAAGGACAGGAACATTATTCTACCGCTATATAAGGCACTTATCAGGCCTCACATGGAATACTGTGTACAGTTCTGGTCACCGGGGCTCAGGAAAGATGTTGTAGTGCTTGAGGGGGTTCAAAGAAGGGCAACTAAACTAATACATGGAATGACGGGACTGGAATACCCAGAGAGGCACCAAAACTGGGATTATGCACCCCGGAAAAAAGACAGTTATGGGGCAATCAAATAACTGTATAAATACATGAGGCGACAATACAAGGATCTCTCCCATGATCTGTTTATACACAGGACTGCGACGGTAACAAGAGGGCATCTGCTATGTCTAGAAGAAAGCAGGGTTTATCACCAACATAGAAGGGGGTTCTTTACTGTAAGAGCAGTGAGGCTGTGGTATTCTCTGCTTCGCATGTTTGCGATTTTCTATTTTGTAAATATTCTATCCGTATTGGGTAGTATCTCTTGCAGACCCCCGCCGGCTTATCATGTGCTCAGCGCTACCTTGTTTCTGTTACAGTAGTCAGGTATCTTCATGTTCAATAAACAAAGGAAAAATCTGCACCTTTCAATGACATTTGTCATAAACGCTGCGCTCATCTGTGATGATAAATAGTTACATACAACATGAACACATAGATATTTAAGTTTATCATTCTTTTAGTTACTTGGCAATAAAAAATAAACATCAATTAAAAAATAACTAAATAAAAGGAAAGCAAGATTAATATGACGTACCTCCTTCCAGGCAGGCAGAAGACCACTGCTGTTTTGGGACTTTGAAGCTGCTCCTTCGAGTGTGCTTTTAGTTTGCCTAATCTCCATGTGGACAATCAGCAAACTGTATGTGGGTCATCCAAATCAGAAAACCCTCCCCTCCCTCCTCCTGCCCCTCACCCCCCACTCCAAAAATGATTGGACCATTTATTTTTATGCCACTCGATTTCCTGCCGATACATTTTATGTCAGCATAAATGATGCGATCAACAAGAAGCGATTTCCTGTTTATCGTTTGATCGCTGGACATGTTCACTCTGCACAATCGTTGCTCGTCTATGCACCATGGAAAGATGAATCATATGATATAATTGGCCCATGTAAAGGAGGACCTTCACTCGTGTGACTAATCAAACACTGTGAAGGACTCTCCCCATGTGATTATCCTAACTGATTGGATTAGTGTCCTCATGGAAAAACTGAAGGTTTCACGCATAAACAATGTAATACAAGTTAGCAGCTCTTTTACATAGTAGTACTTGTTACGGTAACATTCTTGCATTAGGCCTCAGTGTCAGGGATTCACTAGTAAATGATCTTTTACCTTTGATCTTCCAACACTATATAATTCCCAAATTGTAATAAACATTTTTTGGCATATAAGTGTATACCGTAAAACTTTTACATATCTCGTCCGCTCCTAAGGTAAATAGCAATGAACAGCCATCTCCAATTATACCTACGTTTATTATTCATGCACTTGGCAGTAGCATTGTGGAATCAGAGTAATCCTTCAGGCAATTTTGATCATGCAGCAACACCTGAGTGAAAAAAATGAAAGCTATATAAAACCGCCTTAGGGTGCATTCAGACGACCGTATATCGGCCGGGTATTCACGCCGGCCGATATACGGCATCTTTCTCTGCATGGGGAGGAGGCTGGAAGAGCCGGGAGCAGTGCTCGGAGCTCCCGCCCCCTCTCTGCCTCCTCTCCACCCCCCCCCCCCCTGCAAAATTTCCAATGAGGAGAGGCGGGGCGAGGGCAGAACTAATTCTTGGAACTTAGCCCCACCCCCATCCAGCCTCCTCTCATTGCAAATAGTGCAGAGGAGGTGGAGAGAAGGCAGAAAGGGGGCAGGAGCTCAGAGCACTGCTCCCGGCTCTTCCAGCCTCCTCCCCCTGCAGAGAGAGACACCGTATATCGGCCGGCATGAATACCCGGCCGATATACGGTTGTCTGAATGCACCCTTAGGGTGACTACCCACTACAGTTTTTTTTCACTGCGAAATTCGCAGCGTTTTTTTCTGCAGGGGTCTATGGGACTTGTAATGTTAAAATCGCGATCGTGCAAAATTGCAATTTACCGTGATTTTGCGCGATTTTAACATTACAAGTCCCATAGACCCCTGCAGAAAAAAAAAACCCGCTGCGAACTTCGCAGTGAAAAAAAACTGTAGTGGGTAGTCACCCTTAAAGGGGTTGTCCAGTTGTAACTATTGATGGCTTATCTCCAGTATAGGTTATCAGTAGCTGACTGGCAGGAGTCCATCACCCGAGGCCCTGCCGATCAGCTGTTTGAAGGGGCACATGTGTTGGAAATGCTGCGTTCGAGCGCAAGTCTGCAAATCCCCATTGAAATTAATGGGAGCATTGTACCCTGGTTCGAACACTACACTAATCGCGGTAAAAAGCTCCCGGTGTGAGAGGGGCCTTAGGATAGATAGATAGATATGAGATAGATAGATAGATAGATAGATAGATAGATAGATAGATAGATAGGAGATAGATAGATAGGAGATAGATAGATAGATAGATAGATAGATAGATAGATAGATAGATAGATAGATAGATATGAGATAGATATGAGATAGATAGATAGATAGATAGATATGAGATAGATAGATGATAGATAGATAGATAGATAGATAGATAGATAGATAGATAGATAGATAGATAGATATGAGATAGATAGATGATAGATAGATAGATAGATAGATAGATAGATAGATAGATAGATAGATAGATATGAGATAGATAGATGATAGATAGATAGATAGATAGATAGATAGATAGATAGATAGGAGTTAGATAGGAGATAGATAGATAGATAGATAGATAGATAGATAGATAGATAGATAGATAGATAGATAGATAGATAGATATGAGCTAGATACGAATGATAGATAGATAGATAGATAGATAGATAGATAGATAGATAGATAGATAGATAGATAGATATGAGATAGACAGATATGAGATAGACAGATATGAGATAGATAGATAGATAGATAGATAGATAGATAGATAGATAGATATGAGATAGATAGATAGATAGATAGATAGATAGATAGATAGGAGATAGATAGATAGGAGATAGATAGATAGATAGATAGATAGATAGATATGAGATAGATAGATGATAGATAGATAGATAGATAGATAGATATGAGATAGATAGATAGATGATAGATAGATAGATAGATAGATAGATAGATAGATAGATAGATAGATAGATATGAGATAGATAGATGATAGATAGATAGATAGATAGATAGATAGATAGATAGGAGTTAGATAGGAGATAGATAGATAGATAGATATGAGCTAGATACGAATGATAGATAGATAGATAGATAGATAGATAGATAGATAGATAGATAGATAGATATGAGATAGACAGATATGAGATAGACAGATATGAGATAGATAGATAGATAGATAGATAGATATTAGATAGATAGATAGATAGATAGATAGATAGGAGATAGATAGATAGATAGATATGAGATAGATAGATGATAGATAGATAGATAGATAGATAGATAGATAGATAGATAGATAGATAGATAGATAGGAGATAGATAGATAGATAGATAGATATGAGATAGATAGATGATAGATATGAGATAGATAGATGATAGATAGATAGATATAATATTAAGCTGTATATAAATAAATGTTAAACAAGGATGAAGAATTCAGCATTTTCCTGTTTCATATCCGACACCGCAGTGTAACCTGCTGGAGAAATGATAGCATGCCATAGAGAATGTAAATGCAAGTAGTCCTGTAGCCAAAAAAGGCAGAGTGGGAGGATCACCTGTAATGTGAAACAGATAACAACTCAGAATAATGATGACAAACTGTCAGGAAAGTAGAGCACAGGTCTGTAATTATAAGCTCTTGTGCCCGGAGGAGCTCACAGGTGCGACTGATGCAATGAATCTGGGCAAGCAACGACAAACCTACCCGTGTAAATTACTTTTAACTTACTTTTAACCCTGAAGGAGCATGACAGCGCGTCCGTTTATGACAAGATGCAACATTTGCTAATGGCAACTTAAGTTAAATTGTTTTTTGAGACTTTACTATTCCTGACCTGTGCTGAAGATAAGTCATGGAGAGTTGATCAGCAGGGGTCCACCATTTAGGACCCCTGGCTGATATTGGACCAGCTGTCAGTGAGGGCAGAGCTGGAAGCTAGCAGCTCCATCCACATTGCCACAACTCGGGTTCGAGATTACAGGTATATGACCTATTAAATTCAGAGCACAGGCTCACCTCCTCACATGGGCTATAAAGGGTCAGGGTCGGACTGCACTACCCGGAGCCCACCAGGGAATTCATTTGGTGGCCCACCTGATGCTATAAGGAAACATTAACTAAGTTTTTCCATAATACGCACCTAAAGACGCAGTTTAGTCTGCCGCTGCAGATTTCCACTCCTTCACCTGTATATATACTTACAGATTTCAGTGCAGAATTTTCTGCTTCTTTGAGCCTCATGTCCATGGGCACGCACCGATTCTGAGTGGGGAATCTCCCAGCAGATTCCTGCTGTGCACGCAGACATGAGGCAAAAAATACATTTACTCACCTGTCTCCTCCGTCACGACTGGATCTTCTTTCTTCTGCACGGCGGATGCGCCATGCTTTTTTTTTTAAATCTCCTGCTTTCCTGCCCATCCGTGGCACGTTTGCAGTGTCAGCTGCGGGCGTGCCGCGGACCGGACAGCTTCCATTGACTTTAATGTATGTATGCCGTCCCTAAGGGATCCGCAGAAAAATGGAGCATGCTGCATTTTTTTCCCTATCAGTGTCCGTAGGATTCTGGCTTGGCTAGTGAGAGGCCTGTGACGTGGATCAGGAGGGGTAACATCACTCACTAGTGAAGCCAGAATCCTACTGCACGCTGATGAGAGGGCACACACCCCGAAACAGCTGTCTGTGTATGGATCTTGGCTTGGTTTTCAATTCCCAATCTTTATTAAGACCTGTATAAAGGGTCTGACATTGATTTTAAGGTGACGCTGCAGATTGGTGTAGGAAGGACTGGTTTGGGTTCCTAGAGAACTGGGCTGACTTTGCTGTTGGCTACATGTTCTACATCGCTGCTTCTCTATGAGGCGGGTGCAACTGTGCTTGGTAAAAAAGATATAGGAACTGGGAGGGCAACCACAGAGAAGATAGTGTAGACAGTAACCAGGGACTACCTTTTTTCTGCAGAACCAGTTTTGTTCCAGGTAAATTATAGGGGAGTAAATTGCTAAATTGCTAAATTGCTAAACTGGTGCCCCCACTGCCTCTAAAGGCCCATTTAGACACAATGATTATCACACAAAATGTGCTCAAAAGCCATCTGTTGAGCGATAATCGTTGCGTCTAAACGAACGGCCACCGCGCACTATTCGTTCATTGTTGATTTCTAGATGACTTTTATCAGCGCTGCACGCTGATTTTCTCAGCAGGGCCGGCACTGATCGTATTCTTTCAGCTGGTATCCCGCTGGCAGTTCTCAGCGGTATACCAGCTGAAAGCTCTGAGAACAATGCAGCTGTTTGCATATACAAAACAGCTGCTTTGTACTCGGAGTTATTGCGGTGGTGTCCCGCTCCGCCTGCATAACTCTTAAGTAGCTAATTAGCTACTTGGAGTTATGCAAAGATGATCACTCAAAACTGTAACTCAAACTGTTGTTTCAGCGAATTTTGAGCAATCATCGTTCCGTGCAAAACCTACGAAAGTGATGGAAACGCCACAGAAACGGCTGGGGCAGGCTAGGGGCAGCATGCAGGGCTGCATCTCAGGTTCCCAGGCCCCACTATTAAGCCACAATAGTGGCAAGAGTGCCCCCCCCCTAAAAATTTTTACTTCGGACAAACCCTCATTAGCAAGGCACACCTTAGCTAAGCACCACACTACCTCCAACCAAGCACAAGCACTGTCTGCGGGACACACCGCTGCCTCTTCTCCTGGGTTACATGCTGCCCCCCGTGCACGACCCTGCATCCGCAGCGCACACAAAAGTACCCCTGCGCAGCCTTCAGCTGCCCTCATAGCCACACCACCCTCATGTCTATTTATAAGTGCGTCTGCCATGAGGAGGAACCAGAGGCACACACTGCAGAGGGTTGGCAGGGCCAGGCAGCGACCCTAATACTTGAACGAGCATCAAGCTCGGACGAGTACGCTCGCTCATCTCTAGTCGTGACTACATGTATCACAAGCAGAAAATGTCAAATTTTGATAAATGCACATTTTTCCAAATTTTCTCTAGAATTTTGAATTTAGTTTCTAAATACCAACCAAAATTTGTCATAGATATAAAGTAAAATGTGCCACAAGAACCAATCTCTTGAATAAGTAATATCATTCCAAAGTTATTACCACATCAATTAGGTTTTTTTTAATCCCGTACTACTCTTTTAACAAAGGAAATACTTAAAATGACAAATTTAACTTTTCTATATGAGCAAAATAATAGCTGCCATATATGATAGCATGAGCCGTAGTGCATGTTTAATAGTATTACTCATAGTGTATATAATAATATTATTGTAGTAGTCATATATTACCAAAAATTGTGACTATATAACACCAGGCACATAGGCGTACCGGTAGGGGGTGCCGGGGCCGCAACCGTGACCCGGCCCTTGCGCTTGAGGGGGCCCAGAGGCCGCCCTGCAGCATATACTGGTGACTTTCACTGTGCACTGTCGGCGGCTGCTTGCTAAGTTAGTGCGGTCCGGCCGACAGCACAAGCCAGGAGGGGAGTAGGAGAAGGGAGGGGGCAGGACTTGGAGAGAGGACAGGGGAAGAGGATGGGGTGGGGTAAAGAGCAGAGAGGACTTACCGGCACACAGGCACAGCACAGCAAGAAATCAAGTGGCCAGGGAAGATGTCATCTCCCTGCTGCTTCCCTCCTGCTGACACTGCGTACACCTGCTCTCCTCAGCAGAGAACTAGTCCGGGCACCAGGGTATGTATCTATCTATTTATCTGTCTGTATGTCTTTCTATGTGTCTGTCTATCTATCTTGTTTAGTCTCATCTCTCTCTCTCTCTCTCTCTCTCTCTCTCTCTCTCTCTCTCTCTCCTATCTCTATCTCTCTCTCCTATCTATCTCTCTCTCTCTCTCTCTCTTAGGCCTCATGCCCACTTGCTGAATCGCGCAGTGAAATCCGTACATTCCCGCGGACATGGAGAGGGAAAATACATTATACTTACCTCTCTGAACGCTGCAGGCTCCCCTCTGTGCAGGCTGGATCTTCTTTCTTCCGGTCGGCGGACGTGCTCGGCACACCGACAGCGTGCCACGTGCACCAATATTAAAAGAAATCTCCTGTTCTGCCGCGTATCCACGGCACAGTACATCAACAGCTTCGGCTGTGCCGCGGATACGAACGGCTTCGATAGGCTTCAATGGAAGCCGCGGGAGCCGTCCGTGTGGCAGATCCGCATGAAAATGGAGCATGCTGCGATTTCTTCCTGTGCGTGTGACCCGCACTCTGGGAGGGAATCCCATCTGGATGCTTTTAGCTGCCCTAGTGATGCCAATGCATCCCTCTGGGCAGTAAGATGCATGGATCTCCCATGCGGGTCCACGTGCAGATTTTATTTTAAAAGCCCGCACGTGGACATTGGCCCTCAAACATAGATATGGGGCGAAGGGGAAATAGGACCTGGGGCGGGGGCACAGCTGAACTTTTGCACCCGGGCCCCTGAGCCTTTAGGTACGCCCCTGACCAGGCATCATGCATATATATTGCCATTTAATACATGTCATCTATAAAGCTTATACTATACCTGCATTGGTACTGTAAGGGTAGGAAATGTAGGACATATTGTTTAATAATTTACTATAAATGTATTAACTGGTAATGTTTATACCATACAGTATTATGGTTATTGCATGAATGTGTTATACTACACAGGAGCCCAGAGGGGAGGGCGGCGGGGGAACTATCACAGACACATTATTCTGGGAAGTATAGCAGAGACCTTCAGGTTGAGCTTGATGTTGCTCTACTGTGTTTTATGGGGTTGTGGCTTAGTGCCAATAATCAGCTGAGCTTACTTAATGGAGTGTGGAAATGTCTCTGCGGGAGAGATTCACAGTGTGTGACTGATGTATATGTCAAGGGGTAGATCCTGAGTCTACATCCCCTTACCAAAACTGTAAAATGAACTGTGCTACCATTTGTTATGTTGCAGACTGTCTAGGTCCTAACAACTATTGCTAGAACTGTCAAGTTAGAAGCACTACACTGTTTTGCCTTTTTTGTACTAACTTTTTTATTGTCTAGTGCTTTGGAGTCCTAACAGTTAATGGCCTGCTATGTTATAATGTAAGTGATTGATCCTAGGTCACATGTACAGAGGCTGAGCATGGCACCATACAAGAGTGAGTCCAAGATATAATTGGTGCTACTGGGTGCACCTCATAGCCTGATGTGAGTTGTAGTGGCATTGAGTAGAGCGGTGGCAGTGAACATAAGATTGATTGGAGTATGAGAGTTATACTCACTATCCTGAGAGACTGATGTTGGTCTCAGCCAAGTGTCCTGAGCTCTTGTGGATGGTGTTCCACTGCCCTGGCCACTTGGACTGTGTATTATAACTTTGTAGAGAGCTACAGCTGGAGAGAGCCCCTTCAACAAGCATTCATGGTAAAGTGGGGTGGTTCTGGACTGCTACCTGGAAGTCTCCACAATGGGTTGATTGTACCCTGGGAGGGCTGCCAAATGGATCAAATCATTGTGTGTAACTTGTTGCCCCGTATTTTCTTCTTTTCAAGTAAGTTTACTGGGAATTAACAGACTGCAACCGATAAACTAAATGCCCTTAACTATTAAACTGTGTGCTCTGTTTAGAAATTGTATGTTGCAAATAGCAACCATCGACCTCATTGTGCCTATTAGAGATGGTAACTGGCAAGTTGTGTGCCATATCTTTAACTACCAAGCTCTATACCCACCAAGCTTATACCCATTTATAGTGTAACCGCTACAATGTGAACTTTATGTGGAGTAAAGTATTCTTTAGTTAGTACTTGTGTCCCATTATCCTTAAGTTGGGCCCCACAGGTGAGTCAAGGGCCACACATTAAACTTTACCATCATATACATATCCTGCATCTGATGGATGTGCTGCCCATGTCCTTTGCATGTGAATGTACAGTACAAAGTGTAACCAACTGGAAATGTGGACCATAATGTGGACCATAATGTGGACCATAAACTGTGTTCCCAGCAGATTTCGTTAGAGGGTTGAACTAAGGAATGGATTCTAACGGGTTGTGCATTTCTAACCCTTAACCACTGCAAGAGGATGTTGACTTTCCCACAAGGAATCCTCAGGTTGCTACTCCTGGAGTAACCTCAATTAGCAACAGCTGGCCCATAGATAATGAAGGTACCAAGGCAGAGGCCAGGAATTGTAGTTAGGCAGAGTACAGGTCAACGCTGGCTGGGTACAGTTGTAAGTGGCGAAGTTGCAGAGTTCAGAGCACGCAGTAGATAAGAGGACAAGGTCAAGAATACAAGCAAGGAGATAGACTTTTGGAGCAGATGCAAAAAACTCTCTAGAGCCTAATTAACGTTGTTGCTTAGACTCAGAGTGCTGGGTAAAGAAACCTAACAGCACTCAGGGCAGATGGGTATTAGCTGAAGTCATGAATGTTTAAGAGAACGGGAGCTGGCACATGCACGCATGCCAGTAGCTCAGTGGTGAGATGCAGAAGCACATTGCAAGCCAAGAGTGGAACGACTTTGGCTAAGCTGGTGTAGTGCAGCAGTCCCCCAACGTATGCCCTTTCATCTTTTATTTGTGGAGAAATTGTTGATGAAATTTACGACTGAGAGAATCAGGACTGATTTTTTTGTCCATGTTCGCAGGATCTATTCTTTGGACCTAAACATTTCCAGTCAATGAGATAGCACAATGTTTCTCTAGATGTTTTGATGTCCAGGATCTTGTTGATCTTGTATCCAGCATTAGGGCTGGATGGTGACATTATACAGGTTGCAGCACTGACGTAACTATTGGAGATGCAGGGGATGTGGTTGCACCCGGGCCCAGGAGCCTTAGGGGGCCCATAAGGCTTCTCTTTTCCATATAGGGAGCCCAGTACTATGAATAAAGCATTATAGTTGGGGGCCCTGTTACAGATTTTGCGTTGGGGCCCAGAAGCTTCAAGTTATGCCTCTGGTCGAGGTTTCCCGGATAAGCATTTAGGGTTTGAGGTTCATTCTTTGGACGCAGCCAAAACCGCACCAAATACGCGACAAAAGTAAAAAAGCGCTGCGGAAAAAAATGCTTGCGGATTTTTCCGCACGAAAATCCGCAGCAAAATCCGCAAGCCCAAATTAACCTTTGAAGCGGTTTTGCCGCAGAAGCAGTTCTTCTGCGTCAAAACCGCAACGGAAAAACCGCAGCAAAACCGCAACAAATCCGCCCTGTGTGAACCCAGCCTTAGGGTGAATTTGTTTTAAAATGATACATTTAGGAACCTAGAAGGTGAAGAATACGTTTATAATATGGGGTCTTAAGATGAATATGCTTGGAAGAGAGTCAAACTCTATCGCGAGATATAAACCAAGTAGGGAGGCTTGCATTTCTGACGTGTATTCTTCTTTTTACAAACATGGTCTTGCATACAAAGCCGTTTGCGTTTTGCCAGATTCCCATAAAATCAGTCTGCTGGATATCAGCTGTAGATACAATAAAATGAGACACTCTGAGATGCTGTCCAAAAACTTTAAAGAATAGCGATGCTTGTGTAAATTCAAGATCTTCTTATTTTGCTTGGCTTCACCATGGGATCGAGAATGATAGACCAAGGAAAAGTCTAACTTCCAGTAATTTGCCGAGTGCTTAGAAGTGAGTCGAATTCCGCTGTCAGCGACAATACGCCTAGTTGGAGCTATAATTAACGCCAGGTTCTGAAACTCTTGTAGTTTTGTACTTCTTAGAAGGGTTAGTCTTAAATGCATTGCATTTTACCATGAAGCCACTTTACAAATACGTATGTGTCTGTCAATTGAGATATTTTAGAATCATGTTCTTGTGTACAAAATAGATTGTTTAGCATGATGGATAACCCATTCTATCACAGTGTAAACCTCGGAAGCATTGGTTGCACATTAGAGAGCAATTATTCAGACAAACCTATTCACATTTTACACTCTTAATTAATAAGCAATCAAGAAATTATCTTCCATTGGGGAGCCAGAAGGAAGATTGATTCCTAATTAACCTTGACTAGTAGGCACTCTGCACAGTAATGATCCTTTATCCATTTGATACATTCTTAAAATCCCTCAGTGAAATGTTGCAGCTTAACAGTTTCTTAGAAATGTATCAGAAAAAAAACGGTACTGCTGCTTTTTACATTCTGTTCAGCTATTTTCTTATTACTCTCATCTGCTTCATATGAAGGGCTCAGTTGGACAAGCAAATATTTCACACATTATAGGTGCGTTTTCAAAATGTATCTATTAGAACCAATGCTTCCCAATGTAAGCAGTCACATGTCCCTTTATTTAGAAGCAGAAAAAAGGAGTGCAAATGCACCCAGTCACGCTATTTTTTTCTACACATGATGTGTGTTTTTTGTTTTTTTTACCCATGCCTATAATGCATGAAAAATTCACTTATCTGACTGAGCCCTAAAAGGGTTATCCAGCCGTGAATTTTTTTTTTAAACCTACCCAGGGTAGTGGAAAATTCAAAAAGCTTTCATTCTTGCCTCATCTGATCCCTCACTGCTCTCATTCTGCTGGTGTCTAGTCCTTCTCTGCACTTCCTGATGCAGTAGCAATAATGTCTTCACAATGGGATACATGACCACTGCAATTATTCACTGACCTAAGTGAGATGATGATTGGCTGCAGTGGTCACATGACACTTTTCCAGTGATGTCATCACTGCATTAGGAAGTGAAGAGCATGGGGGTCAGTCACCAAAGGAATTGGGGCATCAAGGGATCAGGTAAAGTATGTCTTCTTTTATGTCTTTAAACCCTTTGGGCAGGTTTCAAAAAATTAATGGGTTAGATTACTCCTTTAGGTCTTAGTCAGACGGGCGTTTTTTTGCGCGATTTGCGCATGCGCATGCGTCCGGTGATTTTTTTTTTTCCTAAACTATTGCTTTGCAATGGTATCGGACACATGAGCGCTTTTTATGCGCTCGTCTGATAAATTATAGAACAGAAATCGCAGATCGCACCTATCTGCGATCTGCGATTCCTGTTCTCTTCTCTATATGCGCTCAATGGGGCCGGCGGCAGCAGCGCCAACCCCATTGAGAACATATAGAATACAAATCATTCTTCTCTGCCACAGCTGTAACAGCTGTGGCAGAGAAGAACGATGTTTGCCCATTGAATTCAATGGAGCCGGCAATACAGCCGCTCCATTGAAAGCAATGGGCTGCCGGCGTGCGCGGGATGAATTGTCGGGAAGGGCTTAAATATATAACCCCTTCCCTGCAATGCATCCTGAAACGTGTTAAAATACGTATCCGCAAATCGCGCGAAAAAACGCCCGTCTGACTAAGGCCTTAAACAATTTCGATAGAAAAGGGTTATGCTGACATCAGCTATGGCTACCTTGTAATGTTTATTTCATTTTTTTTCTCTTTTAAATAGATCAATTACTGGACCCATTAATTTTCAATCAGGCCTCTGGGATGTAATAAATGATATCATGCTCCCAGTTGCTATGGACAATGGTGGAGCTAAAACCAGGAAAGCAATTAATACATTAAAAAATGTTATATATATATATATATCACCCTTTTACTTGTGCTACAATAAGTTACCGACCTTCTCCTTTAAGCCAACCCTTTTCTGTAGTGCAGATTTCAACCTAAGGGCTCAGTCAGATGAGCAATTTTCTTCACACATGTATAGGCGCATTTTCAAGACAGATCTATTAGAACCAATGCGTTCCAATTAAGGCGGCCACATGTTCGTTTTTTAGCAGTGGAAAAAATTTGCACCTGCAAAAGATATGACATGTGAGTGCCCAGGCATGGCCTTTTTTTTACACGAGATTTGTGATTTTTTTTTTTTCCCGCGCCTATAATGCTTGAAAAATGTGCCTGGCTAATTGAGCCCCAAAGGGGTTTTATCAATTTATTTAAAAAAAGATTTTTTTAGTGCTATATATTATTTTATTGTTTTCAACTTAAAAAGAATCTATCAGCTGGAGCATGCCGTCTAAACTGCGGCATCATGTTATAGAGCGGGAGGAGCCAAGCTGATATACAGTAAAGCTAGTGTGTTATTACAGCCTTCTCTGATCATTCGCAGCTTAGAGGTCCAGTGGGCGGGCCTATCATTGACCAGGTGCTCTGTGCCCTCTGTGCCATCATGTGTCAGGGTACGCCCAGTGGATATTTTGTAGCACCATTATTATTTCAGTAGTGTGTGAGGCTTTTCCCTGGAGATTGTCGCACATCTTACTATCTGTAGTGTGACTTAGGGCTTTTACCCAATACCATTTTTTTTAACACTGCGATATCGCTGCATTTTTTTTCAATGTAATTTTCTAATGTTAAAATCGCAAAAGCACAAAAATCACAAAAGCACAAACGTGCGATTTTTGTGCGATGCAATTTTAACATTAGAAAGTCCCATTGAAAAAAAATGCAGCGATATGGCAGTGTTAAAAAAAAATGCTAGTGGGTAAAAGCCCTTAAAGGGAAGTACAGTAAATACACCCTATTAATGTGGATTAATTTATTCTATGTTTTATCGATATATTGTTTTATTGCCATTACTTGTACACTCTACACTACTTATTAGATTGCAGTATTGCACTTTATATACAGGCGTTTTTTGGGCAGCATTTGTTAGTCTTCAAGCTTGCTTCCGCTCTGTAGTATTTGGTGATGACATCTACTCTTCTTTGTTTCTGTCCTGCTTTTATTGTACATGTATTGCGGTAGTGCAGTATCAGAATGGTCTGTAGAGGGTTTTAGGAAGGCATTCTGATACTTGCAAAACGAAAACAGTGGGCTAACACCTGATAGGTGTAGCAGGAACTAGATACAAGGACCAGATCCTGCCAGACTGAGAGGAGAAGAGACAGCTTAGTAAAGCTGTTAGACTGAGTTCCCGTGCGGACCAGTGGAAGGCGGTGTGAAGGAGCCACTTCAGCAACTCGAAGCCTGAGGTCCTGTGCAGACCAATGTGGGAACTGTTACCCCATCTGAAAGAGGAGTGCATCCACTAGATACCCCAGGTGGGGGTTAGTGACAGGGGCTCTGTGGCTTGTGTACCCTGGACATTATAAATGGAATATATGCTATGCCGTGTATGCTGTGCTTATAAATAAATGCCTGCAGGCGCCAGATTTAAAGGAGAAGCAAGTCTCCTGGGGACTTTATACATGCCGTGGTGCCCATTTCCATGATATTGAGGTCAGCGATCCACAGGCAAGAAACCCCCTTGCCACCGTATTATCATTTTAGTCAAATTAAAGCTAGTATTTGTAATTACTTGTAGGCTTTATACTCCTGTATTTGTTTTGGCGGTCTGCTTATCCTTTACAGAATACAGTTGATATGTACTTCTGAGAACTTTATATGTATAATATTTGTGAATTACCGTGTTTCCCTGAAAATAAGACACTGTCTTATATTAATTTTTGCCCCAAAAGAGGCACAGTGTCTTATTTGGGGGGGGGGGCTTATACCTGGTTTGCGGCACCCAAGTGCCTCGCGCTGCTGGTCTCCGGCGGCAATGCGACAGTCTGCAGTGTCCTCCGCGCTGAGATATCCTCTTTTTTCTGGTGACGAGGTTTTAAATACCACGCCTCCAGCAAAGCGAGCACTGTGATTAGGTCGAGCGCCAGCCAATCAGTGCCAGCGCTCAATGAACGAATCACAGCCATTCAGTGATGTCATTCTCTGAATAGCTGTGAATGATTGAGCACTGGCTGTGATTGGTTGGCGCTCGATCCAGTCCCAGTGCTCACTTTGCTGGAGTCGGGGTATTCAAAGCCCCGTCACAAGAGAGAAGAGGATATCCCAGTGCAGAGGACACGGCAGCTTGCTGCAGCACTGTGGATCATCGCGAGGGGCTCCGACGTCACGGGCCAGGTGAGTATTGATGTTTTGTTTTTTTTATGTACTTTAGCTGGGGCTTATTTTTGGGGGAGGGCTTATATTTCAAGCCTCCCCCGAAATACAGGGTAGGGCTTACTTTTGGGGTGGGTCTTACTTTCGGGGAAAACTGTATTAGTTTAGTTAGATTGTGCTTGTTCATAAGTGTAACTTACAGTGGCTTGCAAAAATATTCAAAACCTTTGTCTCTTTCCTGTTTTGTTGCATTGCAACTTAAAATTAAAATGGATTTTAATTTAGATTTTATGTAATAGAACTGACAAAACAGTCCAAATTGTTACAGTGGAATAAAATAATACCTTGTTTAAAAAATAAATAAAAACTGAAAAGTTTTGTGTGCATATGTCACCCCTTTTGCTATGAAGCCCCTAAATAGCATCTGGTCCAACAAAGGCATAGTCTGAAAGGCCCTTGAGTCTGTGACAACACCAGAAGCAGACTGGGAAATCATAGTGATCCTGGATCAAAATTACCCAAAATTACCCATGTTGTAGGTGGAGCCAAAGCAGCAGCAAATGGGGTGAATACAAGTAGGCAAATCACCTGCCTCAGCCGCAAATGTGGCGTGCATAGCTCACTGCACCAAATTTATTATGTAGCACAGATGATAGAACTAGAGGTCACTAGAGATGAGCGAGCACCAAAATGCTCGGGTGCTCGTTACTCGGGACGAACTTTTCGCGATGCTCGAGGGTTCGTTTCGAGTAACGAACCCCATTGAAGTCAATGGGCGACCCGAGCATTTTTGTATTTCGCCGATGCTCGCTAAGGTTTCCTTGTGTGAAAATCTGGGCAATTCAAGAAAGTGATGGGAACGACACAGCAACGGATAGGGCAGGCGAGGGGCTACATGTTGGGCTGCATCTCAAGTTCACAGGTCCCACTATTAAGCCACAATAGCGGCAAGAGTGGCCCCCCCCCCTCCCAACAACTTTTACTTCTGAAAAGCCCTCATTAGCAATGCATACCTTAGCTAAGCACCACACTACCTCCAACAAAGCACAATCACTGCCTGCATGACACTCCACTGCCACTTCTCCTGGGTTACATGCTGCCCAACCCCCCTCCCCCCCACAGCGCACACCAAAGTGTCCCTGGGCAGCCTTCAGCTGCCCTCATGCCACACCACCCTCATGTCTATTTAGAAGTGCGTCTGCCATGAGGAGGAACCGCAGGCACACACTGCAGAGGGTTGGCACGGCTAGGCAGCGACCCTCTTTAAAAGGGGCGGGTTGATAGCCCACAATGCTGTACAGAAGCAATGAGAAATATAATCCTGTGCCACCGCCATCAGGAGCTGCACACGTGGGCATAGCAATGGGGAACCTATGTGCCACACACTATTCATTCTGTCAAGGTGTCTCTGCATGCCCCAGTCAGACCGGGCTTTTTCATTCATAGACACAGGCAGGTACAACTCCCTATTGTGAAGTCCCTGTCGACCGACAGCATGGGTGGCTCCCTGGAACCCACCGGCGATACACAAAAATATCCCATTGCATTGCCCAACACAGCTGAGGTAGTAATGTCGTGCTTAATGCAGGTGGGCTTCGGCCCACACTGCATGCCCCAGTCAGACTGGGGTTCTTTACAAGTGGAAACAGATGCATTTATAATTCCCTGTGGACCCACAGCATGGGTGGGTGCCAGGAAGCCACCGGCGGTACATAGAAATATCCCATTGCATTGCCCAACACAGCTGAGGTAGTAATGTCGTGCTTAATGCAGGTGGGCTTCGGCCCACACTGCATGCCCCAGTCAGACTGGGGTTCTCTACAAGTGGACAGATGTAGTAAAAACTCCGTGTGCACCTACAGCATGGGTGGCTCCCTGAAACCCACCGGCGATACACAAAAATATCCCATTGCATTGCCCAACACAGCTGAGGTAGTAATGTCGTGCTTAATGCAGGTGGGCTTCGGCCCACACTGCATGCCCCAGTCAGACTGGGGTTCTTTACAAGTGGACACATGCAGTTACACCTCCGTGTGCACCTACAGCATGGGTGGGTGCCAGGAAGCCACCGGCGGTACATAAATATATCCCATTGCATTGCCCATCACAGCTGAGGTAATGTCATGTTTAATGCAAGTGGGCTTCGGCCCACACTGCATGCCCCAGTCAGACTGGGGCTCTTTAGAAGTGGACACATGTAGTTACGACTCCGTGTGGACCCACGGCATGGGTGGCTCCCTGGAACCCACCGGCGGTACATAAATATATCCCATTGCATTGCCCAACACAGCTGAGGTAACGTCAGCTGTAATGCAGGTGGGCAAAAAATTAATTGGATTACACTGTAGGCGAGGGCCCACAAAAATTGGTGTACCAACAGTACTAATGTACCTCAGAAAAATTGCCCATGCCCAACCAAGAGGGCAGGTGAAACCTATTAATCGCTTTGGTTAATGTGGCTTAAGTGGTAACTAGGCCTGGAGGCAGCCCAGTTTAACGAAAAATTGGTTCAAGTTAAAGTTTCAACGCTTTTAAAAGCATTGAAACATATAAAAATTGTTTAGAAAAATTATATGAGTGAGCCTTGTGGCCCTAAGAAAAATTGCCCGTTCGGCGAGATTACGTGAGGTTTCAGGAGGAGGAGCAGGAGGAGGAGGAGGAATATTATACACAGATTGATGAAGCAGAAATGTCCCCGTTTTGGATGGTGATAGAGAACGTAGCTTCCATCCGCGGGTGCAGCCTACGTATTGCTAACGTATCGCTGCTGTCCGCTGGTGGAGAAGAGAAGTCTGGGGAAATCCAGGCTTTGTTCATCTTGATGAGTGTAAGCCTGTCAGCACTGTCGGTTGACAGGCGGGTACGCTTATCTGTGATGATTCCCCCAGCCACACTAAACACACTCTCTGACAAGACGCTAGCCACAGGACAAGCAAGCACCTCCAGGGCATACAGCGCGAGTTCAGGCCACGTGTCCAGCTTCGACACCCAGTAGTTGTAGGTGGCAGAGGCGTCACGGAGGACGGTCGTGCGATCGGCTACGTACTCCCTCACCATCCTTTTACAGTGCTCCCGCCGACTCAGCCGTGACTGGGGAGCGGTGACACAGTCTTGGTGGGGAGCCATAAAGCTGGCAAAGGCCTTGGAGAATGTTCCCCTGCCTGCGCTGTACATGCTGCATGATCTCTGTGCCTCCCCTGCTACCTGGCCCTCGGAACTGCGCCTTCTGCCACTAGCGCTGTCGGATGGGAAGTTTACCATCAGTTTGTCCACCAGCGCCCTGTGGTATTGCATCATTCTCGAACCCCTTTCCTCTTCGGGAAAGAGAGTGCAAAGGCTCTCCTTATACCGTGGGTCGAGCAGTGTGTACACCCAGTAATCCGTAGTGGCCAGAATGCGTGTAACGCGAGGGTCACGAGAAAGGCATCCTAACATGAAGTCAGCCATGTGTGCCAGGGTACCTGTACGCAACACATGGCTGTCTTCACTAGGAAGATCACTTTCAGGATCCTCCTCCTCCTCCTCTTCCTCCTCCTCAGCCCATACACGCTGAAAGGATGACAGGCAAGCAGCATGGGTACCGTCAGCAGTGGGCCAAGCTGTCTCTTCCCCCTCCTCCTCATCCTCCTCATGCTCCTCCTCCTCCTCCTGAACGCGCTGAGATATAGACATGAGGGTGCTCTGACTATCCAGCGACATACTGTCTTCCCCCGGCTCTGTTTCCGAGCGCAAAGCGTCTGCCTTTATGCTTTGCAGGGAACTTCTCAAGATGCATAGCAGAGGAATGGTGACGCTAATGATTGCAGCATCGCCGCTCACCACCTGGGTAGACTCCTCAAATTTTCCAAGGACCTGGCAGATGGCTGCCAACCAGGGCCACTCTTCTGTAAATAATTGAGGAGGCTGACTCACACTGCGCCGCGCAAGTTGGAGTTGGTATTCCACTATAGCTCTACGCTGCTCATAGAGTCTGGCCAACATGTGGAGCGTAGAGTTCCACTGTGTGGGCACGTCGCACAGCAGTCGGTGCACTGGCAGATTAAACCGATGTTGCAGGGTGCGCAGGGTGGCAGCGTGCGTGTGGGATTTGCGGAAATGTGCGCAGAGCTGGCGCACCTTTCCGAGCAGGTATGACAAGTGTGGGTAGCTTTTCAGAAAGCGCTGAACCACCGAATTAAATACATGGGCCAGGCATGGCACGTGCGTGAGGCTGCCGAGCTGCAGAGCCGCCACCAGCTTACGGCCATTGTCACACACGACCATGCCCGGTTGGAGGCTCAGCGGCGCAAGCCAGCGGTCGGTCTGCTCTGTCAGACCCTGCAGCAGTTCGTGGGCCGTGTGCCTCTTCTCTCCTAAGCTGAGTAGTTTCAGCACGGCCTGCTGACGCTTGCCCACCGCTGTGCTGCCACGCCGCGTTACACCGACTGCTGGCGACGTGCTGCTGCTGACACATCTTGATTGCAAGACAGAGGTTGCGTTGGAGGAGGAGGAGGAGGAAGGTGCTTTAGTGGAGGAAGCATACACCGCCGCAGATACCACCACCGAGCTGTGGCCCGCAATTCTGGGGGTGGGTAGGACGTGAGCGGTCCCAGGCTCTGACTCTGTCCCAGCCTCCACTAAATTCACCCAATGTGCCGTCAGGGAGATATAGTGGCCCTGCCCGCCTGTGCTTGTCCACGTGTCTGTTGTTAAGTGGACCTTGCCACTAACCGCGTTGGTGAGGGCGCGTACAATGTTGCGGGAGACGTGGTCGTGCAGGGCTGGGACGGCACATTGGGAAAAGTAGTGGCGACTGGGACCTGAGTAGCGCGGGGCCGCCGCCGCCATCATGCTTTTGAAAGCCTCCGTTTCCACAAGCCTATACGGCAGCATCTCTAGGCTGATCAATTTTGCAATGTGCACGTTTAACGCTTGAGCGTGCGGGTGCGTGGCGTCGTACTCGCGCTTGCGCTCAAACTGTGGCGCTAGCGACGTCTGGAAGCTACGCTGAGAGACATTGCTGGATGGGGCCGAGGACAGCGGAGGTGAGGGTGTGGGTGCAGGCCAGGAGACGGTAGTGCCTGTGTCCTCAGAGGGGGGTTGGATCTCAGTGGCAGGTTGGGGCACAGGGGGAAAGGCAGTGGTGCAAACCGGAGGCGGTGAACGGGCATCGTCCCACCTTGTGGGGTGCTTGGCCATCATATGCCTGCGCATGCTGTTGGTGATGCCTCCCCAGCTGATCTTGGCGCGACAAAGGTTGCACACCACTGTTCGTTGGTCGTCAGGCGTCTCTGTGAAAAACTGCCACACCGTAGAGCACCTTGACCTGTGCAGGGTGGCATGGCGCGAGGGGGCGCTTTGGGAAACAGTTGGTGGATTATTCGGTCTGGCCCTGCCTCTACCCCTGGCCACCACACTGGCTCGGCCTGTGCCCGCACCCTGACTTGGGCCTCCGCGTCCTCGCCCGCGTCCACGTCCTATAGGCCTACCCCTACCCCTCAGCATGGTGTATTACCAGTGATTTGATTTCCCAGGCAGGAAAGAAAGTGGCGCAAGCCTGCAGCCAAAATACAATTTTTTTCCTTGTTTTTCAAAGGACAAGCCACACTGCGTGTATTCAATGAATACTACTAAGTTTAATAACTGTGTTGTGGCCCTGCAAATGTGTCAGAGAACTGCAGTGATGCAAAGTTATTGGCTCCAGCAGATCAGGGATTTCCCATGCAGGAAAAAAATTGGCGCAAGCCTGCAGTAAAACGTAGCTGGCTGCGTCTGATTTTTTTTAACGTTCTGCACGCAGCACACACGTACCCAGAGCCCTGAGGACTGTCAGATGCAGGCGAAATACAATTTTTTCCCTTGTTTTTCAAAGGTCAAGCCACACTGCGTGTATTCAATGAATACTACTAAGTTTAATAACTGTGTTGTGGCCCTGCAAATGTGTCAGAGAACTGCAGTGATGCAAAGTTATTGGCTCCAGCAGATCAGGGATTTCCCATGCAGGAAAAAAATTGGCGCAAGCCTGCAGTAAAACGTAGCTGGCTGCGTCTGATTTTTTTTAACGTTCTGCACGCAGCACACACGTACCCAGAGCCCTGAGGAGTGTCTGAGGCAGGCAAAATAGAATTTTTTCCCTTGTTTTTCAAAGGACAAGCCACACTGCGTCTATTCAATGAATAATGTATGTCTTCTGGCCCTGCCTACACAATTCTGTCCCTGTAGTATTAATGCCGGGTGCAATGCTCTGCACAGCCGGTTTTGAGAAAAAAAAAAAAAAATGCAACACTGCTAACAGCAGCCTGCACAGTACTGCACACGGATAGATGTGGCCCTAGAAAGGACCGTTGGGGTTCTTGAAGCCTACACTCACTGCTAACACTCTCCCTGCCTAACCACCACTTCTGTCCCTATTGCAGGGCGCAATGCTCTGCAGATCCAATTTTGAAAAAAAAAAATACAGTGCTAACACAGTACTGCACACTATTAGATGTGGCCCTGAGAAGGACCCTTGGGGTTCTTGAAGCCTACACTAACTCCTAACGCTCTCCCTACAGCAGCTCCAGCACGATACCACTGTCCCTCAGCTAACTCACAAGGCATGTGTGGCGAGCCGCGGGAGGGGCCGACTTTTATACTCGGGTGACATCTGATCGCCCCAGCCACTCACAGCAGGGGGGTGGTATAGGGCTTGAACGTCACAGGGGGAAGTTGTAATGCCTTCCCTGTCTTTCAATTGGCCAGAAAAGCGCACTAACGTCTCAGAGAGGAAAGTGAAAGTAACTCGAACACCGCGTGGTACTCGTTACGAGTAACGAACATCCCGAACACCCTAATATTCGCACGAATATCAAGCTCGGACGAGAACGTTTGCTCATCTCTAGAGGTCACATTAAGGTACGGCCATTTTCTAACCCGCTAAGCCTCCAATGAACATTATAAACTGGATTGTTGTCAGCTTCTATGACAAACATGATCCCTGTGTTGACTGACAGCGAGCTCTCACTGCAATGGCCAGGATCAAACCGACTCTGACCCCTGTCATTTAACTCCCTACATGCTACGGTCAATAGTGACCATGGTATCTAGGTGATTAGACAGAGGGAGGGGCTCCCTCTGTCCCCATCGGTCAACCCAAATACAATTGTGCGATGCTGATGGGTAACCATGGCAGCCAGAGGCTAGGAAAGACCCCCAAGCATGCCACAGCTGTATGTCTACTAGGTTGATTCTTTAGCACCGCCTAATAGATTGCTTTGCAGGTTTAGACACACATGGAATAATTCTTTGCTATACTGAGTATACCACAGATCACATTGTGACATCCTTAGTTAATAACATTTATTAGATAACATTTTTGCACAGTTAAATGTGTGTGTATATATATATATTTTTTTTTCTAGAACTGTAGAAAAATAAACCATACACACAGTATCAATGTAATCATCATGGCCCATCTAATTACCTCCATAGCGTCACTAACCAAAACTCACTATACCAGGACCAATAATAACACTATATAAGAGCCAAATAATCTGCCACATCATGATCACATATTACCACCACGTAGTGACTAATACCACCATACTGTTACTGAATAAAGACCACCTTAAAGATCAGTGTTACCATTAATAACACTATATGAGAGCCAAATAATATCCCCTGACCATGACCACAGTGCTGCTGAAAGAAATCACTACACATAGAAAAATATTACCCCTGACCCACACACACACACACACAGATATACACACACACACGCACACACGCACACACACACACAGATATACACACACACACGCACACACGCACACACACACAAACACACACACACACACACACACACGCACACACACACACGCACACGCACACACACGCACACACGCACACACACACACGCACACGCACACGCATGCTTACCATATAGCTGTATGTACTAGATCTACACATGTACTTTGCAGATTGCATAAATGGTTACTGTACCATTATATACAGTGATCATAGGTGATGTTTCCTCTAATTAGCGTTATTCACTTTCCCGTTTTCTTCATCGGGCCCGTTTGCTATGATGACTTCTCCTGGTCACACTTGTCTCTGCGGAATTAGACACAGATATCTTTGACTTCTCAATTTTCCAGGGATCTAGTTTATTTTCCCAAACTTCTATGTAATCTCACCATCCATTGTGCCCCAGATAGCAGTAATGCCACTAACCCACACAGTAATAGTATTCCCATTTCTGTGCTCCCTGTAGACCCCATTTTTTGTGTCCCACGTACAGTAAAAATGCCCCCACTCAATAATAATACATCTATTATCCCCTAATCAGTAATAATGCCCCATATAGGCCTCATAGGATTGAGTTATATAAAAATGTCTCAGACTTTGAACATCCCACAGTGCACCATTAAATCCTGTATAATGCAATGGGAAGAATGTGGCACAACTACAAACCTGACAAGAGAAGGCTGCCCATGAAATCTTATAGACTGGGAGAGGAGAGCATTAATTCGAGCTTCAGCAAAGACACCAACAATTTGGATTTGGGGATTTTTGGATCTAAAGAGGCTCTAAAAATCCACAGCAGAGGTGGAAGTATCTGTCCATAGGACCACTATGAGATGTATACTTTATGGAAGAGCAGCCAGAAAAAGCCATTCCTGAAAGAAAAACATAAGAAAACACATTTGGAGTTTGCTAAACATCATTTGGCAGACTTCACAAACAGGAAGATGATCTATGGTCTGATAAGACTAAAGTTTACCTATTTGGTCATAATGGGAAATTCTATGTGTGATGCAGACCCAACATTCCCCATCATGCCAAGAACACCATTCTCATTTTGAACTATGGTGGTGACAGCACCATGCTGTGGAGCACTTTTTACTGGCAAGGACTGGAAAACTGGTCAGGAGTTAATGACAGGTATATGGTATTAAATATATTCCATATATTTGAGGAAAACCTGTTTCAGTCTGGACATTTGAGACGGGAACAGATGTTCACGTTCCAGCAATGACCCTAAGTATACTGCTATAATGACAGGGTCTAAGGGTAAACAATGGAAATGTCTTGGAATAGTCTAATCAAACCTCAAAACTGAATCCAACTGAGAATCTGAAGTATGATGTGAATACAGCTGTATGCCAATGCAGCCTATCTAACTTGAAGGAGTCGCAGCAGTTATGCCTGTAAGAATAGGCAAGAATCCCATTGTCTAGATATGTTAAGCTAACAGCATATCCAGGAAGCTTTTGTCTGTAATTGCAACAAAGAAATTGGCTCTACAATGTATTGTCTTAATTATCTTTTGTGTCAAAGTAAAAAATATTTTGCACCTTCAAAGTGTTCATCATGTTGTGTAAATCAAATAGTACAGACGTTCCCCAAAAATCTAACTCTACGCCATAATGCAAGAGAACAGGGAAAATACCAAGGTGGTGAATGCCTTCACAAGGCTCTGGAGTTAGCAATCAGATTGACATTTTATCAATGCAGAAATGCAGGAAACTTCAAAGGGTTCACTAACATTTCTTGCAGCCATATTTACATAACAAATAAATGACGCTTGTATTAATTGATCCGCTCCTTGTTCGTAAGATAGAGTTTAGAAGGACGTTAGGAATACCAGATTGTTCAGAAGTTTGTCAGTGTTACAAAGCTGTGATCTTTAGACTTCAGATTAAAACAAAAATCTGGTGGCCAATCTAAGTTCCCTGCTTCACTTACTGAAAGCTTGTCTTAGTAGTAAACTTGCACTATTCCCTTCTCTCTGGGGCGTACAAGAGAGAAATGAAAGAAAAGTCTACTTTATTTCCGTAGGGATTCCCTAAGGAAAAAGCTGTTGACTCTCTCAGCCTTTTTCTTCTTATGGTTGAAAAGACAATCTTCATGCATTATAAAATATTCTGGAATCGCCTCTGCCAAATGCAGTTTAATTTACTAACATTTACAGTATGTAAGAGGTCTGTTGACGAGGCTTTTCATAGATAAAAGGAATGAAGACAACCCATTTACATCATATGCTTCAAAACCATAAAGGGAACAACTGCTGCCATTCAAGTAGGAAGATGTTAATACTGTGGACAAAGAAAATCAAGCTCCAGTTTGCAGAATATTCCAAAAGTGAATGAAATGTGCCGAAAAACTGTAATTGCTTTTGCATTACAATGCAATATTTCAGAAAAAATGTGTTATAGGTTGTAGAAAAAAATGTTTGATAGTTAATTCTAAATTGTTTAATGCAAAACATAAAATGGAGACAAATTCAGATTTTTTTTTTCTAACTGGAAAAAATTAAGGTTCATCTCAATTTTCGAAATTATTCTAGTCGCTCATCATAGTAAAACATCTGTTTGACTTTTCCTTTGATCCTCAACCGGTTTTGCTCTACTATTTGTAACCACATGGTGGTGGTCGGATTACTCATGGCATCTCTCCAGATTGCTTACAGTGCATATTGATCCTGTTGATTGACGCATCAGAAGTTTATGCATCCACTCTACAGTATTTGTAACATAGGGGTTCTATAACCACTCTCATGAGGGTCCCCTTCAAGAAAGCAGACAGCTCTTCTGCAAAGACTGCACATCAAATAAAATCCAACAGTGAACTTTAAACGCAACTGCAAGTACAATGGCACACATAGGTTATATCAGTTTAGGAGGCACCTATATCTTAGTGGTTTAATCGCACAGACGGTAGCATAATTTCCTTAACTAACACACTATAGCCGGTTTCACACCTGCATTGGAACCCCAGTTCGGAAGTTCCGTCGCAGATCTGGCTGAAAATACTAGAAGAAAGAGTGCTGCATGCAGCACTTTTCTTTCCATTCAAAAGCCGGACGGCTGAGCAGAAAGTAGGCAGATCTCATTATAGTCAATGGCGTCCATCCATCCAACGCTATTTGGTTCTATCCATGGTCACAACTCTTTGGTGGCGGCGATTTCCCTTTCCTACTCCCAGAATGCAGGAGGAAAGAGGAATCCTTTCCACAGGTTTGAAATAACCCTAATGAATACAATGCTGAACAGTTTCCTGTATCTGAATGGTACTATTCTGTCTGTCACTGTTCGCCTCATCTCATGAGTTCTGTCTTTCTCTCACCATTCGTTGCATTTCAAGACTCTGGCCTCACTCATACTTTTCTCCAGTTAAGTCCAGTAGGCATTTTCGCTTTTCACAGGACATCACTAAACTCTTACACTGTTAGTAGGGCATAATACATTAAGGCTACATTCTGAAAGGCTCCTGCTATACCATCCCTCCCACTGTCTACTCCATCCAGTCCAGATTAGTTCAGGACTGTATCTCATGCCAGCAGTACAACCAGTTCACAGTACAGGCCCATAAACATAGTAACATAGTATGTAAGGCCGAATTAAGGCAATGTCCATCTAGTTCAGCCTATTAATCCTCCCATGTTGTTGATCCAAAGGAAGGCAAAATCCCCAAGAGACAGGAGCCAATTAGCCCTTTTGGGGGAAAATTCCTTCCCGACTCCCTAATGGCAGTCAGATTAATTCCTGGATCAACCTCTAATAGTTCCTACCTGCCTGTATACCCGGATTAACAATTGACCTAAGATTTATATCCTGTAATATCCTTCTCCTCTAAAAAGGCATCAAGTCCCCTTTTAAATTCCTCTATGGATTTTGCCATCACTACATCCTCAGGCAGAGAGTTTCAGAGTCTCACTGCTCTTACAGTAAAGAACCCTTTTCTGTGTTGGCGATGAAACCTGCTTTCCTCTAGACGTAGCTGATACCCTCTCGTTACTGTAGCAGTTCTGGGTGTAAACAGATCATGGGAGAGATCCTTGTATCGTCCCCTAATGTATTTATACATAGTTATTTGATCACCCCTTCCAGGGTAAATAATCCCCATTTGGATAGCCTCTCTGGGTATTCCGGTCCCTTCATTCCTTGTATTAGTTTAGTTGCCCTTCTTTGAACCCCCTCCAGCACTGTAACATCTTTTTTGAGCACCAGTGTCCAGAACTGTACGCAGTATTCCATGTGACGCCTGACAAGTGCCTTATATAGTGGGAGGATAATGTTCTCATCCTTCGCCCCTATACCTCTTTTAATGCATGCCAAGACTCTATTAGCTTTTGCAGCAGCTGACTGGCATTGGTTACTCCAGTTTAATCTATAATCCACTAGTACCCCCCTGTTTACTTTTGGACCCCTTTTTGTAAATTTGAACCACATTGGCAATGCGCCAATCCAATGGTACAACCCCGATCTTAATTGTATCTAGAAATATTAGATATAGTGGCCTAGCTATCACATCACTTAGTTCCCTTAAAACCCTTGGGTATATTCTATCTGGGCCTGGCGATTTATCAATTTTAGTCTTTTTTTAACCTGTTCCGCACCTCCTCCTGCGTTAGGTGTGAGATATTTTGTGAGGGGTTCATTTTATTCCCCTGCATCTCATATGGCATTTCCTTTTCGTTTGTGAATACGCTTGAAAAGAAACTATTTAATAGATTTGCCTTCCCTCCATCGTCTTCTATGATTTCTCCTGCATTATTTGTTAAAGGGCCAGTGCTCTCAGTGCAAATCCCTTTTGCTGTTAATATAGTTGAAGAATAGTTTTGGGTTGTTTTTGCTCTCTTTGGCGATCCGTCTTTCAGCCTCCTCCTTAGCAATTTTGATCTTATCTTTGCATAGTTTTTTTTTTTCCCCTGTACGATTTTAGCGCTTCTTCGCTGCCTTCTTGCTTTAGTAGTTTAAACGCTTTCCTTTTTTTCGTTTATTGCCCCTCTTACCGTCTTATCGAGCCCAATTTGGTTTCCTTTTACTTGAAGTTCTTTTATTTTTAAAGGGAATGAACTGCTTGCATGAGGTGATTAGGATCCTTTTGAACTCCTCCCATTTGTCCTCTGTACTGATATTTTTGAGGATGTTGTCCCAATTAATCTTGCCGATAGTAGTTTTAAGCTGATCAAATTTTGCTTTACTAAAGTTTAGTTTATTTGTCGCTCCTTGATATTGATTGACAGCTGGAAGTTGATTATATTGTGGTCACTGTTCCACAAGTGCCCCTCAATCTGTACCCCCGGTATTCGGTCCAGTTTGTTAGTAAGTACTAAGTCCAGAATGGCCCTCCCTCTCATTGGTTCCCGCACAAGTTGGGTAAGGTAGCTATCTTAAGTTTTTGAGAAAAATGAATCACCCCTATGAGATTTGCAGGTTTTGTTCTCCCATGTTATATCCGGATAATTAAAGTCCCCCATGATAATTACTTTGTTGCGCTTTGACACCTCTTCTATCTGATTAAATAGTAAGGTTTTGGTTTCTTTTGTTGCTTTTGGTGGTCTATAGAAAACTCCTATCAGGATTTAGTTATTTTTTTTCCCCTGTATTTCTACCCACAGAGATTCCACATGTTCACCTCCTGCCCTTATGTCCTCACTTAGTCTCGGCACTAAGTATTATTTAACCCCTTAGTGACCAAGCCTGTTTGCGCCTTAATGACCAGGCCAAATTTTGCAAATCTGACATGTGTCACTTTAACATGGAAAAACACCAGAAAGGTTTTGCATATCCAAGCGATTCTGACATTGTTTTTTCGCCACATGTTGTACTTCATTTAGGCAGAAAAATAGACCGATAGAATTTGTGTTTATTTATTAAAAGCACCAAAATTGGGAAAAATTTGAAAAAATCGTCATTTTTTCACATTTACAACTGCAATATCTCAAATATGTGCAAACATAATTTGGAAATTTTTGCTAAGATATATATTTCCACCCGTTTACTTTATTTTGGACGCACATTGGAAAAACTTTTGTTTGTTTGTTTTTTAACCATTTAATAGACGTACAAATTTAACATTACTTTTCAGCATTTTGAGGAACACTTTTTTTTTCCTACACCAAGCCAAGATTGGAAAGGCTCATGAGTGTCAGAATAATAGATACCCCCACAAATTACCCTATTTTAAAAACCATACCCCTTAACGTATTCACTGAGGGGTGTCATGAGTATTTTAACCCCACAGTTTTTTTTCAGGAATTAATTAAATTTAGAGGAGAGAAAGTAAAATTTCATATTTTTGCAAATCTGTCATTTTAAAGACAGGCTTTTTTCTATAGTACACCAGAAAATGAGGATTTGCACCCCAAAATGGATACCCCTGTTTGTCCTGTGCTCAGAAACATACCCATTGTGGCCCTAATCTTATGTCTGTATGCACAATGGGGCCCAAAATGAAAGGAGCAAGCGGTGGCTTTCGGAACAGAAGTTTTGCTTGAAGGAAATTAAGGCCCTATTGCACACTTGTAGAGCCCTTGAGTGACCAAAACGATGGAGAACCCCCACAATTGACCTCATTTTGAAAACTAGACCCCTTAACAAATTTATCTAGGGGTACGATGCTTTTTTTGACTTCACGGTTTTTGAATGAATCTAAGCCAAGCAGAAGGAAAAAATTAGGATTTTCATTTTTTTGGTAATTCTGTCATGTTAAAAGCAGTTTTTTTTGTACAGCACATATATGAATGAAGACTTGCACCCCAAAATGGATACCCCTGTTTGTCCTGTGCTCAGAAACATACCCACTGTGGCCCTAATCTTTTGTCTGTATGCACAATGAGGCCCAAAATGAAAGGAGCAACCGGTGGCTTTCGGAACAGAAATTTTGCTTGAATGAGATTTAGGCCCTATTGCATACTTGTAGAGCCCTTGAGTGACCAAAACGATGGGGAACCCCCACAAGTGACCCCATTTTGAAAACTAGACTCCTTAACGTATTTAATTAGGGGTATGTTGCCTTTTTTTACTTTATAGTTTTTAAATGAATCTAAGCCAAGCAGAAGGAAGAAATTACGATTTTCAATTTTTTTGGTAATTCTGTCATTTTAAAAGCAGTTTTTTGTACCGCACATATATGAATGAAGACATGCACCCCAAAATGGATACCACTGTTTGTCCTGTGCTCAGAAACATACCCATTGTAGCCCCAATCTTCTTAGAGGACGCATGGCTAGGCCTATAATGGAGGGAGCACCATTTTGATTTCAGGGCGCAACTGAATGAATTCCAGGCCCCATTGCACACTAGTGGAGACAATAAACTGCCAAAATAATAAAACGCCCCCCCACAAGTGACCCAATTTTGACATCAGGACCCCTTAGCTAATTTATCTAGGGGTGTACTGAGCATTCTGACGCTTCATTTTTATTTTTTTTAATAATTATAATGCAAGTGAAATATAAATGCAATTTCATTTTTTTTCACCAAATTTGTCACTTTTAGGACCGTTTTCTTTGTTTCAAGCAGGAAAAAATGGGGATACGCACCCCAAATATTATAGCACTAGTTCTTCTGTGTTCAGCAATACCCTAATTGTAGCCCTAATCTTCTTAGAGGACGCATGGCTAGGCCTATAGTGGAGGGAGCACCCGTTTGATTTCAGGGCACAACTGAATAAACTCCAGGCCCCATTGCACACTAGTAGAGACAATAAACTGCCAAAATAATAAAACGCCCCCCACAAGTGGCCCAATTTTGACATCAGGACCCCTTAGCTAATTTATCTAGGCTTGTACTGAGCATTCTGACGCCACATTTTTATTTTTTTTTTTAATAATTATAATGCAAGTGAAATATAAATGTGATTTCATTTTTTTCACCAAATTTGTCACTTTTAGGACCGTTTTCTTTGTTTCAAGCAGGAAAAACTGGGGAGAAGGACAAATAAAAATAAAATTGATTCCCTAAAAAGAACCTCCCACCCACACCCCCTTTTGGCGTTTCTTATAAAATTAATAATGTAAAACGGTATGATAAATTTCAAATCAGGGGTAATTACAAAGGCCTGGGTGGGATGGGCACGTGGAGCAATAAAATCGCCTATCCCTCCTCCTCCCTTGCTTGGTGCAGACGCAACACTTTTTGGGGGGGTATTTTTTGCCAGCAGTCTCAGGGATGGGATGAAGAAAATGGCGCTCTGGGAGCCTCCGCACCTCCTTGGATTGCAATGCATCCTGAGGTGCGGTGGTCTCAAATAAAAGATTCTCTACAAGCTCCTCCTGAAACTGCAGGAAGCTCAGCGTGCCCCCGGACGATTTAAAAATGACGTGAGCGTTATAGGTTGTCATCTGTATTAGGTAGATCGCTACCTTCTTAACCAAGCTCTCGTTTTGTGTTTACGAGATATGGCTGTAAAGCCTGGTCAGATAGATCGACGCCCCCCATAAATTTATTATAGTCTGTGACGCAGACCGGTTTAGTTTTCTCCACTGCAGCCCCCCTCTCCCTAACTGTAATGGAGGTCTCTGTGTGCGCAGTGGACAGCATAAAAACGTCCTTTCTGTCACGCCATTTTATCGCAAGCAAGGGGTCATGGGCTAGTGCATAAGAGTTCCTCTATCTACACGTCTGGAAACCAGGGGGTGTGGGAACCCTACCCTGTTTTTGCGGACAGTTCCGCAGGCCCCTGTACCTGCGGCGTGTAACGCTCTATTGAGGGGGATGCTGGTATAATAATTGTCAGTATATATGTGGTACCCTTTATTTAAAAACACAATTTTCCCGTTGACGCCAATATCTTCAGGACAGTTGGGGGGATTTGTCGATCCCTGCCCTCATAAATAAAAAAATCACACGTATAACCTGTGGCGCTCTCACAAATTTTATATAGCTTTACGCCATATCTTGCGCATTTCGATGGAATGAATTGGCGAAATGATAAACGGCTTTAAAACTCATAAGCGACTCGTCTACGGCCAAATTGTTTTGGGGGGTATAAATGTTTTTAAAGGCATTTCTTAATAGCGAGGCCTTAATTTGCACAGTCTATCATATGCCGGGTCACTTCTGGGGGGGATTTGGGCATAGTTTGCGAAATGAAAAAAAACGCATAATATTTTCATATCTGCGTCCGGGCATTATGGATACAAATACAGGCGTCGCGTGAACGGCGTTCGTGGACCAATAGGGCCGTATTGATGACTTTTTTACGAGTCCCATTAGCAAAACAAGTCCCAAAATTTTTTTTAACTCGGGGACATCTATGGCGATCCACATTGCTGAATAAACTGACGTGGGGTGCGCGGTCATGTATTGTCCAGCGTAGGTATTAGTTTGCGGGACAATTAACTCCAGGACACCGTCGGTAATAAATAAATTAAAAAAATTAAATGGTATAAAATTTGCGACGCCCAGATTGATGCCTGGAGCCGCTGAAAATTCTGGGATGCAGGGCGAAAATAAACTTGCGGAACTCCATGCAGTGGCGGGAGCCGCATTACTTGGCCCTGCTGCCCCAACAACTTCCTCAACCTCCATAGCGCTAGAGGCAGAGTCGTCGCTCTCAAAAAAAAACCTCCTCTTCCGACTCACTGGTAGCATCGCTACCAGAACTTGAAGCGAAGAGCAGCGCGTACGCTTGCTCAGCGCTGTAGCGCCTATGATCCATTTTATTAAAAAAAAATTTAATGGAGGTAGACAAAAAAAAAACAGCCCCCAAAAAAGCAAACAGGGATATAATGGGGTAATTGGGGTATGAGCGAAGGTGACGGCGGGTAATAATGGGTTTTTTTTTGTTTGTTTTTTGACTTTCTATATGGCACACGATTTTTCACAGCTATTTCTCTCCTGTCACAAATCTCTCTCAGTGACAGGAGAGAGATACGCCTGACTAACCATGTGCCATATTTACAAAACATATGACATGGATGGCTGTGATAGGTGTATCACAGCCACTCATGTCAGCAGGGACCAATCACTTTGGTCCCTGCTAGTTACTATGCCAAATGCCACTTTGGCTTTGGCTTCTACTGCACATGCCCTGCCATTTTTTTGGCGCATGCGCAGAACAAGGTACTGCCCTGTACTTTTGGGGGGCTTTGTGGGCCCTTAGGGGAGCATTTTTATCTCCCGTCATGGATCCGATCCATGAGGGGAGATGAAGCTCCAACTTTTTAAACTTTTTAAAAGCTTTTTTGTGATTGCCGGTATCTGTTGGATACCGCCGATCACGGGCCTGGGGACCGCTCGTCGCGGACCCCGGGGCATCTCCTGTCTCCTGGCTACCTTCAGTAGCCGGGAGGCAGGAAATTATAAAACTCCCGTGCCGATCCGCTCTTCTGCGCATGCGCCGCCACTTTTCCTTTGGCTCGCATGCGCAGAAAATGGCGGAGGGTCCGCTCTGGACCGACTAATGGTAGCGTTCCGTGAGGGGAGCTGAAATTTCAACTTTTTTTCAACTTTTATTTACTTTAACGCGATCGTGTTACCGGGGGGGGGGGGGGCAGCCCGAGATTACAGCTCCATGCTGTCGGCTACCTGCGGGCATTGACAGCATGGAGCTGTCACACCCAGAGCCCACGTTGCTTTAATCTCTGCAGGACACATGTTTTTACGTCCTCAGAGAATAAAGCCCACTTGGGCATGATGTAAAAAGTCTATGGGCTGGTCACTAAGGGGTTAACGTATAGACATACCCCTCCCCCTTTCTGGTTTCCACGGTCTCTTCTGAAGAGATTGTAACCCTGTAAATTCGCTGCCCAATCGCACTTATCATCAAGCCATGATTCCGTTATTCCAACTATATCATAGTTTTCATCAGTCATTCTTGCTTCAAGCTCACCCACTTTACCGATCAGACTTCTTGCATTCGTAGCCATACAATTTATACAGTTTTTTTGTTCTTTAAATTCATTTTGTTACTAATGGTACTATTGGCTGATCTGTCAGTTCTAACTGTACTAACCCCACCTCCTGCTCGACCCTCATTCCCATTGCTTAGACTCTGGGCACTAGCTACACTGACTACCCCCTTATTTCTCTTTTTGCACTCCCCCCAGTCCCTAGTTTAAACACTCCTTCAGCCTTCTTGCCATCTTCTTCCGCAGCACAGCTGCACCCTCCCCATTAAGATGCAGCCCGTCCCTACGGTAGAGCCTATAGCCGACAGCAAAGTCAGCCCAGTTCTCCAGGAACCCAAATCCCTCCTTCTTAAACCAACTCCAGAGCCACTTGTTTACCTCCCTAAGATCCTGCTGCCTTTCTAGTGTGGCTTTAGGTGCAGGTAGTATTTCCGAGAAAACTACCCTAAGGTCCTTGCCCTAAACTTGGACCCTAAGTCCCTGAAATCATTTTTGAGGGCCCTCCATTGACCTCTAATTTGTTCATTGGTGCCAACAAGCACCATGACCGCTGAATCCTCACCAGCCCCTCCCAGTAATCTGTCAATCCGATCCGCGATGTGTCGAGTTCGAGCACCAGGAAGACAACACACCGTTCAACGATCCCGGTCTTTATGGCAGGTTGCCCTTTCTGTCCCCCTTTAATTGAGTCCACCACCACTAGGACCTGTCTAGCCTGCCCTGCGCTCCCCGTCCCCATCTCACTGGAGCAGTCAGCTCCCTGGCGTTCAGAAGGCCTG
Source organism: Eleutherodactylus coqui (assembly GCF_035609145.1). Taxonomy (NCBI): domain Eukaryota; kingdom Metazoa; phylum Chordata; class Amphibia; order Anura; family Eleutherodactylidae; genus Eleutherodactylus; species Eleutherodactylus coqui. The sequence continues at coordinate 1,386,818 of NC_089845.1, read as the reverse complement.
TCGTGCTGCAGCAGTGCTGGCTCTGTAATGGCATCCCCCACATCTGCCAACTTTGCAAACTTGTTGGGTTGTGCCAGTTCAGGACTAGCCTCTCTGGTTCTCTTCCCTCTACCCCTCTTTCTATCTGTCACCCAGCTAGCTGCCTACTCTATCTGCTGTCCACCCCCGCCTCTACCCCAGCGAGTGTCTGCTCAGTGAGCAGCAAACTCCTTTTCATGTTGTCAATGGCTCTCTGTGTTGCCAGTAGCTCATTTATATCCAAGATTTAGGCTTCTAAATGTGTGATAAGCACGCATCTTGCGCAACAGTATGTACCCTTGATTGTCTGATCAAGGACCGCATACATTGCACAAGTAGCACACTGGATGACATTGCCAGGCATGGAGCTCATCCTAATGGGGATCTACAATTGTGGAAGTAGTGAAGATAGACTTTCTCCCACTGACGCCTATGCTCAACCGCTCACACACTGCCGCCTATGCACAACCGCTCACACACTGCCGCCTATGCGCAACCGCTCACACACTTTTTTTTTACACTATAATCTAACGCTCGCACTCTCACTCAATCCCCTAATCCTGCTGCACTTATACCTTGCACACAGACACTTATACACTCACCCTCTAATACACTCTAATACCCCTTCCCTTAGTCACAAACACACACCTAGACCCACAGGCGCGCACACACACACACACACGCACTCACACTAAGACACACACTTAGACCCACAGACACACACACTAAGACACACACTTAGACCCACAGACACACACACTAAGACACACACTTAGACCCACAGACACACACACTAAGACACACACTTAGACCCACAGGCACACACACTAAGACACACACTTAGACCCACAGGCACACACACTAAGACACACACTTAGACCCACAGGCACACACACTAAGACACACACTTAGACCCACAGGCACACACACTAAGACACACACTTAGACCCACAGGCACACACACTAAGACACACACTTAGACCCACAGGCACACACACACACACACACTAAGACTCATACTTAGACCCACAGGCACACACACTAAGACACACACTTAGACACACACACACTGCAACACACAGAGTATACTTATCAGCAACTGCTCCGCAGCCCCGGTGACGTCACCTGCAGTCTCACCGTCAGGACCTCTCTCCTGGCGGCCGCGCTCTCTGCCCTCCTGCCGCTCCGGGACCCGCTCCTCCGCTTCTGCCTGCTGACCATCCGCTCCCTCGAACTCCTGGCGGCGCCGGCTCCTGTGCCGCTCCGATGTCCCCTGCTCCCGGCTAGCTTCCCCTGCTTCTGGCGCCCGTTACCTGGCGTCTGACATAAAAGAAAGGTAAACTAAAGAAAGGGTTCCTCCTCCAATTGCTTTCTGCGTGGCGAACTTTAGTTTTTATTGCTGCCATTGTTGTGTACATAAGACTATACTGTGACATTTTTATAAATATTTTTATGATAACATTGAGAGAAAACGCATCAATTCTGCCATAGAACCTTTTTTTACAGCATTAATCATGCAGCATAAATTACACAATATATTTGTTCTGTGGGATGGTACGATTACAACGATACCAAAATTCTTATTTTTTTCAGGTTTTTCCACAATAAAAACCCCTTTTCTAGAAATTACTACTTTTTTCTAAATCACTGCATTCAAAGTCCTATTTTGCCATGGACGAAGCTCTTTGAGGGCTTTTTTGTGAGACAAACTAGTTTTTATTGGTAGCATTTAGAGGTACCTAGGGCTTTTTTGTTCACTTTTATTGCATTTTTGGGAGGCAAAATGAAACAAATAAGCATTTTGCCTCAGTTTTTTAGGTTTGTTTTTTTTTACATTTTTTGTCATGCATGAAAAAAAGTGTGTTTAATTTATTGTACGTGTTGTCAGAGGCATAACTTGAAGCTCCTGGGCCCCAATGCAAAACCTGTAACGTGGCCCTCAACTAGATTGCTTTATTCATAGTACTGGGCTGCCGATATGGGGAAGAGAGACCTTATGGGCCCCCTAAGGCTTCTGGGCCCGGGTGCAACCGCAACCCCTGCATCCCCTATAGTTACGCCCCTGCGTGTTGTTACAGATATGCCGATACTAAATATGTGGGATTTACATTTTTTTACATTTTTTTTTTCCACATTATTTTTACTTATTGTTTACACTTTTTATGTCCCTGTAGGGAACTTATACAATAGCAGCTTTGATAGGTATAATAAAGCATTGCCAGACTAGCGATCATAGGCACTGGCAAAGCAGGATGCCTGTATCTGGCGCCCTGTTGCCATGGTAACCCATCGGGCTCTCTGCGATAACATTGCAAGAGCCTGATGACATCATAGAGGTATCAAAATAGAAATATCCTAAATACTTGTTTTGGTGATGTGTGTTGTCAGCTGCGATGCCAGTCTGCATTATACACATCGGCAGTGCTTGTCACATGATGTGCTCCAATCAGCTGACAACAATGTCATTCTCCCATTATACAGGGTGTTTCTCGTTACCCCTATGACACGTCTTGGGGTTCCTAGGTGATGGACACATGCGCAGCCGTGATGTCAGCTTGCATGATTTACATTGCGTGACTTTGCTAATCTCACACTTTGCTATTGAAGTGCCCTTTGGTTTATAATTAAGTAAGCTTGAGAAATGCTACATTTGGCTGAAACGTAGCTTGTTTATCTGTTTTTAAAGATCATGGATTAATAAAGCTTTTCAATTTTTAAAAATATTTTTTGCTATATGCTGCCACTACATTTCATATGTTTGGATTTGCTATTGGAGTCCTGAGGTTCAGACTCCTGTTGTGGCTTACGTTGTTTCCACCTCACTTATCTAGGAGCTAATTGAGTGCCGCTGTAACTCTCCATTTTTAAGTTACTCAAGATAAGCCTCTCACAGCGGGCACCCCAATGAGGTGAAGAAAGGAATTTTATTCCGGAAAGAGTAAATACGGATATTTCAATGGTCTTTTTATATACCGAGGAGGACGATGATAGCATTCTGGCAGGAGACTCTATACCGAGTACTACGGTATAAGGCTAGAAGCATACCTAGGGGCCCAAAGCCCCATGTCAGGCCGACCTTAATGGCCAGCAATTCAGTATTCTGTAATAAGTTTGAGCATTGTGAATAAGTTCTCCTTTGATGTGATTTTACTAAATATTGAGTACCTGCAGATTGAACCCCAGACATGCAGAGAACAGCTCATTGGACTGGAATCCAAAATTATGCAGAATACCTCTCAACAGAATTGGGATACTGACTGGGGTAAGATTGAAACATCCCTTAAAAAAATTAAGGAAGATACTGAAAGCACAAAAAGATCTAAGCAGTTTTATGACCATAATAATTATGTGAATGGGGCAGTGTTTAATTGGCATTCACAGAGGGAACCGAGATGAATGAAACCTATACAGAACAGATGAGGGGATGCTCTCAGGCACGTCTCCCCCAAATACCGCACTAGATTCATGTTCTCTGTGGCTGGGTCTAACTCCACTGAAGGTTCTGTGCAAGATCCATCTGCTAATCATGCTTCTTTAGCCAGGACGTCATCTACCAAGAGGCAGAAATGAGACACTGTAGATTTAACAAGTGATGAGGAGGAAAAAAATCACAACAGACGCTGAAAAAGAAGCCACAATGATGAAAACGAGATCAGCATTCTGGAAACCAGTGACGGCATCCAGAAGGACCTGAATTTATTGGTAAATATTTCCTATAAAGAGCTTTCTTCTAAAGGACCTGAATTTAGTGGTAAATATTTCCTCTAAAGAACTCTAGTTGTTATCAAAAGGCCTCTCATTTTGCCCAGAGAAGGACATTGACTGGTTTCAACTTGATCTAGATCTTAAAAGATTTCTCAGAAACCTGAGACTTTGAGAATGTTTTCAACCGGCAGTGCAGGTGCTGCTCCTGTTGCACAGTCCAACTGTACCATTGGATTGGCGCATTGCCAATGTAGTTCCAAAATACAAAAAGGGGTCCAAAAGAGAGCCTGGTAACTACAGGCTGGTAAGTCTAACTTCAGTAACTGGAAAAATATTCAAGGGGTTTCTGAGAGACGTCATCGAAGAATACCTCAAGTAGAACAACGGAATAATTCCTCACCAGCATGGGTTCATGAAGGGTCGATCATGTCAGATGAATCTGATCTGCTTCTACGACGAAGTAAGCTCTAGGCTGGATCTGGGAGAGTCTATTGATCTTGTATATCTGGATTTCTCTAAACCATTTGACATCATGCCGCATAATAGGTTGATATACAAAATGAGACAGCTTGGATTGGGTGAAATTGTGTGTATCTGGGTAAAGAACTGGCTCAGAGATAGAAAACAGAGGGTGGTAATAAATGGTTCATACTCTGATTGGGCCACCGTTGCTAGTGGGGTGCCAAAGGGTCAGTATTAGGCCCCACTCTGTTCAACATATTTATCAATGACCAGATAGAGGGACTGCACAGTAAAATATCAATATTTGCAGATGACACAAAATTATACAAGATAATCAATACAACAGAGGACAATGTGCGGCTACAAACGGACCTGGATAAGCCGGGGGCTTGGGCAGAAAAATGGCAAATGAAGTTCAATATTGATAAATGTAAGGTTATGCACATGGGCAGGAGAAACGGATGTCACCAATATACACTTAATGGGGTACTGCTAGGGAAAAGTGATATGGAAAAAGACCTGGGGTACTAGTGGATTGTAAATTAAATTAATGCCAGTCAGCTGCTGCAAAAGCCAATAAAGTCTTGGGGTGCTTTAAAAGAGGTATAGGGGCGAAGAATGAGAACACTATTCTACCACTATTTAAGGCACTTTTTAGGCCCCAAATGGAATACTGCATACAGTTCTGGTCACCAGTGCTCAGGAAAGATGTTACAGTGCTTGAGGGGGTTCAAAGAAGGGCAACTCAACTAATACATGGTATGAAAGGACTAGAATATCGAGAGAGGCTATCCAAATTTGGATTATTTACCCTGGAGAAAAACACCTTGGGGCGATCAAATAACTATGTATAAATACATGAGGGGACGATACTAGGATATCTCCCATGATCTGTTTATACCCAGAACTGCAACGATAACAAGAGGGCATCCACTACATCTAGAGGAAAGCAGGTTTCATTGCCAACACAGAAAAGGGTTCTTTACTGTAAGAGCAGTGAGACTGTGGAACTATCTGCCTGAGGATGTGGTGATGGCAAAATCCAAAGAGGAGTTTAAAAGGGGACTTGATGTTTTTCTAGAGGGGAAGGATATTACAGGATGTAGAGAGAGAGCGTATTCAAAAAGATCTAGAAAAGCTTGAACAGTGGGCGGCCACTAACAGAATGGTATTTAACAAGGAGAAATACAAAGTCCTACATCTGGGCAAGAAAAAAGAACATGCAGAATGGGAGGAATTGGGCTAAGCAGCAGCACATGTGAAAAAGACTTGGGTGTACTAATAGATCACAGACTGAACATGAGTCAACAATGTGATTCAGCAGCTAAAAAGGCAAACACAATTCTGGGATGTATTAAGAGACGCATAGAGTCTAAATCATGTGAGGTCATTATCCCCCTCTACTCTTCCTTAGTCAGACCTCATCTGGAATACTGGGTCCTGTTCTGAGCACTCCACTTTAAAAAAGACATAGACAAACTGGAGCAAGTTCAGGGAAGAGTTACCAAGATGGTGAGCGGTCTGCAAATTATGTCATATGAGGAACGGTTAAAGGATCTGGGAATGTTTAGCTTGCAAAAAAAGAAGGCTGAGAGGAGACTTAATGGTTGTCTACAAATATCTGAAGGGCTGTCACAGTGCAGAGGGATCAGCCCTATTCTCATTTACACAAGAAACAACTAGAGCAGTAGTGCACCAATTTTTTTTTCTTTCGTCTCGGGCTGTGCAGGCCATTTCAGCTATAGCGTTCTCAGTCTGCAGTGTATTATGCAGAGTTTAGGGAAAGTGCTGCTGCTGATATAGGGAAAGTGTTAGAGTAGGATCCTGTCTTTAAGAACCCCAACTGTCCTTCTTAGGGCTACATCTGACCCTGTGCATTATAGTTGTGGCTTGCTGGGAGATGTAGTGCATCAATTTTTGTATTAGGCATCCAGGCCTGTTCCCAGCCTTTCAGTAATAGCGTTCTTAGCCTGTAGTGCTGTACAACCAGCTCTCACCGTGAAATTGCTCTCTAGTATTTTCTAGCCTGCTGCGAACGACTTCATTTATACTGTTCTGTGTCTGCAGTGAATTACACAGTGTTGGGGCACAGCCACTTCTATAGGGAAAGTTATATACACTATACAGTCCGTATCCTCTGTGCAAAAACCCCAAAGCTCCTTCTTAGGGCTACATCTGACCGTGTGCATTATAGTTGTGGCTTGCTGGGAGTTGTAGTGCATCCATTTTTGTATTCTAGGGCCTAGGCCAGTTCCCAGCCTGTCAGTAATAACGTTCTGAGGCTGCAGTGCCGTACAACCAGCTCTCACCGGGAAACTGCACTCTAACATTTCCTAGCCTGCTGCGAACGACTTAATTTATACCGTTCTGTGTCTGCAGTGCATTAGACAGAGGTCTCACCGCTAAACAGTACTGTAATATTTCCTGGGCCACTGCAAAGTATTTCAGCTCTGCCGCTGTGCAGAGCGTCTCACAATACTCTTTCCTTGGTGGGGTTGAGATAGCCGCAGTTACCAGCACTATTCACTGGCTTTACAGTCTTCTCCCACTCCACACAGCCTCTATTATCTACAAGTCTCTGAGAGCGGTAAATTACCCCTAGGTATCAGCGCAAGACACAAGTCACAGCATAGAGCCTCCGCTATCTACAAGTCTCTGTGTGCGGTGAATTAAGTCACAGTTGTCAGTGTTGTACAGTGTGGTTATTTATTTGGGCTCTGCTCTATTCTTAATCCGCCATGATGAGGAGTAGGGGTTAGGGTCGAGGACTTGGACTCGGACATCCAAGTAAGGGTGTGGGCACAGGCCGAGTTCCTGGTCGTGGTGAATTGCAGCCGGCTGCTGCAGGATTAGGAGAGAGTCAAGTTTCTGGGGTCCCCAGCTTCATATCATAATTTATGGGTCTGCGTGGTAGACCTTTATTACAAACAGAGCAGTGTGAGCAGGTCCTGTCGTGGATGGCAGAAAATGCGTCCAGCAATGTATCGACCACCCAGTCTTCCTCGCAGTCCACTACTCCTGGCCTAGGGACTGGAACTCTGAATCCTCTGGCTGCTGCTCCTCCTTCCTCCCAGCCTCCTCACTCCATGAAAATGACATATTCTGATGAGCAGGCAGACTCCCAGGAACTGTTCCTGGGTCCCTGATATGAGTGGGAAAAACTGGTTCCTCCCTCACGTGAGGAGTTTGTCGTGACCGATGCCCAACCTTTGGAAAGTTCCCGGAGTCCAGGTGATGAGGCTGGGGACTTCCGGCAACTGTCTTAAGAGCTTTTTGGGGGTGAGGATGATGATGAGACACAGTTGTCTGTCAGTGAGGTAGTAGTAAGGGCAGAAAGTCTGAGGAAGGAGCGCACAGAGGATTCGAAGTAAGAGCAGCTGGACGATGAGGTAACTGACCCCACCTGGTTTGCTAAGCCTACTGAGGACAGGGCTTCAGAAGTGGAGGCAAGTGCAGCAGCAGGACAGGTTGGAAGAGGCAGTGGAGTGGCCAGGGGTAGGGGCAGGGCCAGAGCGAAGAATCCCCCAACTGTTTCCCAAAGCACCCCCTCATGCCAAGCCTCTGTGCAGAGGGCTAGGTGTTCAAAGGTGTGGATGTTTTTTAGTAAGAGCGCGGACAACCCACGAACAGTGGTGTGCAACCTGTGTTGCACCAAGATCAGCCGGGGAGCCACCACTACCAGCCTCACCACTACCAGCATGCACAGGCATATGATGGCCAAGCACCCCACAAGGTAGGACGAAGGCCATTCACCGCCTGCGGGTAACACCACTGCCTCTTCCCCTGTGCCCCAACCTGCCACACAGATCCAATCGCCTTCCCAGGACACAGGCTTGAGCGCCGCCTGGCCTGCACGCACACCCTCCCCTCCATTGGCCTCCACTCCATTCAGCAATGTCTCTCAGCGCCGCGTTCAGCGGTCGCTAACACGAGCGTTGGAGCAAAAGCGCAAATACGCTGCCACCCACACGCACGCACAAGCTTTAAACGTGCACATTGCCAAATTAATCAGCCTGGAGATGCTGTCGTACAGGCTTGTGGAAACGGAGGCTTTCAAAAAAATGATGGCGGCGGTGGTCCCGCGCTACTCAGTCCCCAGTCGCCACTATTTTTCCCGGTGTGCCATCCCAGCCCTATACAAGCACGTCTCCCGCAACATAAATCGTGCCCTCACCAACGCGGTTACTGGGAATGTCCACGTAGCCATGGACACGTGGACAAGTACTAGCGGGCAGGGCCACTATATCTCCCTGACGGCACATTGGGTCAATTTGGTTGAGCCTGGGACCGATTCAGAGGCTGGGACAGCTCACGTCCTACCTACACCCAGAATAGCAGGTCCTAGCTCGGTGCTGGTATCTGCAGCGCTTTATGCCACCTCCTCCAAACTCTCCCCCTCCTCCTCCTTCACCACTTCCACCTCTCAATTAAGAAGTGTGAGCACGTCACCAGTAGTCGGTAGCGCATGGCGCGGCAGTACGGGGATGGGCAAGCATCAGCAAGAAGTGCTGAAACTAATCAGCTTTGATGACAAGAGGCACACAGCCCCCGAGATGTTGCAGGGTCTGACAAAGCAGACTGACCTCTGGCTTTCGCCGCTGAGCCTCCAAATGGGCATGGTCGTGTGTGACAAAGGCCATAACCTGGTGGCGGCTCTGCAGCTCGGCAGCCTTACACACGTGCCATGCCTGGCCCACGTCTTCAATCTGGTGGTTCAGCGGTTTCTGAAAAACTACCCCCACTTGTCTGACCTGCTCGGCAAGGTGCGCCGCGTCTGCGCACATTTCCGCAAGTCCACCACAGATGCTGCAACTCTGAGAACCCTGCAACATCGGTTTCAGCTGCCAGAGAACCGACTGCTGTGCGACGTGCCCACACACTGGAATTCTACTCTGCACATGTTGGCCAGGCTGTTTGAGCAGCGTAGAGCAATAGTGGAATACCAGCTGCAACATGGGCAGCGTAGTGGTAGTCAGCCTCGCAATTCTTTACTGAGGAGTTGGCCTGGATGGCAGATATCTGCAAGGTCCTCGGAAAGTTTGAGGTGTCTACCCAGATTATGAGCGGCGATGGGGCAATCATTAGCGTTACCATCCCGCTGCTTTGTCTGCTGAGAAGTTCGCTGCAAAGCATAAAGGCCGACGCTTTGTGGTTGGAACAGGAGACGGGGGATGACAGTATGTCGCCTAATAGCTAGACCACTCTCATGTCTATATCTCAGCGCGTTTTGGAGGAGGGGGAGGAGCAGGAGGAGGTGGGGGAAGAGACAGCGGGGCACACTGCAGAGGGTACCCATGCTGCTTGCCTCTCATCTGTTCAGCGTGTATGGTCTGTAGAGGAGGAGGAGGATCCTGAAAGTCATCTTCCTAGTGAGGACAGCGATGTGTTGCGTACTGGTACCCTGACACACATGGCTGACTTCATGTTAGGCTGCCTTTCCCGTGACCCTCGCGTTACACGCATTCTGGCCAACATGGATTACTGAGTGTACACCCTTCTCGACCCACGGTATAAGGAGAACCTTTCCACTCTCATTCCCGAAGAGAAAAGGGTTACTAGAGTGATGCAATACCACAGGGCCCTGGTGGAAAAAGTGATGCTAAAGATCCCATATGACAGCACTAGTGGCAGAAGGTGCAGTTCTGAGGGCCAAGTAGCAGGGACAGAGCGGGGATCAGGCAGCCTGTCCAGCGGAGGCAGGGGAACACGCTCCAAGGCCTTTGCCAGCTTTATGGCTCCCCAGCAAGACTTTGTCACCATTCCCCAGTCAAGGCTGAGTCGGAGGGAGCAGTGTTAAAAGATGGTGAGGGAAAACGTAGCTGATCGTACCACCATACTCCGTGATGCCTCTGCTCCATAGTTGTATGTATAAATGTAACGATTGGGTGTCAGAGCTGGACACGTGGCACGAATTTGCACTGTACGCCCTAGAGGTTATGGCCTGCCGTGCCGCTAGCGTCTTGTCAGAGAGGGTGTTTAGTGCAGCTGGGGGAATCATCACGGATAAGCGTACCCGCCAGTCAACTGCCAGTGCCGATATGCCGACATCATAAAGATGAACAAAGGCTGGATTTCCACAGACTTCTCTTCTCCACCGGCGGAGAGCAGCAGAACCTAAGATTCTTTCTACAACCAGAGAAAAAAGCATTCTCTATCACTAGAAAAAAAGGGGGAATTAGTTGTCAATCACTCTCGGATATTATTACTCCTCCCCCTCCTAAAACAGCATGTCATCACGCTGAACTGCCAATTTTTCTGAGGCCCAAAAGGCTCTGTTTATAATTTTTTTTACAATTTTTCAAAGTTTCAAAAGTATTGATACTTTAACAGAAACCAATTTTTTTCACAGGGCTGCCTCCAGGCTCTGTTGCAAATTAAACAACAGCGAGCTGTATCTTTAAGAAATTTTTATAGGTTTCACCTGCCCTTGCGGTTGAGCAATTTTTCAGGGGTGCACTTATACTCTTGGTACACCAATTTTTCTGGCCCTCGACTATACTGTTATCTCACTCATTTTTCCGTCCTTCGCCTACACTCATGGTACACCAATGTTTCAGAGGTTCGCCTATACTCTTGCTACAGAAATGTTTCAGGGGTCTGCCTATACTTTTGCTACAGAAATGTTACTGGTGTCCGTCTATACTTCTGCTACAGGAATGTTACAGGGGTCTGCCTACACTTCTGCTACAGGAATGTTACAGGGGTCTGCCTATACTTCTGCTACAGGAATGTTACTGGGGTCCGCCTATACTTTTGCTACAGAAATGATATTGGGGTCTGCCTATACTTCTGCTACAGGAATGTTACTGGGGTCTGCCTATACTTTTACTGCAGAAATGTTACTGGGGTCTGCTTATACTTCTGCTACAGGAATGTTACTGGGGTCCACCTATACTTTTACTTCAGAAATGTTACTGGGGTCTGCCTATACTTCTGCTACAGGAATGTTACCGGTGTTTTACCGGTCTGGCACAAATACACTGACTGACTAGGGTAGAAATGTGGACCGAGGTCCTTGGTGGGGTGAAACTGCCATGTTTGGGCGCTGTGATTTCTTTATGTGTAATACCATCTCTAAGTTCCTATGCTGTGGGTGCACAAAGACTTCCCATAGTCGTGTTTTACCTGTTTTACCTGACTAACTAGGGTAGAAATGTGGACCGAGGTTCTTGGTGGGGTGAAACTCTGCCATATGCGAACCCAAGGAACTCAAAGACGTCCCAATGCGGTGTTGAGCTATCTGACACCTACACAGAATGAATTGTGTGGGTACACATGGATTTCCCATTACTATGTAACTCGCGACACCTTGGGTCACACAAGATGGAGGCTGGGACCGAGCCTGACCCTGGGTCCCCTCACGTGCTTCCGACACAGAGTATTGCTGCATTGTGGAGATGTGTAGAAGTGCTGGCACCTGAGTCCCCTTTATGCCCACGTTTGCGGACCTGACAATTTTGTGACGGTGGTGGCACAGGATTGGAATGATGATCGTACGTCAATTTATCATCAATTCTCAACAGCATTGTGGGCTATCGCCCACACTTTCAAACAGCGTCACTGCCTGGCCCATCCAACCCTCTGCAGTGTGTGTCTCCAGTACGCACTTATAAATAGACATGAGGGTGGTGTGGCTATGAAGCGAGCGTGTGGCATGAGGGCAGCTAAATGCTGTGCAGGGAAACTTTTGTGTGCGCTGTGGACACAGGATCATGCGGTGGGGGGGGGGTTGGACAGCAATGCCAGCATGTAGCCCAGGAGAAGTGGCAGTGGTGTCACCCGCAGGCGGTGATTGTCCTTGGTTGCAGGTAGTGTGGAGCTAAGATGTGCCAGCGCATGTGCCTTGCTAATGAGGGTTTGTCCGAAGTAAATTGTTAGGGGGGTGATGGCAGACTCTTGCCCCCATTTTGGCTTAATAATGGGACCTGGAAGCCTCAGATGCAGCCATGCATGCTGCCCCTGCCCTTCCCTATCCGTTTCTGTGGTGTTTCCATGACTTTCTGATGTTTTCTGGTGTTTGACAAGGCATCAGCTATGCGGAGCATCGGTCCCATACAAAAATGCTGGAGTCGTCGATTGACTTCAATGGGGTTCTTTACTCGAAACGAGCTCTTGAGCATTACGAAAAGTTTGACTCAAGCAATGAGCACCCGAGCATTTTGGTGCTCGCTCATCTGTAGTCCTCCTTCCTGCCTAGAAACTTATTAATTAACCTTAATGGAGTAACCGGGGAGTGAGGGAGCTAAGGATTCCCTCAGGATGTCCCAAGTCTCGCAGGGGCCCCGGAGCAAAGGGCTGAACATCCCTCCACCATATCTACGTCTGAAAGGGTACCACAGATCCTCTAGCAGGGCTTTATCATGCGAGTCCCGTACCAGGACCTGGAGGAACTGGTCCTTAATCAGAGCAGCCAATTCCAACCAGTAACTGAGCTGTGAGGCTCTATAGAAGTCATGTACACACAGCATTCCAATCCCCTCCTCCGTACATGTCTTTCTCATGAGACTAAAAGACAACCTCGGCCCCCTCTGTCTCCAGACGTAGCCGCAAAAGCTTGAGCACAAGTTTTTGAAAAAGCTTACGGGATGATATATGTGGAGCATACGAATTTTATATAAAATGAGTGGTAAAACGTAAGAGTTTAGTATATTTTTCCAACCAAACCATGAGATTAGGGGATGGTCATACTCCCTCAACAAATTCTTAACCCTCGACAGTAAAGGAAGAAAATTTATCATGTGGAGATTCTCGAGATTTTTAGTTAACCTGAGACCCAGATAGTCGATAAATCCCTTGGACCATGCAAATAGTGAATTGTTTTCAAAAATCCTACAATGGGACTTGGGGATAGAAACATTTAGGACTGTGGATTTCTCCCAATTAATCTTGAAGCCAGAAGATAAGCCAAATTCTTTTATTAGATCAGTGAGACGCGGAAGACCTTTTTCAAGATTGGTAACCAGAAACACTGTCATCTGCGAAGGCTGCTAAGGAGAGCGAGCTGTCTCCTAGAGCCAGGCCTTGAATACGCAGGTCCTGTCTAACCTTCTGCACTAAGGGCTCTAATGCTAGGATAAATAGTGTTGGAGAGAGAGGGCATCCCTGGCATGTGCCATTTCCTATATCTAAGGGGGGTGAGAGAGTTTCATTTACCTTCAGCCTTGCATATGGACAAGTGTATAAGGTAAATACAGCGGAAACAAATTCCTCTGGAATATTATGGTTTAAAAGCGCAGCTTTCATATATTGCCAATCAACATGGTCAAATGCCTTTTTGGCATCCGCACTTTGCAGAGCCAGAGAAACTTTGTGAATCTGTGCATAACGCATTCCATGGAGTAAACGAAGGCAGTTGTCCCTTCCCTCCCTACCCTTTACAAACCCGGTCTGCTCACAGTTAATTAATTTCAGTAGGGATTCCTGGAGCATCGCAGCTAACAGTTTAGCCCACACTTTAACATCGAGATTGATAAGGGAGATAGGTCTGTAGCTGCCACAGCTCTCAGGGTCCTTATTTTCCTTATGTATCAAGGTGATGTGAGCCTCCTGGGCCTGTTTCGGGAGTGTCTCTCCCTGTAGAAGGCCATTAAATAGCTTCGCAAGTCAGGGCACCAACAAAGTCTTAAATGTTCTATAATAGACCAGAGATAGGCCGTCAGGGCTAGGACTCTTGCCCGTGGGACAAGAGGTTAGAAGCCCCTCCACCTCCGCAATAGAGACTAGCTCTACTTGGGTGCGTACCCCCTCTTCTCCTAATCTGGGTAGATTCAGGGAGTTTAGGAAGGCAAATATATGAATGATAGTATTGCACTCCTTACTCTCCATTGGGGAATTCTCTTTAAGTAGAGTTGGGAGTAAAAGTATTGGAATTCTTTGGTGATATTATTTGAGTTGGTCTGCACTTTCCCAGAGTGAGTTTTAATGGATTTAATAACATTTCTGTCTCAAGCCTTCTTTATCAGGGCTGTTGTTAATTTGCTGTCCTGGTTTCCCTGTGCATAAACTATTTGTTTTGAAGTAGAGATGTTTTCTATTAAATTTAGAGGTCAGCAGAAGATTTAGTTCTTTTCTTAGAGCCGTTATTCTGTCTATATTGTCCCTTACCAGGGATAGTTTCACGGCTGACTCCAATTTTGCTATCTGGGAGAGTTTGTCGTCAATTTCTTTCTGCTGTGCCTTTTTTATTCTAGAACCTAAAGCTATGAGGTAGCCCCTGATATAGGCTTTGTGGGCCTCCAAAACAATAGGCAGCCCTACTTCTCCTGAGCCATTTAATTCAAAGTATTCCTCTAAGAGCTTTTCTAACTGAAGCTTATCATCTAAAGAGTCGAGAAGGGACACATTCAGGCACTGTCTCCATTCCCGAGGGGAGATCTGAAGTGAAAATAGGTCTAGATGAATGTGTGCATGGTCTGAGACAGTCATTGCCTCCACACATGCTCTCTCAAGATGAGGCAGAAAGGCCAAGGAGACAAAAAGGTTGTCAAGTCTCTGGTAGGAGGAGTGGATTTGGGAGAAATGTGTGTAATCTTTAACTGAAGGGTTTAAGAGCCGCCATGTGTCAACCACCCCCAGCTCCGCCAAGCGACGGTTAATTTTCCGCAACCTAACCTGCGAGACCTGAGATTTACCCATCAAGGAATCTAATGAAGGGTGGAGAGTAATATTAAGATCCCCTCCAATTATGATAATGCCAACAGAGAAATGCTGGAGAATGTCTAGTTGCTTGATAAGCCAGGAGACTTGGTCTGAATTAGGTGCATATAAATTGGCAATAGTCACTTTGACACTATTCAGCGTCCTTTGAGATAAAGCACTCTGCCCTCCTCATCTCTATATTGGGCTTGCAGATAAAATTAACGGATCCGTGAATCCGGGTAGATATCGCCTTATAGGCGGACGTGGGGTGTGAACTGCATAAACTCTGTGTAAATTGCATCACAGGCAGACTCAAGCATCTGCCCCCCTTAAAATGTGTCTCCTGTACAAAAAGAATTTTGGTATCGTACCTTTTCGCGAGAAGAGCCACATTATGCCTATTTTTGTCTCATAATATTTTATTGGGATTTTACATTACAACATAAGATGAAGCTTTAGTAAATTTCCCACACAAGGGGCATCTGGATATCATTGGGAAAAGAAAGAAAAAAAAAGAGAAACAAATATACAAAAAAGAAATTACACCAGCATATAAACAGGAGTCCACACGTTTTATCGAGGTATACTGAGATTGACGTTGTATACGAAGACCTCCCTCTCTCCCCTCCTCTCCCCACTACTTCTTACATGCAAGACGTGTTACGTGTAACCCACATTGCATCCCTCCCCTCTCTCCCCTGCTCCCCCCCCCTTCACCACCACCACCACCACCACCCCCAGCAAGTTCCACTCCAGGGCCATGTCACTCTTAACTCTACTGGCACTTTATATACTCAGGTCCTCTGCCTTCCATCCCTCCCTGAGGTTACTTGGGACAACGATGGTCTGAAGCCTCATGTGCTAAGAAGACTATTTGAGCCTGGTAGGTCTAGGAAGTCCACCCATGGTTTCCAAGTCTTGAGGAACAATTCCATACCATCTTCCCTCATAGCTGACATTTTTTTGTATATGGGTGTATATGGGTGACAGCCACTAAGATGCAATATAAATTCTAGTCACCATACATATATGCTGTGAAAGCTTATATTGTTGATTGTTAAAGCCCAGGGGCTTGTCAGCCAGGAGGCAAGCGGAAGGTTAAAACGGGAATGTTTTACCCAGAACTCTACAGATAAGTCTAGTCACCCATCTCCAGAGCGATTTAACAAACGGGCATGTCCACCATATATGTGCTATGGAGCTCAAGCTGTTGCACCCCCTAAAACAATTCAGAGCTATGGATGGAGAGTATTTATGGATCGCTAAAGGGACTAGATAAGACCTATGCAAAATTTTTAATGAGGATTCGGCCAGTGCTACTTGGTGGCTACCTTTTGAGATGAATGTGCAGCAGTGCTGCCAATGTGGTTGTGAGAGGGAGATATTAAGGTCTGTTCCCCAACGGTGCATAAAAGGGAGTTTGGTTCCCGTGGGGGCTTGTTCATATTAGCGTATAATGGAGTGGGAACCAAAATACAGGATCTCTCAAAAGCTGTGGAGATAGCAATGGCGTTAGTGGTGCCTAGCACAGAGTGAAGAAAACTATACATTTGCCTCACTTCAATCCATAAGCGGTCTGGGACTGAGCATTTGTCAATCAGCTGTTGCGGGGTGAGAAGTTTGCCAAATGGCATAAAATGATAAAGAAGAGTGATGTGCCTAGTTGACCACCATTTATAACCCTCATCTTGTAAACTCAGGGGAAATACCTGGTTGGGATAATGGGTAGCAGCAGGGGAATAGTTGACATCATAGTGTATTTAAATCTATTTTTCCTCCAGATCAGAAACAGGTAGTAAGTTAGTGGGGATAAATGCTGAGTGTTTGTGAATTTGAAGTTTTTGTCCCAAAATACACATTATGCCTTTTGAAGGGTGAATTGAGACCTCTTACGTTGAACGAGGTGAGTCACAGCCGGTTTCCCATCGTGAGGGCTGGGCAGAATATGCTGTCTGAAGCCTCGGGTATCGCAGAAAATAGAAAAAGGAATTGTTATTGATTGGCAAAATGTATACCCTAGAAGCAGATCTGCGATCGAGGATTAGGTAAAATAGGTAGGTGGGGGGGGGTGGGAGGAGTACACAGATAGGGACAGACACAAGGGCTCAGAAACAGAAGACACACAAAACACAACAGTCAATTAAGATGCGCAAAGCAATATCTCAAATTCCCTCGGGGACGGTCCACGAATTTGGGAACCCGGGAACCTTCACTCAGGTGGAATGCGAGATAACGGGGCTGTAAACAAAAATGTACATAAATCTAAATTTAAATTTACACTTGAGCCTAAGCTAACTGGCACAATCTAGACCACTAATGCTTCAGAACTAGAGAAATCCTGTCCCACGTTCCAGAGATCAGGTGTATCAATGTGAATTAACAACGACTGGAAGGACCCTAAGAGGTCTAAACAGGTAAAAATAGTAATGATAAACTGAGCGAGGCACAGGAGGTACATGAGGT
Organism: Eleutherodactylus coqui; assembly: GCF_035609145.1. Lineage (NCBI taxonomy): Eukaryota > Metazoa > Chordata > Amphibia > Anura > Eleutherodactylidae > Eleutherodactylus > Eleutherodactylus coqui. The sequence goes on along the minus strand of NC_089845.1, from coordinate 1,369,532 downwards.
GGTCCCCCTGAGTCCAACCCACAGCATAACAAGCGATTCAGCTATAATGTCCATCTTTGGTCTCAGGTGAGGTCAGCCTAGGAGAAGACGAATAATTGATCCTGCAAATAACAAGTCGGACCCATCTGAGCCGGGACTGCTGAAACCACTTGTAAAACAGCCCAATTCAGCTGAGCCAAGTTAGGTATCAGCCACCAGGGTGTCGTCCTTTGTTTTTTTCTTTTTTCCTCTCGGTGATGTGGAGGTCTCCGCCATGGACCAATGTTCGGGCATCATTAATGTAGGGAGTCTCGGGGAGTCTGGGAGAGGAAGCCAGCTCGGTATGTCCATAGGGATTAAGTCTAGGAGTTTGCAACTGTCCTGCAGGTCCTCTGGAGTGCGTATAATAATTCCCCTGCCATTGTAAGTTATCCCCAGGCCAAAGGGGAACAACCATGAATATCTAATGTCTTTAGCTTTTAGAGCCCCCAGTAATGGCTGTAGTAAGCACCTTTTGGCTAAGGTAGAAGGAGCAAGGTCTTGAAAAATTTGGATTGGTGCATTTGCGTATAGCAAATCCTTGCAGCTTCTTGCCACACATAGTATTTCCACCATATCAGGAAAGGACAGAATTTTACAGACCACATTTCTCGGAAAGTCAGAGGCTGTTTGCTGTGGTCTAATCGCTCTGTGTATGTGCTCTATTAAGATGGACGCCATTTTGTCTGGGCCCACCAAGGAACTCAAAATTTCAGCAGCCACTTTAGGGAATGCGTCCGCGGACCAACATTCTGGAAGTCCCTTAATGCAGATGTTACAATGCCTGTTGCGGTTTTCTAAGTCCTCCTGCATCAGATGCGCTCTATTCAGGTGAGTATGTTGTTCTTTGAGAGCCTGGGCCACTTCAATATAGTTAGCTGTAATGGTGACAGAGGAGAACTCCAGGTCTTCTACCCGGCGCCCCATGTGCTTAAGCTCATCTTTGATCTCAGAGAGATTGGCCAATACAGGGTACAGGGCAGTCAGTATTAAAGATTTCATGAAGCCCTTTCAAATGGCCTCTCCCTCGGAAGAGGCTCCCTCCTCCTCCAACTCCTTACTATGTACGCTGCTGCTCTCCTGTAGTGGTGCCATCTTGTGTGCCATGTGCAGTGATCAGTCGCTCCTCTCCTTCACGAAGCACTGCATGCCGGCTTGTCCTCACTGCAGTCGGGGGGTTCCCTGCATCTTTCCCCCTTGGTCCTTTCCAGTCTTATTAGCTGCTGTAGTGGCCTGTCGGAGTGCCACTGAGACGGAGCTATCCCCTCAAGCTTCCATCCAGCTCAGCGGTTAGGCTCCACCCTAGAGCTTCTATTTAAAGCTCTTCCCTGAAAAACAACTAGGGTGTGCCGACAGACCATTGCCTTCAATGGAGCCGCCGGCAGCAACTGCGGCTCCAATGAAGGCAATGCGCACTTGCAGACATGTGTGTTTTTGCGCTTACAGGGGTGCGCACCTATGTACTCACACGCTTGTGTGAAGCCCCCCTAAGAGCTCATGTCCATAGGCAGATGTTTTCTGTGGAATCCACAGCGGGCATCTGCCTTGGGGTACTGCAGCAATATCCATCCATAGTATGCAATGGTAAATCGATTCTTCCATGCACGTGAGTGGAAATCAACAGAGATTTCCGTTTGCTCCATTTCAGGGTGTTTTCCACAAAGGACATATTCCATTGAAGTCAATGGAAGCTGTCCGATCCGCGGCTCTTCCGGAATGACAATTTCAGAAAGGTCGCTGAACCACATCATTGCTTGGTGGCGGCGTGGGGACATGTGTACTGCGCATATGCGTTGACCGGCACATCTGCACACATGCATTACAGAAGAAAGAAGACAAAGACAGGTAAGCAGGGTTGCTGCGGAATATGTGCATGCATATGTGCATTAGAGAGAGAGAAGGGCAGAGAAAGAGAGAAGCAGAGAAAGAGAGAGGCAGAGAAAGTGAAGGGCAGAGATAGAGGTAGAGAGAGGGTCAGAGAAAGAGAACAGGGCAGAGAGAGAAAGAGGGGCAGAGAAAGAGGTAGAGAAATAGACAGAGGCAAAGAAAGAGAAAGGGACAGAGAAAGAGAGAGGCAGTGAAAGAAAGACAGAGGCAGATACAGAGAGAGAGTCATAGAAAGACAGAAGTGCAGAAAGAGAGAGAGAGCTAGAAAAAGAGAAGTAGAGAAAGAAAGAGAGAGAGGCAAAGAAAGAGAGAGGCAGAGAAAGAGTGGCAGACAAAGAAAGGCAGAGAAAACAGAGACAGGCAAAGAAAGCAAAAGAAAGGCAAAAAAAGAGAGAGGCAGACAGACAGAGAGAACCATTTTTTCAAACCTTTTATGTTCACGTAGCAAACACCCGAGTCATTCTAGTTATATATAGCAGAGCTCTCTAAAAACACCGCAATGAATTGCATGTGTTTGCAAAGAATAATAGGGGTCAGAAACGCTCTTTTCTCCTTAGGGACAGCAACTATATACTATAAACTAAGTGAGGAGACTCAAATGGCCACGCACGCTCCTCTGGGTAATATGCAAATAAGGGAGATGGAATAAATCCTCCACAGTGCCACCTATTGAAAGGCAGCATTCCTTCGAGTCAAAGTGGGACTTTTTATACAAGTCTTCTTACAATGACTGGGAATCAAAAGCAAAGCCAGACCCCATGTACATACAGCTGTTTCCGGGTTATTGCCCATCATCAGTGTACAGTAGGAGTCTGGCTTTTGCTAGTGAGAGGCCTGGGACAGGGGTCAGAAACGCTCTTTTCTCCTTAGGGAGAGCAACTATATACTATAAATAAGTGAGGAGACTCAAATGGCCACGCACGCTCCTCTGGGTAATATGCAAATAAGGGAGATGGAATAAATCCTCCACAGTGCCACCTATTGAAAGGCAGCATTCCTTCGAGTCAAAGTGGGACTTTTTATACAAGTCTTCTTACAATGACTGGGAATCAAAATAGGTGGCACTGTGGAGGATTTATTCCATCTCCCTTATTTTCAAAGAATAATATGAATGTTTTTTTATCTCTTTAGTAATAATAATAATAATCTTTATTTGTATAGCGCCAACTTATTCCGCAGCGTATATTTTTGTTGAAAATACCAATTGGTGCAACTTTCAAATAAAGCAATGAAATGTATTTTCACAATAGAGAAGCTGCAAGTGTTTCTATGGCAAAAGAGTATTTGGATTGGAATGATGAATGACTCCAAAGGAGCTGTACAATAATATGTCAGGATGTCATTAAATGAAATAGGTTGTCACCCACTCTGATTAGCTTTGCCGGTGATCAAGTGTTACCTGCTGTGTACTATATATGCTTGCTGGGAAGCTCATATTTTACCTTTTGCATTTCATCAAGGTTTTTTGAGACAGAAGTTCCAGGATTACATATAATGGGTATATATGTGTTGAAGACTAAACAGCTAGCTAAAAGCTTGTCAATAAAATGGGTACATTATGTTTTGTAAAATATCCAGTTATCTTTAATATCTATCTATTAGAGATGAGCGAGCAACAAAATGCTCGGGTGCTCGTTAATCGGGACGAAATTATCGCGATGCTCGAGGGTTTGTTTCGAACAACGAACCCCATTGAAGTCAATGGGCGACCAGAGCATTTTTGTATATCGCCGATGCTCGCTAAGGTTTCCATGTGTGAAAATCTGGGCAATTCAAGAAAGTGATGGGAACGACACAGAAACGGATAGGGCAGGCGAGGGGCTACATGTTGGGCTGCATCTCAAGTTCACAGGTCCCACTATTAAGCCACAATACCGGCAAAAGTGAGCCCCCCCCCTCCCAACAACTTTTACTTCTGAAAAGCCCTCATTAGCATGGCATACCTTAGCTAAGCACCACACTAGCTACAACAAAGCACAATCACTGCCTGCATGACACTCCACTGCCACTTCTCCTGGGTTACATGCTGCCCAACCCCCCCCACCCCACCCTGCACGACAGTGTCCACAGCGTGCACCAAATTGTCCCTGCCCAGCCTTCAGCTGCCCTCATGCCACGCCACACTCATGTCTATTTATAAGTGCGTCTGCCATGAGGAGGAACAGCAGGCACACACTGCAGAGGGTTGGCACGGCTAGGCAGCGACCCTCTTTAAAAGGGGCGGGGCGATAGCCCACAATGCTGTACAGAAGCAATGAGAAATATAATCCTGTGCCACCGCCATCAGGAGCTGCACACGTGGGCATAGCAATGGGGAACCTATGTGCCACACACTATTCATTCTGTCAAGGTGTCTGCATGCCCCAGTCAGACTGGTAATATGTACCTTAACAGTAACCGCGTTGGTGGTAATGTGGTGGTGACTGCGGACCTAGTAGCGCAGTTTTATTTTGTTGGTTTTCGGAATGTGGCCAGGATTAAGTGGGCCATGGCAGGGGGATGGTGGGGGGGCTCTCTTGTTGTGTCGGTAAAGGTGAAATTCTTGGACTGCCACCAGACGAACCAATGCAAAGGCATTTGCCAAGAATGTTTTCATTGTTGGAGGAGGAGGGGGATGTTTTTGAGGCACTACGTGTCCTCTCCACGTGTCCGTGGTTATATGCACCTTAACAGTAACAGCGTTGGTGGGAAATGGCCTCGCCGCCATCATGTCTTTGGGAAGCCTCTGTTTTCACACCCCAGAGACATACCATTAGCAGCGGTATAGGCAGAGCCCATAATTCGTAACATTTCAGCCGTAGCATTAGGACAGGCCCCACTTAAATATCACTAGCAGCATTATAGGGGGAGCACAGTATTAGTTCCATTTCAGTAATAGTAGCACTCAAGACAGGCCCCAGTAACAATTCCGAAGCAGCAGTATAGTGGGAGCGCAGTCTTCGTTCCATTTCAGTAATAGTAGCACTCAAGACAGGCACCAGTAACAATTCCGAAGCAGCAGTATAGTGGGAGCGCAGTCTTCGTTCCATTTCAGTAATAGTAGCACTCAAGACAGGCCCCAGGAACAATTCCGAAGCAGCAGTATAGTGGAAGCGCAGTCTTAGTTCCATTTCAGTAGCTGCAGTATAGCCAAGGCCCAAGTTACATTTATGTAGCTAAAGTGTAGGCCAACCCCACACACCTTTCTGTACCATGAGTGCAGGCGAAGAACATAGAAATGGCTATGATTACACTGTAGGTGAGGGCCCAAAAAAATTGGTGTACCAACAGTACTAATGTACCTCAGTAAAAATTGGCCATGCCCAACCAAGATGGCAGGTGAAACCCATTAATTGCTTTGGTTAATGTGGCTTACGTGGTAACTAGGCCTGGAAGCAGCCCAGTTTAACGAAAAATTGTTTCAAGTTAATGTTCCAACGCTTTTAAGAGCATTGAAACGTATAAAAAATTTTTTAGAAAAATTATATGAGTGAGCCTTGTGGCCCTAAGAAAAATTGCCCGTTCAGCGTGATTACGTGAGGTTTCAGGAGGAGGAGCAGGAGGAGGAGGAGGAATATTATACACAGATTGATGAAGCAGAAATGTCCCCGTTTTGGATGGTGAGAGAGAACGATGCTTCCATCCGCGGGTGCAGCCTACGTATTGTTTAGGTACCGCTGCTGTCCGCTGGTGGAGAAGAGAAGTCTGGGGAAATCCAGGCTTTGTTCATCTTGATGAGTGTTAGCCTGTCGGCACTGTCGGTTGATAGGCGGGTACGCTTATCTGTGATGATTCCCCCAGCCGCACTAAACACCCTCTCCGACAAAACGCTAGCCGCAGGACAAGCAAGCACCTCCAGGGCATACGGCGCTAGTTCAGGCCACGTGTCCAGCTTCGACACCCAGTAGTTGTAGGTGGCAGAGGCGTCACGGAGGACGGTCGTGCGATCCGCTACGTACTCCCTCACCATCCTTTTACAGTGCTCCCGCCGACTCAGCCTTGACTGGGGAGCGGTGACACAGTCTTGGTGGGGAGCCATAAAGCTGTCCAGGCCCTTAAAGACTGTTGCACTGCCTGGGCTGTAGATGCTGCTCTATCTCCGCACCTCCCCTGCTACCTGGCCCTCGGAACTGCGCCTTCTGCCACTAGCGCTGTCGGGTGGGAATTTTACCATAAGCTTGTCCGCAAGGGTCCTGTGGTATAGCAACACTCTCGAACCCCTTTCCTCTTCGGGAATGAGAGTGGGAAGGTTCTCCTTATAGCGTGGGTCGAGCAGTGTGTACACCCAGTAATCCGTAGTGGCCAGAATGCGTGTAACGCGAGGGTCACGAGAAAGGCATCCTAACATGAAGTCAGCCATGTGTGCCAGGGTACCTGTACGCAACACATGGCTGTCTTCACTAGGAAGATCACTTTTTTAGGATCCTCCTCCTCCTCCTCCTCAGGCCATACATGCTGAAATGATGACAGGCAAGCAGCATGGGTACCGTCAGCAGTGGGCCAAGCTGTCTCTTCCCCCTCCTCCTCATCCTCCTCATGCTCCTCCTCCTCCTCCTGAATGCGCTGAGATATAGACAGGAGGGTGCTCTGACTATCCAGCGACATACTGTCTTCCCCCGGCTCTGTTTCCGAGCGCAAAGCGGCTGCCTTTATGCTTTGCAGGGAACTTCTCAAGATGCATAGCAGAGGAATGGTGACGCTAATGATTGCAGCATCACCGCTCACAACCTGGGTAGACTGCTGAAAGTTTCGAAGGACCTGGCAGATGTCTGCCAACCATGCCCACTCTTCAGAAAATAATTGAGGAGGCTGACTCCCACTGCGCCGCCCATGTTGGAGTTGGTATTCCACTATAGCTCTACGCTGCTCATAGAGCCTGGCCAACATGTGGAGCGTAGAGTTCCACCGTGTGGGCACGTTGCACAGCAGTCGGTGCACTGGCAGATTAAAGCGATGTTGCAGGGTGCGCAGGGTGGCAGCGTCCGTGGTGGGACTTGCGGAAATGTGCGCAGAGCCGGCGCACCTTTACGAGCAGGTCTGACAAGCGTGGGTAACTTTTCAGAAAGCGCTGAACCACCAAATTAAAGACGTGGGCCAGGCATGGCACGTGCGTGAGGCTGCCGAGCTGCAGAGCCACCACCAGGTTACGGCCGTTGTCACACATGATCATGCCCGGTTGGAGGCTCAGCGCCGCAAGCCAGCGGTCGGTCTGCTCTGTCAGACTCTGCAGCAGTTCGTGGGCCGTGTGCCTCTTATCTCCTAAGCTGAGTAGTTTCAGCACGGCCTGCTGTTGCTTGCCCACCGCTGTGCTGCCACGCCGCGCGACACCGACTGCTGGCGACGTGCTGCTGCTGACACATCTTGATTGCGAGACAGAGGTTGCGGAGGAGGAGGAGGAGGAGGGTGCTTTAGTGGAGGAAGCATACACCGCCGCAGATACCAGCACCGAGCTGGGGCCCGCAATTCTGGGGGTGGGTAGGACGTGAGCGGTCCCAGGCTCTGACTCTGTCCCAGCCTCCACTAAATTCACCCAATGTGCCGTCAGGGAGATGTAGTGGCCCTGCCGCCTGTGCTTGTCCACGTGTCCGTTGTTAAGTGGACCTTGGCAGTAACCGCGTTGGTGAGGGCGCGTACAATGTTGCGGGAGACGTGGTCGTGCAGGGCTGGGACGGCACATCGGGAAAAGTAGTGGCGACTGGGAACTGAGTAGCGCGGGGCCGCCGCCTCCATCATACTTTTGAAGGACTCCGTTTCCACAACCCTATACGGCAGCATCTCAAGGCTGATAAATTTGGCTATGTGGACGGTTTACGCTTGAGCGTGCGGGTGCATGGCGGCGTACTTGCGCTTGCGCTCAAACACTTGCGCTAGCGACGGCTGGACGGTGCGGTGCGAGACATTGGTGGATGGGGCCGAGGACAGCGGAGGTGAGGGTGTGGGTGCAGGCCAGGAGACGGTAGTGCCTGTGTCCTCAGAGCAGGGTTGGATCTCAGTGGCAGGTTGGGGCACAGGGGGAGAGGCAGCGGTGCAAACCGGAGGCGGTGAACGGCCTTCGTCCCACCTTGTGGGGTGCTTGGCCATCATATGTCTGCGCATGCTGGTGGTGGTGAGGCTGTTGGTGGTGGCTCCCCGGCTGATCTTGGCGCGACAAAGGTTGCACACCACTGTTCGTCGGTCGTCAGGCGTCTCTGTGAAAAACTGCCAGACCTTAGAGCACCTCGGCCTCTGCAGGGTGGCATGGCGCGAGGGTGTGCTTTGGGAAACACTTGGTGGATTATTCGGTCTGGCCCTGCCTCTACCCCTGGCCACCGCACTGCCTCTTGCAACCTGCCCTGCTGCTGCCCGTGCCTCCCCCTCTGAAGACCTGTCCTGTGTAGGCGTTGCACACCAGGTAACATAGTAACATAGTAACATAGTATGTAAGGCCGAATGAAGACATTGTCCATCTAGTCCAGCCTGTCTATCCTACTGTGTTGATCCAGAGGAAGGCAAAAAACCCCAAGGCCAGAAGTCAATTAGCCCTTTTGGGGAAAAAATTCCTTCCCGACTCCCTAATGGCAATCAGACTGTTCCCTGGATCAACCCCTAATAGTTCCTACCTGCCTATATTCCAGGATTGCACTTAACCTAATATTTATATCCTGTAATATCCTTCTTCTCCAGAAAGACATCAAGTCCCCTTTTAAACTCCTCTATGGATTTTGCCATCACCACTTCCTCCGGTAGAGAGTTCCACAGTCTAACTGCTCTTACAGTAAAGAACCCCTTTCTGTGTTGGTGATGAAACCTACTTTCCTCTAATCGTAGCGGATGTCCTCTTGTTACCGTCGAGGTCCTGGGTGTAAACAGATCGCGGGAGAGATCCATGTGTTGTCCCCTCATGTACTTATACATGGTTATTTGGTCGCCTCTTAACCTTCTTTTTTCTAGAGTAAATAGTCCCAATTTGGATAGCCTCTCTGGGTATTCCAGTCCCGTCATTCCATGTATTAGTTTAGTCGCTCTTCTTTGAACCCCCTCAAGCACTGTGACATCTTTCCTGAGCACCGGTGTCCAGAATTGTACGCAGTATTCCATGTGAGGTCTGACAAGTGCCTTATATAGTGGGAGGATGATGTTCTCGTCCTTCGCCCCTATTCCTCTTTTGATGCACCCCAAGACTTTATTTGCCTTTGCAGCGGCTGACTGGCATTGGTTACTCCAGTTTAGTCTATTATCCACTAATACCCCCAGATCCTTTTCCATATCACTTTTCCCTAGTGGTACCCCATTAAGTGAATATTCGTGACATCCGTTCCTCTTGCCCATGTGCATAGTCTTACATTTTTCAACATTGAACTTCATTTGCCATTTTTCTGCCCAAGCCCCCAGCTTATCCAGGTCCGTTTGTAGCCACATATTGTCCTCCGTTGCATTAATTACATTGTATAATTTTGTGTCATCTGCAAATATTGATATTTTGCTGTGCAGCCCCTCTATCAAGTCATTAATAAATATGTTGAACAGAGTGGGGCCTAATACTGAACCCTGTGGCACCCCGCTAGCGACTGTGGTCCAATCAGAGTACGAACCATTTATTACCACCCTCTGCTTTCTATCGTTGAGCCAATTTTTTACCCACTTACACACGTTTTCGCCCAGTCCGAGCTGCCTCATTTTGTATATTAGCCTATTATGTGGCACGGTGTCAAAGGCTTTAGAGAAGTCCAGATATACAAGATCAATAGATTCTCCCTGGTCCAGCTTAGAGCTTACTTCATCGTAGAAACTGATCAGATTTGGGTCAGTCACCTCATCGTCCTGCTGCTCTTCCTCCGAATCCTCTGTGCGCTCCTCCCTTGGACTTACTGCCCTTACTACTACCTCACTGCAAGACAACTGTGTCTCATCGTCATCGTCCTCCTCACCCACTGAAAGGTCTTGAGACAGTTGGCGGAAGTCCCCAGCCTCATCCCCCGGACCCCGGGAACTTTCGAATGGTTGGGCATCAGTGACGATAAACTCCTCTGCTTGGAGAGGAACCACTGCTGCCCAATCTGAGCAGGGGCCCGATAACAGTTCCTGGGAGTCTGCCCGCTCCTGAGCATGTGTCATTGTAGTGGAGTGAGGAGGCTGGGAGGAAGGAGGAGTAGCCGCCAGAGGATTTGGATTTGCAGCACTGGACGGCGCAGAACTGTGGGTGGATGATAGCTTGCTCGAAGCACTTTCTGCCATCCACGACAGGACCTGCTCACACTGATCATTTTCTAATAAAGGTCTCCCGCGTGGACCCATTAATTGGGCGATGAATGTGGCGACGCCAGAAACGTGCCTCTCTCCTAATCGCGCAGCAGTCGGCTGCGATACACCTTGATCAGGAGCTCGCCCTGTGCCCACACCCTCACTTGGGCCTACGCGTCCTCGGCCACGTCCACGTCCTCTAGGCTTATCCCTACCCCTCAGCTACTGTATTACCAGTGATTTCCTAGGCAGCAAATAAATTGGCGCAAGCCTGCAGGACAAATACAATTTTTCCCTTTTTGGGAAACGGAGGGCCCACTGACTATATTCAATCAGATAAGATATGTGTTGCACAGAAATGCAGTTATATGAAGTGCAGCAGAGCGCAGACTTTTCACAGGCACCAAATAAATTGGCGCAAGCCTGCAGGACAAATACAATTTTTCCCTTTTTGGGAAACGGAGGGCCCACTGACTATATTCAATCAATAATATATGTCTTCTGGCCCTGCCTACACAATTCTCTCCCTGTAGTATTACTGCAAGGCGCAATGCTCTGCAGACAGCCGATTTTGAAAAGAAAAAAATATGCAACACTGCTAACAGCAGCCTGCACAGTACTGCACACGGATAGATGTGGCCCTAAGAAGGACCGTTGGGTTCTTGAAGCCTACACTCACTCCTAACACTCTCCCTACCTAACCACCACTTCTGTCCCTGTAGTATTACTGCAAGGCGCAATGCTCTGCAGACTGCCGATTTTGAAAAAAAAAAAAATTTGTGCAACACTGCTAACAGCACCCTCCACAGTACTGCACACAGATAGATGTGGCCCTGAGAAGGACCGTTGGGGTTCTTGAAGCCTACACTCACTCCTAACACTCTCCCTATAGCAGCTCCGGCACCAACAGCACTTTCCCTCAGCTAACTCACAAGGCATGTGTGGCGAGCCGCGGGAGGGGCCGACTTTTATACTCGGGTGACATCTGATCTCCCCAGCCACTCACAGCAGGGGGGTGGTATAGGGCTTGAACGTCACAGGGGGAAGTTGTAATGCCTTCCCTGTCTTTCAATTGGCCAGAAAAGCGCGCTAACGTCTCAGAGAGGAAACTGAAAGTAACCCGAACACCGCGTGGTACTCGTTACGAGTAACGAGCATCCCGAACACCCTAATATTCGCACGAATATCAAGCTCGGACGAGTACGTTCGCTCATCTCTACTATCTATCTATCTATCTATCTTCTATCTATCTATCTATCTATCTATCTATCTATCTATCTATCTATCTATCTATCTATCTATCTGTCTATCTATCTCCTATCTATCTATCCCATATCTGTCTATCTATCTCCTATCTATCTCCTATCTATCTATCTATCTATCTATCTCCTATCTATCTCCTATCTATCTATCTATCTATCTATCTATCTATCTATCTATCTATCTATCTATCTATCTATCTATCTATCTATCTATCTATCTATCTATCTGTCTATCTATCTATCTCATACGTATCTATCTATCTTTTTAAAAATATGTGAATAGTATCAAAAATACATATTTATGTTTCCTTAGGTTGGCTTATAATTAGAGATGAGCGAGCATACTCGTTAAGGTGATTTACTCGCGAGAGCATCGCCTTTTTTGAGTAACTGCTCGCTCGTCCCTGAAGATTCGGAGGGGCCGCTTGGGGCGGTGGAGGGAAGTGGGGTGAAGAGTGAGAGAGATCTCTCTCTCCCTCCCGATCCTATCCGCAACCCCCGGGCCTCCCCCTGAATCTTCAGGGATGAGTCAGCAGTTACTCGAAAAAGGCGATGCTCTCGCGAGTAAATCACCTTAACGAGTATGCTCGCTCATCTCTACTTATAATGCAGCTTTGGATATGTTTACAATTATACTTATTAATATTTTTGTATTATTTGAAAGTGTATTTTATCAATTAACCCCTTAACGACCAGCCCATAGTGTTTTTACGTCCTCCCGAAGTGGGCTTTATTCTCTGAGGACGTAAAAACATGCTTCCTGCAGAGAATAATGCCCCTCGGGCTGTGCACGTGACAGCTCCATGCTGTCGGTGTCCGCAGGTAGCTGACAGCATGGAGCTGTCATCCCGGGCTGTTCGGAGCCCCCCCCCCCCCCCCCCCCCGGCATTGCGATCGGCGCTATGCAATGGATAGCGCCGATCGCAAAAAAAGTAAATAAAAGTACACAAAAGTTAAAGATTCAGCTGCTCTGATGGATCGGATCCATCGGAGCAGCTGAAATTACTCACCCAGGTCCGGCATGCTGCTCCCCGCTCTCCTGCCGCTCCGGGGCCCGAAGCCGGTCTTCTGCGCATGCTCGCCAGGCGGCATTACGTCAGCCGCATGCGCAGAAGGCCCGGCGGCGCGGGAGATTTAAAATCTCCTGGCTCCCGGCTCCTGTAGGTAGCCGGGAGGCAGGAGATGTCAGCGGGGACTGCGGTGAGCGGTCCCCGGTACCGCGATCGCCGTTATCCAATGGTTAGCGGCGATCGCGAAAAAGTTAAAAAAAAAGTTTTAAAAAAGTCAGTTTCACCTCCCCTCATGGATCGGACGGGCTCGAGCCCCGGGGAATTTAAAATCCCTCTGCTCCTGGCTGCCATGTGTAGCTAGGAGCAGAGAGATTATACCGGGGACATGATCACTGTCATCCAATGGATGACAGTGATCATGTAAAGTGAAAAAAAGTGTAAAAAAGTAAAAAAAAAAAAAAGTAAAAAAAAGTTTTTAAAAGTTTAAAAAGCGTACGTTTCATCTCCCCTCATGGATCATATCCGTGAGGGAGGATGAAAGTATGTACCTAAGGCCCCCAGATTTATCCGCGGACCTTACCACAGCTTCTGCACACGCGCCCGTCGCCAAAATGGCGGGCGCATGCGCAAAAGCTGTGGATTGCCAGGATAATTTAAATTCTCCCTGCTCCTGGCTACAAAACGTAGCCAAGAGCATTGAGATTTAATGGGGGTCCGCGGTGAGCGGTTCCTGGTCACGTGTTCGCCATTATCCAATAATGGCGATCACGTAAAAGTAAAAAAAAAAATTTTAAGTTTCATCTCCCCTCACTGATGCGATCGGTGAGAGGAGATGAAACTTTTTACCGGAGGCCTGCGTATTTGAATCCCGACGCGATCTTCCTCCGTGGACCTTCCAGGATTCTGCACATGCGATTGCCGGCAAAAAGCTGGACACATGCGCAGGAGTCAGGGAGCCCAGGAAACTTAAAATCTCCTTGCTCCCAGCGACCAACGGTCACAGAGAGCCTGGAGCAGTGACGGGTGGCCTCGTTGAGCGGTCCCCGGTCACGTGATAAAAAGGTAGCGATCTACCTTAGGCCGGTCTCACATGACCGTATAGGAATTACGGATTCCGCATGCTTCTGATCCACGGTATTACGCAGATCAATCGCATTGGATTACACAATTCCGCTCACATTAGTGGGTCGGAATTGCGTAATCCACTCGCAGAAAAGAGAACGCAGCAGGTTCTATTTTACTGCGGATATCGGCAACATAGAGCCCATTGTGCTCCATGATCGCGGATATACCCGCAGTCCATACGCAACTACATTGTATACGGGCTGCGGGTACCCCCGTCATCGCTAAGCGACGGTGCGGGAAATACAAAAAAAGGTGTACTGTGCATGACCGCCTGTGTGAGTAGGCAGTTATGCGCAGTACATTACGCAGCCGTACGCAGGGTCACAGCCGGGCTCACAGATGGGATCCGCTGTGGGCCTCCGCAAGCGGATTCCGCCTGCACCCGCGTGAGCCCGGCGTTATTCAGACCGCTACCTGTGATACGTATTTTACAAGAAGCCCCGGGAACGCTCGCTTTCCTGCAGTTCCAGGAGCACCTTGTTGAGCGCCTTCTGTGTGAGACCGCCGCACCTCATCAAGCTTACGGGGACTCACGGAACGCCACTTTTTACACCCCATACCCGCCACTGAGGTCATGAAATACCCCCAAAAAGCATGAGAGGAGGGGGGGGGATACCCGGTTTTATTGCCCCATGGGCCCATTCCAACCAGCCTCCGTAATTACCCCTGTCTTCGGAAATACTACACAGTTCACATTTTTACTTTTATCTAAGATTTGCGAACACCAAAAAGGGCGCGGAGGGGGAGGGGGAGAATTTTTAGGGAGTCAATCTTTATTCTGTACAAATAAGCAATGGGGCCTGGAATTTATTCAGTTGTGCCCTAAAATCCAACAGGTGTTCCGTCCTTTATAGGCCTTGCCATGCGTCCTGTAAGTAGATTAGGGCCACAATGGGTATGTTTCTGAACTCGGGACAAACGGGGGTATCCATTTTGGGGTGAACGTCTTCATTCCTATGTGCACTGTACAAAAAAACTGTTTTTAAATTGAAAAAATTGCCAAAAAAATTGAAAATCGTAACTTTTTCCTTCTGCTTTGCTTAGATTCATTCAAATACTGTGGGGTCAAAATACGCAGTACACCCCTAGATGAATTCGTTAAGGGGTCTAGTTTTCAAAATGGGGTCATTTGAGGGGGTTCTTTATAGTTTTGGCCGCTCAATGGCTCTATAAGTGGGCAATGGGGCCTGAAATTTATTCAGTGGTACCCTGAAATCCAACGGGTATTCCTTTCATTGTAGGCCTAGCCATGGGTCCTGTAAGTCTATTAGGGCCACAATGGGTATGTTTCTGAACACGGGACAAACAGGGGTATCCATTTTGGGGTGAAAGCCTTCATTTATATGTGTGCTGTACAAAAAAAACTGTTTTTAAATTGACACAATAGCCCAAAAAATGAAAATCCTATTTTTTTCCTTTTGCTTTGCTTGAATTTATTCAAAAACTGTGGGGTCAAAATATGCAGTACATCCCTAGATAAATTCGTTAAGGGGTCTAGTTTTCAAAATGGGGTCATTTGTGGGGGTTCTATATGGTTTTGGGCGCTCAAGAACTCTACAAGTGGGCAATGGGGCCTAAAAGGACTTCAAGCAAAATCTATGTTCTGAAAGCCACCGATTACTCCTTTTATTTTGGGCCCTGTTGTGCATGCGGACATAAGATTAGGGCCACAATGGGTATATTTCTGAAAACAGCACAAACAGGGGTATCCATTTTGGGGTGTAAGTCTTCCTTCATATGTGTGCTGTACAAAAAAAGCTGTTTTTAAAATGACAGAATTGCCAAAAAAACAAAAATCCAAATTTTTTCCTTTTGCTTTGCTTGAATTTATTCAAAAACTGTGGGGTCAAAATACGCAGTACACCCCTAGATAAATTCGTTAAGGAGTCTAGTTTTCAAAATGGGGTCATTTGTGGGGGTTCTCTATGGTTTTGGGCGCTCAAGAACTCTACAAGTGGGCAATGGGGCCTAAAAGGACTTCAAGCAAAATTTGTGTTCCGAAAGCCACCGGTCGCTCCTTTCATTTTGGGCTCCGTTGTGTATCCAGACATAAGATTAGGGCCACAATGGGTATGTCTCTGAACACGGGACAAACAGGGGTATCCATTTTTGGGTGCAAGTCTTCCTTCATATGTGTGCTGTACAAAAAAAGCTGTTTTTAAAATGACAGAATTGCCGAAAAAACGAAAATCACAATTTTTTCCTTTTGCTTGGTTTGAATTCATTCAAAAACTGTGGGGTCAAAATATGCAGTACACCCCTAGATAAATTCCTTAAGGGGTCTAGTTTTCAAAATGGGGTCATTTGTGGGGGTTTTCTATGGTTTTGGGCGCTCAAGAACTCTACATGTGTGCTATGGGGCCTAAAAGGACTTCAAGCAAAATTTCTGTTTTGAAAGACACTGACTACTCCTTTCATTTTGGGCCCCGTTGTGGACTCAGATATAACAATACGGCCACAATGGGTATATTTCTGAACACGGGAGAAATAGGGGTATCCATTTTGGGGTGTAAATCCTGATTTTCATGTAAACTATAGGAAAAAAATATGTCTTTAAAATGACAGATTTGCAAAAATATGAAATTTTACTTTTTCTCCTCTAAATTGAATTAATTCCTGAAAAAAAACTGTGGGGTCAAAATACTCATGACACCCCTCAGTGAATACATTAAGGGGTGCAGTTTTTAAAATGAGGTCATTTGGGGGGGTATCTATTATTCTGACACTCATGAGCCTTTCCAATCTCGGCTTGGTATAGGAAAACAAAGTGTTCCTCAAAATGCTAAAAAGTTATGTTAAATTTGTACGTCTCCTAAATAGTAAAAAAAAAATGAAAGTTTTTCCAATGTGCGGCCAAAATAAAGTAAACGGGTGGAAATATAAATCTTAGCAAAAATTTCTATATTATGTTTGCACATATTTAAGATATTGCAGTTGGAAATGTGAAAAAATGACGATTTTTTTTTTAAATTTTCCAAATTTTGGCGCTTTTAATAAATAAACACAATTTCTATCGGTCTATTTTTTCTGCCTAAATGAAGCACAATATGTGGCGAAAAAACAATGTCAGAATCGCTTGGATATGCAAAACCTTTCTGGTGTTTTTCCATGTTAAAGTGACACATGTCAGATTTGCAAAATTTGGCCTGGTCATTAAGGCGCAAACAGGCTTGGTCACTAAGGGGTTAAATTCAATGTACCATTATTAGAGATGAGCGAGCACCAAAATGCTCGGGTGCTCGTTATTCGGGACGAACTTTTCGCGATGCTCGAGGGTTCGTTTCGAGTAACGAACCCCATTGAAGTCAATGGGCGACCCGAGCATTTTTGTATTTCGCCGATGCTCGCTAAGGTTTCCTTGTGTGAAAATCTGGGCAATTCAAGAAAGCGATGGGAACGACACAGCAACGGATAGGGCAGGCGAGGGGCTACATGTTGGGCTGCATCTCGAGTTCACAGGTCCCACTATTAAGCCACAATAGCGGCAAGAGTGGGGGCCCCCCTCCCAAAAACTTTTACTTCTGAAAAGCCCTCATTAGCATGGCATACCTTAGCTAAGCACCACACTACCTCCAACAAAGCACAATCACTGCCTGCATGACACTCCACTGCCACTTCTCCTGGGTTACATGCTGCCCAACCGCCCCCCCTTCCCCCCACAGCGCACACCAAAGTGTCCCTGCGCAGACCTTCAGCTGCCCTAATGCCTCACCACCCTCATGTCTATTTAGAAGTGCGTCTGCCATGAGGAGGAACCGCAGGCACACACTGCAGAGGGGTTGGCACGGCTAGGCAGCGACCCTCTTTAAAAGGGGCGGGGCGATAGCCCACAATGCTGTACAGAAGCAATGAGAAATAGAATCCTGTACCACCGCCATCAGGAGCTGCACACGTGGGCATAGCAATGGGGAACCTATGTGTCACACACTATTCATTCTGTCAATGTGTCTCTGCATGCCCCAGTCAGACCGGGCTTTTTAATTCATAGACACAGGCAGGTACAACTCCCTATTGTGAAGTCCCTGTCGACCGACAGCATGGGTGGCTTCCTGGAACCCACCGGCGGTACATAAAAATATCCCATTGCAGTGCCCAACACAGCTGAGGTAGTAATGTCGTGCTTAATGCAGGTGGGCTTTGGCCCACACTGCATGCCCCAGTCTGACTGGGGTTCTTTACAAGTGGAAACAGATGCATTTATAATTCCCTGTGGACCCACAGCAGGGGTGGGTGCCAGGAAGCCACCGGCGGTACATAGAAATATCCCATTGCATTGCCCAACACAGCTGAGGTAGTAATGTCGTGCTTAATGCAGGTGGGCTTCGGCCCACACTGCATGCCCCAGTCAGACTGGGGTTCTTTTCAAGTGTACAGATGTAGTAAAAACTCCGTGTGCACCTACAGCATGGGTGGCTCCCTGGAACCCACCGGCGGTACATAGAAATATTCCATTGCATTGCCCAACACAGCTGAGGTAGTAATGTCGTGCTTAATGCAGGTGGGCTAAAAATTTATTTGATTACACTGTAGGCGAGGGCCCACAAAAAGTGCTGTATCAACAGTACTAATGTACCTGAAAAAAATTGGCCATGGCCAACCAAGAGGGCAGGTGAAACCCATTAATCGCTTTGGTTAATGTGGCTTAAGTGGTAACTAGGCCTGGAGGCAGCCCAGTTTAACGAAAAATTGGTTCAAGTTAAAGTTCCAACGCTTTTCAGAGCATTGAAACATCTAAAAATTGTTTAGAAAAATTATGAGTGAGCCTTGTGGCCCTAAGAAAAATTGCCCGTTCAGCGTGATAACGTGAGGTTTCAGGAGGAGGAGCAGGAGGAGGAGGAGGAGGAATATTAGACACAGATTGATGAAGCAGAAATGTCCCCGTTTTGGATGGTGAGAGAGAACGTAGCTTCCATCCGCGGGTGCAGCCTACGTATTGCTTACGTATCGCTGCTGTCCGCTGGTGGAGAAGAGAAGTCTGGGGAAATCCAGCCTTTGTTCATCTTGATGAGTGTTAGCCTGTCGGCACTGTCGGTTGACAGGCGGGTATGCTTATCTGTGATGATTCCCCCAGCCGCACTAAACACCCTTTCCGACAAGACGCTAGCCGCAGGACAAGCAAGCACCTCCAGGGCATACAGCGCTAGTTCAGGCCACGTGTCCAGCTTCGACACCCAGTAGTTGTAGGGGGCAGAGGCGTCACCGAGGATGGTCGTGCGATCGGCTACGTACTCCCTCACCATCCTTTTACAGTGCTCCCGCCGACTCAGCCTTGACTGGGGAGCGGTGACACAGTCTTGCTGGGGAGCCATAAAGCTGGCCAGGCCCTTAAAGACTGTTGCACTGCCTGGGCTGTACATGCTGCTCGATCTACGCACCTCCCCTGCTACCTGGCCCTCGGAACTGCGCCTTCTGCCACTAGCGCTGTCGGATGGGAATTTTACCATTAGCTTGTCCGCCAGGGTCCTGTGGTATAGCATCACTCTCGAACCCCTTTCCTCTTCGGGAATGAGACTGGGAAGGTTCTCCTTATAGCGTGGGTCGAGCAGTGTGTACACCCAGTAATCCGTAGTGGCCAGAATGCGTTGAATGCGAGGGACACGAGAAAGGCATCCTAACATGAAGTCAGCCATGTGTGCCAGGGTACCTGTACGCAACACATGGCTGTCCGCACTAGGAAGATCACTTTCAGGATCCTCCTCCTCCTCCTCCTCCTCCTCCTCCTCAGGCCATACACGCTGAAATGATGACAGGCAACCAGCATGGGTACCGTCAGCAGTGGGCCAAGCTGTCTCTTCCCCCTCCTCCTCATCCTCCTCATCCTCCTCCTCCTCCTCCTCCTGAACGCGCTGAGATATAGACAGGAGGGTGCTCTGACTATCCAGCGACATACTGTCTTCCCCCGGCTCTGTTTCCGAGCGCAAAGCGGCTGCCTTTATGCTTTGCAGGGAACTTCTCAAGATGCATAGCAGAGGAATGGTGACGCTAATGATTGCAGCATTGCCGCTCACCACCTGGGTAGACTGCTGAAAGTTTCGAAGGACCTGGCAGATGTCTGCCAACCAGGCCCACTCTTCTGAAAAGAATTGAGGAGGCTGACTCCCACTGTGCCGCCCATGTTGGAGTTGGTATTCCACTATAGCTCTACGCTGCTCATAGAGCCTAGCCAACATGTGGAGCGTAGAGTTCCACCGTGTGGGCACGTCGCACAGCAGTCGTGCACTGGCAGATTAAAGCGATGTTGCAGGGTGCGCAGGGTGGCAGCGTCCGTGTGGGACTTGCGGAAATGTGCGCAGAGCCGGCGCACCTTTACGAGCAGGTCTGACAAGCGTGGGTAGATTTTCAGGAAGCGCTGAACCACCAAATTAAAGACGTGGGCCAGGCATGGCACGTGCGTGAGGCTCCACCAGGTTACGCCCGTTGTCACACACAACCATGCCCGGTTGGAGGCTCAGCGGCGCAAGCCAACGGTCCGTCTGCTCTGTCAGACCCTGCAGCAGTTCGTGGGCCGTGTGCCTCCTATCTCCTAAGCTGAGTAGTTTCAGCACGGCCTGCTGACGCTTGCCCACCGCTGTGCTGCCACGCCGCGCGACACCGACTGCTGGCGACGTCCTGCTGCTGCTGACACATCTAGATTGCGAGACAGAGGTTGAGGAGGAGGAGGAGGAGGAGGGTGCTTTAGTGGAAGAAGCATACACCGCCGCAGATACCACCACCGAGCTGGGGCCCGCAATTCTGGGGGTGGGTAGGACGTGAGCGGTCCCAGGCTCTGACTCTGTCCCAGCCTCCACTAAATTCACCCAATGTGCCGTCAGGGAGATGTAGTGGCCCTGCCCGCCTGTGCTTGTCCACGTGTCCGTAGTTAAGTGGACCTTGCCACTAACCGCATTGGTGAGGGCGCGTACAATGTTGCGGGAGACGTGGTCGTGCAGGGCTGGGACGGCACATTGGGAAAAGTAGTGGCGACTGGGAACTGAGTAGCGCGGGGCCGCCGCCGCCATCATAGCTTTGAAGGACTCCGTTTCCACAACCCTATACAGCAGCATCTCAAGGCTGATCAATTTGGCTATGTGGATGGTTAACGATTGAGCGTGCGGGTGCGTGGTGGCGTACTTGCGCTTGCGCTCCAACACTTGCGCTAGCGACGGCTGGACTGTGCGGTGCGAGACATTGGTGGATGGGGCCGAGGACAGCGGAGGTGAGGCTGTGGGTGCAGGCCATGAGACGATTGTGCCTGTGTCCTGAGAGGGAGGTTGGATCTCTGTGGCAGGTTGGGGCACAGGGGGAGAGGCAGCGGTGCAAACCGGAGGCGGTGAACGGCCTTTGTCCCACCTTGTGGGGTGCTTGGCCATCATATGTCTGCGCATGCTGGTGGTGGTGAGGCTGTTGGTGGTGGCCCCCCCGGCTGATCTTGGCGCGACAAAGGTTGCACACCACTGTTCGTCGGTCGTCAGGCGTCTCTGTGAAAAACTGCCAGACCTTAGAGCACCTCGGCCTCTGCAGGGTGGCATGGCGCGAGGGTGTGCTTTGGGAAACACTTGGTGGATTATTCGGTCTGGCCCTGCCTCTACCCCTGGCCACCGCACTGCCTCTTGCAACCTGCCCTGCTGCTGCCCTTGCCTCCCCCTCTGAAGACCTGTCCTCAGTAGGCGTAGCAAACCAGGTGGGGTCAGTCACCTCATCGTCCTGCTGCTCTTCCTCCGAATCCTCTGTGCGCTGCTCCCTTGGACTTACTGCCCTTACTACTACCTCACTGCAAGACAACTGTGTCTCATCGTCATCGTCCTCCTCACCCACAGAAAGTTCTTGAGACAGTTGGCGGAAGTCCCCAGCCTCTTCCCCCGGACCCCGGGAACTTTCGAATGGTTGGGCATCAGTGACGATAAACTCCTCTGGTGGGAGAGGAACCGCTGCTGCCCAATCTAAGCAGGGGCCCAATAACAGTTCCTGGGAGTGTTCCCGCTCCTGAGCAGGTGTCATTGTAGTGGAGTGAGGAGGCTGGGAGGAAGGAGGAGCAGCAGACAGAGGATTCGGATTTGTAGCACTGGACGGCGCAGAACTGTGGGTGGATGATAGCTTGCTCGAAGCACTTTCTGCCATCCACGACAGGACCTGCTCACACTGATCATTTTCTAATAAAGGTCTCCCGCGTGGACCCATTAATTGGGCGATGAATGTGGGGACGCCAGAAACGTGCCTCTCTCCTAATCGCGCAGCAGTCGGCTGCGACACACATGGATCAGGAGCTCGGCCTGTGCCCACACCCTCACTTGGCCCTCCGCGTCCTCGGCCACGTCCACGTCCTCGTCCTCTAGGCTTACCCCTACCCCTCAGAATGCTGTATTACCAGTGATTTGATTTCCCAGGCAGGAAATAAATTGGCGCAAGCCTGCAGGCCAAATATAATGTTTTCGCTTTTTTGCAAAGGGAAGACCCCACTGCGTGTATTCAATGAAAAGCAAGAAGTTTAATATCTGTGGTGTGGCCCTCAAAAAGTGTCACACAAGTATAGTGTAGCAGAGTTATTAACTCTAGCAGAGCAGGTATTTGCCAGTCAGGAAAGACAATGGCGCTAGGCTGCAGTAAACCGTAGCTGGTTGCGTCTAATTTTTGTACGTTGTACACGCAGCACACACGTACACGGAGACCTTAGGACTGACACAGGCAGTCCAAATATAATTTTTTTCCTTTTTAGGAAAGGGAAGACCCCACTGCGTGTATTCAATGAATAATGTATGTCTTCTGGCCCTGCCTACACAATTCTATCCCTGTAGTATTAATGCCGGGTGCAATGCTCTGCACAGCCGGTTTTGAGAAAGAAAAAAAAATATGCAACACTGCTAACAGCAGCCTGGACAGTACTGCACACGGATAGATGTGGCCCTAGAAAGGACCGTTGGGGTTCTTGAAGCCTACACTAACTCCTAACACTCTCCCTGCCTAACCCCCACTTCTGTCCCTATTGCAGGGCGCAATGCTCTGCAGATCCAATTTTGGACAAAAAAAAAAAATAAATACTGTGCTAACACAGTACTGCACACTAGTAGATGTGGCCCTGAGAAGGGCCGTTGGGGTTCTTGAAGCCTACACTGACTCCTAACGCTCTCCCTACAGCAGCACCAGCAGCAGCACTTTCCCTCAGCTAAGTCACACGGCATCTGAGGCGAGCCGCGGGAGGGGCCGATTTTTATACTCGGGTGACATCTGATCGCCCCAGCCACTCACAGCAGGGGGGTGGTATAGGGCTTGAACGTCACAGGGGGAAGTTGTAATGCCTTCCCTGTCTTTCAATTGGCCAGAAAAGCGCGCTAACGTCTCAGAGAGGAAACTGAAAGTAACCGGAACACCGCGTGGTACTCGTTACGAGTAATGAGCATCCCGAACACCCTAATATTCGCACGAATATCAAGCTCGGACGAGTACGTTCGCTCATCTCTAACCATTATCCATTATTACTGTCATCATCAGTGTAATATAAAGCATTTCATAGATGCACCACAACTGAAATGGTAAAACAAATTCAAATGGAATATTAAAGGTTAAAGAAATTAAATTCCTTGCATGTTGCTCTTTAATGAAGCATGTTAAACATCATTGCAGTGTTTCTTATCCAATTTCTAACATAATTTCACTCTATACTGCGGTCCATAAGTAATTAGTTGAATGAAATGAAAAGATAAATTTTGCAATGTGAAACATCTATTTTCACATAAATATACTTACAGACTATTAATTTTTGAGCCATGTAATTACTAAATTCAACCACAGTTATATACCATCTACATATTACTAATAAATGATATGGATATTACATTTGTATTTACAGTTCTATTGATTGTTATACCACCTTAGCTAATACTAATTGTATCTTAGAGATATATTAGGCCTGAAGAAATACCCATGAGAATGAGTGTATAAACTCCCTTCTGGATTATGTGGTGGTTAGTCTGTCTAGTCCATCCCATTATCCTGCAGTTTGGATCCATGGAAATGCAATACATCTCCAGTGTAGTAGAAGGGGAGGAAAAAAATCCTCATTGACTCCAGATATGACAATGAGAATAAATCCCTGGAGTGACAACTCAACAATCTAGAACACATACCGCTAGATTATCGCGCCCAGTAATATTACTATTTTCAGTGCAGCCCATATTGCTTGCTTCCCCCTGTTCTGTTACTGAGTATAAAAAATTACATTAAGGGTGAAGTCACACGAACGTATATCGGCTCGGTTTTCACGCGAATTAGCCCCGCCCCACCTCTCCCCATTGCAAATAGTGCAGAGGGGCGGAGAGGAGGCAGAGAGGGGGCGGGAGCTCAGTTCCTGCTCCTGGGCTCTTCCATCCCCCCCCCCACCCTGCACACGAGGACAACGTATATCGGCTCGGCGTGAAAACCGAGCCGATATACGTTCGTGTGACTTCACCCTAAAAAACATTTGAAAAAAAGGTTTTAAGCAAGTGAAGAAAAAATGCTGAAACGTATGAGTGCTTTCAATAATAGTAGTATTAATAGTTTGTTTGTGTCTATTAACAAAATGCAACATAATTGAACAAAAGAGAAATCTAAATCAAAGCATTATTTGGTATAACCGCCCTTTGTCTTCAAAACTGCATCAATTCTTCTAAGTACACTTGCACACAATCAGGGATTTTGTAGGTTTGTAGTCAGGTGTATGATTAACTAATTATACCAAACAGGTGATAATGATCAGCATTTCCATATGTAGGTTGAAATATAGTCATTAAAGGGGTTATGCAGTTGTAATTTATGGTCTATCGTCAGGACTGGTTATCAATAATAGGGAGACTGTGTCTCTTGCCCAGGACCCCCACTGATCAGCTGATCTCTTGACTGTTGTACTCCTTGTGCATTGAGCTAGGATGTAGACAGCTCTGTCCTTTTTGCAGTGTCTGGGCTTGGAATTGCAGGTATTGAAGTGAATAGGAACTTGACCTGTAATACCAGATCTGGTAACATATATAAAATGTATGTGTCTATATACATATACTAGCTGATATACCCGGCTTCGCCCGAGTTAATTTGGTACTGGTGTTTATGTGGTGTTCACATGGAAAATCTTATGAAGTCGTGGTTACTTTAGAGATACTGAGGAAAAAGATATGTTCACCATTTTGCATAGTTCTCTGCGTTACCCAGGAAACACCACGTGGAGGTAACCATGCAACGTATCCTTCATATAAAATGACATCAGGAAGTGAGAGAATTAGATTATGTACATAAAATTTGGACGCTAGTTCTTTTGCGCATAGAACTGAATAATGGAGTTGGGACCCATTAGCTTTTCCTATTTATGACATAATCAATGCTCGTGCCAAATTTCCCGTTTCTTTGACACCGGAAAGTGAGAAAATTACATTCCGCACGTAAAATTTGGACGCAATTCTTTTGCGCATAGAATTGAATAATGGAGTTGGGACCCATTAGCTTTTCCTATTTATGACATAATCAATGCTCGTGCCAAATGTCCCGTTTCTATGACACCGGAAAGTGAGAAAATTAGATTCCGCACGTAAAACTTGGACGCTAATTCTTTTGCGCTAGAATTGAATAATCGAATTGGGACCCATTAGCTTTTCCTATTTATGACATAATCAATGCTCGTGGCAAATTTCCCGTTTCTATGACACCGGAAAGTGAAGAAATTACATTCCGTACGTAAAATTTGGACGCTAATTCTTTTGCGCATAGAATTGAATAATCGAGTTAGGACCCATTAGCTTTTCCTATTTATGACATAATCAATGCTCGTGCCAAATTTCCCGTTTCTATGACACCGGAAAGGGAAAAAAATTACATTCCGCATGTAAAATTTGGACGCTAATTCTTTTACGCATAGAATTGAATAATGGAGTTGAGACCCATTAGCTTTTCCTATTCATGACATAATCAATGCTCGTGCCAAATTTCCTGTTTCTATGACACCGGAAAGGGAAGGAATTACATTCCGTACGTAAAATTTGGACGCTAATTCTTTTGCGCATAGAATTGAATAATCGAGTTGGGACCCATTAGCTTTTCCTATTTTTGACATAATCAATGCTCGTGCCAAATTTCCTGTTTCTATGACACCGGAAAGGGAAGGAATTACATTCCGTACGTAAAATTTGGACGCTAATTCTTTTGCGCATAGAATTGAATAATCGAGTTGGGACCCATTAGCTTTTCCTATTTATGACATAATCAATGCTCGTGCCAAATTTCCCGTTTCTATGACACCGGAAAGTGAAAAAATTACATTCCGTACGTAAAATTTCGACGCCAATTCTTTTGCGCTAGAATTGAATAATCGAGTTGGGACTCATTAGCTTTTCCTATATATGACATAATCAATGCTCGTGCCAAATTTCACGTTTCTATGACACCGGAATATGAAAAAATTACATTCTGCACGTAAAATTTGGACGCTAATTCTTTTGCGCATAAAATTGAATAATCGAGTTGGGACACATTAGCTTTTCCTATTTATGACATAATCAATGCTCATGCCAAATTTCCCGTTTCTATGACACCGGAAAGTGAAAAAATTACATTCCGCACGTAAAGTTTTGACGCCAATTCTTTTGCGCTAGAATTGAATAATGGAGTTGGGACCCATTAGCTTTTCTTATTTATGACATAATCAATGCTCGTGCCAAATTTCCCGTTTCTATGACACCGGAAAGGGAAGAAATTACATTCCGTACGTAAAATTTGGACGCCAATTCTTTTGCGCATAGAATTGAATAATCGAGTTGGGACCCATTAGCTTTTCCTATTTATGACATAATCAATGCTCGTGCCAAATTTCCTGTTTCTATGACACCGGAAAGTGAGAAAATTAGATTCCGTACGTAAAATTTGGACGCTAATTCTTTTGCGCATAGAATTGAATAATCGAGTTGGGACCCATTAGCTTTTCCTATTTATGTCATAATCAATGCCCGTGCCAAATTTTAAGTTTCTAAGGCATTGGGAAGTGACAGATTTAGATTATGTACGTAAAATTTCGACGCCAATTCTTTTGCGCTAGAATTGAACAATCGAGTTGGGACCCAATTACTTTTCCTATTTTGGAGATAATCTATGCTCGTGCCAAAATTCATGTTTCTACGATATCGGGAAGTTGGAGAACTTTCGGCGAGTCAGTCAGTGAGTCAGTGAGTCAGTGAGTGAGTGAGTGAGTCAGTGAGGGCTTTCGTCTTTATATATATATACTAGCTGATATACCCGGCTTCGCCCGAGTTAATTTGGTACTGGTGTTTATCTGGTGTTCACACGGAAAATCTTATGAAGTCGTGGTTACTTTAGAGATACTGAGGAAAAAAATATGTTCATCATTTTGCATAATTCTCTGCGTTACCCAGGAAACACCACGTGGTAACCATGCGACGTTTCCTTTATATAAAATGACATCAGGAAGTGAGGGAATTAGATTCCATGCGTAAAATTTGGACGCTAATTCTTTTGCGCTTAGAATTAAATATTCGAGTTGGGACCCATTAGCGTTTCCTATTTATGACATAATCAATGCTTGTGCCAAATTTCCCGTTTCTATGACACCGGAAAGTGAAAAAATTACATTCCGTACGTAAAATTTGGACGCTAATTCTTTTGCGCATAGAATTAAATAATCGAGTTGGGACCCATTAGCGTTTCCTATTTATGACATAATCAATGCTCGTGCCAAATTTCCCGTTTCTATGACATCGGAAAGTGAAAAAATGACATTCCGTACGTAAAATTTGGACGCTAATTCTTTTGCGCATAGAATTGAATAATCGAGTTGGGACCCATTCGCTTTTCCTATTTATGACATAATCAATGCTCGTGCCAAATTTCCTGTTTCTATGACACCGGAAAGTGAAAAAATTACCTTCCGCACGTAAAATTTCGACGCCAATTATTTTGCGCTAGAATTGAATAATCGAGTTGGGACCTAAGAACTTTTCCTATTTATGACATAATCAATGCTCGTGCCAAATTTCACATTTCTATGACACCGGAAAGTGAGAAAATTAGATTCCGTACGTAAAATTTGGACGCTAATTCTTTTGCGCATAGAATAGAATAATCGAGTTGAGGCCCATAAGTTTTTCTTACTTATGACATAATCAATGCCCGTGCCAAATTTCCTGTTTCTATTACATCAGAAATTGAAGATATTACATTCCGCACGTAAAATTTGGACGCTAATTCTTTTGCGCATAGAATTGAATAATGGAGTTGGGACCCATTAGCTTTCCCTATTTATGACATAATCAATGCTCGTGCCAAATTTCCCGTTTCTATGACACCGGAAAGTGAAAAAATTACATTCCGCACGTAAAATTTTGACGCCAATTCTTTTGCGCATAGAATTGAATAATCGAGTTGGGACCCATTAGCTTTTCCTATTTATGACATAATCAATGCTCGTGCCAAATTTCATGTTTCTATGACACCGGAAAGTGAGAAAATTTGATTCCTTACGTAAAATTTGGACGCTAATTCTTTTGCGCATAGAATTGAATAATCGAGTTGGGACCCATTAGCTTTTCCTATTTATGACATAATCAATGCCCGTGCCAAATTTCACGTTTCTATGACATTGGGAAGTGAGTGATTTAGATTATGTACGTTAAATTTCGACGCCAATTCTTTTGCGCTAGAATTGAATAATCGAGTTGGGACCCAATTACTTTTCCTATTTTGGAGATAATCTATGCTCGTGCCAAATTCATGTTTCTACGACATCGGGAAGTTGGAGAACTTTTGGCGAGTCAGTCAGTGAGTCAGTGAGACAGTGAGTCAGTCAGTCAGTCAATCAGTCAGTCAGTGAGTCAGTCAGTGAGTCAGTCAGTCAGTCAGTCAGTGAGTCAGTCAGTCAGTCAGTCAGTGAGTCAGTCAGAGTCAGTCAGTGAGTCAGTGAGTCAGTCAGTGAGTCAGTCAGTGAGTCAGTCAGTCAGTCAGTCAGTCTGTCAGTCAGTCAGTGAGTCAGTGAGGGCTTTCAGCTTTATATATATAGATGCATACTTATAAGTATAAGCACACTCATTGTAAAAATAAAAACAAGCACTCAGAAGAAGGAGTTGTTGTTTTGCTGCATAAATTGGCATGCAGTTACATCTTAGGCAAATATGCAAATAAGTAAAGTTGTGATGTGATTAGATGGATGGTCTTGCTTCCTGAGGCCCAAAAAGTGGTTTCACCAGTGGCCTATAAAAAGCCTCTCAGAGGCTCATTGTGCGGAGTGGACTTCTTTTTCCACTTGTGTAGAGTTTGTTGACAACTAGACATGCCTCTGCAACGCAATTGAAGAGATTTTGCCAAGTTAACAGAGTTTGAGAGGGGGAACATTATTGAAATGCAAGAAGATGGATGGTCATATTGCTGGATTGCCTGCCACCTGAGCCATTCTGAGCAGACTTTTAGGAAATGTTAGGACCAGTGGTTGCATGAGGCCACACACCCCAGGCAACCGGGTTCAGGAAGCCATTGACAGACCACCAGTAGAGAGAATCATTTGATTGTCCAACAAGCACCAGCAGCTCCAACCGTTTTGTTATCTGCCATCCAGAAACAGGTAGCACCACCACTACAGCCCCCTGTCACTGCAAATGTGGTCCAATAAGCCTCAGGATACCATACGGTACCTGTATGCTTCCATGCCTGCCCGTATCACATATTGTATCCAAGCCAGAGGCGACCTAACAGGGAACCAGAGCCTCCTTTTAAGTGTTCAGTTTTCCCCAAAAAGTATCCTTTTGCTCTGATATTGTAGTCACTTACTTATATCAATGTTCCAATCACAAAGAGAAAGTTTCATTCGACTCTGACACCTCCTTCTAGGTGCTTTTTTTGACAATCAGTGTATATATATATAGATATATATACTGCATATATGCATATACCATAGCCACTTGGAGATTAGTCAGGTCATGAAAAAGATCACAGCTACAAAGTTAAGAACTAACACATGTTTAAAAATAGAGTTCATATTTAATAACATATACATGGGTATCAAACATTCCATCAAGGCTGGGCACTATTGTTTAGGATTTTTTCTGCATTTGACTGCGCCAGGTGAGGCAGCGATTGACCTGTGGGAACATGTAGAACAGATAAGCTGGCTGTCCACGAGCGAGGTGTCATTGCGTCACAATAAATCGCACACGCGGGGCTCACATGACACGCTTTCCATAGGATAACTGTTGGAAGCGCAGCCTACTGCATGCATCGCATGCCTTGGTTCTCAGTGGTGAGCCTATCATTAAAATTGGCTCATCGCAGAGATCTTTTAGTTCTACCCCCTCCTCCCGCACAGCGGAATATCGCTAGTGATATTCTGTCACAGCCGTAGACAGGCGGCCATAATCTCATGATAGTAATTCATATTGGCAGTAATTTGCTGATCAGCAATGTCTTGAGTAGGAAAATATACAGTGTACGACTAATGCTGCTGAATAGAGATGAGCGAGCACCAAAATGCTCGAGTGCTCGTTACTCGAGTCGAACTTTCAGTGATGCTCGAGAGTTCGTTTCGAGTAACGAACCCCATTGAAGTCAATGGGCGACTTGAGCATTTTTGTATATGACTGGTGCTCCGCTAAGGTTTTCATTTGTGAAAATCTTAGCAAATCACCAAAGTCATGTAAAAAACACAGAAATGGATAGGGCAGGCGAGGAGCAACATGCAGGGCTGCATTTCGGGCTCCGAGGTCTCACTATTAAGAGTGAGACCCCCCCCCCCCACACACACACTGTCAGCATAACGATCATTCTCCTCTGCCACAGCTGTAACAGCTGTGGCAGAGAAGAACGATTATAGCCCATTGAATTCAATACAGCCGGCAATACAGCCGGCTCCATTGAAAGCAACGGGCTGCCGGCGAGCGCAGGATGAATTTTCGGAAAGGGCTTAAAAATATAAGCCCTTACCTGAAAATCATCCTAAAATGTGTAAAAATAAAAAAATAAAAAAATTATGTCAGCATTAAGATCGTTCTCCTCTGCCACAGCTGTAACAGCTGTGGAAGAGAAGAACGATGTTAGCCCATTGAATTCAATGGAGCCGGCAATACAGCCGGCTCCATTGAAAGCAATGGGCTGCCAGCGAGCGCGGGATGAATTTTCGGGAAGGGCTTAAAAATATAAGCCCTTACCTGAAAAAGAAAGATTTTAGTGTAAAAAAGAATAAAAATGCAGGCATTCTCTTCAATGGAGCCGCTGCTGCTGCCGGCGACTCCATTGAAGACAATGGTCCACTGGCACACCTGAATTCTTTTTCAGGGAAGGGCTTTACATATAAGCCATTCCCTGGAAATGAATTAAAAGTGATTTAAAAAACAAAAAAAATAGATACTCACCTCCCTTCAGCTGCCGGGGCACAGCCGCATCTTCTCCTGCTGTCCCCTGCACTGTGGTGCTGAACTGCTGTCATTCAGCTGAGAGCTGCGCTGAGCCAATCCGAGGCAGCATTCACTCACCCATTCATGAATTCATGAATGGGTGTGAGTGAGATCTGCCTCTGATTGGTCAGGCTGTGACCAATCAGAGGCAGCTCATTCAGCAGGCGGGGATTTTAAATCCCCGGCTGCTGAATACTACAGAGAGCAGTTCAGGAGAACTGCCAGCTGGCCGCAGCTGAACTCGGTCTGCTGGGACCAGGTGAGTATATATATCTATATTTTTTTTTACACATTTCTGGATGAATTGCAGGGAAGGGCTTATATATTTAAGCCCTTCCCGAAAATTCATTGTGCGATCGCCGGCAGCCCATTGCTTTCAATGGAGCCGGCTGTATTGCCGGCTCCATTAAATTCAATGGGCTAACATCGTTCCACCGGGACAAGGTGAGTATATATTTTTTTTTTACTTTTTACACATTTTGAGATGATTTTCAGGTAAGGGCTTATATTTTTAAGCCCTTCCCGAAAATTCATCCCACGCTAGCCGGCAGTCCATTGCTTTCAATGGAGCAGGCTGTATTGCCGGCTCCATTGAATTCAATGGTCAGTGCTCGTTTAATCGAGACGAGTACCGCGTGGTGTTTGTCTCGAGTAACGAGCATCTCGAGCACCCTAATACTCGAACGAGCATCAAGCTCGGACAAGTATGCTCGCTCATCTCTACTGCTGAATAGTTCTAGATGCAACTAGTTATAATTTATCACAGGTGCACAGAAGGACATCCCCAGGTCTCATGTGCACAGAGAAAATCAGGCCTGCGTGGGTTTCTGCTGCGGATGCACCATTATTGTCTTTTTTTTTTTTTTCATGCGGGAGATCAATTGAGAAATGAGCACTATGAGCTCCCGCATGCGTGATCCGCACTAAAATGGAGCACGTCGCTTTTTTTTCACACTCGTGAAATCCGCAAATCCCTTAAAATACCATCCGCGGCTATTTATATTGCCGCGGGTGGTCATTGACATCCTATGGCCAATTTTACATGTTGACCACGTGTGCATGTGATCCGCTGCAGATTTGATAATAGAATTTCCCGTGGACATGAGGCCTATCTTCCTATCCTCAGTACTCACTGTAAAGAGGAAGGAGTGATGACCGGCTGCGTGAACCTGTGAGATCGCCCAGCAGAGACAGAAGATTGTGAGTACTAAGCTGTTTAACCCCTTCCTTTCCCTGGAGGTTTAGCAGTGCAAATTACAATCAGGGCATGTGGGACGGCTGCAGGCTCCTGTGGAGCTTTGGGCCCCAGGCTGTTGCCCTATTTCCCCTATTATAATGCACCATTGAGTTTTTGCAGGATGGCCTCAGTTATTATGTGAAAGGTGAAGACACAGCCTGAGCCTGCAAGCAGAAAAGAGAGAACTGGTTGTACACTGAGGGCTTCTACTGACTAGCATTTTTTTTAACGCTGCGATATTGCTGCGTTTTTTTCAAAGGGACATTTTAATGCTAAAATCGCATCGCACAAAAATAGCAAAAGCACAAACTTGCGATTTTTGTGCGATGCGATTTTAACATTAGAAAATCCCATTGAAAAAACGCAGCGATATCGCAGCGTTAAAAAACCCCTAGTGGGTAGAAGCCCTGAGCGAGGATCTACAGTAAGTTATAATGCAAGTGTTTACTCTACACATATAATATACACTGTGTACTAGACAGTATGTATTATCAGAGTAAGGGTCTTAGATTAGGTAGCCCTATGCATGCTGTCAGTATTTGGTGGAGATCGTGAACCATTTTACTATTTCTACTCACTTGCACAAAATCCTGTCAAAACCATGTCTTGCCCTAACATTCAAAGATGCCATGCTGCTGGCAACCCTAGCCTGTATACTGTTGTTGTTTTTTCTATTTAGAACTCTTGTTCACTAAGAATAAAAGAGCTTTTCAATTATTTGATTTTTAAAAAGAACCTCTCTCTGTACTGAACCTGTGACCTGAGTACCGCTGCTTGTAAAGATTGCAGCAGCGCTCAGCTTTATACATGGCCACCCCCTCTCTTTTGCCCCCATCCCCACCTTCCTTTCATATGACTGCTTGTTTTTTGGAAGATGAGTAGTATTTTTTAAAGGTACCATTTGTGAAGTGCAGTTATTAAAAAAACAATTTTTCAGAAAGGGGGGGGGTGGAGAAAAAAACTGCAATTATGCAATTTTGGTGGTTGCATATTGGGCTGATTTCACAGTTCTCAACTCCAAAGGCAATGGGAGTGAACATTTGGTTCACTAATTTTCCCTTAGAAAGGATCCCAATGCAGCCAAAGACCCCCAAATTATATGGGAATACAGCCACACATCTGGGAAACACTGTGCTTCTCACAACACAACACTCAAGCATGGTCCTGCTCCAAGGAACAGCTGTATAGTTACCAACATTTTTCATTTTGGGAGAAGCAGGAAACATGGCAGAAGCCATTAGCAACAGCACTTTGAGGGCAGAAAGTTGCAGCTCTTTTTTTCATTTGGGGGACGTATGAGGAGGAAACATGGTGGAAGCAGGTTAGAGAGTGGCACCACCACCACCAGCAACAGCACATTTAGGGCACAGTGTGGTCTTTGATATAAATCTGTGCTCAGTAAAATGTGGGTACAAATTGCCAGCATGCTAATTAATCCGTGGAATCTGTTATGGGGTGCAGAAGTCCAGTGAAATTAAAGCCTGCTTTATTTTTATAAACATAAGGTGACCCACATTGTCTGTGGACAGGCGGAGGTGTCTGTCAGTTTTCAGATCCCCAGCTGTGTTGAACATCCTTTCTGTTGGAAACTGGCAGCAGGGTGGCCAAACACCTTTAAAGCATGTTGTACAAGCTCTGGCCACTCAATCATCTTAGACACCCAGGAGTAAAAGGGGCCAAAGCCATGTCTGAGTGTATCCATGTAGGAGCTGACATTGGACCATCATGGATAAATGCTGCCTGTGACTGTCAGTTCTACTATGTGCTGCTGCTGTAGGCTGCAATGGGCTGAAAAACTATGCCCCATCTGTCTTAGACTATTTTTGCCACAGGCAGCTTCCTGATCATCCACCATGGGCCGCAGAGCTGCAATCCCTTGTGCATTGCTCTCGGTGGCCAAGGAGTAGTGCTGTTCTCAAGCTGCTTAACAGTCTGTTCTGATAGTGCTGCATTTGGAGGTTCTTCTTTACTGCTGGAATGAATTTGTCATTTTGGCCTTGTAGTGGGTATCAAGGAGGGTGGACACCCAGTGATGATGTTTTGATATGAGCTATACAATGGTCCTTCTGCAAGCACTGCAGCATAAAATCAGTTGTGCGCCTCAAAGTGCCTAAGGGTGATAGCTCACATTCTTTGGGGGTTAGGCCTAAGAGTGTCCTCCAGCTGGTTCTGTCATCCACGTTGAATAGCTGGGGTTAGTGATGAATGGAAGGGATGTTTTATAACTCCTCTGGACCAATATTATTTTTCACATTTTCCTTCTCTTCTTCCTCCTCCATACTTATCCCAATGGTGGAGAAATGTGTTGGAGAAGGTGTCCTCCTTTCCTGCCCAAAGATACCTTCCTTGCGGTGTAGAGTAATGATGGACTGCCCAGACAGTTGGGAGATTGGTATCCCTTCCTCCTTCTCCTGTTACAGCACCACACTGTGTATGAGGCTCTGTAGCTTCTGTTAAAGCAGGCAGACAACAGGGATTAAGCATACTGATCAGTGTGCCATCATGACTGACCAATTTGGTCACTTCCTTAATACAGGTTAAAATGGCACAGAGGTCTCTGATCTACATGCACTCCACAGGCGTGGAGTGACTGACCTCCATACAGCACCTGCTAATGGCATATACCATCTGGTACTCTGTGATCACTTTCTCCTAGTGGCTCAGCTACATATGCAACATTGAATTCCACTGTGTAGGCACATCACCAATGAGATGGTTAGGGTGTAGCCCAAACTGTGGCTGCACCTCCACAGATAGGAGGAGGCTGGGTGTGAGTGTCATGTGTGAGCACAGTTTCCTAACCTTTTCAAGTACTGGATGTAAACCAGGGTAATTGTTTAGGAAGTTCTGCACTACCGGGTTCATTACATGGGCGAGACAAGGTGTGTGTGTGAAATTGCAGAAGTGAAGGGTTGCTAGCAGGTTGTCCCCATTGTCACAAAGGACCTTGCCTCGCTTCAGATAGTGCAGAGTCAGGCTGGGCCTGTATAGCCATCAACTGCTCTTCAGCCATGTGGCTGCGTTCCTCTAGACATATGGGTTTTAGTACAGCATTTTTGCATTTACCATGTGACATAGTAACATAATATGTTAGGCTGAATGAAGACAATATCCATCTAGTGCAGCCTGTTTCAACCCCACTCTTGTTGGTCCAGAGGAAGGCAATAAAAACCCCAACGAGCCAATTTAGCTCATTTGGAGAAAAAAAAATTACTTCCTGACTCCATAATGGCAACCAGAGTAATCCCTGGATCAACATTCGAGATTAACAACCCCACTGGTCACCTAATGTCTTTCTCCAGTAATATCACATCGCTCAAGAAAGATGTCTAGTCCCCTCTTAAACTCCTCTATAGATTTTGCCATTACCACATCCTCAGGCAGAGAGTTCCACAGTCTCACTGCTCTTACGGTAAATAACCGCTTTCTGTGTTGGTGATGAAACCTGCTTTCGTCTAGACATAGATGATGCCCTCTTCTTACCATTGCAGTCCTGGGTATAAACAGATCATGGGATTTGATCGCCCCTTAGCAGTCTTTTTTTCCAAACCTGAAGAAACACCTCAAGGGTACAACATTTCACACCATTTCTGATGCCATGGCTGCTACGGATGACTGGTTTGAGGCACCATCGAAATCCTTCTTTTTACAAGGCTTACAGAACTTGTAATACCGATGTAAGAAGTGTGTTGACATCAGTGGAGAGTGGAATAAATGTAATGTTTCATCTTTCTATATCATTTCTTTCTGGGTAAAGCCAAAGACTTATCAGCAGCCCCTGGTATAATGCGGGAGTGAAACGTACGATGTTGATGTATGATGTGTGACGACTAGAGATGAGCGAGCGTACTCGTCCGAGCTTGATGCTCGTTCGAGTATTAGGGTGTTCGAGATGCTCGTTACTCGAGACTAGCACCACGCGGTGTTCGAGTCACTTCCATTTTCTTCCCAGAAAAGTTTGCGCCGTTCTCTGGCCAATAGAAACACAGGGAAGGCACTACAACTTCCTCCTGTGAAGTTCCAGCCCTATCCCACCCCCCTGCAGTGAGTGGCTGGGGAGATCAGGTGACACCCAAGTATATAAACTGGGGCTGGCCGCGGCTCGCCACAGATGCACGCTGAGAGACATTAGGGGAAGTGCCGTCTTGCTGTAGCTGCTATAGGGAGAGTGTTAGGCTGTTATCTTCATCTTCAAGAACCCCAACGGTCCTTCTTAGAGCCACATCTGACCGTGTGCAGTACTGTTGAGGCTGCTTTTAGCAGTTTTGCAAAAGTCTGCTGGGGGTAGTAGTCGCTCACTATTACCCAGCTAGGTGTTACTGCAGCCTTGCGCATATTTTTTCTGGCTGCATTGCATCCTCCAACAGGGAAATCCATATACAGGCTATATAGGCAGTGGGCTTTTTCCCAAAAATTGGAAAAAAATACTATATTTGGGCTGCCTGTGACCGTCTTCAGTTTACTGCGTGTGTGCTGGGGGTAGTAGTCGCTCATTATTACCCAGCTAAGCCTGTGACCGTCTACAGTTTACTGCGTGTCTGCTGGGGGTAGTAGTCGCTCATTATTACCTAGCCTTGCGCATAATTTTTTCTGGCTGCACTGTGCTTTCAATAACCACAGTCATCCTCCAACAGGGAAATCCATATACAGGCTATATAGGCAGTGGGCTTTTTCCCAAAAATTGGAAAAAAAATACTATATTTGGGATGCCTGTGACCGTCTTCAGTTTACTGCGTGTATGCTGGGGGTAGTAGTCGCTCATTATTACCCAGCTAAGCCTGTGACCGTCTACAGTTTACTGTGTGTCTGCTGGGGGTAGTAGTCACTCATTAATACCCAGCCTTGCGCATAATTTTTTCTGGCTGCACTGTACTTTCAATAACCACAGTCATCCTCCAACAGGGAAATCCATATACAGGCTATATAGGCAGTTGGCTTTTTCCCAAAAATTGGAAAAAAATACTATATTTGACCTGCCTGTGACCGTCTTCAGTTTACTGCGTGTCTGCTGGGGGTAGTAGTCGCTCATTATTACCCAGCTAAACGTTACAGCAGGCTTGCGCATAATTGTTTCCTGGCTCTGCTGTGTCCGTTACATGATCGCCGTCATCCCGCCAGAGGGAAAGAGTATACATATATACGCTGCATACGGTGTCTGTCTGGTTTTTCACCTCACCATTTAAAAAAATTGAAGCAAAATACTTAACGCCTACCACTGGCCTTTGGCCACTTGACTGGTTCTGCCCTGTGAATTCCAGTAGCTCAGTCATACGCACCTACGTCTCACTACAGGCGTACGCATAATTGTTTCCTGGCTCTGCTGTGCGTTCCGTAAGCGAAGTCAGCCTCCAACCACAGGCCAATAAGCGGCACATTTAATTACAGCGTTCTGTTTCTGCTCTACTCGTAATACACCAGGGGTAATACACTGAGGGGTAGGGGTAGGCCTAGAGGACGTAGACGTGGGCGAGGACGCGGAGGCCCAAGTCAGGGTGTGGGCACAGGCCGAGCTCCTGGTCCAGGTGTATCGCAGCCGACTGCTGCGGGATTAGGAGAGAGGCAAGTTTCTGGGGTCCCCAGATTCATCTCACAATTAATGGGTCCACGCGGTAAACCTTTATTAAAAACTGAGCAGTGTGAGCAGGTCCTGTCGTGGATGGCAGAAAGTGCATCCAGCAAACTATCCACCGTCACCATCCAGTCTTCTACGCCGTCCACTGCTGCATCCCTGAATCCTCTCGCTGCTGCTCCTCCCTTCTCCCAGCCTCCTCCCTTCCAGCAAATGACACATTCAGAAGAGCAGGCAGGCTCCCAGGAACTGTTCTCGGGTCCCGGCCTTGAGTGGGAAAAAATGGTTCCTCTCCCACCGGAGGAGTTTGTCGTGACCGATGCCCAACGTTTGGAAAGTTCCCAGGATCCGGGTGAGGAGTCTGGAGACTTCCGGCAACTGTCTCAAGAGCTTTCAGTGGGTGAGGAGGATGATGACGATGAGACACAGTTGTCTATCACTGAGGTAGTAGTAAGGGCAGTAAGTCCGAGGGAGGAGCGCACAGAGGATTCGGAGAAAGAGCAGCTGGACGATGAGGTGACTGACCCCACCTGGTTTGCTAAGCCTACTGAGGACAGGTCTTCAGAGGGGGAGGCAAGTGCAGCAGAAG
The DNA here is from genome assembly GCF_035609145.1 of Eleutherodactylus coqui. Taxonomy (NCBI): domain Eukaryota; kingdom Metazoa; phylum Chordata; class Amphibia; order Anura; family Eleutherodactylidae; genus Eleutherodactylus; species Eleutherodactylus coqui. The sequence goes on along the minus strand of NC_089845.1, from coordinate 1,331,249 downwards.
GGCAGGTTGGAAGAGGCAGTGCGGTGGCCAGGGGTAGAGGCAGGGCCAGACCAAATAATCCACCAACTGTTTCCCAAAGCGCCCCCACGCGCCATGCCACCCTGCAGAGGTCGAGGTGCTCAAAGGTGTGGCAGTTTTTCACTGAGAGTGCAGACGACCGACGAACTGTGGTGTGCAAGGTTTGTCGCGCCAAGATCAGCCGGGGAGCCACCACCACCAGCATGCGCAGGCATATGATGGCCAAGCACCCCACAAGGTGGGACGAAGGCCGTTCACCGCCTCTGGTTTGCATCACTGCCTCTCCCCCTGTGCCCCAACCTGCCACTGAGATCCAACCCCCCTCTCAGGACACAGGTACGACCGTCTCCTGGCCTGCACCCACACCCTCACCTCCGCTGTGCTCGGCCCCATCCAGCAATGTCTCTCAGCGCAGCGTCCAGCCGTCGCTAGCGCAACTGTTTGAACACAAGCGCAAGTACGCCGCCACGCACCCGCACGCCCAAGCGTTAAACATGCACATAGCCAAATTGATCAGCCTGGAGATGCTGCCGTATAGGCTTGTGGAAACGGAGGCTTTCAAAAACATGATGGCGGCAGCAGCCCCACGCTACTCGGTTCCCAGTCGCCACTACGTTACCCGATGTGCCGTCCCAGCCCTGCACGACCACGTCTCCTGCAACATTGTACGTGCCCTCACCAACGCGGTTACTGCCAAGGTCCACTTAACAACGGACACGTGGACAAGCACAGGCGGGCAGGGCCACTATATCTCCCTGACGGCACATTGGGTGAATTAAGTGGAGGCTGAGACCGAGTCAGAGCCTGGGACTGCTCACGTCCCACCCACCCCCAGAATTGCGGGCCCCAGCTCGGTGCTGGTATCTGCGGCGGTGTATGCTTCCTCCACTAAACCACCCTCCTCCTCCTCCTCCTCCTCCTACGCAACCTCTGTCTTGCAATCAAGATGTGTCAGCAGCAGCACGTCGCCAGCAGTCGATGTCGCGCGGTGTGGCAGCACAGCGGTGAGCAAGCGTCAGCAGGCCGTGCTGAAACTACTCAGCTTAGAAGAGAAGAGGCACATGGCCCACGAACTGCTGCAGGGTCTGACAGATCGACCGCTGGCTTTCGCCGCTGAGCCTCCAACCGGGCATGGTCGTGTGTGACAACGGCCGTAACCTGGTGGCGGCTCTGCAGCTCGGCAGCCTCACGCACGTGCCATGCCTGGCCCATGTCTTTAATTTGGTGGTTCAGCGGTTTCTGAAAAGCTACCCACACTTGTCAGACCTGCTCGGAAAGGTGCGCCGGGTCAGCGCACATTTCCGGAAGTCCAACACGGACACTGCCACCCTGCGGACCCTGCGACATCAGTTTAGCCTGCCAGTGCACCGACTGCTGTGCGACGTGCCCACACGGAGGAACTCTACGCTCCACATGTTGGCCAGGCTCTATGAGCAGCGTAGAGCTATAGTGGAATACCAACTCCAACATGGGCGGCGCAGTGGGAGTCAGCCTCCTCAATTCTTTACAGAAGAGTGGGCCTGGTTGGCAAACATTTGCCAGGTCCTTGGAAACTTTGAGGAGTCTACCCAGATGGTGAGCTGCGATGCTGCAATCATTAGCGTCACCATTCCTCTGCTATGCCTCTTGAGAAGTTCCCTGCAAAGCATAAAGGCAGACGCTTTGCGCTTGGAAACGGAGCAGTATGTCGCTGAATAGTCAGAGCACCCTCATGTCTATATCTCAGCGCGTTCAGGAGGAAGAGAAGGTGGAGGCGGAGGAGCCTGAGGAGGAGCAGGGGGAAGAGACAGCCGGGCCCACTGCTGAGGGTACCCATGCTGCTTGCCTGTCATCCTTTCAGCGTGTATGGCCTGAGGAGGAGGAGGATCCTGAAAGGGATCTTCCTAGTGAGGACAGCCATGTGTTGCGTACAGGTACCCTGGCACACATGGCTGACTTCATGTTAGGATGCCTTTCTCGTGACCCTCGCGTTACACGCATTCTGGCCACTACGGATTACTGGGTGTACACACTGCTCAACCCACGGTATAAGGAGAACCTTTCCACTCTCATACCCGAAGAGGAAAGGCGTTCGAGAGTGATGCTATACCACAGGACCCTGGCGGACAAACTGATGGTAAAATTCCCATCCGACAGCGCTAGTGGCAGAAGGCGCAGTTCCGAGGGCCAGGTAGCAGGGGAGGCGCGGAGATCAGGCAGCATGTACAGCACAGGCAGGGGAATACTCTCTAAGGCCTTTGCCAGCTTTATAGCTCCCCAGCAAGACTGTGTCACCGCTCCTCAGTCAAGGCTGAGTCGGCGGGAGCACTGTAAAAGGATGGTGAGGGAGTACGTAGCCGATCGCACGACCGTCCTCCGTGACGCCTCTGCCCCCTACAACTACTGGGTGTCGAAGCTGGACACGTGGCCTGAATTCGCGCTGTATGCCCTGGAGGTGCTTGCTTGTCCTGCGGCTAGCGTCTTGTCAGAGAGGGTGTTTAGTGCGGCTGGGGGAATCATCACAGATAAGCGTACCCGCCTGTCAACCGACAGTGCCGACAGGCTTACACTCATCAAGATGAACAAAGCCTGGATTTCCCCAGACTTCTCTTCTCCACCAGCGGACAGCAGCGATACCTAAACAATACGTAGGCTGCACCCGCTGATGGAAGCATTGTTCTCTATCACCATTAAAAACGTGGACCTTTTTGCTTCATCAATCTGTGTATAATATTCCTCCTCCTCCTCCTGCTCCTCCTCCTGAAACCTGACGTAATCACGCCGAACGGGCAATTTTTCTTAGGCCCACAAGGCTCAGTCATATAATTTTTGTAAACAATTTTTATATGTTTCAATGCTCATTAAAGCGTTGAAACTTTCACCTGAACCAATTTTTATTTTAACTGGGCTGCCTCCAGGCCTAGTTACAAATTAAGCCACATTAACCAAAGCGATTAATGGGTTTCACCTGCCCTCTTGGTTGGGCATGGGCAATTTTTCTGATGTACATTAGTACTGTTGGTACACCAATTTTTTGGGGCCCTCGCCTACAGTGTAATCCAATTAATTTTTTGCCCACCCACATTAAATCTGACATTACATCAGCTGTGTTGGGCACTGCAATGGGATATATTTATGTACCGCCGGTGGCTTCCTGGCACCCACCCATGCTGTCGGTCCACACGGAGTTGTAACTGCATGTGTCTACTTCTAAAGAACCCCAGTCTGACTGGGGCATGCAGTGTGGGCCGAAGACCACCTGCATTTAATCTGACGTTAGCTCTGCTGTCCAGGGCACTGCAATGGGATACATTTATGTACAGCCGGTGGGTTCCAGGGAGCCACCCATGCTGTGGGTGCACACGGAATTCCCATTGCGGAGTTGTACCTGCCTGTGACTATTTATAAAAAAACGCGGTCTGACTGGGGCATGCAGACACCTTGACAGAATGAATAGTGTGTGGCACATAGGTTCCCCATTGCTATGCCAACGTGTGCAGCTCCTGATGGCGGTGGCACAGGATTATATTTCTCATTGCTTCTGTACAGCATTGTGGGCTATCGCCCCGCCCCTTTTAAAGAGGGTCGCTGCCTAGCCGTGCCAACCCTCTGCAGTGTGTGCCTGCGGTTCCTCCTCATGGCAGACGCACTCATAAATAGACATGAGTGTGGCGTGGCATGAGGGCAGCTGAAGGCTGCGCAGGGACAATTTGGTGTGCGCTGTGGACACTGGGTCGTGCAGAGGGGGGTTGGGTAGCATGTAACCCAGGAGAAGTGGCAGCGGAGTGTCATGCAGGCAGTGATTGTGCTTTGTTGGAGGTAGTGTGGTGCTTAGCCAAGGTATGCATTGCTAATGAGGGCTTTTCAGAAGTAAAAGTTGTTGGGAGGGGGGGTGGGGCCACTCTTGCCGCTATTGTGGCTTAATAGTGGGACCTGGGAACTTGAGATGCAGCCCAGCATGTAGCCCCTCGCCTGCCCTATCCGTTGCTGTGTCGTTCCCATCACTTTCTTGAATTGCCCAGATTTTCACAAATGAAAACCTTAGCGAGCATCGGCGAAATACAAAAATGCTCGGGTCGCCCATTGACTTCAATGGGGTTCGTTACTCGAAACGAACCCTCGAGCATCGCGATAATTTCGTCCCGAGTAACGAGCACCCGAGCATTTTGGTGCTCGCTCATCTCTACTATTGACGCCTGACCCTTGCAGAGTCTTCTGTCTCAGAAGGTTGGGGAAAGGTTTGTGGCATCCCTTCTACTTTAATAGAGGGCTTCCAATGAACTACGTTGTTGCACATTTTTTGTATGCGACATTACATTTTTCTGTTAGTAAATGGGTGAGAGAAAGCACACATATATTTAGGTTCTAACTGCATGATGCATCATGGGTACTCGGCCTCCTGAAAAGTCAGTCCTAATGTATACCCAGAGCACCTAAACACTGCCATATAAGAGAGACATCTTTGGGTTATGGGTCTAGCTGTTTCAAGAAAGAATGGCACAGTGGCAATATTATAAAGACGTTGTCAACAGTTTGAAACAGAGTTCAACTACTGAAAGGGCAACTTGTCCCCTAAGGGGTTAAATACAGACTTGGATTTGAATTGTTTTATAAGAGAATGATCTTTATTGCTTTTTTAACATGTTTATTTAGCCCTCCTCTTGATACAATATTTTGTTCCTTGCTGTAATAGAGGCAGTTTTTATTTACTGGAAATTAAGGGGATTGTCATTTGACAGAGAAAGGAAAGGGAGCAATGGTGTCTTATATGGAATATGGAACATCTGTAGATGCAACCCCTGGGCAGCTGGAATGGTGGAACTGGTCAGGACCATCAGAGAACTATTTTTTTCAGTGCTTATGCCCTGCTATGTCCTTGTTGGAGAATATTATTAAACACGCTAGAGTTAAAAATCTATAAGATCCCACGCAGTGATGATTTCTGTTTTTCATTTTTCACAGAGGTGTGAAGCTGAGAGACGGCGCTTGGGTGGACACAAAACGTAGGAAAGGGGCATGTGGATCCAGAACAACACGCAGGTGCGTTGTGTCCCACTGGCTATACCCGTAGTGTCCGGGCAGGGGAAGCCAAGAAACACTGAGTCACACTGCATATGAGGGAAGACTGAAGAAGTTTTCACAAATGTATTGAGGTGGAATACTGTAATTGCTTTATTGGTATCAGGAGGAGCTCCACGACTTCTATAGTTTTTTTAACACTCAAGAGAGAATGTGTTCTGCCATTATGCAGCATCAGACTCGGTTTTGAGGAATACAGTGCACAGCAGACTTATTTATTTAGACCGATGTACCTCTGAATATTTATAAGTTAACTTAAAGGGGTTGTCTCGCGCCAAAACGGTTTTTGTTTTTTTCCATAGGCCCCCCGTTTGGCACAGGACAACCCTAAGGGATGTGTTAAAAAAATACATATTACTTACCCGAATCCCCGCTCTGCGACGTCTTCCTTCACCAGGATGGCCGCCAGGATCTTCACCCACGATGCACCGCGGGTCCTTTCCCATGGTGCACCGTGGGCTCTGTGCGGTCCATTGCCGATTCCAGCCTCCTGATTGGCTGGAATCGGCACACGTGACGGGGCGGAGCTACGGTGACCAGTTCTCCGGCACGAGCGGCCCCATTCACCAGGAAGAAGACCGCACAGCGCAAGCGCGTCTAAAAAAGCAAGAAGACATCAGAATTAGACGGATCCATGGCGACGGGACGCTAGCAACGGAGCAGGTGAGTGAATAACTTCTGTATGGCTCATAATTAATGCACGATGTATATTACAAAGTGCACTAATATGGCCATACGGAAGTGTATAACCCCACTTGCTGCCGTGAGACAACCCCTTTAAAGGCTTCTACTCACTAGCAATTTTTTTTAAAGCTGCAATATCGCTGTGCTTTTTTCAATGGGACTTTCTAATGATAAATCCTGCACTGAGCAGGGGGTTGGACCCGATGATCCTGGAGGTCTCTTCCAACGCTACCATTCTATGATTCTATAATGTTAAAATCGCATCGCACAAAAATCATAAAAGCATTAAATTGCATTTTTTGTGCAATGTGATTTTAACCCCTTAGTGAGCAAGCCTGTTTGCGCCTTAATGACCAGGCCAAATTTTGCAAATCTGACACGTGTCAATTTAGCATGGAAAAACACCAGATAGGTTTTGCATATCCAAGCGATTCTGACACTGTTTTTTCGCCACATGTTGTACTTCATTTAGGCGGAAAAAAAAGACCGATAGAATTTGTGTTTATTTATTAAAAGCGCCAAAATTGGGAAAATTTTGAAAAATTGTCATTTTTTCACATTTACAACTGCAATATCTCAAATATGTGCAAACATAATATAGAAATGTTTGCAAAGATATATATTTCCATCCGTTTACTTTATTTTGGGTGCACATTGGAAAAACTTTCGTTTTTTTTTTTAACCATTTAGGAGACGTACAAATTTAACATTACTTTTCAGCATTGAGGAACAATTTGTTTTCCTACACCAAGCCAAGATTGGAAAGGCTCATAGGAGTCAAAATGATAGATACTCCCACAAGTGACCCTATTTTAAAAACTACACCCCTTAACGTATTCACTGAGGGGTGTCATTAGTATTTTAACCCCACAGTTTTTTTTCAGGAGTCAATGCAATTTAGAAGAGAAAAACTAAAATTTCATATTTTTGCAAATATTTCATTTTAAAGACAGGACTTTTTTCTATAGTACACATGAAAATGAGGATTTGCACCCCAAAATGGATACCCCTGTTTGTCCCGTGCTCAGAAACATACCCATTGTGGCCCTAGTATTACGTCTGTATGCACAATGGGGCCCAAAATGAAAGGAGCAACCGGTGGCTTTCGGAACAGAAATTGTGCTTGAAGGAGATTTAGGCCCCATTGCCCACTTGTAGAGCCATTGGGTGACCAAAACGATGGAGAACCCCCGCAAGTGACCCCATTTTGAAAACTAGACCCCTTAACGAATTTATCTAGGGGTACGATGACTTTTTTGACTTCACAGTTTTTGAATGAATCTAAACCAAGCAATAGGAAAAAATTATCATTTTCATTTTTTGGCAATTGTGTCAATTTAAAAACAGGTTTTTTGTACGGTGTACATAGGAATGAAGACTTTCACCCCAAAATGGATACCATTGTTTGTCCCGTGTTCAGAAACATAGCCACTGTGGCCCTAATCTACTTAAAGGACACATGGCTAAGCCTATAATGGAAGGAGCACCCGTTGGATTTCAGGGTACAACGGAATAAATTCCAGGCCCCATTGCCCACTTGTAGAGCCATTGAGCATCCAAAAGAACTCCCACAAATGACCCCATTTTGAAAACTAGACCCCTTAACGAATTCATCTAGGGGTGTACTGCGTATTTTGACCCCACAGTATTTGAATGAATCTAAGCAAAGCAGAAGGAAAAATTTACGATTTTCATTTTTTTGGCAATTTTGTCAATTTAAAAACAGTTTTTTTTGTACAGTGTACATAGGAATGAGGACTTTCACCCCAAACTGGATACCATCGGAAATATACCCATTGTGGCCCTAATCTACTTACAGGACACATGGATAGGCCCATAGTGGAGGGAATGCCCGCTGGATTTCAGGGTACAACTGAATAAATTCAAGGCCCCATTGCCCACTTAGGGCGCCTACGCACTGGCGATTTTTTTTCCTTTGCGTTTTTTCTGAAGAGCAATTAGTATAGAATGTTCTTGTCCATTTGCGTTGTTTTTTTTCGGTCCGTTGCAATTTTTCACATAGGAACTGTCAGTTGCATATGTGTCCTTATTTTTCTCTTAATGCACCCATGAATGTCAATAGAAATTAACGGAAAACGCACAAAAAAGCTGCGAAAAATGCGCAAAAAACGCCGCGGGAAAACGCGCCAAAAACGCTGCGTTTTTCACGCACGAAAATCGGCAACGCCAGTGGGTAGGCGCCCTTATACGGAGAAAAATTGACTTCCTAAACCCCCCCCTTCCCCCCCGCCATCCCCATTTTTTGGCATTCCCTAAATATTCGATAAAACGCAGTTTATATTATTACTTTTATGTCTGAATACAGGGGTAATTACGGAGGCTGGTTGGGATGGGCACATGGGGCAAGAAAACCGGGTATCCTCCCCCCTCTCTCGCTTTTTTGGGGGTATTTCGTGACCTCAGCGGCGGGGATGGAGTGTAAAAAGTGGCGCTGTGAGGCTTTGTAATCTTGCTGCAGTGTCACAGAGAAGGCACTCAACAAGCTGCTCCTGGAACTGCATGAAGGTGAGCGTTCCCGGGGCTTCTTGTAAATTACGGATTACAGGTAGCGATCTAAATAACACCGGGCTCTCACGGCCGTATGCAGAATCCGCTTACGGAGGCCCGTCGCAGATTCCAGCTGTGACCCTGTGTACAGCCATGTAATGTACTGCGCATAACTGCCTACTCACACAGACAGTCATGTGCAGTACACCGTTGTTTGCTTGCATTTCCCGCGCCGTCGCTTAGCGATGACCCGGGTACCCACAGCCCGTACACAATGTGTTTGCACATGGGCTGCGAGTATATCCGCGGTCATAGAGCACAATGGGCTCTAGGTCGCGGATATCCGCGGTAAAATATAGCATGCCGTGTTCTGTTTCTGCGAGTGGATTACGTAATTCCGACCCGCTAATTCGGGGGAATTGTGTAATCCAATGCATGTGATTGATCCGTGGATTACCGCTGATCAAGCGCATGCAGAACCCGTAATTCCTCTACGGTCATGTGTGACTGGCATAATGTTAGATCGCTACCTTTTTATCACGTGACCGGGGACCGCTCAGCGAGGCCGCCGGTCACTGTTCCAAGCACTCAGCGACCGTTGGTCGCTGGGAGCAAGAGATTTAAAATTTCCTGGGCTTCCCGGCTCCTGTGAATGTGTCTGGCATTTTGCCGGCGGGCGCATGCGCAACAGCCGGAAGGGTCCATGGAGGATAATCGCATCTGGATTCAAATGCGGAAGCCTCCAAGAAGATGTTTCATCTCCTCTCACCGATCGCATCGGTGAGGGGAGATGAAACTACCACTTTTTAAAGAACTTTTACGTGATCGCCATTATGCATTGGATAACGGCGATCACGTGACCAGTAACCTCATACCGCGGCCCCCCGTGACATCTCCAGGCTCTTGGCGACCTTTGGTAGCCAGCAGCAGGGAGATGTTACATTTCTTGGGCAATCTTTCACTTTTGCGCATGCGTCCGCCATCATGCTGACGGGCGCATGCGCTAAAGCTGGGGTAAGGTCCGCGGATCAACATCCCACCAGGGAACAAATCCGGGGACCTTGGGTACGTAATTTCATCTCCCCTTACGGATACGATCCATAAGGGGGGATGAAACTTTAACTTTTTAAACTTTTTTTTACTTAACTTTTTTTTTTTTACTTTTTAACTTTATATGATCACCGTTATCCGATGCATAACGGTGATCTTATGACTGGAAACCGCATACAGCCGTCCCCAGTCATATCTCCCTGCACTCGGCTATCTGTGACAGCCGGGTGCAGGGAGATTTTTGAATTTGCCGGGCTCGCCGGCCTTCTACGCATGCGCGCCACATCGGCGCATGCGTTGAAGCCAGCGGAGGGTCCCGACACCGGCCGGAGGACATGGAGGAAGGGGGGTGAGTATTTTCACCTCCCCTCATGGATCGGATCCATGAGGGGAGGTGAAACTTTTCTTTTTTTCACACTTTTCCGCGATCGCCGTTATGCATTGGATAACGGCGATTGCGGTACCGGGGACCGCTCAACGCGGTCCCCACTGACATCTCCTGCCTCCCGGCTACCTACAGGAGCCAGGAGCCAGGAGATTTTAAAATTCCCGGACCGCCAGGCCTTCTGCGCAGGCGCCTGACATAATGCTGCCTGGCGCGCATGCGCAGAATGCCGGCTTCGGGGCCCGGAGGACCAGGAGAGCGGGGAGCAGTGTGGCGGACCTCGGTGAGTAATTTCAGCTGCCCTGATGGATCTGATCCATCAGGGCAGCTGAATCTTTAACTTTTTTTGCACTTTTATTTACTTTTTTACGATCGGCGATTGCATTGCCAGGGGTGGGGGGGCGTCCCCGCAGCACGGGATGACAGCTCCATGCTGTCGGCTACCTGCGGGCACCGACAGCATGGAGCTGTCATGTCCACAGCCCGAGGGGCTTTATTCTCTGCAGGACACGTTTTTATGTCCTCAGAGAATAAAGCCCACTTCGGGAGGACGTAAAAACACTATGGCCCGGTCGTTAAGGGGTTAATATTAAAAAGTCCCATTGAAAAAAACGCAGTGATATTGCAGCGTTAAAAAAAAACGCTAGTGGGGAGGAGTCCTAACTCACACAATCAATCTCAATGAAAGAAACATTCAAGTTCAAAATCTTTGCTCATATAAACTGTGTAAGTTAGTGAGAACAAAATGACGTATCAACAGTCACTGAAACCCAAAATAATGTCAAGAGAATGGGACGCCAATGGTGAATCTGCCAATTCTGGTGCTGTACTCGGAGCACAGGTACGACCAGTGGATGTTGGGCCCCCATGTCACCCTTACAGAATCTGTTTCTGACAATTTGATCAAAACACGTAGACCAGTATCTCACTGGAGGTCATTCTGTAGGCCTCTGGCCGTGCTCCTCCTGTTCCCCCTTGTAAAAAGAAGTAAATGCCAGTCCTGATACTGGATATATGCACCTGTCCAGCTCTCCTTGTGTCCTGGTATCTGCTTCATGCTCTGCACCAAAACTCCCTGGCACTCCTGTTGTTATTTTCCTTTGCGTCAAAGCAGGTGAAATTGATTCACAATCACTTATGCTTCCTAGCTGAACAGATTAATATCCCTGAAGATTAAATGACTCTTGGTCTTGGTTACCTGTGATGACTAGTAAGTATTAGGAAATTATAATACCAGTGTTTCTGGTGGCGCAATGCCCAAAACAGCTTTGCTACATGCATGTCACACACACAGCTGTGGTACATGGGCGTGTGACAGACACACACAGCTGTGCTACATGCCATGCGACTGACAGGTACAGCTTTGGTACATGACATGCACCTGACAGGCATGACATCCACATGGTACAGACACAGGTCTGCTACATTATATGCGCATGACAGACACACCTATGCCACAGTACATGTTACAAACTCAGCTCTACTACACGACTTGTGAGTCACAGACACAGCTTTGGTACATGACATGCGCCTGACAGACATGACATGCGCATGGTACAAACACAGGTCTGCTACATTATATGCACGTGACAGACAAAGCTGTGCCACAGTACATGCATGTTATAAACACAGCTTTGGTACATGACATACAAACATGCTGACTATACATATTACACACACAGCACATTAGACAAACAGCCACTCGCAGCTCTACTACCTTTATACTGACTGCACACATTAAACACACAGCTCCTGGAATACAGTGATGAGCTCCTGGTCATGTGATCCCTGACTTCACCCATACAGGTGATCACATGACGGTGACATCATCACAGGGCCTGTACTTTCTGTCAGCTTATCCAGTATTCAGTACCAACAAACTCCAGAATGGCTTCTCCCACAGGCAGTGATGTCCCCACCGGTCCTTCAGCCCACCGGATCTCTGTGGTGATGGCAGGTCAGTTTCTCCTGTTAGGCCAATAAGTTGTGTCTGACATAATAATGGCTTAGTTGAATTCTCAGTGTGTTAGGACATGCCATAACAGTGCCAGGGGGTGAGCTATGACATCACCAGAAGGTGGGGCTATGACATTGCCAGGGCCTGGGGCTATGATGTCGACAGGGGCGGTCTATGACGTTGCCAGGGAGCTGAGCTATAAGAAGCACTCACACACATACTTCCATACATACAAACAGACAAGTGGCCGTTAGTAGTTTGATTAAAGGGGTTTTTCGAGTTTTTTATTTTATATAGTTTTGAGCTCCACATGCTCAGAGCTGTTGTGCCGAACTGCCACATCGACGGTCTGGTGCTACGGTATCTGACAGATGGCATTACCTGGCCAGAAGGCCTAGTGATATCCAATAAATCTGTCACGTGGACTTTTTATGTAGAATCCCTGACGCCCTACAGGAAGTCACTTATAATACCCCTGTCCGACCTCCTATTGGCTGTAGCTGTCACCCAGGTTGTTTAGTGCTTGCAAGCAGAAGACCAGCGCAGAAGCAGGGGAGCTTCGCATAGTGGGAGCTATTTTTTTTACATACAATGTGTCCCCCCACTGCCGCTAATGTTAGGGGTACTCTGAAAACCCCTTTAGCTGTTCCTTTAAATATTTTGAGCAGCGTATATATATATATGAATGATGAGGTGTGCAAAGTAAGATCTTTATAGACTAAAAAGAAGAGCTATAAGGAGGTGATCTGAAGAGAATTTTCAAGTGCATACTTTCTGCTAAATGACTGGTAACTTTAAGAAATATTATGGTATAAGTAAGTTGGGTACTAGTGGGCAGTGTGTCTACAAACAACAGCGAAAAAAAGAAGCGGTAAGAATCAGTGCTAGCTGATTTCTCACGTAGCATTTGTCAGGCACCTAGCCCAAAGCTGCCTCTGAGCACCAAATGCATATCTCTGATGCACTTAGGAAATAACTTATTCATATCAAATCCACCGAATACAATGAAAATAAGGTGCATTATGTTAGAAAGCATTTTATTGCAGAGTTAGTATCTTATTTTATGCAAAAACTAGTAAATGGGTTACCTCTTCTAATGACATAGCCATGTTATTATCAAAGTGTGTATTGCCTCATCCAAGATGAAAGTAGCGTGTTTGGAAATTCAATTACAAATTCTTTCAATCAAACATGCTGAAAAAGCATGAATGTATTTTTTTCTGACCTGGAAATATTAAAACTTCAGGTATAATGTGTATTTAACACACGGATAGTCTTTGTGCTTTTCCATTTATTTCTAGCTTTGTCAGAAAGGAAAAAAAAATAGAGCTGTCAGGATTGAAGATATTTGATGATTTCTCAGCCTGGCACTTCCTCACTGCCACCAGAAAATAATTGCTAATGCATATTTTTTTGTTTGTTTTCTACATTATTATGACATCGACAGTAGTGTTTCCAATCCATACCCAGCTAGTCCTATATTAATATGATTAATACGTATCAATAGATAATGCTCTATATATGTCCTGTTTGCTGATATATAATAGTTGTTCCTAATTATAAATAATAAATACTTCATCATTTGTTACAATTATGGGCATTTAGAGGAAATCTGATTGATCAAGGCCTGGAAATTGCTCTTTTCTCTAGCAAAAGAATTTCTATCTAAATCTCAAGCAATGAAGGTGGACATCAACTCATTCTTGATCAGAGTACTGTAGCAGTTGAACCTTTGCAGGGCCATTAAGAAATAACCGAGAAACATCAAATTATTCCTTCATTTTAAAGGGCCATTCCAGGGAAACATTATTGTTTCCCCTAGGTGCAATGGACATACAGCACATACTAGGGCAGATAATATATGTACCAGTCATTTATAATAAAATAGATGATGAAGAGGAAAGTCTAGGTTGATCTCTGGTTGGAAGGAATTGGTGGGATTGGATTGGCTGGCTAGTTCAGTAGCTTGATTATGTTAAGTGTGGTGTACAAGTAGTCTTATATTTATAATAGGAGGATCTCTTGAGGATGACCACCTGGAGACCACCAGCCTGTCTTCTCCATTGAACTTTGTCCCATCTTCACCTGCCTTCATCTGAACCAGCTGTAGGTGACAAATTCAGCACCCTCTCCAAAGAAATCATGGCCCGTGTGAAGAGCTCACTAGACCAAGTTAACCTTGTGGGTATCAAATCTATATGCATATTTACAGTTGTCATACATGTTCATTACACATATCAGCAAATATTAATATTTCACTGTACAATCCCTCTATGAGGTCATTAATATATTAAAAAGAATAATGCCCAACACTACCCCCTGTAGTACCCTACTAGTAACAGTGAACCAATCAGAGTAGGTACCATTAATATCCACCATCTGATTTATATCACTAAGCTAGTTACCCGCTTATAGACATTTTCTCCCAGACCAAACATTCCTGTTTTATAACCCTTTTTATGGCACAGTATCAAATGCTTTGGGGAAATTGAGATATATGAGATCCAATGACGCGTTCTGGTCCAGTCTAAAGCGTATCTCCTCTTAAAAGCTGATCAGGTGGGTTTGATATGAGCCATCTTTCATAAACCCATGCTGATGCAGAGCTATACAACTATTTTCCTTGAGGTCCTCCAGGATAGCATCTTTTAGAAACCCCTTTAAACATTTCACCTACAATAGAAGTCAGACTTACCAGCCTATAGTTTCCAGGTTCATTTTTTTTACCTCTGTTAGATATTGGCACTAGATTTGCTATGCACCAATCCAGGGGAACAGATCCCATCACTATAGAGCCCTAAAATATAAGAAATAATGGTTTGTCTATCAAATTACTTAATTCCTTTATAACCCAGGGTTGTATGCCATTGGGACTCAGCGATTTATCTATCTTAATATTTTTTAATTGGCTCCACAATTCTACCTGGGTTATGGTCCTTTTATGCTGGGAAATAGTGCTACAAGACTGTAACACCTATATCAATGAAGCCCTCTGAGTATTATTAGACACTAAATGCTATAGTCTACTTTCCAAAGATCCAACAATTGAAATCCTGAACCGCTTTTGCAATTTATGGAAAAAAAGCAAAGAAAGAAAGCATCGTTATCGCTCTTTTTGGAACGGCTACCCTATGGTATATTGTAGGGTGCAGATAGTATTTGGCTCTAGGGAATAATAGGGTCATTTTCAGGTCCTGCTTTGTTCTGTTGCACTATGTGAACCCTGTGTCTTTTTTTCCTGGGGGCTGCGCTGGGATATCTTTGAGTCTGGCTTAGAGGTACTAAAGTATTGTCTGAAGTAGAGTTGTCTAGAGATGAACAACTGGCTACGTTGGTGGTGCCGTCAGCAAAGATTTGGATTTCTTGACCATGGAGTGAATTACCTATATGATGAACTGCTTGCTAGAGATGGGTTGCACCTTACAAAAACTGGTAGTCATATATTTGGTGGGTCCCTTGTTTCACTCATTAGGAGAGCTTTAAACTAGAACATTATGGAAAGGGAAGTGAAAGGCCAGGTAAATATATACAGCTAGTTAATATATTTTAAAACCTTGCTATCAGAAGTGGAAAGAAAGAACAAAGACAAATTCAGAAGGAAAGTAGGGGAGCAAGAGACACCGATCACAAACTAAAATATTTTTAGACAAATGCACAGAGCATGAGAAACAAACAAGGAGAATTGGAGTTCCTAACACAAGAAGAGAAATAATGTCATATGCATCATAGAAAGTTAGTGGAATGATACACATGGTTGGAATACAAGGATTGAAGGATACAACTTATTTATAAGAAACAGACCAAAAAAAAGAGGAGGTATTGTGTTGTATGTTAGAAAAACATTCATCTCCACAGAGATTCGAGCTTCAGAGCATGGGAGTTCTGTAGAAACTGTTTGGGTAAGAATACAAGGAGAGAACAACAGAAAGGACACCATTGTAGGCATTTACTATAGGCCACATGGACGAGCAGAGGATGTTGATGAACTCCTTCTACATCAGCTGTCAAAGCTCTTAAAAAAGTATGACATAGTGATGATAGGAGATTATATCTATATAGACATTTGTTGGCAATCTCTCTCAGGTAAAAGTAATGGATCCAACAAATTTGTATCTGCTCTTGCTGACAATTTTGTCTTCCAAAAGAAAGAAGAGAAAACAAGGGTATCTGCTATCTGAGACCTTATTCTTACTAAAAGGGAGGGAATGGTTGAGGAAGTAAGGGTGGCTGGAACCTCAGGAGACAGTGATCATGCTATCCTTGAATTTTGGATAAAAACTGGAGGAAGACAGGAAAAAACTCAGACCTCAAGGTTGGATTTCAAAAAGGCAGATTTTAATGAACTCAGAAAGAAGGTAGGAAGAATCCAATGTTTGGATGTTCTTAAGGACAGAAATGTCCAAGAAGGTTGGGAAATATTGCAAAATAAGTCTCATAGCATAATCGTTAAGAATCCCTGAAAGAAGGAAGAATGGGAACCATTTAAAGAGGCCAGGGTGGATTAACGCAGAACTTGCACACATGTTAAAAAGGTAGAAAAATATGTTTATCAAATGGAAATAGGGGAGAAATATCTAAAGAAGAATATAATGCAGTATGCAGAAACTGTAGGGCAAGTGTCAGAAAAGCTAAAGCTAATAATAAATTGAGGCTTGCAATAGAGGCCAAAAGCAATAAAAAATGATTTGGGGGTATGTGAAAAGCAAAAGAAATTCAAAGATGATATTGGATGCTTACAAAATGAAAATGGTGAATTGGTTAAGAATGTTGTTGAGAAGCTGGAACTTTTAAATTCCTATTTCATATCTATTTTCTCTCAGAAAGTAGATGGAACATCAACTGATCTTCCTTGTGCTTTTGGGGGAATAAAAGAATGCAGGCTATCTATAAGCAGAGAGATGGTGAGGGAACACTTAGCTAACTTAAATGAATTCAAGTCATAGTAACATAGTAGGTTAGGCTGAATGAAGACAGTGTCCATCAGGTTCAGCCTGTTTCAACACCCTTGTTGATCCAGAGGAAGGCAAAAAACTCCAAAGTAAAGAACCCATTCTGTGTTGGTGATGAAACATGTTTTCTTCTAGACATAGCGGATGCCCTCTCGTTACCAACGCAGTCCTGGGTATAAACAGATCATGGGAAAGATCCTTGTATTGTCCCCTCATGTATTTATACATAGTTATTTGATTACCCCTTAGCCATCTTTTTTGCAGGGTAAATAATCCCAATACCCCTCTCTGGGTATTCTAGTCCTCTAATTCCATTTATTAATTTAGTTGCCCTTCTTTGAACCCCCTTAAGCACTGCAATATCTTTCCTAAACCCTGGTGTCCAGAACTGTACACAGTATTCCATGTGAGGCCTGAAAAGTGCCTTATATAATGGGAGGATAATGTTCTCATCCCTCGCCCCTATGCCTCCTTTAATGCACCCCAAGACTTTATTAGCTTTTGCAGCAGATGACTGGCATTGGTTGCTCCACGTAAATCTACAATTCACTAGTACCCCCAGGTCTTTTTCCATATCGCTTTTCCCTAGCAGTACCCCATTTAGTGTGTATTGGTATCATCCGTTTCTCCTGCCCATGTGCATAACCTTACATTTATCAACATTGAAATTCATTTGCCATTTTTCTTCCCAGGCCTCCAGCTTATCTAAGAACCTTTATTCTAGGATGGCGTCTCTCAGAAACCCCTTGAATATCTTTCCAGTTATTGAAGTGAGACTTACCGGCGTGTAGTGACCAGGCTCTCTTTTGGACTCCTTTTTGTATATTGAAACCACATTGGCATTGCCCCAATATAATGGTACAACCGCGGTCTTGATCGTGTCCATAAATATAAGAAACAGCGGTCTAGCTATCACATCACTTAGTTCCCTTAGAACCCTTGGGTGTATTCCATCTGTATTCCATCTATAAACGGCTCTGTACTTCCTCCTGTGTTACGTATGCAATATTTAACAGGGGGTTCCTTTTATTCCCCTGCATCTCATGTGGCATTTCCTTTTGTTTGTGAATACACTTGAAAAGAAACTATTTAATAGATTGTTTCTATGATTTCTCCTGCATTATTGGTTAGAGGTCCAGTGCTCTCAGTGCAAATCCTTCTGCTGTTAATATAATTGTAGAAAAGTTTAGGGTTATTTTTGCTCTCATTGGCGATCACTCTTTTTGACCTCCTCCTTAGCAATTTTGATCTTTCCTTTACATATTTTGTTTTTTTTTCCCTGTATGATTTTAGCGCTTCTTTGCTGCCTTCTTGTTTTAGTAGTTTAAACGCTTTCTTTTTTTCATTTATTGCCCCTTTTTCAGTCTTGTAGAGCCACATTGGTTTCCTTCTACTTGTGGTTCTGTTTTGAAGGGTATAAACTGCTTACATAAGGTAATTAGGATGTTTTTAAACTTTTCCCATTTGTTGTCTGTAGTGATATTTTTGAGGACGTTGTCCCAATTAATGTTACTAATAGTAGTTCTAAGCTGATCAAATTTTTTTGTCGCTCCCTGATAAGGTTTCTTATTAAATGACAGCTGAAAAATAATTATATTGTGGTCACTATTTCCCAAGTGTGCCTCAACCTGCACCCCCATTATTCGGTACGGTTTGTTGATTAATACTAAGTCCAGAGTGTCCCTCGCTCCAGTTGGCTCCCGCACAAGTTGGGTAAGGTACCTTTAATTGTTTTCAAGAACTTATCGCCCTTGTGACATTTACAGGTTTCGTTTTCCCATATTATATCCGGACAATTTAAGTCCCCCATAATAATTACTTCATTGTGGTTTGACACCTCTTCTATTTGCCTTAATAATAGGATTTCAGTTTCTTCTGTTGCTTTTGGTGGCCTATGGAAAATCCCTATCAGTATTTTGTTATTTTTTTCTCCCTGTATTTCTACCGACAGAGATTTCACATGTTCATCTCCTGCCCCTATATCCTCCCATAGCCACGGCATTAAGTAGGATTTAACGTACATACATACCCCTCCCCCTTTCTGTTTCCCACGGTCTCTTCAGAAGAGATTATAGCCCTGCAAATTCACCACCCAATCGAACTTATCATCAAGCCATTTTTCTGTTATTCCAACTATATTGTAATTTTCATCAGTCATTCTCACTTCAAGCTCACCCACTTTGCCAATCAGACTTCTTGCATTTTTTGCCATACAATTTATACAGTTGTTTTTGTTCTTTAAATTAATTTTGCTACTAATGGTACTATTGGCTGTTCTGTCAGTTCTAACTGTACTAACCCTACCCCCTGCCTGACCCACATTCCCATTACTTGGCCCCAGATCGCTATCTACCCCCTTGTTTCTCTTTTTGCCCTCCGCCCAGTCTCCAGTTTAAACACTCCTGCAGCCTTCTAGCCATCTTCTCCCCAAGCACAGCTGCACCCTTCCCATTAAGATGCAGCCTGTTCCAAAGTCAGCCCAGTTCTCTTGGAACCCAAACCCCTCCTTCTTACACCAACCCCAGAGGCACTTGTTTTCCTCCCTAAAATCCTGCTGACTTTCCAGTGTGGCTTTTGCTACAGGTAGTATTTCCGAGAAAACTACCCCGGAGGTCCTTGCCCTAAGCTTGTATCCTAGATCCCTGAAATCATTTTTGAGAGCCCTCCATTGACCTCTACTTTGTTAATTGGTGCAAACGTGCACCATGACCGATGGATCCTCACCAACCCCTCCCAGTAATCTGTCAATCCGATCCATGATGTGTCGAACTCGAGCACCAGGAAGACAACACACTGTTCGATGATCCCAGTCTTTATGACAGATTGCCCTATCTGTCCCCCTTATAATTGAGTCCCAACAACTAGGACCTGTCTAGCCTGCCCTGCGCTCCCCGTCCCCTGCTTACTGGAGCAGTCATCCCCCTGGTGTTCAGAGGGCATGTCGTGCTGGCTCTGTAATGGCTTCTTCCACATCTGCCAATGTTGCAAACTTGTTGGGTTGTGCCAGTTCAGGACTAGCATTCCTGGTTCTTCTCAAAGTCCAGATGAATTACTTCTTGGGATACTCAAGGAAGCAGCGGAGTTAATTGCTTAACCACTCGCCATAATCTTTGAAAATTCCTGGAGAAGAGAAGAAGCTCCAGAAGATTGGAAAAGGGTAAATGTTGTCCCTATCTTCAAAAAAGGGAAGAAGATGGACGCAGGAAACTACAGGCCTGTGAGCCTGACTTTATACCAGAAAAAAATCTTTGAACAGCATGTATGCAAGTACTTGGATAAAAATTGAGTAATTAACCAGAGCCTGCATGGGTTTGTAACAAACAAGTCCTGCCAGACTAAACTAATTTACTCGTACGGCAGTATCACCAACTGGGTTGATCAGGGAAATACGGTGGATAAAGTATATCTTGACTTTAGTAAAGCATTTGACAAAGTATCTCATACCATACTTATTGAAAATATGACCAATTATGGGATTTACGAGGCAACTGTTAGGTGGATTCACAACTGGCTGAAGGATCGTACTCAAAGAGGGGTCATGAATGGCTGCACATTAGAGATGAGCGAACATACTCGTCCAAGCTTGATGCTCGCTCGAGTATAAGGGAACTCGAGATGCTCGTTACTCAAGACGAGCACCACGTGGTACTCGAGTCATTTCCATTTCCTTCCCTGCATGTTTAGCGCCATTTTCTGGCCAATAGACATGCAGGGAAGGCATTACAGCTTCCTCCTGTGACGTGCCAGCCCTATCCCACCCCCCTGCAGTGAGTGGCTGGCGAGATCAAGTGACCGCCGTGTATATAAAGCAGTCCCGCCCACTGCTCGCCTCAGACAAACGCTGGCAGAGATTAGGCAGGGTGCTGCTGGTGCTATAGTTAGAGTGTTGGCGTCTTCAAGAACCCCAACGGTCCTTCTTAGGGCCACATCTGACCGTGTGCATTACTGTTGTGGATGCTGGGAGCAGTTTTGCATAATTTATTTTTTTCATCTTGGGCTGTGCAGGCTATAGCGTTCTCAGTCTGCAGCCAATTATACAGCGTATAGGGGCAGTACTGGTCAGGCAGGGACAGTGGTAGTGTAGAATCCTGTCAACAAGTACCCCAAAAAAACTCCTCCTTAGGGCTACTTGTGACCGTGTGCATTACTGTTGTAGTGGCTCACTATTAGCCAGCTAGGCCTTTCTGCAGCCCAGCGTATAATTTTTTCGGCCTACAGTGTGCGTTACATAACCACTGTGACCCTCCAAGTGCAGGCCAATTATTGCCTAATTTTTTACACCGCTCTGTGCCTCCCGTCAACTTCACGCACAGCGTACGGCCACAGCCGCTGATAGAGGGAAAGACATATACACGCTATCTAAGCAGCTGTTTTTTTTTAAAAATCTGAAAAAAAAACTCCTTAGGGCTACCTGTGACCGTGTGCATTACTGTTGTAGTGGCTCACTACTAGCCAGCTAGGCCTTTCTGCAGCCCAGCGTATAATTTTTTCGGCCTATAGTGCGTGTTACAAAACCGCTGTGACCCTCCAAGTGCAGGCCAGTAATTGCCTAATTTTTTACACCGCTCTGTGCGTTCCGTCAACTTCACGCACAGCGTACGCCCACAGCCGCTGATAGAGGGAAAGACATATACACGCTATCTAGGCTGTGGTTTTTTTCAAAAAAATCCTCCTTAGGGCTACCTGTGACCGTGTGCATTACTGTTGTAGTGGCTCACTATTAGCCAGCTAGGCCTTTCTGCAGCCCAGCGTATATTTTTTTCGGCCTACAGTGTGCGTTCCATAACCGCTGTGGCCCTCCAAGTGCAGGCCAATAATAACCTAATTTTTTACACCGCTCTGTGCGTCCCGTCAACTTCACGCACAACGTACGCCCGCAGCCGAGGATAGAGGGAAAGACATATACACGCTATCTAGGCTGCTGTTTTTTTCAAAAAAAATCTGAAAGAAAACCTCCTCCTTAGGGCTACCTGTGACCATGTGTATTTTACTGTGTGGCCGCTGGGAGTTGTAGTGGCTCACTATTACCCAGTTAGGCCTTTTTGCAGCCTAGCGTATAATTTTTTGCGGACTGCAGTGTGCGTAACATAACCGCTGTCAGCCTTCAACTGCACGCCACTAATTGCATCATTATTCAGACCGCTCTGTGTCTGCTCTATTGGTAATACACCATGCTGAGGGGTAGGGGTAGGCCTAGAGGATGTGGCCATGGACGCGGGCGAGGACGCGGAGGTCCAAGTGAGGGTGTGGGCACGGGCCGAGCTCCTGGTCCAGGTGAATCACAGCCGGCTGCTGCGGGATTAGGAGAGAGGCAAGTTTCTGGCGTCCCCAGCTTCATATCACAATTTTTGGGTCCACGTGGTAGACCTTTATTACAAACAGAGCGGTGTGAGCAGGTCCTGTCGTGAATGGCAGAAAATGCATCCAGCAATGTATCGACCACCCAGCCTTCTACGCTGTCCACTGCTGCAACTCTAAATCCTCTCGCTGCTGCTCCTCCTTCCTCCCAGCCTCCTCACTCCATGAAAATGACACATTCTTATAAGCAGACAGACTCCCAGGAACTGTTCTCTGGCCCCTGCCTTGATTGGGAAAAAATGCTTCCTCTCTCAGCTGAGGAGTTTATCGTGACCGATGCCCAACCTTTGGAAAGTTCCCGGGGTCTGGATGATGAGGCTGGGGACTTCGGGCAACTGTCTCAAGAGCTTTCAGTGGGTGAGGAGGTCGATGATGAAGAGACATAGTTGTCTATCTGTGAGGTAGTAGTAAGGGCAGTAAGTCCGAGGGAGGAGCGCACAGAGGATTCGGAGGAAGAGCCGCTGGACGATGAGCTGACTGACCCCACCTGGTTCGCTAAGCCAACTGAGGAGAGGTCTTCAGAGGGGGAGACAAGTGCAGCAGCAGGACAGGTTGGAAGAGGCAGTGGGGTGGCCAGGGGTAGAGGCAGGGCCAGAGCGAAGACTCCCCCAACTGTTTCCCAAAGCACCCCCTTGTGCCAAGTCACCCCGCAGAGGCCTAGGTTTTCAAAGGTGTGGATGTTTTTCAGTGAGAGCACGGATGACCGACGAACAATGGTGTGCGACCTTTGTCGCACCAAGATCAGTCGGGGAGCCACCACTACGAGCCTCACCACCACCAGCATGTGCCGGCATATGATGGCCAAGCACCCCACGAGGTGGGACGAGGGCCATTCATCGCCTCTGGGTTGCACCTCTGCCTCTCCCCCTGTGCCCCAACCTGCCACTAAGATCCAACCCCCCTCTCAGGACACAGGGACGAGCGCCTCCCAGCCTGCACCCACACCCTCACCTCCGCTGTCCTCGGCCCCATCCAGCAATGTCTCTCAGCACAGCATCCAGCTGTTGCTAGTGCAAGCCTTGGAGTGCAAGCGCAAATACGCCGCCATGCACCCGCACGCTCAAGCTTTAAATGTGCACATTGCGAAATTGATCAGCCTGGAGATGCTGCCCTACAGGCTTGTGGAAACGGAGGCTTTCAAAAACATGATGGCAGTGGCGGTCCCGCGCTACCCGGTCCCCAGTCGCCACTATTTTTCCCGGTGTGCCGTCCCACCCCTACACCAGCACGTCTCCCGCAACATCAATCATGCCCTCACCAACGCGGTTACTGGGAAGGTCCACTTAACCACGGACACGTGGACAAGTACTGGTGGGCAGGGCCACTATATCTCCCTGACGGCACATTGGGTGAATTTGGTGGAGGCTGGGACCGAGTCAGAGCCTGGGACCGCACACGTCCGACCCACACCCAGAATTGCAGGTCCTTCCTCGGTTCTGGTATCTGCGGCGGTTAATGCCACCTCCTCTAAACCCTCCCCCTCCTCCTCCTCCTCCTCCTCCTACACAACCTCCTACCTCTCAATTAAGAAATAGGAGCAGCACGTTGCCAGCAGTCGGTGTGGCGTGGCGCGGCGCGGCGCGGCAGAACAGTGGTGGGCAAGCGTCAGCAGGCTGTGCTGAAACTACTCAGCCTAGGTGACAAGATGCACACTGCCCCCGAGCTGCTGCAGTGTCTGACTGAGCAAACCGACATCTAGCTTTCGCCGCTGAGCCTCCAACCAGGTATGGTCGTGTGTGACAACAGCCGTAACCTCGTGGCAGCTCTGCAGCTCTGCAGCCTCACACACGTGCCATGCCTGGCCTACGTTTTCAATCTGGTTGTTCAGCGGTTTTTGAAAAACTACCCCTACTTGTCAGACCTGCTCGGCAAGGTGCGCCGCGTCTGCGCACTTTTCCGCAAGTCCACCACGGACGCTGCCACCCTGCGGACCCTGCAACATCGATTTAATCTGCCAGAGCACTCGCTGCTCTGCGACGTGCCCACACGGTGGAATTCTACGCTCCACATGTTGGCCAGGCTCTATGAGCAGCGTATAGAGATGAGCGAACGTACTTGTCCGAGCTTGACACTCGTTCGAGTATTAGCGTGTTCGAGATGCTCGTTACTAGAGGCGAGTACCACGCGATGTTCGAGTTAATTTCACTTTCATCTCTGAGACGTTAGCGTGCTTTTCTGGCCAATAGAAAGACAGGGAAGGCATTACAACTTCCCCCTGCGGCGTTCAAGCCCTATACCACCCCCCTGCAGTGAGTGGCTGGCGAGATCAGGTGTCACCCGAGTATAAAAATCGGCCCCTCCCGCGGCTCGCCACAGATGCATTCTGACAGAGATCAGGGAAAGTGCTGCTGGTGCCGGAGCTGCTATACGGAGAGCGTTAGGAGTTATTTTAGGCTTCAAGAACCCCAACGGTCCTTCTTAGGGCCACATCTGACCGTGTGCAGTACTGTTGAGGCTGCTTTTAGCAGTGTTGCACAATTTTTTTTTTTGTATATCGGCCGTGCAGAGCATTGCGTCCGTAGTCAGCAGTCATTGTACAGAGTATAGGGCCAGTACTGGTGAGGCAGGGAAAGAGATATTCAGGCTATATAGGCAGTGGGCTTTTTCCAAAAAATTGGGAAAAATACTATATTTGGGCTGCCTGTGACCATCTTCAGTTTACTGCGTGTCTGCTGGGGGTAGTAGTCCTAATTAATACGCAGCTAAGCGTTACAGCAGGCTTGCGCAAAATTGTTTCCTGGATCTGCTGTCTCTGTTACATCACCGCCGTCATCCCGCCAGAGGGAAACAGTATACATAATATTATACGCTGCCTACAGTATCTGTCTGCTGGGGGTAGTAGTCCTAATTAATACGCAGCTAAGCGTTACAGCAGGCTTGCGCAAAATTGTTTCCTGGATCTGCTGTCTCTGTTACATGATCGCCGTCATCCCGCCAGAGGGAAACAGTATACATAATTTTATACGCTGCCTACAGTATCTGTCTGCTGTATCAGCTCAGCATTTTAAAAAAATAGAAGCAAAATACTTAAGGCCTACTACTGGCCTTTGGCCACTTGACTGCTTCTGCGCTGTGAATTCCACTAGCTCAGTCATACGCACCTACGT
The DNA here is from genome assembly GCF_035609145.1 of Eleutherodactylus coqui. Taxonomy (NCBI): domain Eukaryota; kingdom Metazoa; phylum Chordata; class Amphibia; order Anura; family Eleutherodactylidae; genus Eleutherodactylus; species Eleutherodactylus coqui. The sequence goes on along the minus strand of NC_089845.1, from coordinate 1,306,175 downwards.
CTCACTACAGGCGTGCGCAAAATTGTTTCCTGGCTCTGCTGTGCGTTCCGTAAGGGAAGTCAGCCTCCAACCACAGGCCAATAAGCGACACATTTAATTACAGCGTTCTGTTTCTGCACTACTGGTAATACAGCATGCTGAGGGGTAGGGGTAGGCCTAGAGGACGTGGACGCGGGCGAGGACGCGGAGGCCCAAGTCAGGGTGTGGGCACGGGCCGAGCTCCTGATCCAGGTGTATCGCAGCCGACTGCTGCGGGATTAGGAGAGAGGCACATTTCTGGCGTCCCCACATTCATCTCACAATTAATGGGTCCACGCGGTAGACCTTTATTAGAAAATGAGCAGTGTGAGCAGGTCCTGTCGTGGATGGCAGAAAGTGCATCCAGCAATCTATCGACCACCCAGAGTTCTACGCCGTCCACTGCTGCAACTCTGAATCCTCTGGCTGCTGCTCCTCCTTCCTCCAAGCCTCCTCACTCCATTACAATGACACATTCTGAGGAGCAGGCAGACTCCCAGGAACTGTTCTCGGGCCCCTGCCCAGAATGGGCAGCAATGGTTCCGAATCCTCTCCCACTGGAGGAGTTTGTCGCGACCGATGCCCAACTTTTGGAAAGTTCCCGGGGTCCGGGGGATGAGGCTGGGGACTTCCGGCAACTGTCTCAAGAGCTTTCAGTGGGTGAGGAGGACGATGACGATGAGACACAGTTGTCTATCACTCAGGTAGTAGTAATTGGAGTAAGTACGAGGGGTTCGAGAGTCATGCTATACCACAGGACCCTGGCGGACAAACTGATGGTAAAATTCCCATCCGACAGCGCTAGCGGCCGAAGGCACAGTTCCGAGGGCCAGGTAGCAGGGGAGGCACAGAGATCAGGCAGTATGTACAGCACAGGCAGGGGAACACTCTCTAAGGCCTTTGACAGCTTTCTGGCTCCCCAGCAAGACTGTGTCACCGCTCCCCAGTCAAGGTTGAGTCGGCGGGAACACTGTAAAAGGATGGTGAGGGAGTACGTAGCCGATCGCACGACCGTCCTCCGTGACGCCTCTGCCCCCTACAACTACTGGGTGTCGAAGCTGGACACGTGGCCTGAACTCGCGCTGTATGCCCTGGAGGTGCTTGCTTGTCCTGCGGCTAGCGTCTTGTCAGAGAGGGTGTTTAGTGCGGCTGGGGGAATCATCACAGATAAGCGTACCCGCCTGTCAACCGACAGTGCCAACAGGCTTACACTCATCAAGATGAACAAAGCCTGGATTTCCCCAGACTTCTCTTCTCCACCAGCGGACAGCAGCCATACCTAAACAATACGTAGGCTGCACCCGCGGCTGGAAGCATTGTTCTCTATCACCATCAAAAACGTGGACCTTTTAGCTTCATCAATCTGTGTATAATATTCATCCTCCTCCTCCTGCTCCTCCTCCTGAAACCTGACGTAATCACGCCGAACGTGCAATTTTTCTTAGGCCCACAAGGCTCAGTCATATAATTTTTGTAAACAATTTTTATACGTTTCAATGCTCATTAAAGCGTTGAAACTTTCACCTGAACCAATTTTTATTTTAACTGGGCTGCCTCCAGGCCTAGTTACAAATTAAGCCACATTAACCAAAGCGATTAATGGGTTTCACCTGCCCTCTTGGTTGGGCATGGGCAATTTTTCTGACGTACATTAGTACTGTTGGTACACCAATTTTTTGGGGCCCTCGCCTACAGTGTAATCCAATTAATTTTTTGCCCACCTGCATTAAAGCTGACGTTACATCAGCTGTGCTGGGCACTGCAATGGGATATATTTATGTACCGCCGGTGGGTTCCAGGGAGCCACCCATGCTGTGGATCCACAGGGAGTTGTAACTGCATGTGTCCACTTCTAAAGAACCCCAGTCTGACTAGGGCATGCAGTGTGGGCCGAAGCCCACCTGCATTTAATCGGACGTTACCTCAGCTGTGATGGGCACTGCAATGGGATACATTTATGTACAGCCGGTGGGTTCCAGGGAGCCACCCATGCTGTGGGTCCACATGGAGTTGTAACTGCATGTGTCCACTTCTAAAGAACCCCAGTCTGACTGGGCCATGCAGTGTGGGCCGAAGCCCACCTGCATTAAACATGACATTACCTCAGCTGTGATGGGCAATGCAATAGGATATATTTATGTACCGCCGGTGGCTTCCTGGCACCCACCCATGCTGTGGGTCCACACGGACTTCACAATAGGGAGTTGTACCTGCCTGTGTCTATGAATTAAAAACCCCGGTATGGTTGGGGCATGCAGTGTGGGCCAAAGCCCACCTGCATTTAATCGGACGTTACCTCAGCTGTGATGGGCACTGCAATGGGATACATTTATGTACAGCCGGTGGGTTCCAGGGAGCCACCCATGCTATGGGTCCACATGGAGTTGTAACTGCATGTGTCCACTTCTAAAGAACCCCAGTCTGACTGGGCCATGCAGTGTGGGCCGAAGCCCACCTGCATTAAACATGACATTACCTCAGCTGTGATGGGCAATGCAATGGGATATATTTATGTACCGCCGGTGGCTTCCTGACACCCACCCATGCTGTGGGTCCACACGGACTTCACAATAGGGAGTTGTACCTGCCTGTGTCTATGAATTAAAAACCCCGGTCTAGTTGGGGCATGCAGTGTGGGCCGAAGCCCACCTGCATTTAATCGGACGTTACCTCAGCTGTGATGGGCACTGCAATGGGATACCTTAATGTACAGCCGGTGGGTTCCAGGGAGCCACCTATGCTGTGGGTGCACACAGAATTCCCATTGCGGAGTTGTACCTGCCTGTGACTATTTATAAAAAACCGCGGTCTGACTGGGGCATGCAGACACCTTGACAGAATGAATAGTGTGTGGCACATAGGTTCCCCATTGCTATGCCCACGTGTGCAGCTCCTGATGGCGGCGGCACAGGATTATATTTTCATTGCTTCTGTACAGCATTGTGGGCTATCGCCCCGCCCCTTTTAAAGAGGGTCGCTGCCTAGCCGTGCCAACCCTCTGCAGTGTGTGCCTGCGGTTCCTCCTCATGGCAGACGCACTTATAAATAGACATGAGGGTTGAGTGGCATGAGTGCAGCTGAAGGCTGCGCAGGGACACTTTGGTGTGTGCTGTGGACACTGCGTCGTGCGGGGGGGGGGGGGGGTTGGGCAGCATGTAACCCAGGAGAAGTGGCAGCGGAGTGTCATGCAGGCAGTGATTGTGCTTTGTTGGAGGTAGTGTGGTGCTTAGCTAAGGTATGCATTGCTAAAAGTTGTTGGGAGGGGGGGGCACTCTTGCCGCTATTGTGGCTTAATAGTGGGACCTGGGAACTTGAGATGCAGCCCAACATGTAGCCCCTCGCCTGCCCTATCTGTTTCTGTGTTGTTCCCATCACTTTCTTGAATTGCCCCGATTTACACAAATGGAAACCTTAGCGAGCATCAGCGATATACAAAAATGCTCGAGTCGCCCATTGACTTCAATGGGGTTCGTTACTCGAAACGAACCCTCGAACATCGCGATAATTTCATCCCGAGTAACGAGCACCCGAGCATTTTGGTGCTCGCTCATCTCTAGCAGCGTAGAGCAATAGTGGAATACCTACTCCAACATAGGCGGCGTAGTGGGAGTCAGCCTCCCTAATTCTTTACCGAGGAGTGGGCCTGGATAGCAGATATCTGCCAGGTCTTTGGAAACTTTGAGGAGTCTACCCAGATGGTGAGCGGCGATGGTGCAATCATTAGAGTCACCATTCTTCTGCTATGCCTGCTGAGAAGTTCGCTGCAAAGCATAAAGGCTGACGCTTTGCGGTCGGAACAGGAGACGGGGGAAGAGAGTATGTCACTTGATAGTCAGAGCACCCTGATGTCTATATCTCAGCGCGTTTTGGAGTAGGAGGAAGAGCGGGAGGAGCAGGAGGAGGAGGGGGAAGAGACAGCTGGGCCCACTGCAGACGGTTCCCATGCTGCTTGTCTCCCATCTGTTCAGCGTGTATGGCCTGGGGACAACGAGGAGGAGGAGGAGGATCCTGAAAGTGATCTTCCTAGTGAGGAAAGCCAAGTCTTGCGTACTGGCACCCTGGCACACATGGCTGACTACATGTTAGGCTGCCTATCTCATGACCCTTGCGTTAGACGCATTCTAGCCACTACGGATTACTAGGCGTACACCCTTCTCGACCCCCGGTATAGGGAGAACCTTTCCACTCTCATTCCCGAAGAGGAAAGGGGTTCGAGAGAGATGCAATACCACAGGGCCCTGGTGGACAAATTGATGGTAAACTTCCCATCTGACAGCGCTAGCGGCAGAAGGCACATTTCCGAGGGCCAAGTAGCAGGGGAGGCAGCATGTTCAGTGCAGGCAGGGGAACACTCTCCAAGGCCTTTGACAGCTTTATGGCTCCCCAGCAAGACTGCGTCACCACTCCCCAGTCAAGGCTGACGCGGAGGGAGCACTGTAAAAAGATAGTGAGGGAGTACGTAGCCGATCGTACCACCGTCCTCCGTGATGCCTCAGCTCCATACAACTATTGGGTGTCAAAGCTGGACACGTGGCACGAACTTGCGCTGTATGCCCTGGAGGTGCTGGCTTGCCCTGCCGCTAGCGTTTTGTCAGAGAGGGTGTTTAGTGCAGCTGGGGGAATCATCACGGACGAGCGTACCCGCCTGTCAACTGCCAGTGCCGACATGCTTACACTCATAAAGATGAACAAAGACTGGATTTCCCCAGACTTCTCTTCTCCACCAGCAGTGAGCAGCGGAACCTAAAGAATCTTTTTGCTGCAACCACAGATAAAAGCACTCTTCTGTATCACCGGGAAAATGGGGCATTTATCTTTGTCAATCTGTCTCTGACATTAGTCCTCCTCCTGCTACTCCTCCTCCAGAAACAACATGTCATCGCGCTGAACGGCCAATTTTTCTGCGGCCCAAAAGGCTCATCTACATCTACCAATGTTTTTACAATTTTTCTAAGTTTCAAAAGTATTGAGACTGTTACATGAACCAATTTTTTCAACAGTGCTGCCTCCAGCCTCTGTTACAAATTAAGCAACAGTGAGCTGTATCTTTAAAATATTTTTTATAGGTTTCACCTGCGCTCTCGGTACATTTGTACTCTTGGTACACTAATTTTTCGGGCCCATGCCTACACTCTTATCCAACTAATTTTTGTCATAGCGGAGTTGTACCTGTCTGTCCCCAAAACACTGACAGACTTGGGTAAGGTGCAGAGTGCAGATGGTTTACCCCTTGCCTTGTCGATGAGATATCCGACACCCAAACAGAATGAGTAGTGTGTGGACACATGGAGTCCCCATTGCTATGTCACTCGCAGCACCTTAGGCCACACAAGGTGTTTTCTGGGACAGAGGCTGACCCAGGGCCCGCTCACATACTTCCCACACCGAGTATTGCTGCATTGTGGAGATGTGTAGAAGTACTGGGCTGGCAGCGGACTTCCTTTTATGCCCACGTTTGCAGCTTCTAACGGAGGTGGCACAGGATTGGAATGAAGATGAAACGTCAATCTATTATCAATTCTCAACAGCATTGTGGGCTATCGCCCACACTTTCAAGGAGGGTCGCTGCCTGGCCCTGCCAACCCTCTGCAGTCTGTGCCTCCGGTTCCTCCTCATGGCAGACGCACTTATAAATAGACATGAGGGTGGTGCGTCTATGAGGCCAGTGTGTGGCATGAGGGCAGCTGAAGGCTGCACAGGGGCACTTTTGTGTGTGCTGCGGACGCAGGGTCATGCAGGGGGGGGGGGGGGGGGCTGCATGTAACCCAGAAGAAGAGGCAGCGGTGTGTTCCGCAGGCAGTGATTGTGCTTCGTTGGAGGTAGTGTGGTGCTTAGCTAAGGTGTGCCTTGCTAATGAGGGTTTGTCCGAAGTAAAAATTGTTAGGGGGGGTGCTTGGCACTCTTGCCGCTATTATGGCTTAATGGTGAGACCTGGGAACCTGAGATGCAGCCCTGCATGTTGCCCCTGGCCTGCCCTATCCGTTTCTGTGTTGTTTCCATCACTTTCGTAGGTTTTGCAGATTTCCACAAATGAAAACCTTAGCGTGCATCGGTCATTTACAAAAATGCTCGAGTCGCCCATTGACTTCAATGGGGTTTGTTACTCAAAACGAACCCTAGAGCATCGCGGAAAGCTCGACTCAAGCAACGAGCACTCGAGCATTTTGGTGTTCGCTTATCTCTACTGCATATCCAAGTGGAAGAATGTATCAAGTGGAGTATAACAAGGCTCTTTCCTAGGCTGAGTGTGTTTCAACATTTTGTATAAATAATCTGGAGGAGGGAATTGATGGGAAACTGATCAAATTTGCCAAAGACACAAAGCTAGGAGGCATAGCTAACACTAGGGAAGAGAGAGGGAGTATTCAAAAGATCTAGAAAAGCTTGCACAGTGGGCAGCGACTAACAGAATGGTATTTAACACAGAGAAATGCAAAGTCCTACATCTGGGCAAGAAAAATGAAAAAAACACATACAGGATGGGAGGAATTGGGCTAAGCAGCACATGTAAAAAAGACTTGGGTATACTAATAGATCATAGACTGAACATGAGTCAACAATGTGATGCAGCAGCCAAAAAGGCAAACACAATTCTGGGATGTATTAAGAGAAGCATAGAGTCTCGATCACGTGAGGTCATTATACCACTCTTCTCTTTCCTCGTCAGACTACTCATCTGGAATACTGTGTCCTGTTCTGGGCACCCCACTTTAAAGAACACATAGAGAAACTGGAGCAAGTTCAGAGAGGAGTTATCAAAATGGTGAACAGTCTGCAAATCGTGTCCTATGAGGAACAGTTAATGGATCTGGGAATGTTTAGCTTGCAAAAACGAAGGCTGAGAGGAGACTTAATAGTTGTCTACAAATATTTGAAGGGCTGTCACAGTGCAGAGGGATCAGCCCTATTCTCACTTTCACAAGGAAATACTAGAAGCAATGGGATGAAACCAAAGGGAGGAGACACAAATTAGATATTAGAAAAAACTTTCTGACAGTGAGGGTGATCAATGAGTGGAACAGGTTACCACGGGAGATGGTGAGTTCTTCTTCAATGGAAGTGTTCAAACAAAGGCTGGACAGACATCTGTCTGGGATGATTTAGTGAATCCTGCACTGAGCAGGGGGTACATAGTAACATAGTATGTTAGGCTGAATGAAGACAATGTCCAAAAAAAAAAGAAAAAAACAGCCAATTAAGTTCATTTGAAGGAAAAAAAATTCCTTTCCAACTCTATAGTGGCAGACAAAGTAATCCCTGGATCAACATTTGAGATCAACAGCCCCGCTGGTCACCTAATGTTCCACAGTCTCACTGCTCTTACAGTAAATAATCCCCTTTTGTGTTGATGATGAAACCTGCTTTCTTCTAGACATAGATGATGGCCTCTCGTTACCGTTGCAGTCCTGGGTGTAAACAGATCATGGGAAAGATCCAGTTAACTCTACAATCCACTTGTACCCCCAGGTCTTTTTCCATATCACTTTTCCCTAGCAGTACCCCATTTAGTGTATATTGGTGACATCCGTTTCTCCTGCCCATGTGCATAACCTTACATTTATCAATATTGAACTTCGAGGTTGGACCAGATGACCCTGGAGGATCCTTCCAACTCTACCTTTCTATGAACCTAAGTAGTCCCTGTTTCCTAATACTTTCCTAGAGATGGTAATTTTTTTCATTGTTTTCAATAACGCTGCTATGGTCTTGGCAGGTCATGTATTCTGCATATATGTCCAATTTTGTGAGGCTGACTTGCATACTCTAGCATTATACTTAGGAGACATACATAAACTGCTTTGGCTTCCTTAGTGTTACATCCTTCATGTATGTGTGATCTTTAAAGTCTTATATTTAGGTCATGCAGCTGTGTCTTTTTTGAGCCTAGGGTAAATTAGTTAGTTTGTGTGGGTGCATAATTCATTGGTGTGCGCCGTATTTTCAAACATTGTTTGTCATTTTTCGATGCCTGTTGTTTTAGCTTTTTTGCATCTGTCTGATTATCACCTTTGCAATATATTTGGGGGCTGCATGCAATGTATTTGGGCTCTATTTTTCAGCTTATCTGCTACCAGGGTGTGTGAGTGGACAAGCTGCAGTTGTGTGTGCATCTTTTCCAGTAGTTACAGTACTGTATACGTTTTTAGTTTTCTTGGCTTGTTCAGGTACACAATTTGCATTTTATAGATATGGTGAGCTCTTTTATTTTTATTCTAATAGATTTTAATTGAAGTTTTTAAATAGCAAACAAACAAAAAACAAAAAGCTAGAAAATGCAAACGTCACAAGATGTGCTTTCAAAGTGTAATCACTTCTGCGTGAAGATCCCTTTTGTGCACATACAAGAAACTATAAAACAATAGCATAAACTGTATCTTCGTGTTCCTTGGGCATATTGGAAACTAACAGAATCATCCAAGATTTGGGAAAGATAGATGAGGGAAAAAAGGGGAAAATAGCACCAAGTTGTTGAAATGAAACACTAGAAAAAAGTGTGCTCTCTCATGATGATCCTAATAACAGACTTACGTCTCTCACACAAGCGCTTTTTACCATGTATTATGCGTGCAGGTTTTCCATTCGTAATATGCGGTAACAAAATTTACATTACTTTTAATTGTGCCTCTCACACACATTGCATAATAAGTAAATGCAAAAAAGATCATAGCATGCACTATCTTGGCATGAATTATGCACGCATATATGGTAAGATAGTGCATGGGGATTGTCAAAGCACAGCAAGTATGCATTGCATTACATACCGCAGCATGCTCCCGCACGGGAGACACACTCGTGATGAGCTGTATTAAAACACTCATGTGAGAGAGCTCTTAATACTGTCTACCATAGAGACCTACTGCCTTAACATAGAAAGTCCATCACATCACACCCATCCAAGGTGTCAACTTAGGGGCCGTCCACCCCTGTCAGGATCTTGGCTTTCTTAGACAGAATCAAACTTTCAGCAGTGGACCATTGCTTGCTCTACAATGGACTTCTCAGGGCCCTCTCCTATGGACCGAGTGTCCCAAAATGGGCACTGAGCTCAGAAACTCATAAGCTCCTCTGTACTGCAGCCATACCCACCCAGTGTGAGGGTATATATATATATTGCCATATGTTTTTTTTTATGCTTTATACCTATATGCAAGTTTTATTCAATTCCAAATGAAAAAAAAAACTTATATGTCGCCTTACATCAGATATTCCAAGGCTTTACAAGGCGAAGACAAGATGTTTCTAGAAATTCAGAGAAGATACGGAACCAGACACAAGGCCGCGTGTACTTGGCCGATTTCCCAGAAGCGCTGGAACAAGATATCAAGATGTTCAACCATGTACATAATTTTCACTGTCTCAGGCCCGAAATCCGGACTTCCCATATATGGTTATAAGCCCATCACCCCTTGTTGGTGATGGGACAAAGGGTATAAGATCTCATGTAATCTGTAATAAAGCACGGCACGTCGGCAAAGCGCAGCCATGTCCCGTGTGAGGAATGATACCAGACCTCTGTGTGGTGTTTTCTTCTTATCGCCGGCAGCGGGCAAGTGGGGTGGGCCCGATTGGTGCTGTACTTAGAATTACCCTGACAAATGGCGCAACCAACAGGGGCGACAAAGCCAGAGCCTACAACGCATTCCACCCGGATCCACGCCGCAGAGAAGCCGTCCTGCTGCAAACCGAGCCTGATCAACTCACTTAGAACTCCAGGTAAGGCCAGCATATATTTATGTTGTGTTTTACACTGCGAGTCTTGCAGCGGGACGGACTATTTGTGGTTTGTGACCGGACGGGTTGGGTTAAGAGTTCTACACGGTAACTCGTGTGGGCTCCGGGTTTGCCGTCATGGACCACTGACTGTGATATGCACACCAATCGGTCACCCGGAAACTAGTCTGTAGTCTATTTGTACTTTGAAGTTTTAACGTTTTAATAATAGTGGAGATTGTTGTATCTGCAGAAGTTTTTTTTCTCTTTCTTTTCATTTAATCTCACAAGAGAAGGGACCCTCAGTTTAGTTTAGTTAGTTGTTAATGGTTTAGCAGAGAGGGATGCATTTTGTGAGATAGGCTTCATAAGAGAAGGGACTCTCGGTCGTTTTGCCTTATATATGGGGCTAACGATCTGATTTCAGAGAGATGCATTTTATGGGGCTGGTTCCATAAGGAGAAGGGACCCTCGGTTGTCTTGCCGGTATATAAGGGGCTGACAATTTGAAAATTAAGAGGGATGCATTCTATGGAGAGTGTTATTATTATTATTGTTGTTGTTGTTGTAATATGCGTAAGATCTTATTAAAGAAGACAGAGCCCCTCAAGGGCTGCCGCCGTGTGGATGAATCTGTAAAATGTAAGAAAACTCTTATGAAAATGTGTGACACCGACCCGCACGGCAGATTACAAAATGGTGTCTGGGAGGAGGTCTTTGGGACCAAGAGGTGCCTTGGAAGATCAAGGTTTGCTAGAAAATGCTGGAGGAGAGAGAGAGAGAGACAGTCAGAGAAAGTATGTACACATTATTTGTTTAAGAAAGCATCCGTAAGTGAAATGTTGAAAAGTACAGTAAGTGATCAAGAGGGCGTCAGGAGAGTGTCTATTGAAGGTTACATTGGCAGTTAGGTAGGGGACAGAAATAAGGGGAGCAGGCAAGTCGATAAGAAAGTTACAATGCATGTGATTTGTTGGCAAAGAGAGAGTAAAAGGTGTATAATATGTATAATCCATACCAGGTGGATATATATGTGTGTGTGTGTATATATATATGTATATACTGTATGTGCAAATAGTTAACTGAGCTTGCTTTTAGGGGAGAAGAGTTTTGTTGACATGTAGCTGCGAGTCTGTGTAAGCTTTCCAAGGTCGGAAGATAACAGCGAGAGAGAAAATGCAATAACAACCTTGGTTAATATCTTTGCTTGCTTACGATGAATTGAAATGAATTTAATTAATTATACTGTCTTAGTAGACAGGAAATGTAGCAATCAATTTCTAAGGTATATTCTTACTTATACAGGGGTTGAAAATGAATGTTGCAAGGTCCCAGCATATGTGTTAATTATGAGTTCAAATGCAGGGCTGTGCAGTCTGTGTTTCATATTCGTATAGAGATAACAGTTTGTTTAAAAAAGGGTGGGGGCTTTCAGAATTCACTCCAAATTCAGGGTCACAGATTCTAAAACACTTCAGCGTTTAATACAGCATATAATAGCTTCAGTAGATAAGAAATATAGAATATTTCAGTCACTCAGCAAACTTTTTCACATAATTTGTCAAAGATAGCGCTCATTCACAATCTCATCTCAATAGAATTATGTACTTTATAAGATCATAGCACTCACCTCGGTGTTTTTCAACTGATGATGTATGTTTGTCAAACTTTTTTGGTCCGTGCATCTGTATGTACTGGTACACCTCCAAGGGGGGTGACGGAGCAGACTTGAGAGCATGGATGGATGAGAGTTAGTGACCCGTGTACAAGCTGTGGTGGAATGTGTGATGCAGATAAATGACTGGGGATAAAAGTCCTCCCCATGCATGGGACTTTGCTTGGTTGAGATGTGGACGTGTGGACTGTTACGCTGAAATGGAGCTGGGAAGAAAGTCGCAATGTGCCAATATCGAAGGGGTGGAGCTAGATGATGTAATAGTACGTAATGTTTCATCCCTCTTCTCCACAAGGGAGGGGTGAGGAGCTTGAGCAGCTAGTAAAAGTTTTGTTTTGGTTTTTTTTTTTGGGTTTTTTTTCTCCTGTCTCAGATTTTGATAAGATATTGCATGCAGGAACAGACTAATAATGAATTCACTTAAAAGGATCTCACATTTCCAATATTAATAGATGTTTTGTAGATTATTCTGTCCCGATGTAACTCATGTTTCTGTTATAGGTGCTAACATTTTACAGGCCTTATCTGCTTCCATCAAATCTTTTTACAATGTGGTAATACCTTAAACCAGGTACTATTGTTCCAATTGAGTACCCTGGTTTAAAGGGGGGGAGGAGAAGGCATAGGTGATCTAGGTATTGCAAGTCAGCCATTTTTAAAGTCAGCCATTTTTAAATTTTTTGCAAGCCATTTTTAAATTTTTTGCAACAAGATTCTGATCTTTTTGAAATAGAATACCAGCCTGATAGTCTAGCATTGATGCAACAAAAAAATTTAAGTTTTAAAAAGTTACTGAAAGCCCTTGTTAATAATGCATATTTTGAGTTGTTTTTTATAGATGGTACCCAGGGTGATTGACGACTCCACACTGGATATGCAATGGTTACACAACAAGATGTCCTAAAAGCAGAATGCCTCCGCATGTCGCAGTACAAGAAGCGGAACTAAAAGCCCTCGCCGAGGCGTGTGGAGTGGTAGAAGGTAAGACAGCAAACATTTACACTGACTCCCGGTATGCATTTGGCATAGCTCATGATTACGGCCCAACATGGAAGGCCAGACAGTTTTTTACCTCAGCAGGACAGCCAATTAAGAATGATGCAGCGGTGCACTCTCACGGAGACCCTACTTCTACCTGACAAGGTGGAAAGCTCACACCAATTCCTACACCGGAGAAGCAAGAGGCAACGCCATCACAGGCCACACAGCAAAAGCAGCGGCCCTCAAGCCGTGGAAGAAAGAAGAATTTGACAATAACTTTGGACTTTGATAATAACTTTGACTACTTTGACTAAACCTTGGACTTTGATAAAAATCTTGGACTTTGATATGAACTTGGACTTTGATTATAACTTTGGACTTTGACTAAAACTACAAATGGACTAAAAAGGGACGGCGTATGGTGAACAGTCAACAGAACTTGCTTACCATAGTCCCTGTGCCCCATGATGGCCCAGCTGACGCACGAAAAGACGCACCTCTTAAAGCAGTAATGATGTCGATGCTTGAACGAGGACAGGTGGCTCCTTGGTTTTCTGTAGCTGCTGCATCATTTGTCCAATTTTGCATGATCTTTGCCGTAAGCAGCTGGGCAGAAGTAAATTTGCCACATAACACTTGCCTAGACCACTCTACCCATTTCAGGGATTGCAAATTGGCTACACTCAGTTCCCACTTGTTGGGAAGTATGAATATGTGCTTGTTGTTGTTAATGTTTTTCAGGTTGGAGACCTACTCTGTTACCAAAGTAAATAAGCAGGTAACCGCACAGAAGCTCATGAATGAGGTAATCCTGCAGATACGGGGTACCAGAAGTGATTGAGTCAAACAAAGGTACACACTTCACAGGTGAAATAATGCAACACATCATGTCTGTTTTGGGTATATTCCAGGCTTTTCACACACCCTACCATCCACGGAGTAGGGGGAAAGTAGATACAAAAGGCAATGAAGAAAATGGGCAAATTTTGAATTGAGTGTCTTCTATTAGTTTTTCTTTTTCTCCAGGAGGATACATGTCACAGTATCAGAGTTTGGGGAATGATTTTCTTGTTAATTTTGTCATAGGTCTCTCCAAGGAATTGTTAGTAATGCATTCTGTAGTCTCTGCTTTTCTCCCAGGTCCTACAGATGAGTGTCACTATCTGAAACCAGGTGACAGGGTCTATGTGAAAAGATTTGAGAGAGAAACCCAGTTTAAAGGTCCTTTACCAGATGTTGTTCACCCAACTGCAGTCAAGCTCGAAGGAAAACCCACTTGGATCCACACTTCGCACTGAAAAAACTCATGATCCTGCATATCCTTTACATGCTATAATGTGGTACAATTCCTCTAACACACACCTTTGACTACTGTACACTAGCCCCCTGTTTCAGAACAAATTAATATAATCAAATGTGCAATATGAAGACTACACTGAGGGTGAGAATCTAACACCGCATCATGCTAAGAGAGAAGTTGACGCTCCAGGTGGTAACTTTGATCCACATGTATACATAGATACAATAGGAGTGCCAAGGGGGGTGCCAGATTAATTTAATTCTAGAGATCAGGTTAAAGCAAATTTTGATTCCTTATTTGCTATTTGTCACTGTTAATAATAATGTAGATTGGATGAATTATATCTATTACAATCAGCAGAGGTTTGTAAACTACACCAGAGATGCTTTGCAAGGGTTAGCTGACCAGTTAGGGCCCACTGCATCCATCGCCCTAGAGTGGCCCTGGATATGATTTTAGCAGAAGGAGGTGGGGTATGTAATTTCCTGTATGTGTATTATCCCTTTGATCAAAAAGAGTATGAGTAAGGGACTGGATAATGTGACCAAAATTTCCCTTGTTTGAAAAAGATGAAGAGCCAGTTCCGATAATGACAACCAGATACATTACCAGAAGAATGGAGAAATGTACTAGTACTGCGCCTGCCCCGGTCTCATAAGATGGACTGTCAGTGGAATTCCCATTTGCCTAGGGAAAGTGCAGAAGACCTTAGGTTCCGGCGAGGGCACACTCTGCGGGGTGTTAACTCGTACAGATAGAGGGTATGGATGCCCGGAAATAAGCCCAGGGAATCCATGGCCTCCTTCTGAGGTGAGGTAGGGATCCCTCCCCTTTAGGAGTAGGGACTTACGGGCAGTGGAGAAACCCTGACGCAAGGGAGAGACGACCGAGGAAGAGTGCAAGGTCTGATGCTTGATCTCCATATTAAGTTTTTTAGGGGGGTGTGTGAGGGTATATATATATATTGCCATATGTTTTTTTTTATGCTTTATACCTATATGCAAGTTTTATTCAATTCCAAATGAAAAAAAAACTTATATGTCGCCTTACATCAGTTATTCCAAGGCTTTACAAGGCGAAGACAAGATGTTTCTAGAAATTCAGAGAAGATACGGAACCAGACACAAGGCCGCGTGTACTTGGCCGATTTCCCAGAAGCGCTGGAACAAGATATCAAGATGTTCAACCATGTACATAATTTTCACTGTCTCAGGCCCGAAATCCGGACTTCCCATATATGGTTATAAGCTCATCACCCCTTGTTGGTGATGGGACAAAGGGTATAAGATCTCATGTAATCTGTAATAAAGCACGGCACGTCGGCAAAGCGCAGCCATGTCCCGTGTGAGGAATGATACCAGACCTCTGTGTGGTGTTTTCTTCTTATCGCCGGCAGCGGGCAAGTGGGGTGGGCCCGATTGGTGCTGTACTTAGAATTACCCTGACACCAGGTGTTGGCTGGTTAATTAGGAATAACAATTTCTTCTGTGCTGGAGATTTCCTCTCAAAACCCATTCTCAAACCACTAGAGACCACTACTGGCACTGCATTCCTACAGTAGATATGGATAAGTGTGGATTCAACAACAATAAACCCATTTTCCTTTTTGCCTAGCTATCATCTTTTTTTGAAAAGGCAGTTGTAGAGGTGATACGTATTTACTCTCCTAATGTGGTAATAGCATTAGGCTGCCTGTCCATGGGCGATTGTTCATTGCGTTACCCGTGGCGATAATCCGGCCGCGGGTAACAAAATGAGCGCTTTCCATAGTGATGCTATGGAAAGGGCAGCCGCGGCATCGACTAGCGGAGAATCATAGCGATTCTCTGCTCTCGGGATCTAAATCGTGGCATGCCACGATTTGCTGCAATTCTCCGCGGTGCACTGCTGGGAACTGACAGCAGCCCCCCCCCCCCCCCCCGCTCCCCCGCGGCGGAATATCGCTGGTAATATTCTGCAACGACGGTGGACAGGGGCCTTAGATTTCCAGTTTTTGACCAATTACAGTTGAGCAGCATGACAAATTTGACATGTGGGTGTTCTGTATTGAAAGGGATTTATTTCTATTCCTAAAAAAAGAAGGGCTAATTTAGGGTCACTTTTAACCTTTGTAGGGAGAAACAAATTTAATTAGTTAAAGACTGAGGTCCAGAAAGGAAGAATACAAGAGCAGTTCTAAAATATGTGAAACATGGAACCAGTTTCTTCATACTGTCTCCAGCACTTGAAGGATATATTGGGATATATTCTGGAAAACCTAAATGGGGCATAGCATAATCTTAGATGTAACTTCTAAAAAATACTGCTCCCAATGTAAAGCAGATCATTTCAGAGTCAAGATCTGTATAGAAAAATATTTTCTCAATTGATTAACTAAATTGTTTAAAAAAGAAAAAAAAAAAAGCAGACTGTGAGGAAGGAATTTGCATACGTAGCTGGGAGACTGTTACGTCCTCCGGACGTGCAACCACAAAAACACAAACAAAAGGCACAACTCTGCAAAGAAAAACATAAAACTATGAGGAATTCTCTTCCTATAGTCCCCTAACCCGGGAGGGGGCCCTGCCTACTCGGCGGACCGACCGCTCTGACAAGTGCGAGCCCGCACGCATGCCTGGGCCACTGACAAGTCCCTATCAGGGAGCCCTAGCACAAAAGAAAGGTGAAACAGCAAACCAAACAAAACAGAAAAGAACTTAGCTCGCATGGAGAGCTTCAGCCAAGATGTGTTCCTCCGTTGCTGTCCAAAGGCAACTGAAGTATTTACCAGCACAGGAGATAATGCTGGCACTATTTAAGTAGGAGCCAAGCTACTCGGCACCAGGTGCTGACTGACATTACTCCTGCAACTACCACACCCCTCAGCTCCAGGAGAAGCAAGGGCACACCCAAAACCTGGTCTGGCCTGCAAGCAAGGTGCAGGCCTCAGAATGGCTGCAACAGAGACTTTTTAAAATGAGCACGAGTGGTTTGTAGAAGGTCTCCCAAGAGGAAAGGAGGAGATGTGAGTTTGGGGGTTTGTCCGCAAGTAAGTCTTGACTTGCAAAAAAATAAAAGTTTTGGAGGGATAAATATAAAATTTCTGTTGTATAAGGGAAAAAAGACATAAATGACCCTTATAAAAGAGATCATAAATATTATAATTTCCCTAGTAATCCAGATAGGCCGCTTGCAGATGGCCGGGTTGGATCCAGCTGCGAGAATTCTCACAGTGGGACACGACCCGAGCCCCTGCAGATACCAGCGTGGCACTCACCTGTTCCCGCGGCTCCGGCTCTTTGATGTACCAGCTGCCGCCCAGCCGGCACATGTGCAGACCAGAGTTGGCAGCCAGTGAGTGACAATAGAGCATGCTGCAATTTGTTTTCTGCGCATGGTTTTGTGCAAACAAATCGCGGCTGTCTGCCTAGGATTGTGTTTTCTAACGCAATGCTATGGCAGCTTCCGCAGGCAGAAATTCTGTGGGAAATCCCGCTGCGGATTTTCCACCCATGTGCAGGGGGCCATAGCCAAAGATATGTGCGGGGCATTAAGTGTGATTGAGGAGATGGGAATAAAAAATGAAGTGGACAAGTAAGAAGGAAAGGTAGTGGAGTGCCCTGTTTCTCATTTCTGCAGAGAAGCATGAAGTGGAGTGGAAATATTTATCTCCAAGTAATGCTTTCCAAGCCACCCCATTTATCATGGAAGATTTCAAAGTGAACCAGGACTTGTGGGAGTGTGGGTTAAACCAGTATTTTATTTGGTCTAGTAAGAATGCAAAATTTTCATATATCTAGTCATAATGAAAAAAGCTACCCGTGGATTGGAGCTGTGCCAAGGAGTTATTTGTTTGTGGAATGAGGTGAAAATAGGTTTTGGGATTGCGATAGGAGGAGTTTGTCTTTAATATAGTATTTGGGACAGAATCGGCTTTTTACAGAGTACAATTCTGCTTATCTAGTTTGATTCAAAAGGGGAGATTCTATTTAATCTCTTTTGTATATCTGCAAGCAGAGGAAAGAAGTTGGTCTCAGCCAAGTATTTTATATGTAGCGCTAAAGAACAAGAATACAAGAAAAAACTTCTGTTCTCAGTAGTCTGAACCAAAAGCAACTAACAACCTGATATAGGATATTGTTCACCATAAGGGTGCCTACTCACTACCGTTTTGGTTTTTTTTCGCTGCAAATTCGCAGCATTTTTTTTTCAAAGGTCAATGGGACTTTCTAATGTTAAAATCGCAATCCACAAAAAATGCAATTTAGCGCTAAATTGCATTTTTTGTGCATTGCTATTTTAACATTAGAGAGTCCCATTGACCTTTGGGGGAAAAAAATGCAGCGAATTCGCAGCGAAAAAAACGGTAGTGGGTAGGCACCCTAAGAAAGCTACTTACTTTGGAGAGAGTGTCACATACAGGCACAAATCATAAATCGGATCAGATGGATGATTTCAGCTTTTGCTTCGCTTGGGTGCAGAAGCCCAAGAAAGCTGGATACAAATCAGCCTGTATTCTAACTACCCCGAGCTTGCACTCTCCCTAGAGTGATCAATCAACGCTCTGCAATGATGGTAGGTAGCGGCAAGTGCCCTCGGAAGAGTTGATCAGTATGTAAGGGGACAGAGGCGGGATTGATAGGCATCGTCCCCTCTCTTCACCTCTCTCCTCTTGTCCGCTGTACGTGACAAATTGGTGGCAGCAGTGGGATATTTAAAACGTTTGTGCTAGAATTAAGGAATTAATGCTCGCACGAAAGAAGATAGCGGACTCTGTGAATACCGCTGCAAAACTTTTACAAGGCTTTCACTCAGTGCTAATATAGTCATGTTTTGTTTGGGAGTAAAGTTATACTGTGTGTACCCTCAGACAGATCCTCCCTTCTTGTTTTTCTATTGTATCTTTTATTTGACAAGCAACTGCGGATATGGCAACTAGGAGCCAGATGGCCGCTAAGCTAACGGGGCAGGTGACCGAAGTGCTGGAGGAAGATGATGTCTAGCAGCAAACCATCATGAACCCCTAGCCAGAGATGGATTTCCCCATAGGAGAGTAGACTATGGGTTGGGATCGAGGAGATCCAGGCAGTGCAGGTCTGCAGGTGGACTCTGACTGGGACTTGTCTATACAGAAGGCCCTGCGGCATTTGGATACCGAGGACTTGCTCTACGCTTACAGATCCTCATCGAGATTAACTGGACCGCAACTGCAGAATGCAAGGCCACGCATGAGCACCAGCTGCGGATAGCAGAGCTCAAGGCACAGATTTCAAGAGCACAGACAAATGAGTTCAGCGGCATGAGGACCATGCCACCCCTGGCAAGGGGACCTGGACATTTTTCTGATGGGGTTTGAAAAGGTTGGCTGCCAGTACCAGCTGCCCACCAAGCAATGGGCCAGGTACTCGGCCCCAGGGCATACAGGCAAGGCCCTGGAGGTATCTGCAGAAATGCCCCCAGAACAGAATGGTGACTACGCAGTCATCCAAACAGCCCAAATCCAGCAGTGAATCAAGGGGCAACCCATCACCCAGTCGGCGGTCCTGGGAGATGCGGTGCTGCAGGAACAGTTCCTAGAGACTGCTGCAGACAGCATCTGCCAGTGCAATTGGACTGTAACGCCAAATATGCGGACAGCTACGTCATCAACCAGAGGTTACGTAGTTTGAGGGGGTTCCTGAGCTCTTACCGCAACTTGTGTGGATGTGTTTTGTGGAAAGATTTCCCTAATATGAATTCCTTCGGCTCCACAAGTCTGCCAGATGAATGATCTAGCCCTCGGCTAGAAGAATGTTTTTTTCTAAAACTACATTTGCAAATTCATGGTCAATACAACTCAGAATCCTCATGCTAATACCAACAAACAAATACATGTGGGAGAAAATAAAAGGGCAGTTATCTACCCCACAGCACAGCTCTTGTCCTGGGAAAGGTCAGACAATGCCCTTCTAAATGCAAACATCAACACGCTGGGAAAAAAACGGCAAAACTTGTCGCTTCTATAGTGACATTCCAGCTATTCGGGGATACAGTGGATAAAAAAAATCAGTGAGGGCTGAATATAGGCCTAAGTCAAAACACACAGAACAAAATGGCCGTCGGCCCAACCGTCACCACATCTATCCATTTATCTATCTATCTCATTTATCATCACAGGGGTTTTTTAGGAAAATCCAAAAAGATACCTCCTTATGGTTGAATAACATGAAGTGCCGTGTCCAAGGTAAAGCCTTTTCACATGAAAAGTCCATTTTAATAAATATTGATTGGTATGATAAGCAAAAATAATATATATATATATATATATGTTACGAACATTGTAGGAGTATAAAACAAGGACACAAAAACAAAAACAAAAATAGTTACATTACAAAGGGATATAAAGTGCAACACATTTCCAAGCTAACTGTTCCTTTATCAAGCACAAATGAACTAAAAGAAGGTGACCACAATTTATAAAGGATAAGTGCATCTTACTAATTCTATGTGAGTTGGTAACATACAATGGAGAGACAATGTGGATAGCTGGAGTGGGGTCCCACTGCTGTGATCTTATACCTGGTAACTGTTGAATAATTCATGAGGACACCATGCTGCTACATGCCAGCACGCTATGATGTGGAAGATAGTTACAGGACTGCCTCTTTTTATCTGTAATTAAATGCTGTAGTGGGGCCCGAAATCTCGTGAGATTTCAGAGCCTCAGGTGATATAGGTATGACGCCTATGCAAAGGACCATTGTGTTAGGAAGAATTCAGTAGTTTTCAAGTGATAAGAAATGTTAAAAAGTGAAAGAAAAAAGGGAAAGGAGCAGTCTATTTGATAAATAATAAATAGTGGAAATAAAAATGTTCATAAATTTTTGAAATTTTGGATAAAAAAATAGAGAGATTTTTTTTTCATTTTTCTTTCCCTTCCCTCTTCCAAAGAGATATTTATAATGCCAAACAACTGAATAATAAGATCGAATGAATACAGATGCATAAAAAATGGAAAAAGGGGAGTACAAAAAGGTCAGTTAATGGATAATCCAACTTATATAAGCTACAAACCTTGCTTCCTCAAAAATAGGACCTACCCCGAAAATTAGCCCATAAAAAAAAATCATTACCTAGCAGGCTCAGTCTCTAGAGGTTCAGTGCGGTTTCCACAGTCCTCAGTCGTCCGTACAACATAAAGCCCACCTCCAGGAAGCGATGGCTGTGATTGGTTCTTCGACTGCTGCTCAGCCAATCAATGCAGTGCTGATAAACCAATGTGATTGTTGTGATTAGTCGCAGCTCAGCCAATTCATGAATCCCAACTTTACAACGCAATAGCTGTTGATTGGTTCTTGCACCGCTGCTCAGCCAATCAAAGCAGCGCTGTATAAACCAATCACAGTCATCGCATTGGTTCATCCAGCACTGCATTGATGTCTAGCTACACTATGTAACAGATATTCTCTCGTTATATTTGAGCAACGTTGGTTCACTCTGGTCCTTAGGGTGTTGATGGTCCTTTCTATGTACTGAGGACCATATTGACACTCAATCAGATATATTACATATGAGGACCCGCAGTTTAAGAATTGTTTGATGTGGAATTTTCTTCCACTCTTTAGGCAGATTTCTTCCGTGTTGTATGTTTCCACAACATTTGCAATTTTTGATACCACATTTGTAAGCCCCCCCCCCCCAAGAAGCACCCAAAGAAAGGCTAAAGAGCTTTATTTGTGGGGTGTGGGCAGGAAGCAGCTAAAATGTTTTTCAGGTTATGATTTCTACAGAAAATGACTTTTTGTGTTTTGGGAATCTCCTCCTCTAGAAATGGGTCTCCTTTTAAAATATTCCAATGTTTTCTTAAAAATGTCTTAATAAAATGGTGCTCTTAACTATATTGGGCAATAAAAATAGTTTTGGATTCAAATGATGTTTTCATTCTTGAAGCAGTTTTGTGGAAGTTTTATTGAGAATCACACTGCACACTGATTTGACTTTTTGGATACCCTTTATTCCTAAAATTCTATATTAAGATCTTCGATTGGTCTTTAAATTCTTTATTAGTAGTGCAATTTCTCTGAATTCTTCTAAATTGGTCATATAGTATATTAATTTTCTATTCTTTTGCATGGCAGATGTTGAAAATAGATACCGATTTAATCACCAATTAACATACTGGTGAAGAGTTTCACTGAAAAGACCAAAAATGATAAAATATAACTTTTAATATTCTCAATTAAAAAATGGTGTATCCACGTATAGATTCCTTTAAGTGACAAAAACCACACACTAATTAAAAATGGTTGTGTGAAAAAGGTATTTGTCAGCAGCACTCACCGCAATTCATGGTTCAATTGGAAATCCCAGAGCAGTAGGTGCTCGCATTCAAGGGGACTGGATCCAGAATCCCAATATAGTCGAAGTAAAACAACGAAGAAGGCAGCACTCTACGCAGCGAATAGATATGTACAAAAGATCTTTATTTAGCCCATGGTCAGAGGTGTAGCAAATCTTTGAACAATACTGGGGTATCCTTCGGAAGGATAATGACTAGAGATGAGCAAGCACCAAAATGCTCGAGAGTTCGTTTCGAGTAACGAACCCCATTGAAGTCAATGGGCGACTCAAGCATTTTTGTATATGACTGGTGCTCCGCTAAGGTTTTCATCTGTGAAAATCTTAGCAAATCACCAAAGTCATGTAAAAAACACAGAAATGGATGGGGCAGGCGAGGAGCAACATGCAGGGCTGCATTTCGGGCTCCGAGGTCTCACTATTAAGCCACAATAGTGGCAAGAGTGAGACCCCCCCTCCCCCCCCCCCCACTGTCAGCATAACGATCGTTCTCCTCTGCCACAGCTGTAACAGCTGTGGCAGAGAAGAACGATGTTAGCCCATTGAATTCAATGGAGTCGGCAATACAGCCGGCTCCATTGAAAGCAATGGGCTGCCAGCGAGCGCGGGATGAATTTTCGGGAAGGGCTTAAAAATATAAGCCCTTACCTGAAAATCATCCTAAAATGTGTAAAAAAAAATAAAAATTATGTCAGCATTAAGATCGTTCTCCTCTGCCACAGCTGTAACAGCTGTGGCAGAGAAGAACGATGTTAGCCCATTGAATTCAGCAATGGGCTGCCGGCAAGCGCGGGATGAATTTTCGGGAAGGACTTAAAAATATAAGCCCTTACCTGAAAAAGAAAGATTTTAGTGTAAAAAAGAATAAAAATGCAGGCATTCTCTTCAATGGAGCCGCTGCTGCTGCCGGTGACTCCATTGAAGACAATGGTCCGCTGGCACACCTGAATTCTTTTTCAGGGAAGGGCTTTACATATAAACCATTCCCTGGAAATGAATTATAAGTGATTTAAAAAACAAAAAAAATAGATACTCACCTCCCTTCAGCTGCCGGGGCACAGCCGCGTCTTCTCCTGCTGTCCCCTGCACTGTGGTGCTGAACTGCTGTCATTCAGCTGAGAGCTGCGCTGAGCCAATCAGAGGCAGCATTCACTCACCCATTCATGAATTCATGAATGGGTGTGAGTGAGATATGCCTCTGATTGGTCAGGCTGTGACCAATCAGAGGGAGCTCATTCAGCAGGTGGGGATTTTAAATCCCCGGCTGCTGAATACTACTCACAGCTGTTCAGAGCAGTTCAGGAGGACTGCCAGCTGGCCGCAGCTGAACTCCATCTGCCGGGACTAGGGGAGTAAATATTTTATTTTTATTTTTACACATTTCTGGATGAATTGCAGGGAAGAGCTTATATATTTAAGCCCTTCCCGAAAATTCATCCCGCGCTCGCCGGCAGCCCATTGCTTTCAATGGAGCCTGCTGTATTGCCGGCTCCATTGAATTCAATGGGCTAACATCGTTCTGCCGGGACAAGGTGAGTATATTTTTTTTTTTACTTTTTACACATTTTGGATGATTTTCAGGTAAGGGCTTATATTTTTAAGCCCTTCCCGAAAATTCATCCCGCGCTAGCTGGCAGCCCATTGCTTTCAATGGAGTCAGCTGTATTTCCGGCTCCATTAAATTCAATGGTCAGTGCTTGTTTAATCGAGACGAGCACCGCGTGGTGCTCGTCTCAAGTAACGAGCATCTCGAGCTCCCTAATACTCGAACGAGCATCAAACTCGGACGAGTATGCTCGCTCATCTCTAATAAAGATAAAACAAAGTTACATAAAAATAGGTGATATTGCGTAAATGTTTACAATGATTCTTTACAGGTAAAATACATACAGCAAATGATAAAACATAAACACACTTTACAATACAAAAGACTTACATGAACATACTTACAAACTGCATCTGTTAATAGAAGCTTTCCTTAAACACTTCTGCCTGGAGATCATCTTTTCACTGGAGAAGACACAGTGAGAAGCAGACAGGTTTCATGGACCAACAGTGTAAGAGATCATCTTCGCCTTACAGGTACAAGATGCATCAGATCTGCATTACAATTTGACACCTTATACACTATAACGTACTTAGTCATCTGCCATATGTTTTAAGCTTTGCAACCAAGATGTTATCAATCTGAGACCCCCTACCATCTGAAGTAGCCAGCTTCATTGATGAAAGGTTCTGAATCAACAAGCTCAATTCCCTAGACAATGATGATGATATCACAGGATTAACAAGACTCAGCAGATTCATGTTGATACAATGTATATGGACAGAGTTCAGACAAAGCTATACAAACGGAATTGTAGTTAATACAATAAACATTGTTCTGGTAATTGTATTAGATTCAATTAACATTGTAACTGTAGTTCATTCAATTAATACTGTTTTGGATAACTAAGCCTACACCAAACAGGTTTAAAGCACACATGAATGTTCATTTAAGATACAAATGAAGGAACATAAATAGCCATTTACATAGGCTTGCATTACAATATAATACCAAATGGAGGACTCCAAATAGCCAATTATATTTTCACCACAGTGGTCCATGGCACCCTGGCACCACTGTACGTGGTTGCCATGGATACGTGGCACCCTTACGTCATTGGGCCGTTTTGCTGATGTAAGTTGGGGGCACCTTGGTCTGTGGCCTCCAATGCGCATGCACAAGATCGCATGTCATCGCGATACTACGGCAGTATGGCGAGGACTGTTACCGAATGCTGATTGGAGAAAACGGGATGAGCCCCCAGTAAAGGGGAGGCGGTAAACGGATATGTAAGCCCTTGTCTACACCTGACTTACCGTCTCTGTCCTATCTATCTATATATCTATCACAGCCATAAGGGCTGGTTCATATTTACCTCTAACACTCCATCCTGAGGAAACAGCTTTAAAACCCAAGTTGTAGGAATGTGTCGATGGGGGGTAAGGGAGCTAGAGTAAACAATATCTGGCTCTGCTAAGACTTTTGGTAGTTTAGAAAGAATCATTATCAGATGTCTAAACCCAATCAAAGAGAGAGGTTTGTGGGTATCAGCTGATATAGGGCTGAAGATCATAGTAGTATCAAACAAGCATCAACATCTTAGTACCTACCCTATATGAAAAGATCTGGTTTAGATCTACCTAGGTGACATACTGGTGGGAATGTGAGTCCAGATCAGATAAAGGGCATTGGTATGTCTGATGCATGAACTAGGGGGCTCATGATATAAAACAATGTGGCACTAATAAATGAGCAGCAATAAATAAGAGCTCAGGGGCGAACTATTTATCTGTTGTGGACTGAAAATATTACCATAATCTCCAGGCCAGATATATATGTGGAATATAACACAATAGCCTGGTCTATTGGAGAAATTGGAAGTAAAAACCACTGGTACATACCACATACACCCTGGAACCCTGAGGGATATATAACCCTAACAGAGGTGCTTACACATGTGTGATAACCACAGAGACGTTGACCTTGTCATGAACACCTACTATTGAATTCAGGGGTCACGTTGTTCACTGCACTTGAAGCACATATTGAAGATACCATCCTATAATATTTGACTTATTTGGGAACGGTGTGGTTTCCTTATAAGAAGTGCATATATTTGAGAATTTCCTGAGCAAACTAACCAAGGATAGGATAGGTGTAGTGGTATGCTGGGATTAGGAATAACATCATATGAATCTTAGGGGTTGAATGTAGAAAAAAAAAATTATTGTTTTTTATCTAAAGTTCAAAAACAGATGAGAATCCCTTCAACTCTTTTTAATTAAAGTGTGGCTTTTGTCACTCAAAGGAAATTAAATGTGGATACGCCATTTTTTAATTGAGAATATTAAAAGTTATATTTTATAATTTTTGGTCCTTTCTGTGACACCCTGCTACGAATAAAAGGACTCCTCTGCCATGGTGACTAATACTAGTAAAGTGTTAACCCCTTAGTGACGGCCCTATTGCCTTTTTACGTCCTAGCTAAGTGGGCTTTAATCCTAGGGGACGTAAAAACATGCATCCTCTTTAGATTAAAGCCCTCTTGGCTGAGGACGGGACAGCTCCATGCTGTCGGTGCCCGCAGGTAGCCGAAAGCATGGAGCTGTCATCCAAGGCTGCGTGGAGCCCCTCCCCCAACAATGCAATTGGTGCTATTCAATGGATAGCGCCGATCACCATAAAGTGAAGAAAAAGTTTTAAAAAAGTTAAAGATTCAGCTGCCCCGATGGATCCGATCCATCAGGGCAGCTGAGCATACTCACCCACCTTGTCCATGGTGTCCTGCAGTGAAGGGGTCCTCCAGGACCCGTTGCCACTCTTCTGCGCATGCGCGCCAGACGTATGACATCACGAGCATGCGCAGAAGTCCGCAAGTAAAATATCTTGGCTCCCGGCCCTGAAGGTAGCCGGGAACCAGGAAATGTCACCGGGGACCGCACAGGGGTATTCATTTTGGGGTGTCAATCCTCATTTTCAAGTGCACTATTGAAAAAAATCATGTCTTTAAAATGACATATTTCCAAAAATATTACATTTTATTTTTTCTAAATTGCATTAATTCCTGAAAAAAAAAACTGTGGGGTCAAAATACTCATGACACCCCTCTGTAAATATATTAAGGTGTGTAGTTTTTAAAATGGGGTCATTTGTGGGGATATCTATCATTCTGACACCTATGAGCCTTTGCAATCTTGGCTTGGTGTAGGAAAACAAAGTGTTACTCAAAATGTTGAAAAACAATGTTAAATTTGTACGTCTCCTAAATGGTTAAGAAAATGAAAGTTTTTCAAACATGCATTAAGAATAAAGTAAACAGATGGCAATATATATCTTAGCAAAGATTTGTACGGTATGTTTGCACATATTTAATATATTAGTTGAAAATGTGAAAAAATGACAATTTTTTCAAAATGTTCCCAATATTGGCACTTTTAATAAATATACACAAATTCTATCAGTCTATTTTTACCACCTAAGTGAAGTACAATATATGGCAAAAAAAATGTCAGAATCACTTGAATATGCAAAGCCTTTACAGAGTTATGATATGTTAAGTGACACATGTCAGATTTCCAAAGTTTGGCTCCGTCAAATAGGCAAATAGGCTTCGTCACTATGGGGTTAAAGCATATGCGATATTTTGCCAGCAAAGAGGTTGTCTGATCACTACATTCTCTGTCCATATGCTCTATTCGGAACCAGGGATGTCAAAGAGCAGTTCCTATTTGATGATGGGTCCTCTAAATGGGATTGATTAGGCAACTGTTAGGTGGATTCAGAACTGGCTGAGTTCGTACTCAAAGAGTTGTCTTAAATGGCTGCGCATCCAAGTGGAAGAATCAAGTGAGGTATCACAAGGGTCTGTCCCAGGCCCAGTGTTGTTCAACATTTTTATAAATGATCTGGAGAAGAGAATTGAAGGGAAACTGATCAACTTGGCTGATGATACAAAGCTAGGAGGGTAGCTAACACTAGGGAAGAGAGAGAGAGTATTCAAAAAGATCTAGAAAAGCTTGCACAGTGGTCGGTGACTAATAGAATTGTATTTAATAAGGAGAAATGCAAAGTCCTACATCTGGGCAAGAAAAATAAAAAAATCACATACAGAATGGGAGGAATTGAGCTAAGCAGCAGCACATGTGAAAAAGACTTGGGGGTACTAATAGATCATAGACTGAACATGAGTCAACAATGTGATGCAGCAGCCAAAAAGGCAAACACAATTCTGGGATGTATTAAGAGAAGCATAGAGTCTAGATCAAATGAGGTCATTGTCCCCCTCTATTCTTCCTTAGTCAGACCTCATCTGGAATACTGTGTCCAGTTCTGGGCACCCCACTTTAAAAAAGACATAGACAAACTGGAGCAAGTTCAGAGAAGAGTTCCCAAAATGATGAGCGGTCTGCAAATCATGTCCTATGAAGAACGGTTAAAGGATCTAGGAATGTTTAGCTTGCAAAAAAGAAGGCTGAGAGGAGACTTAATAGCTATCTACAGATATCTGAAGGGCTGTCACAGTGCAGAGGGATCACCCCTATGCTAATTTGCATAAGGAAAGACTAGAAGCAATGGGATGAAACTGAAAGGGCGGAGACATAAATTAGATCTTAGAAAAAACTTTCTGACAGTGAGGGTGATCAATGAGGGGCACAGGTTACCACGGGAGGTGGTGAGTTCTCCTTCAATGAAAGTGTTTAAACAAAGGCTGGACAAATATCTGACTGAGATGATTTAGTGAATCCTGCACTGAGCAGGGGGTTGGACCAGATGACCCTGGGGGTCCCTTCCAACTCTACCATTCTATGATTCTATCCTCCCCCCATGTGAAATACTACTACTTTTCCTGTGTCTGTAGCTTCCCTTTTAAAAATCAACAGCTTGTCGAAGATCAATTTGAAAACTGTTGTCTATGATGAAGGTACTAAATTCACACCTTTCTACCCTGTAATTTAAGCTGAAAACATTATTGATGAAATTCAGTTTTAAGGAAACCCTATGCATTCTAGGTCTGACTATCTAACCAATTCACATAACAGCCAATAATACAGAAATTAGGTAAGGATTTCTATGATTTTACAATGTACTTACTCTACTTTAAATATAGATAACATTTTACAATTAATTTAAAGTTTTAATGTTATTAAAAATGATTAGTACCATCTCGTTTAAATGTATGTAATATAATCAAATTCACCGTCCAATAAATGTATTCTAAGAAAAAAACACTGCATATATCTGTTTAAAATGTTCAAAGCATTGAATTAAATTACATTTTTTGCAAGATCACCTTAAGAGTCAATTCGAACACAAAAACCATGTAAATATGGTTTATTTTGAAATGTAATCGCTGTAGCAGAAAATGCTGACTCGTCTGTGATTATCTTTTACATGGGAGGTTAGACAACTGAATGCGAACTACAAGTCAATACTTTGCATGTCACATTAAGAAAAACAATGAGTTCTCTTTTATTCATTACAAAGGAGGCAAGCAAATGTACGGGGGCTGTATGAAATTAGAATTTGGAACCCAAGCTGGGAATGCTCTTTGGTGTGGAAAATAGAGTTCTGCAGAACTTGGAAATAGACCGCATCCAAACGGCTCAGATTGTGGTTAAATATATTTTCAAATTAAAAACATTCTAGTCTGCAGTTAAAATTGTATTATTTAGTCTGATTTAAAGTGAAGACATTTATCATAACAATCACTAGTACTGAAGGAAGATCACACTATTCAAATGAATACAATATCACCCATATGTATCTGGATAGCCAAAGAAATCTTAGTATCACAAATAGTACCAGTTTATATTAGAAAACAAAACATAAGCAATCGCATAGTTACTGACAAATAAATTGTTGTGCCTAATGGATTTATGGTAAAATAGGATATCACCCTAAGGAAAAAAGATTCAGTCCAGGGGCCTTTTTTGAAGTGTCATATTTTTGATATGTACTTGAATTAAACCTGATGCACACAGCCATGTTATGTTTCCATCTTGTACAGAGCTATATTAGGGCTCCTATTCCAGAACATTGGGCTTCTATATGGCATTCTTTGTCAGAAGCTGGTAAAAACATTACATTTAAAGGACAATATCACCTACAGAGTCTTTCTGGAACCCGACAGAGCCTGTATGGCAGCATATAGTAGCCATACAACTCTGCACTAGGAAACCATGTGTCTTTGCACTGCCTTTAAATCTAACTGTGCTTTCAAATAACTTTTGACTAGTTCTGCTCGTTGTGATTGGCAGGGCGATAAAATTGTGCCATTTTTTGCAAAATCTCCTAAATCATTTTACAAATTAAAGTCAGAGACAGAGCTGTGTGTGGCTGAGTTGTTAGCACTGTTAACTTTCAGTGCTGGGGTTCTAGTTCCAGATCCCATAAAAGATAACATCTGCATGGACTCTGAAAAACTCCATCCAAATGTTGCCGTTGGTCAGATAGGAATCTACAACTCTAGCATTTTGCTGAACTTTGAAGCTACTTGTTCTTTATCTGCTGTTGAATAATAGTCCTGGTAACTAGTGTTCTCATAACCCCCGTTCTTTATCTATCAGTTGCTTCCTCACGTCTTTGACCTTATTGGAGTCCTGCTGGTCTCAGATGGAATACTAGCTTAAGAGTAAAGAGCCTAAATAGTTAACACCCGCTGATAATCTTGATGCTAGATAACATCAACATAGGCGTAACATATGGCTACAGTGCCTGTTAGCTCCTATTCAAGCTACATGGCACTAAGGTCACATTTGGAGACCACTGCTTACTTTTTCGGGTAGTTTCAGTGACGTGGCTGTTGCCTAGAAACGATGGGCGTCCTACTAGCAGACCTTATGGTTAGGAAACTGTTAGAAACACACCCTCTGATATGACGGGAAGGTTCCCTACACTCTCTCAGTGATGACATGCTATGATGCTGGATGGTCACGTGACAGTTGTCACATGATCAGTTATGTAATATGGGCCAAATGAGCCGTCACTGGGCCCTCGGCTGTTTGGTAGTGTATTAGATCAAGGCGGTCCTGGATAATAATCAGGGCGAATGATCCAGGCTGCCTCCACAGCAGGATATACTCACTACCCTATATTTGTATTCAGGTACAAATACAGGGTATCTGTAGATACCGTTAAAGGGTGGACTTATAAGCAGGTCGTATGTTTCCCCTCCCACAGGATGAAGTTGGAGGTGGAACTACTGACGCAGACAACATTGATTCATGCCTCAAGGTGAGCCTCTCTGTGAGCAGGCACTAATCTGGGCTATATAAGATCATTCTGTGATTAGGGCTGGTGATTAGTATCCAGTCTACCTTCAAGGCTGGAGCCTCTGCTAGACCTGTTTTTGTTTATTTATTTTTGGTTTGGGGTTCCAGTTACTATGGGCATTTTATTTAGGTCAGGGAAATAACTTTGGGGAACTCAGGTCATTTGACCATATCACTACAAGGTCTAGTTAGTGACATTATTCTCCTTTTAAAGGCACTGCTAGGTCCTAGGTTTAGGTAGTGCAAGATATTGTTCCTTTCTGATAAGGCACTGCTAGGGCTTATGCTTAGGTAGAGCAAGTATACCCTTCCTGTCCTACCAGACTAGCAGACTAGCTAGGTCTAGGGACCACGTGTTGCAACAAGAGACACACTGTAGGTTGGTGCAATTCTGCTATCTTAGTATCCTATACAGTACGTTTCATACTTGGTCCTTATCCCTCTTTGCTAGCACCCCTGTAGATTGAAGTTTAAAACAACTGCTTGAAGGGTGAAAAGGAAGTTCTATAAAGGCTCCTGATGAAGTTTAAAACTCAACAGAAACGCGTTGAACCATATGAACTAGAACTGAACCATGTGAATTAGAACTAGAGCTATATGAACTAGAACTAAACCATATGAATTAGAACTATATCATGCAAATTTGAACTGAATCATATGAACTATACATCAATGCTTCCAATGACAAGAAGGCATTGGCAGCACAGCACAGCCCTTTGTTAGGATAGTGGTCATTACTAGTTTCCACTAGCACCATTCCTGCACAGTCACTCTCGTCTCGAAATATGGAGAGGAAAATCATGTTCCACGAGGGGGTCTCGACTTACATCTTTATAGACCTCTTTAAAGGAACCCCTTGCTAGAATAGGTGGTTAATCATTAACCACATCTTTGGAAGTGTAGACCTTACTACACATCTAGATGGTGTTTGTACTTGGGTGTTTTGTTATTTCCCTACCATAACTGGGGGACATACCCCCCAACTCATTCGGTATTTTATGGGGCGATTTCATTTGAAACCCATCTTTCCTGTAGACTGTGTGTGTGTGTGTGGGTGGGGGGGGGGAAGTACGTTGTGTTTTGTTTTGTCTTGTTCCAGCCCAGTCTTCTAAAAGAATATATATATATTTATTTTAAGTATTAATAAAAGTTATGTTTTAAGGGATAAATCCAGTAATATTATTCCCCTTCTCTGGAGCTGAATAGACAAGTGTGGTGGCTCAGTTGTTAGCACTTCTGCTTTGCAATGCTAGAGTTGTAGATTCATATCTGACCAAGGGCAACATCCGGATGTAGTCCACGCAGATGTTATCTTTTATACAAACTGAACCTAGAAGTATAGTTAATTCTTCTGCCTCAGTGAAATTAGCGAAGGGGAATAAGAATGCAAATAAACACAAAGAGAATTTAAAAAAAAAACATCATTTGGTCAGATTTGAACCAAGAACTCCAGCATTGCCAGGCAGTATTGTCAGCACCTGAGCCACCCTGCTTGCTATTCCATCTCTGGAGGAGGAAGGAGAAAACAGAGAAAATATTCAGATGTAGTCCATGCAGATGTTTTCTTTGGAATGATTTGAAGCTAGGAACCCAGCACTGCAAGGAAACAGTGCTAAAGACTGAGCCATCATGCTTGTTCTTGCATCTGCTTCCTTCATATCCTTCTAGCTCTTTCTTCTTTCACCTCTTCCTCCTTCAATCGAGAGAGAGAGAGAGAAGAAGAAGAAAGTGAAGGAGAAGAAGAATAAAGAGAAGGAGAAGAAGGGGAAGAAATATATAAAGGACAATAAGATCTTTATTCTTCTTTTTCACCTCCACTGGAGATGAAGAGGCAGGAGGAGTTAGAAAGAAGAGGCTTCCACTATTGTCTTGTAGCTAAGTAGTTCTAGGTTCATGTCTGATAATGGACAACGTCTGCTTCGAGTTTGTCTGTTCTCTTTGTGTTTATTATTATTGTTATCCATCTTTTCAAGAAATGTGATGGCTCTGTTGTTAGCACTGATGCCTTGAAGTGCTGGAGTTGTAAGTTCAGAGCTGTCCAAGGGCAACATTACCATGGGATAATTTATAAGCACGTACTGGATGAGGAGGAAACAGAGGCACACACTGCAGAGGGTTGGCAGGACCAGGCAGCCACCCTCTTTGAAAGTTTGGGCGATAGCCCACAATGCTGTTGAGAATTGATGATAAATTGACGTACGATCATCATTCCAATCCCGTGCCAGCTCCGTCACAAAATTGTCAGGAGCCGCAAACGTGGGCATAAAGGGGACTCAGGTGCCAGAACTTCTACACATCTCAACAATGCAGCAATACTCTGTGTGGGAAGCACAAGAGCGGGCCCAGGGTCAGGCTCGGTCCCAGCCTCTACCTTGTGTGACCCAAGGTGCCGTGAGTTACATAGCAATGGGAAATTTATTCTGTGTAGGTGTTAGATAGCTCAACACCGCAATGGAAAGTCTTTGAGTTCCTTGGGCTTGCCTATGCTGTCGGTGCACAAAGATAGTATTACACATGAGAAAATCAGAGCGCCGAAACATGGCAGAGTTTCACCCTGCTAAGGAACTCGGCCTACATTTCTGCCCTAGTCAGTCAGTGTGTTTGTGCCAGACAGGTAAAACAACACAATGGGAAGTCTTTGTGCACTCACAGCATAGGCGAGCCCAAGGAACTCAAGCATGGTATTACACATGAGGAAATCAGAGTGCCCAAACATGCGCTAAGGGCCTCGGCCTACTTTTCTGCCCTAGACAGTCAGTGGATTTGTGTCAGACAGGTAAAACACCGCTATGGGAAGTCTTTGTGCACCCACAGCATAGGCAAGCCAAAGGAACCCAAGGAAAGTATTAAACATGAAGCAATTACAGTGCCCAGACATGACAGACTTTCACTTCACCAAGGACCTCGGCCTCTGCACACACCCTCAGCAATCGTGGGCATAAAGCGGACTCTGATGCTAGTACAGCTGTGGACATCTCATTAATGCAGTAACGCTCCTTTTGTTTGGCCCAAACAAGTGTCTCAGATAGCTGTGGTAACATGAGAGAAAATACATGTTGCCCAGTGCTGATCCCCTGACCCCAAGCAGGAGGAGGAGGTGGGATAACAAGGCCAAAAAACATGACCGAGGTAGGACCTGCAATAGTCTGTGTGGGAAGCACGTGAGCGGGGCCAGGGTCAGGCTTGGTCCCAGCCTCCACCTTGTGTGACCCAAGATGCCCTGAGTTACATAGCAATGGGAAATCCATGTGTCCACACACTATTCATTCTGTGTAGGTGTCAAATAGCTGAACAATGCAATAGGAAAGCCATCTGCAATCTGCACCCTACCCAAGTAAGTCAGTGGATTTGTGCCAGACAGGTAAAACACCGCTATGGGAAGTCTTTGTGCACCCACAGCATAGGCGAGCCAAAGGAACCCAAGGAAAGTATTAAACATGAAGTAATTACAGTGCCCAAACATGACAGACTTTCACTTCACCAAGGACCTCGGCCTCTACCCACACCCTTAACAATCGTGGGCATAAAGCGGACTCTAATGCTAGTACAGCTGTGAACATCTCATTTATGCAGTAATGCTCCTTTTGTTTGGTCCAAACCAGTGTCTCAGATAACTGTGGTAACACGAGAGAAAATACATGTTGCCCAGTGCTGATCCCCTGACCCCAAGAAGGAGGAGGAGGTGGCATAACAAGGCCAAAGAACCGTGACCGAGAGTTTCACCCCGCCAAGGACCTTGCTGGATGGAGTAGAGGACGGTGGTGGTGAGGGTGTGGATGCAGGCCGGGAGGCGCTCGTGCCTTTGTCCTGGGAGGAGGATTGTATCTGTGTGGAAGGTTGGGGCACAGAGGAAGAGGCAGTAGTGTGACCCGGAGGCGGTGAATGGCATTCGTCCTACCTTGTGGGATGCTTGGCCATCATATGCCTGTGCATGCTGGTGGTGGTGAGGCTAGTAGTGGTGGCTCCCCGGCTGATCTTGGTGCGACACAGGTTGCACACCACTGTTCGTCAGTCATCCGCGCTCTCACTAAAAAACATCCAAACCTTTGAACACCTAGCCCTCTGCTGGGAGGCTTGCCGCGAGGGGGTGCTTTGGGAAACACAATAGTCTATGTGGGAAGCACGTGAACGGGCCCAGGGTTAGGCTCGGTCCCAGCCTCCACCTTGTGTGACCCAAGGTGCCCTGAGTTACATAGCAATGGGAAATCCATGTGTCCCCACACAATTCCTTCTGTGTAGGTGTCAGATAGCTGAACAACGCAATAGGAAAGCCATCTGCACTCTGCACCCTACCCAAGTAAGTCAGTGGATTTGTGCCAGACAGGTAAAACACCGCTATGGAAAGTCTTTGTGCACCCACAACATAGGCGAGCCAAAGTAACCCAAGGAAAGTATTAAACATGAAGCAATTACAGTGAACAAACATGGCAGACTTTCACTTCACCAAGGACCTCGGCCTCTGCACACACCCTCAGCAATCTTGGGCATAAAGCGGACTCTAATGCTAGTACAGCTGTGAACGTCTCATTAATGCAGTAACGCTCCTTTTGTTTGGCCCAAACCAGTGTCTCAGATAACTGTGGTAACACGAGAAAAAATACATGTTGCCCAGTGCTGATCCCCTGACCCCAAGAAGGAGGAGGAGGTGGCATAACAAGGCCAAAGAACCGTGACCGAGAGTTTCACCCCGCCAAGGACCCAGGCCTCGGCCCACATTTCTTTTGCTCCAATGCTTGTGTTAGCAACAGCTGAACGCTGCGCTGAGAGACATTGCTGGATAGAGTGGAGAACGGTGATGGTGAGGGTGTGGATGCAGACCGGGAGGCACTCGTGCCTTTGTCCTGGGAGGAGGATTGGATCTGTGTGGAAGGTTCGGGCACAGGGGAAGAGGCAGTAGTGTGACCCGGAGGTGGTGAATGGCATTTGTCCTACCTTGTGGGATGCTTGGCCATCATATGCCTGTGCATGCTGGTGGTAGTGAGGCTGGTAGTGGTGGCTCCCCGCCTGATCTTGGTGCGACACAGGTTACACACCACTGTTCGTCGGTCATCCGCGCTCTCACTAAAAAACATCCACACCTTTGAACAGCTAGCCCTCTGCAGGGAGGCTTGCCGTGAGTGGATGCTTTGGGAAATGCAATAGTCTGTGTGGGAAGCACGTGAGCGGGCCCAGGGTCAGGCTCGGTCCCAGCCTCCACCTTATGTGACCCAAGGTGCCCTGAGTTACATAGCAATGGTAAATCCATGTGTCCCCACACAATTCATTCTGTGTAGGTGTCAGATAGCTCAACACTGCAAAGGGAAGACTTTGAGTTGCTTGGGCAGACCCCTGTAACATTTCTGTAGCAAGAGTAAAGGCGAACCCATGAAACATTGGTGTACCATGAATGTAGGCGAAGGCCGAAAAAATTAGTTAGATAACAGTACAGGCGAGGGCCAGATAAATTGGTGTACCAAGAGTACAAGTGCAGCCCTGAAAAATTGCTGAACCGCGAGGGCAGGTAAAGCCTAGAAACATTTTTTAAAGATACAGCTCGCTGTTGCTTAATTTGTAACAGAGCCTGGAGGCAGCCCTGTGAAAAAAAAATTGGTTTCTGTTAAAATATCAATACAATACTTTTGAAACATTGAAAAATTGTAAAAAAAATTGTAAGCAGAGCCTTTTGGGCCGCAGAAAAATTGGCAGTTCAGCGTGATGACATGCTGTTTTAGGAGGAGGAGGAGTAATAATATCCGAGAGTGATTGATAAAGCTAATTCCCCCTTTCTTTCTGGTGATAGAGAATGCTTTTTTCTCCGGTTGCAGCGAAAACAATCATTAGGTTCCGCTGCTCTCCGCCGGTGGAGAAGAGAAGTCTGGGGAAATCCAGTCTTTGTTCATCTTTATGAGTGTAAGCATGTCAGAACTGGCAGTTGACAGACGGGTACGCTTTTCCATGATGATTCCCCCAGCTGCACTAAACACCCTCTCTGACAAGATGCTAGCAGCAGGGCAGGCCAGCACCTCCAGGGCATACAGCGCAAGTTCGTGCCACGTGTCCAGATTTGACACCCAATAGTTGTATGGAGCAGAGGCATCACGAAGGATGGTGGTACGATCGGCTACATACTCCCTCACCATCTTTTTACAGTGCTCTCTCCAACTCAGCCTTGACTGGAGATTGGTGACACAGTCTTGCCGGGGAGCCAAAAGCTGGCAAAGGCCTTGGAGAGTGTCCCCCTGCTTGCGCTGGACATGTTGCCTGATCCCCCATCTCCCATGCTACTTGGCCCTTGGAACTGCATCTTCTGCCACTAGCGCTTACAGATGGGAACTTTAGCACCTCTTTTTCCACCAGGGCCCTGTGGTATTGCATCCCTCTCATCCCCCTTTCCTCTTCGGAAATGAGAGGGGAAAGGTTCTCCTTATACCATGGGTCGAGAAGGGTGTACACCAAGTAATTCGTGTTAGCCAGAATGTGTCTAATGCGAGGGTCACGGGAAAGGCAGCCTAACATGAAGTCAGCCATGTGTGCCAGGGTACCTGTACGCAACACATCGCTGTCCTCACTAGGAAGATAACTTTCAGGATCTTCCCCCTATACAGCCCATACACGCTGAACAGATGAGAAAAAGCAGCATGGGTACCCCCTTCAGTGTGCCCAGCTGTCTCTTCCCCCTCCTCCCCCTACTCCTCCTCCAAAACGCACTGAGATATAGACATGAGGGTGGTCTGGCTATCAAGCGACATATTGGCATCCCCCGTCTTCTGTTTCAACTGCAAAGCGTCGGCCCATATGGTGAATGGCAGGCGGTGAATGGCATTCGTCCTACCTTGTGGGATGCTTGGCCATCATATGCCTGTGCATGCTGGTGGTGGTGAGGCTGGTAGTTGTAGCTCCCCGGCTGATCTTGGTGTGACACAGGTTGCACACCACTGTTCGTCGGTCATCCGCGCTTTCACTAAAAAACATCCACACCTTTGAACACCTAGCCCTCCGCACGGAGGCTTGCCGCGAGCGGGTGCTTTGGGAAACAGTTGGGGGATTCTTCGCTCTACTCCTGGCCACTCCTCTGCCTCTTCCAACCTGTCCTGTGGCTGCACTTGCCTCCCCCTCTGAAGCGCTGTCCTCAGTAAGCTTAGCAAACCAGGAGGGGTCAGTCACCTCATCGTCCAGCTGCTCTTCCTCCGAATACTCTGTGCTCTCCGCCTTTGGACTTACTGCCCATACTACTACCTCACTGACAGACAACTGTGTCTCATCATCATCCTCACCCACAAAAGGTTCTTGAGACAGTTGCCGGAAGTCCCCAGCTTCATCACCCGGACTCCGGGAACTTTCCAAAGGTTGGGCATCGGTCACAGCAAACTCCTCAGGTGACAGAGGAACAATTTTTCCCACTTATGGCAGGGACCCGAGAACAGTTCCTGGGAGTCTGTCTGCTCATCAGAATATGTCATTTTCATGGAGTGAGGAGGAAGTAGGAGCAGCAGCCAGAGGATTCGAAGTTGCAGTCCCTAGGCCGGGAGTAGTGGACTGCGTAGAAGACTGGGTGGTCGATACATTGCTGGACGCATTTTCTTCCATCCACGACAGGACCTGCTCACACTGCTCTGTTTGTAATAAAGGTCTACCACGCGGACCCATAAATTGTGATATAAAGCTGGGGACCCCAGAAACATGCCTGTCTCCTAATCCCGCAGCAGCCAGCTGTGATTCACCACGGCCAGGAACTCGGCCTGTGCCCACACCCTCACGTGGACGTCCGTATCCACGTCTTCGAACCTTAACCCTACTCCTCATCATGGCGGATTAAGAATAGAGCAGGGCCCAAATAAATTACCCCACTGTACAGCACTGACAACTGTGGCTTAATTCACCGCACACAGAGACTTGCATCTATGCTGTGACTTGAAAAAATTAACCCGCTGTCTTGCGCTGATACCTAGGAGTAATTTACTGCTCGCAGAGACTTGTAGATAATAGAGGCTGTGTGGAGTGGGAGAAGACTCTAAAGCCAGTGGATAGTGCTGGTAACTGCGGCGATCTCAACCCCACCAAGGAAAGGGTATTGTGAGACGCTCTGCACAGCGGCAGAGCTGAAATACTTTGCAGTGGCCCGGTAATATTACAGTACTGTTTAGCGGTGGGACCTCTGTCTAATGCACTGCAAACACAGAACGTTATAAATGAAGTCGTTTGCAGCAGGCTAGGAATTATTTGAGTGTAGTTTCACGGTGAGAGCGGGATTGTACAGCACTGCAGCCTGAGAACGCTATTACTGACAGGCTGGGAACAGGCCTAGATGAGTAATACAAAAATGGATGCAGTACTACTCCCAGCAAGCCAAAAGTATAATGCACACGGTCTGTTGTAGCCCTACGAAGGACCGTTGGGGTTTTTGCACGGAGGATCAGGACTGTATAGTGTATATAACTTTCCCTATAGAAGTGCCTGTGCCCCAACACTCTGTGTCTAATGCACTGCAGACACAGAACGGTATAAACGAAGTCGTTCGCAGTAGGCTAGGAAATATTTGAGTGCAGTTTCACGGTGAGAGCGGGATTGTACGGCACAGCAGCCTGAGAACGCTATTACTGACAGGCTGGGAACAGGACTGGATGCCTAATACAAACATGGATGCACTACAACTCCCAGCAAGCCACAAGTATAATGCACATGGTCCGTTGTAGCCCAACAAAGGAGCTTTTGGGGTTTTTGAAGACAAGATCCTACTCTAATACTTTCCCTATATCAGCAGTTGCTCTTTTCCTAAACTTTGTATAATACACTGCAGACTGAGAACGCTATAGATGAAATGGCCTCCACAGCCCGACATGAAAAAAAAATTGGTGCACTACTGCTCCCAGCCAGCCACAACAGTAATGCACACGGTCAGATGTAGCCCTAAGAAGGACCGTTGGGGTACTTGAAGACAGGACCTACGCTAACACTATCCCTGAATGAGCAGCAGCACTTTCCCTAACCTCTGCCAGCGTGTGTCTGAGGCGAGCCTCGGGCGGGACCACTTTAAGTACTCGGCGGTCACCTGATCTTGCCAGCCACTCACTGCTGTGGGGTGGGACAGGGCTGGCAAGTCACAGCAGGAAGTGGTAATGCCTTCCCCGCATGTCTATTGGCTAGAAAATGGCGCTAAACATGCGGGGAAGGAAATAGAATTGACTCGAGTACCGCGTGGTGTTCGACTCGAGTAACGAGCATCTCGTGTACCCTAATGCTCGAACGAGCATCAAGTTCGGACGAGTGTGCTCGCTCATCTCTAATGCTCAGCCATAGGAGAGATAAGTAGGCAACAAATGTGCAGTATTCAATGGAGCATAAAAATGTCATTTTATATAGTATATCTACAAAAATTACTTTTGACCCCATGTTGCTTCTAGAAGACCATTTTTTACACCAAAATTCTTACATACGGTGCGCTGCATTAAATAGACCACATCATAATCACTGAATTAGAACTAGGGCTAGGTTTACATCTGCACTGTTTGCTGTATCCACTCCATGTGGATCCTCTGGAGTAGATCTAGTACAAAATACTACACAAAATACACGACGGCTTGCTAGAGGAATATATACAGATTTAAAAAATATTATTAATACATATTTGACAAACTTTTAACATTATTTTAATTCTGATTAGTGGTTTGACGTATAGAAAAATGTTTTCTTCTCTTATTAACCTCTTCCTGACCAGAAGCTTTATCTGACCAAGCACATCTTTACGTTTTAGCCAGATGCCATTTTAAATGGGTTGTCCCAGGAAACATATTGTTTATAGTTAAATCCAGTCCTAGAATCTATACATTTTTTGTATTTCCACTTATTTAAAAAATGTTTCTAGGGATATTCCAGAACTAATGTTAGAATAGCACCACCTGCTGTTTCTATTGAAGAGTTTTTCTGTGACCTGTCAACCTCATTAAAAGTTCCAAGATGGTCACACATACTCAGTTTTGCTTTTCTGCAGGATCACTGTCTCAATCTTTTATTATTTGCTCATTGTCTCTGAAATCAGAAAAGATCTGGGGGCCTCGGAAGCAGCCGCTCACCATACCAGGGACCCTTCCTCATAGCCAGTGAGAGGCAAGACTATGTGTGACCATCCTGGAACAATTACTGCGGTGGAAACAGGATGGACACAGCAATAATCTTTGATATAGATATATATAGATATGAGATATAAATAGAAATGAGATAGATATGAAATAGATAGATATGAAATAAATGCATAGATATGAGATTGATTGATAGATAAAGAGATATGAGATAGATAGATATGAAATAGATAGAAAGATAGATATGAGATAGATAGATATTAGACACATAGATATGAGATAAATAAATAAATAGATAGATGGATACGATAGAGATAGATATGATAGATAGATAGATAAATATATTCATATATGAGACAGATAGATAGATAGATAGGAGATACATAAATAGAATTTTCTTAAATAATAATAATAATCTTTATTTGTATAGCGCCATCATATTCCGCAGCGCTTACATAGACAGGGGGATACAGAAAGACAAAAGTACAAACATTGCAGAACCACGGTTACATAGTAATCAGCTGATGGAAACAATAAGAGTGAGGGTCCTGCTCTAATGAGCTTACATACTACAAGTAATGGGGGGATACAGAAGGTAAAGGGCTGGAGATGTGCATTGTATGGTGGGGTGGAGATGTGCGCGGTATGGGGGGTGGAGATGTGCACGGTATGGGGGGGTGGAGATGTGCACGGTATGGCGAGGTGGAGATGTGCACGGTATGGGGGGGTGGAGATGTGCCCGGTATGGGGGGTGGAGAGTGAGGGATGCTATACACATAGACAATGGTCAGACATTAAGCCGTGTGACTGTGAAATAATTCCACCTTCTTCATGTGTGGATAGTATTAGCCAGAAGTCATGTGTTATTTGATTGTCTTTGATCGCATCTCCATTAGTAAGAAACACGTCTGAGCCCGTCCAGCTCTAATTTATACATCAATTGTTCTTTTTTACCATGTAAGCCCTGATGAAAGAATACAAAAAGAGGGTATTCAAAAATAGATTCTAAATAAATTTCAAATCATTTTTAGGGAAGCTTATCATTTATTTATCATTTTCTAAATGTAGTCTTTCTATTGTATCCACAACTTAAAGAAACACTGAACTTAGAAATGAATTAAACTAGCAAGCTAAAGATATACTTACCCACTATGTGTTAGTCTGCAGGATTTCTCCATGCCGAGGCTCCTGCTAGTAGTTGTACAGTCAGACACCTGATGGTCAGTCTTTAATATAGTTCTGTACTGTTTCTCCTTATGTAGACCACCATAGCTGGGGTAGGGAATCTCATAGGCCAGGCAATGCTCCTTGGAAAAAAATGTATACAATTAGCACTCCTCTAGGAAGAAAAAAGTGGATTCTCTAGTGCCGCCTATGAGAATGTAGGTATCCTATTTAGTCAATATCCAACCTTTTGAAAGGCTTTGTAACATGATAAATGATATTGGCCAAAGCAGCCATTGTTGGACCTTGAATCATGAAAATCATTTTATCACATGTTATAGATAATTGATTGCTTTGGCGAAGTTTCCAGCTACAGAATGTCTAATCTCTAGCAGGATTCTCCAAATTTGGTGCGTATTCAGACTCCCTACTCAAAGGTTATGTGTCTAACTACTAGACTGTATTAGTACATGTGGCCAT
The DNA here is from genome assembly GCF_035609145.1 of Eleutherodactylus coqui. Taxonomy (NCBI): domain Eukaryota; kingdom Metazoa; phylum Chordata; class Amphibia; order Anura; family Eleutherodactylidae; genus Eleutherodactylus; species Eleutherodactylus coqui. The sequence goes on along the minus strand of NC_089845.1, from coordinate 1,263,658 downwards.
AGTGTCAGATTGTCGGTGAGAGACATTTCTCACTAATGCTGAACATAATCAAGGCATTGGATGACACTGAAGATCATTTGGACTGAGTGTGTCCTTTGAATAGCTAATATAGCTGTACTGCAGTGAGCATGATTCTAGAAATCTAAGTCCAAGAACTTTGCTCCTGCATTATATAAGCTTTTGAAAACAAAGACCATAAACTTTCACTCCGCTATCAGTGCCTAGACAAAAAAAGTTTGTTTTATGTTGCAGAATTCCTTTTAAGTGCGAACCAATCACAACCATATCTGTGCCTTGTCATAAGTATGTATGTTATAAGTGTGTATAAATATCCATGCCTCTTCAGATCCAATCCATTTAAGCCGGAAGAAGTACCCTGCGTTGGTATGAAAGCTCGCTATTATTACATCATGTATTTTTGTTAGCCATTAAAAGGTCTCATATCTACAAGACTACGTCGTTTCTCTTGCTGAGAACAATCACATAAGCTTTTGATTCGTTAAGTATCTTTTATGTTTGTATTATGCTAACAGTTCGATTTAGTTTTATATTATCTTTTATACAGTTAATTGACATTCTCTATAGAAATAATGAATCTAAATGCAAAGGATTCAGGATATGATTGGGCATCTTCCATGTTACTAAGGTTTTGATGCATTTAGTGTGATATATAAACACAGCTATGGTGCTCCATTTGTATCATATTGCATTGGTTTAAATTCCATCCAAAAACTTATATCTGGTCTCCTTTTTCTGAGCACATCTGAACATTCTATGTATTATTGATATAATCGGACTGGGAATTGAGTTAGGGAATTGTCAATTTTTTATTCAATGATCAAGTCTAATTAAGAACCTTAATTCTATCTGTTACCAGGGGAAGCCTTAAAAATATTGTGCACATCTTAATGGAAAACTCAGGTCAGGTACTCAGGTATGATGTACCAGCTACTGAAAAAAATATGATGCATTGTCTTTTAGAATATATTATGCTGATATAGTTTAATATTTAATACATGCCATTCTAAGAATAAAGCTTACACACAAGAGTGATAGCACAAAGTAGCCCTGTAGTAGATTTCTAAATGGGTTTTGGGAGCATCAATTCTTAGATGATATAATGAAAACTGAACATATCTGAAAGCGCTGCTCAACTATTATATATTTAAAGGGGTAGACTCGTCTTGTAGTGTGATGACATGTCGCTCAGACATAATCACTTTTTAATTGTTGAGGATCCTGAGGAAGAAGGGGCCACAAGTTAATTTAGCATTGCACCCCTTCAGTCCATAGCCTTGTACACCAACGTTCTGTCTACCAGATGTGCAGAGAATTGCAGCACAGATCAAGTAAAAGGGACTTTTTACATTTCCTTGTACAACTGGGTGGCTAGAAGTACAACTTTTGATGGAAAACTCGTGCTAAGCTAGATAGCACCACACCAATCATAAAGCGATGGCTTATCCAAGTGATGCCAATCAATGGAGTGGGTGCTATATAGAGTATTGCTGAATGAACCTTTGCAAACATTCTAATAGTGAGCTTCAAAAACCTGTTTTAAAAAATACCATAACCCTATAACACAAAATCAGTATGGGTTTACGAGGATTCTGTTCTCTCAAACTCATTTGATGAACTTTTATGAGGAGGTAAGTTCTAGACTGGAATAGAGTAAGGCTGTGGATGTTGTGTATCTGCTTTTCAAAGGCATTTGATATTGTGCCACATAACAGGTTTGTATGTTGAATGAAAATGCTGTTACTAGGGCAAAATATGTGTAAATGAGGTAAGTATTGGGGGGTTCTTCTCCTGGGTTTACAATATATAATTTTGATATTTTCAGATGATACTAGACTCTCTAACGAAAATAACAAAAGAAAGGCATGCAGAGTTAGGCATTTGGGCCAAGGAAAGTTCTATAATTGTGTATTAATTAGAAAATACTTGGAAAAAAACTGACTCTGAAAAAGACGGGGATACAGTAAACACAACTTTAACAACCAATGCCAGGCAGCTGCTGCAAAGGCTAATAAAAGAAGAGATGTATCAAAACAGGCATAAATAGTCATGAAAAGAACTAAGTTGTGCTTCTATCCAGCCAAACCCCACATGAAATATTGTGCACAATTTTGGACCTGTGTATAAGAAGGACAAAGCTGAACTAGAGCCGGTAGAAGAAAGGGCACCAAGGTAATTAAGGGAATAGGTGGATTGCAGTACCAATACAGGTTGATCAGTTTGGAAAAGAGAAGACTTGTACAAATACATGAATAGAGTACAGAGATCTTTCTAATGATCTTTTTATATCGAGCCCTTTTAACCAAGCAGAGAATGGCAGAGAGAAAAGGTTATATCATCATCATCATCATTATCATAGAAGGAGATCCCTAACTGCAAGAGCAGCGAGACTACAGAACTCACTGCTATAAGGTGTTGTGATGGTGGATTCAGGAAGGGATTGAGTGTTTTATTATTAAGTTATGGGAGCAAGTTTTCTATAAATGGAATTTTGATACAAGGATTTATTCTGAATGACATATTTTAAACTAGTGATGAGTGATTTCAGTTTTTGTGGGTATCGGGCAAATTGTGAGTTAGCACGAAGCATCATGTTGCGGACGGCATCTGTATCCACTAGCCTTACAGATGACTGCTCTTTCATCATCACCTGTGGTTTCATACAATTCCCAAGCTGCTCAAGTCCTGTGAACAAGCTGTGGGCCTGATGTTGGTGGTGCTGTGGCTAGTAGTAGCTGAGGGTAGCAGCTCTGCCCTTTGGTTTTTCTGCCACGCCCTATTCACTATCTTGCTACAATGCTGCTCCACAACATCTGCCTCTCCCCCCCCCCCCTGCAAGCTGCTATAACTCTCCCTGCCTTTCCGTGTTAGATTAAGTACTTCATTCACTTCCACCTCCTCTTCCTCTTCATTGTTCCTCTCATCCTGAGCAGACTCCATCACAGTGAGCACCGCCAACTAAATACTGGATCATAAAATGAAATACAAAATAAATGCACATTCTTACCATTGCAAACAGGTACTTATGATGTGATAGATGGATTGTTTCTCAAACACACTAAAAGCCCCTGCATAAAAGATGCCCCCGGATGAAGTGAGGTCAATAGTGCAGCAAGCCTTTCTGTTAGCTGAAGCAGAATTGTTAAGGGGGTCCATCATGCACTTTTGGTGTCTGAAATCAGCATCCTATACTAGAACAGTACATCAGAAAGCAAGTGCCAATGCAACAAACTTTCATTCTTCACATCTACATTAACGTATACATTTTACTAATACGATGTAGGATCCATTATTCCACTTCTCACAAAGTAGACAAGCAGTAAATCATAGAGGAAACTATTTTAACAGGTCATTTGTGTTCTCTAAATGCTTAAGATACCTGCAGACGAAGAGTCATCAAGTGCATCAAGTAAAAGAAATACATATCCAGCTGATGAAAGGGATGCAAGCTGTTCTTGATGAAATGACTCTGACAGTCTGTCTTACTGTGACCCTTTATGTGCTTGATCTGTATACATATAAGATGGTCAGTGTCCATCAGTTTGAGAAGAGTACTTCAAATAAAGTTTACTGATGAAAGACGTTTTGCATCTTCATTGTTTCCTTGGTGACTTTTTTTTAAGAAGAACCCATATGTCTATGGTATAGTGCTGTATTTTCTGTTTCATGTCTGTCTGGGTGGGACTGAAAAATATATTTCCCTTCACCCTGAACAACCTTGATCTCTCATTGTCATTTTTTTTAAATAACTTACTTTATGACATGGAAAAAATTGTGTCTAACCTCTACAACTACAGAATTATAAAATCATTTCTATAATGCAGATATTGCCATGAATTGGTCATTCTTATCCACACTGTGGAAAAACAAATGCATGTCATTCACACCCAAGGAGTAAGACTATGACTAAGCCGTTGCATGTGCCCTCTAAGGTTAAAAGGGATTTCGGCTGGATATTCATTATATGAAAAAAGCCTCCACTAGCGTTTTTAACTACTATCAAAGCCCACCCAGGTACCTTAGCATTTTTCTACCGCTCCTGCTCAATTTTGCACCACAAACCTAAAGTGTTTACTGTTACAACTTTTGGCAGTGATTTCTTCCAGTTCACAATAATCTGCCTGCTAGCACTAGACCAGCCCGGTGCACACGGACTGGACCACAAGAGAGTCCATGGATATGATGATGTAGGTGGAAGTCATGAAAATACATACAGACAGAGTCATGTAAACTGCCTGCAAGGATACTGATCCATGGGGTGAAGGTGAGGAAACTATATTGCAAAGTGTTTTATTCCACAGGGCATGTTAAAAGAATCAAAGGCATCAAGGTCCCGGACTACCGTTTCACTACTAGCACCGATAAAGTACAACTTTGAATTGTGCTCTACAGCTAAAAGAAAGGGGTAAGTTCCTGTTGCACCAGAATTCTGGCATTAGTTACACCAACATTTTGGCACAAATTGTTTAAGGCAAATTTATTAATTACTGTGAATATGGAAAAAGAAGATATCTTTCCACCTGGCTGAATACTTTTCAAAAGTGTCTAGGAAAAGAGGTATAAATGTATCGAGTTGTAAAATGTACCATCTTAGTATTGATGTGGCCTAGTGTTTACAGTAAGTACCAAAAACTTGCCTTAATGTGTACTGCCCAACAGATAGGATAAAGTAGGAAACTGAATCAAACGTCTACCAAAATGTAACAAATCTGTTAGTGGGCAATACTGTGATAGAGTTGGCGCACCTTTGGACCGCCTCACTAACTTTACTTTGCCTACATATTAGACAGCCTTAATAAATCTGCCTCAACGTGTGTTAACTGCAGAGCAACTGTTGTAGAGTCTGAGCATTTATATAGATCTCTTCTCAATGGTGAGGAATTGAACCACAAGGTAAGAAAAATCCATTAGAACGCTTAGAGAGATTCACAAAATTCACGAAAAAACTTGAACATAACAAATAAAATTCACATATCTTCATAATGTAAAGTAATGTAAAGCGAAAAACAGTAAAGATAGCAATGTAGTGGTAACTTGTGAAAGGTAACATGAAGACCTGGAGGTAAAGGTGTGCAGCAGAAAGTAAGTGATTGAGATATTAACAAACCCATTTCACTCCCAGCGGACGATATCCGCAATAGAAAATAGTCATTAATCATAATCCAGGGCAACTTTAGTCTGACGCGATCTGTCAGGCTGTATTAAAGGAGATGTCCCGCGCCGAAACGGGTTTTTTTTTTTTTAACCCCCCCCCCCGTTCGGCGCGAGACAACCCCGATGCAGGGGTTAAAAAAACCACCCGCACAGCGCTTACCTGAATCCCGGCGGTCCGGTGACTTCAATACTTACCGCTGAAGATGGCCGCCGGGATCTTCTACCTTCGTGGACCGCAGCTCTTCTGTGCGGTCCACTGCCGATTCCAGCCTCCTGATTGGCTGGAATCGGCACGTGACGGGGCGGAGCTACACGGAGCCCCTCTCTGGCACGAGCGGCTCCATAGAAGAAAGCTGAAGACCCGGACTGCGCAAGCGCGGCTAATTTGGCCATCGGAGGCCAAAAATTAGTCGGCTCCATGGAGACGAGGACGCCAGCAACGGAGCAGGTAAGTATAAAACTTTTTATAACTTCTGTATGGCTCATAATTAATGCACAATGTACATTACAAAGTGCATTATTATGGCCATACAGAAGTGTATAGACCCACTTGCTGCCTCGGGACATCTCCTTTAACACAGGGCGAGTGCAATGTAGGTTCGTGAAAATCTGACTTACATTCTGTGATTTCTCTGCGATTGTGAATGACTCCCAGAGGTCTTATATGATGTCATGGGGGAAATAGAAGTTAAAATAAGTAGTTACAAAACTATTTAGCTGTACCTGAACGACATAAATGTCTTCCCCTTCGCAGGCTTTTCACACTCCGTGCCAGAGCGCAGGAGTTTGAAAAAAGTCGCAGGAAAATAGTGGCTGCTCGATATTCCCCGCCAAACATATTCACTACATGTGGGGAACATAGGGCATGTCCTACCTATTCTCAGCGGTAGTAGTCATGGACAAGAAATCTCGATAGTGAAAACAAAACACTGAACTCCATTTAAATCAGTGGTTTGGTTTTGCCTGTTATATGACTGTGATTATCATGGTCACACAAGCGAAGAAAAAGACGTCTATGTGTTTTTTCCCCCTAATACCTTGCAGGGGCATATCATTATGCATGTTAAGGCACTAATGGAATGTTACACAAACATACCACATTACATTAACATGCTCAACAGCTCAACTACAAAAAGATGTTAAAAATAATTGAAGAAAGTTTATGATAAAAAGGGGGTTTTACAGCAAAAAAAAAAAATATGTCAATGTACATAAATCCCTAAATACCTTTATTTAGCCACAGTTCCTCATTTTGTCTAGAGGGTAATCACTTCTGTGAAATAAAATGCCCAGCATCCTTCCTGCCTGTCCGAAGCCCACCCTAGAATATAACTAGGATGGGTTGCATGCTGCTAAAGACCTAAGGAAAGGGGAGCCTAATGTCAGGGCACTACTTCCTGTTAGGCTGACTGCCACAAAGCCTTGCAGGATAATATAGCCGCAGAGTGCAGATGCAAAGGATTTGTGCTGTTTTCAGTTTGCAGATTTATTGCAGACATTTCTATGGACACTCTATGGAAACAACCCTGTTCAGATGTACTATTCACTGAGGCAGTAATTTACTGTCTCTATGTCTATATCGTAGTAATCTATTGTACTGTAATTAGAGATGAGCGAACGTACTCGTCCGAGCTTGATACTCGTTCGAGTATTAGCGTGTTCGAGATGCTCGTTACTAGAGGCGAGTACCACGCGATGTTCGAGTTACTTTCACTTTCATCTCTGAGACGTTAGCGCGCTTTTCTGGCCAATAGAAAGACAGGGAAGGCATTACAACTTCCCCCTGCGACGTTCAAGCCCTATACCACCCCCCTGCAGTGAGTGGCTGGCGAGATCAGGTGTCACCCGAGTATATAAATCGGCCCCTCCGCGGCTCGCCACAGATGCATTCTGACAGAGATCAGGGACAGTGCTGCTGGTGGTGCTGCTGCTATAGGGAGAGCGTTAGGAGTATTTTAGGTTTCAAGAACCCCAACGGTCCTTCTTAGGGCCACATCTAACCGTGTGCAGTAGTGTGGAGGCGGCTTTTTGCAGTGTTGCACTTTTTTTTTTTTTTTTTGATATCGGCCGTGCAGAGCATTGCGCCCTGCAGTAATTATACATAGTCCAGGGCCAGTAGTGGTGGTGAGGCAGGGACAGAAGACATATTTATTGAATATAGGCAGTGGGCCTTTCCAAAAACATTTGGGGAAAAAAATCTATTTGGGCTGCCTGTGACTGTCCTCAGTGTACTGGGTCTGTGCTGGGGGTAGTTGTCCTAATTCATACGCAGCCAGCTAAGTGTTACAGCAGGCTTGCGCAAAATTATTTCCTGGCTCTGCTGTGCGTTCCGTAAGCGAAGTCAGCGTCCAACCACAGGCCAATAAGCGGCACATTTAATTACAGCGTTCTGTTTCTGAACTACTGGTAATACACCATGCTGAGGGGTAGGGCGAGGACGCGGAGGTCCAAGTCAGGGTGTGGGCACAGGCCGAGCTCCTGATCCAGGTGTATTGCAGCCGACTGCTGTGGGATTAGGAGAGAGGCACGTTTCTGGCATCCCCACATTCATCTCACAATTAATGGGTCCACGCGGTAGACCTTTATTAGAAAATGAGCAGTGTGAGCAGGTCCTGTCGTGGATGGCAGAAAGTGCATCCAGCAATCTATCGAACACCCAGAGTTCTGCGCCGTCCACTGCTGCAACTCTGAATCCTCTGGCTGCTGCTCCTCCTTCCTCCCAGCCTCCTCACTCCATTACAATGACACATTCTGAGGAGCAGGCAGACTCCCAGGAACTGTTCTCGGGCCCCTGCCCAGAATGGGAAGCAAGGGTTCCGAATCCTCTCCCACTGGAGGAGTTTGTCGTGACCGATGCCCAACCTTTGGAAAGTTCCCGGGGTCCGGGGGATGAGGCTGGGGACTTCCGGCAACTGTCTCAAGACCTTTCAGTGGGTGAGGAGGACGATGACGATGAGACACAGTTGTCTATCAGTGAGGTAGTAGTAAGGGCAGTAAGTCCGAGGGAGGAGCGCACAGAGGATTCGGAGGAAGAGCAGCAGGACGATGAGGTGACTGACCCCACCTGGTTTTCTACGCCTACTGAGGACAGGTCTTCAGAGGGGGAGGCAAGGGCAGCAGCAGGGCAGGTTGCAAGAGGCAGTGCGGTGTCCAGGGGTAGAGGCAGGGCCAGACCGAATAATCCACCAACTGTTTCCCAAAGCGCCCCCTCGCGCCATGCCACCCTGCAGAGGCCGAGGTGCTCAAAGGTCTGGCAGTTTTTCACTGAGAGTGCAGATGACCGACGAACAGTGGTGTGCAACCTGTGTCGCGCCAAGATCAGCCGGGGAGCCACCACCACCAGCCTCACCACCACCAGCATGCGCTGACATGTGATGGCCAAGCACCCCACAAGGTGGGACGAAGGCCGTTCACCGCCTCCGGTTTGCACTGCTGCCTCTCCCCCTGTGCCCCATCCTGCCACTGAGATCCAACACCCCTCTCAGGACACAGGCACTACCGTCTCCTGGCCTGAACCCACACCCTCACCTCCGCTGTCCTCGGCCCCATCCACCAATGTCTGTCAGCGCACCGTCCAGCCGTCGCTAGCGCAAGTGTTGGAGCGCAAGCGCAAGTACGCCGCCACGCACCCGCACGCTCAAGCGTTAAACGTGCACATAGCCAAATTTATCAGCCTGGTGATGCTGCCGTATCGGGTTGTGGAAACGGAGGCTTTCAAAAGTATGATGGCGGCGGCCCCGCGCTACTCAGTTCCCAGTTGACACTACTTTTCCCGATGTGCCGTCCCAGCCCTGCACGACCACGTCTCCCGCAACATTGTACGCGCCCTCACCAACGCGGTTACTGCCAAGGTCCACTTAACAACAGACACGTGGACAAGCACAGGCGGGCAGTGCCACTATATCTCCCTGACGGCACATTGGGTGAATTTAGTGGAGGCTGGGACAGAGTCAGAGTCTGGGACCGCTCACGTCCTACCCACCCCCAGAATTGCGGGCCCCAGCTCGGTGGTGGTATCTGCGGCGGTGTATTCTTCCTCCACTAAACCACCCTCCTCCTCCTCCTACGCAACCTCTGTCTCGCAATCAAGATGTGTCAGCAGCAGCACGTCGCCAGCAGTCGGTGTCGCGCGGCACGACAGCACAGCGGTGGGCAAGCGTCAGCAGGCTCTGCAGCTCGGCAGCCTCACGCATGTGCCATGCCTGGCCCACGTCTTTAATTTGGTGGTTCAGCGCTTTCTGAAAAGCTACCCACGCTTGTCAGACCTGCTCGGAAAGGTGCGCCGGCTCTGCGCACATTTCCGCAACTCCAAGACGGACGCTGCCACCCTGCGGACCCTGCAACATCGGTTTCATCTGCCAGTGCACCGACTGCTGTGCGACGTGCCCACACGGTGGAACTCTACGCTCCACATGTTGGCCAGGCTCTATGAGCAGTGTAGAGCTATAGTGGAATACCAACTCCAACATGGGCGGCGCAGTGGGAGTCAGCCTCCTCAATTCTTTACAGAAGAGTGGGCCTGGTTGGCAGACATCTGCCAGGTCCTTGGAAACTTTGAGGAGTCTACCCAGATGGTGAGCGGCGATGCTGCAATCATTAGCGTCACCATTCCTCTGCTATGCCTCTTGAGAAGTTCCCTGCAAAGCATAAAGGCAGACGCTTTGCGCTCGGAAACAGAGGCGGGGGAAGACAGTATGTCGCTGGATAGTCAGAGCACCCTCCTGTCTATATCTCAGCGCGTTGAGGAGGAGGAGGAGGAGCATGAGGAGGATGAGGAGGAGGAGGGGGAAGAGACAGCTTGGCCCACTGCTGAGGGTACCCATGCTGCTTGCCTGTCATCCTTTCAGCGTGTATGGCCTGAGGAGGAGGAGGAGGAGGAGGAGGATCCTGAAAGTGATCTTTCTAGTGAGTACAGCCATGTGTTGCGTACAGGTACCCTGGCACACATGGCTGACTTCATGTTAGGATGCCTTTCTCGTGACCCTCGCGTTACACGCATTCTGGCCACTACGGATTACTGGGTGTACACACTGCTCGACCCACGGTATAAGGAGAACCTTTCCACTCTCATACCCGAAGAGGAAAGGGGTTCGAGAGTGATGCTATGCCACAGGACCCTGGCGGACAAACTGATGGTAAAATTCCCATCCGACAGTGCTAGTGGCCGAAGGCGCAGTTCCAGGTAGCAGGGCCAGGTAGCAGGGGAGGCGCAGAGATCAGGCAGCATGTACAGCACAGGCAGGGGAACACTCTCTAAGGCCTTTGACAGCTTTCTGGCTCCCCAGCAAGACTGGTGTCACCACTCTCCAGTCAAGGCTGAGTCGGCGGGAGCACTGTAAAAGGATGGTGAGGGAGTACGTAGCCGATCGCACGACCATCCTTGGTGACGCCTCTGCCCCCTACAACTACTGGGTGTCGAAGCTGGACACGTGGCCTGAACTCGCGCTGTATGCCCTGGAGGTGCTTGCTTGTCCAGCGGCTAGCGTCTTGTCGGAGAGGGTGTTTAGTGCAGCTGGGGGAATCATCACAGATAAGCGTACCCGCCTGTCAACCGACAGTGCCGACAGGCTAACACTCATCAAGATGAACAAAGCCTGGATTTCCCCAGACTTCTCTTCTCCACCAGCGGACAGCAGCGATACGTAAGCAATACGTAGGCTGCACCCGCGGATGGAAGCTACGTTCTCTATCACCATCAAAAAAGTGGACCTTTTAGCTTCATCAATCTGTGTATAATATTCGTCCTCCTCCTCCTGCTCCTCCTCCTGAAACCTCACGTAATCACGCCGAACGTGCAATTTTTCTTAGGCCCACAAGGCTCAGTCATATAATTTTTGTAAACAATTTTTATACGTTTCAATGCTCATTAACCCCTTCCCGCTCCTGGACGTACCTGGTACGTCATGGTAGCGGGATACTTCCCGCAACATGACGTACCTGGTACGTCATGTCATTAAAGTGTCGCCGCGGTGACAATCGCGGCGACACAGCAGTGATGTCTGCTGACATAGTCAGCAGACAAGTGCTGCGTCCGGGCTGGGGAAAAACTCCCTGACCAATCACAGCGCAGTAGCGGACTTCGCGCTGTTTACAGTAGGGGCTCCATGTGCAAGCATCCGGTGCTTGTAGATAGAGCACCTACTGTGATAAAAAAGAGCGATTAGTGTGTAGATTAGGCAGGGAGTGCGTGATCAGTGTAGTGTAGTGGAGTGGAGTGTAGTGTAGTGGAGTGGAGTTAGTGATCAGTGTAGTGGAGAGGAGTTAGTGATCAGTGTAGTGGAGAGGAGTTAGGGCGCCCACCCACTGGCGATTTTTTTTTCTTTGCGTTTTGCGTTTTTTCTCAAGAGCAATTAGAATTGAATGTACTCCTGTCCACTGGCGTTTTTTTTTGCGGTGCGTTGCGATTTTTAACATAGGAACTATCAGTTGCATATGTGTCCTTATTTTTCTCCTAATGCACCCATGAATGTCAATGGAAATTAATGGAAAAGCCACGAAAAATCCGCGAAAACGCCGCAAAAACACCGCAAAAAACGCCGCAAAAAACGTACGGAAAACGCGGCAAAAACACGCCGAAAACGCTGCGTTTTTCACGCACGAAAATCGCAAACGCCAGTGGGTGGGCGCCCTTAGTCATCAGTGTGGTGTAGTGGAGTGAGTGTTAGTGATCAGTGTGGTGTAGTGTAGTGAGTGTAGTGAGTGATTGATCAGGCAGTGTAGTGTAGCAGAGTGGAGTGAGTGATCAGAAGTGCAGTGTAGTGTAGTGAGTGAGGGATCTGTAGTGTGTGATCAGAAGTGTAGTGAGTGAGCTGTAGCGTGCGATCAGCAGTGTAGTGTAGCGCAGCGTGTAGTCAGTGTATCCCTTGGTGTAAAAAAAAAAAAAAAAAAGTTCCTGTTGTTCCCATTTCGTTACCTGTCCCGTCACCCGTTATTAGTTAGTGTAGCGTTTAGTTAGTCCGTCTAGTGTGTAGCGTGTCGTTAGTCCGTGTACTGTCAGTGTATTTGTCTGTGTAAAAAAAAAACCAAAAAAACAAAAAAAGTTCCTGTTGTTCCCATTTCGTTACCTGTCCCGTCACCCGTCATTAGTTAGTGTAGCGTGTCGTTAGTCCGTCTAGTGTGTAGTGTGTCGTTAGTCCGTGTTGTGTCAGTGTATTCGTCTGTGTAAAAAAAAAAAACACTTACGTGAATACACCACATAAGTTTCCGCGTTCTTTCCGACCCCCGTCCCGTGGTCACCCCATCCCGCAGTGTCCCATCTAATAAAACTTTTTCCCCGTGTGCCCCATTTTATATAAATATGGCCCGCAGGAGGTACACTTCAGAGGAACTGTATGCAATCATTGCATCAGACTCGGACTCAGGTAGTGGTGATGACGACCCCACTTTTTTGGCATTCTCCGACTCCTCATCCTCATCCTAATCCAGCGAGTCTGAGCTCCCTGCACCCCCGAGAAGGCGTCCAAGGACCGCCACTGACCCCAATGCATCAGATGCTCACTGGAGTACCCCGGAAGATTACAGACCCCAGATCCCTGATTTTATTGGGAACCCAGGGATTCAATTTGACACGGAAGGGCTCAGAGGGAAGGACTTCTTCAAGTTTTTTTTTTCTGAAGAGTTCATTGCCCACATTGTTACCAGACTGATTTGTACGCCCAGAATTTTATCGAAGAAAATCCCACCTCCAGCTATGCCAGACCCGATAAGTGGACCCCTGTGGATGCACCAGAGATAAAAAAATTTGGGGGGCTTATACTAACCATGGGGCTAATAAAGAAGCCAACAATCAGGGCGTATTGGTCTACCGATATTTTGTACCACACCCCAATGTTCCGCATGGCGATGTCGAGGACGCGCTTTGAGTGTATTTTAAAATTTCTGCACTACAATGACAACCAGCTGTGCCCCCCCAGCGATCACCCCAATTACGATCGGTTGTATAAGATCAGGCCCGTAATAGACCATTTTAACGCCAAGTTTGCCCAGGCGTATGCCCCACAGATAAACATTGCAGTAGACGAGTCCCTGGTACACTTCAAGGGGAGGCTAAAATTCCGCCAGTACCTGCCCAGTAAGCGGGCACGGTATGGTGTGAAGTTGTACAAGCTGTGCGAAAGTACATCAGGGTACACCCACAAGTTCCGTATTTACGAGGGAAGGACACTAAAATTGAGCCCCCAGAATGCCCCCCCGTGCTGGGAGTAACAGGGAAAATAGTGTGGGAACTGGTGCACCCACTATTAGACCAGGGTTACCATCTGTACCTGGATAACTTTTATACCAGTGTCCCCCTGTTTCAGTGCCTCGCTTCCAGAGGAACAGTGGCATGTGGCACTGTTCGGAAAAATCAAAAAAGCCTCCCTAAGACGCTGCTTGGGCAACTGCTCAGAAGGCGTGAGAGCCGGGCCCAATGCAGCGACAATGTATTGTGCGTTAAATATAAGGACAAGAGGGATGTCCTTATGTTGACGACAATACACGGCCACAGCAGTACCCCCTGCCCAGTACGAGGTACCAGTGCAGAGACCCCCAAACCAGACTGCGTCCTCAACTATAATAAGTACATGGGAGGGGTCGATCTATCAGACCAGGTACTGGAGCCCTATAGAGCCATGCGGAAAACACGGGTGTGGTACAAAAAACTGGCCGTGCACCTCGTACAGATGGCACTGTATAATGCCTACGTGCTGTTCCGAGGTGCAGGCCACAGGGGGACATTCCTTGAATTTCAAGAGGAAGTTATCAAGGACCTAATATTTGGGGACCAGGAGGTGGGGGAGAGGCCCAGTACTTCTGGAAGCGAGGCCACAAGAATTGTACCAGGGCAGCATTTTCTCAGTGAAATTCCCTCCACTGCGACGAAGGGAAGGACCCAAAAGAGGTGCAGAGTGTGCTACAAACAGGGGATAAGAAAAGACACCATATACCAGTGTGAAACGTGCCCCACACAACCCGGCCTCTGTATAAATGAGTGTTTTAAGATCTACCACACGGCCCTGAAATTTTAATTTTATTATTGCCCTGACGTTTTACCCTGATGTACTTCGCACAGCTTGTACATAAAGCCACATGCCAAGTCCTTCCATTCTGAGCCCTGCGCCCTAAAAACAGTTTAGATTCACATATGGGGCATTTCCCTGTTGGGTAACATCATGGGTTACGTTTTCTCCTTCTGCCCCTGGTAAAAAATAAAAATCTGGGCCTAAACTGAGCATTATTGGAAAAATGTGAATTTTTCGTTCTCAACTCAAATTGTTAAAAAATATTCCTCAAATACCTGTGGGTTCAAACCGCTCACTACACCCCTTAAAAAATTCCCTGAGGGGTGTAGTTTCCAAAATGGGGTCAGTTGTTGGGGGTCTCAAATGCACTGGTACCTCAGGGGCACTGTAAACACTACATGGGGTCTGAAAATTATTCCAGCAAAATCTGCATTCAAAAAGCCAAGAAGCGCTCCTATCCTTCTGAGTCCTGCCATGTGCCCATACAACAGGCTACGTCCACATATGGGGCATTTCCGTGTTCGAGAGCAACTGGGTAACGCATCATGGGGTACGTTTTTTCCTTCTGCCACTGGTAAAAAATATAAATCTGGGCCTAAAGCTGAACATTATGTGAAAAATGTGATTTTTTTGTATTGAACTCAAATTGTTAAAAAAATTCCTCAAATACCTGTGGGTTCAAACCGCTCACTTCACCCCTTAAAAAATTCACTGAGGGGTGTAGTTTCCAAAATGGGGTCAGTTGTTGGGGGTTTCAAATGCACTGGTACCTCAGGGGCACTGCAAACACTACATGGGGTCTGAAAATTATTCTAGCAAAACCTGCATTCAAAAAGCCAAGAAGCGCTCCTATCCTTCTGAGTCCTGCCATGTGCCCATACAACAGGCTACGTCCACATATGGGGCATTTCCGTGTTCGAGAGCAACTGGGTAACGCATCATGGGGTACGTTTTTCCTTCTGCCACTGGTGAAAAATGAAAATCTGGGCCTAAAGCTAAACATTATGTGAAAAATTGGATTTTTTCGTATTGAACTCAAACTGTTAAAAAAAATTCCTCAAACATCTGTGGGTTCAAACCGCTCACTACACCCCTTAATAAATTCCCTGAGGGGTGTAGTTTCCAAAATGGGGTCAGTTATTGGGGGTTTCAAATGTACTGCTACCTCAGGGGCACTGCAAACACTACATGGGGTCTGAAAATTATTCCTGCCAAATCTGCATTCAAAAGGACAAGAAGCGCTCCTTCCCTCCTGAGCCCGCCATGTGCCCATACAACAGGCTACGTCCACATATGGGGCATTTCTAAAAACTGCGGAATCTGGGTAATACATTCCAAGTTTTGTTTCTTTGCTAACTCCTACTGTTTTATATTTAAAAAAAGGTTTTATATTGAAAATCAGTAGAAAAAAGGAACTGTTCTAATTTTTGATGCACTTTCCTTTAATTCCTGTAAAACATCTAAAGGGTTAATAAACTTTCTAAATGCCATTTTGAATACTTTGAAGGGTGCTGATTTTAAAATGGGGCAATTCATGGGGGATTCTGATATACAGGCTTGGCAAAACTATGTCTGAACTGCATTGGTCCTTAAAAAATTTAGATTTTGAAATTTGCTAGTAAATGTGAAAAATTACTGCTAAATTTATATACTTTGTGGAGTCTGCAAAAAGTAAAATAACACTTAAAAAATGATTGCTGTGTAAAGTAGGCCTATGGGAAATGTTAATTAATAACTATGTTGTGGTGTTTGATTTTCTATCTCACAAAGAAAACAATTCAAAGTTTGAAAATTGTGAATTTTTCCAAATTTTCAGTAAATTTGGATTTTTTTTCCTAATAAGGACAAAATTTATTGATGAAATTTTTACACTAACATAAAGTACAATATGTCACGAAAAAACAATCTCAGAATCACCTTGATAAGTAAAAGCATTCAAAAGTTATTAGCACAGAAAGTGACAGATGTCAGATTTGAAAAATAAGGCTTGGTCCTTAAAGGGGTTGTCCCGCGGCAGCAAGTGGGTCTATACACTTCTGTATGGCCATATTAATGCACTTTGTAATGTACATTGTGCATTAATTATGAGCCATACAGAAGTTATAAAAAGTTTTATACTTACCTGCTCCGTTGCTAGCGTCCTCGTTCCCATGGAGCCGACTAATTTTCGCCCTCCGATGGCCAAATTAGCCGCGCTTGCGCAGTCCGGGTCTTCTGCTCTCTTCAATGGAGCCGCTCGTGCAGAATGCCGGCTCCGTGTAGCTCCGCCCCGTCACGTGCCAATTCCAGCCAATCAGGAGGCTGGAATCGGCAATGGACCGCACAGAAGAGCTGCGGTCCACGGAGGGAGCAGACCCCGGCGGCCATCTTCAGCAGGTAAGTATGAAGACGCCGGACCGCCGGGATTCAGGTAAGCGCTGAGCGGTTTGTTTTTTTAACCCCTGCATCGGGGTTGTCTCGCGCCGAACGGGGGGGGGGGGGGTTAAAAAAAAAAAAACCCGTTTCGGCGCGAGACAACCCCTTTAAGCTCAAAATAGGCCATGTCATTAAGGGGTTAAAGCGTTGAAACTTTCACCTGAACCAATTTTTATTTTAACTGGGCTGCCTCCAGGCCTAGTTATCAATTAAGCCACATTAACCAAAGCAATTAATGGGTTTCACCTGTCCTCTTGGTTGGGCATGGGCAATTTTTCTGACATACATTAGTGCTGTTGGTACACGAATGTTTTGGGGCCCTCGCCTACAGTGTAATCCAATTAATTTTTTGCCCACCTGCATTAAAGCTGATGTTACATCAGCTGTGTTGGGCACTGCAATGGGATATATTTATGTACCGCCGGTGGGTTCCAGGGAGCCACCCATTCTGTGGGTCCACAGGGAGTTGTAACTGCATGTGTCTACTTCTAAAGAACCCCAGTCTGACTGGGGCATACAGTGTGGGTCGAAGCCCACCTGCATTTAATCGGACGTTACCTCAGCTGTGATGGGCACTGCAATGGAATACATTTATGTACAGCCGGTGGGTTCCAGGGAGCCACCCATGCTGTGGGTGCACACGGAATTCCCATTGCGGAGTTGTACCTGCCTGTGACTATTTATAAAAAACCGCGGTCTGACTGGGGCATGCAGACACCTTGACAGAATGAATAGTGTGTGGCACATAGGTTCCCCATTGCTATGCCCACGTGTGCAGCTCCTGATGGAGGTGGCACAGGATTGGATTTCTCATTGCTGGTGTACAGAATTGTGGGCTATCGCCCCGCCCCTTTTAAAGAGGGTCGCTACCTAGCCGTGCCAACCCTCTGCAGTGTGTGCCTGCGGTTCCTCCTCATGGCAGACGCACTTATAAATAGACATGAGGGTGGTGTGGCATGAGGGCAGCTGAAGGCTGCACAGGGACAATTTGGTGTGCACTGTGGATACTGGGTCGTGCAGAGGGGGGTTGGGCAGCATGTAACCCAGGAGAAGTGGCAGCGGAGTGTCATGCAGGCAGTGATTGTGCTTTGTTGGAGGTAGTGTGGTGCTTAGCTAAGGTATGCATTGCTAATGAGGGCTTTTCAGAAGTAAAAATTGTTGGGAGTGGGGGTGGCCCACTCTTGCCGCTATTGTGGCTTAATAGTGGGACCTGGGAACTTGAGATGCAGCCCAACATGTAGCCCCTCGCCTGCCCTATCCGTTTCTGTGTCGTTTCCATCACTTACTTGAATTGCCCAGATTTTCACAAATGGAAACCTTAGTGAGCATCGGCGATATGCAAAAATGCTCGGGTCGCCCATTGACTTCAATGGGGTTCGTTACTCGAAACGAACCCTCGAGCATCGCGAAAATTTCGTCCCGAGTAACGAGCACCCAAACATTTTGGTGCTCGCTCATCTCTTGTCCCTATTTGTGAGTTCATCTATTAACCGGCATTGTCTGTAAGTGAAGTTCTTACTCAGACAAACTCAAAGTCTTAAGAGTAAGAAGATAAACAAGCAACCTCAAGGCCTGAAGGCACTATCCCTTTCTTGTTTTACACCATATCATCTTGACTAACTGTTACCATGCAGTGGTTGCTGATCCTCCCAGGCCGGCGGTGTGCGGGGTCCCGCGGTTGGGGCGCGTCCCCCCGGCTTGTTGTACGGTTGTCGGAGATGTGGGTGCCTGGCCGGCATGGAGCTGGTGCCGTGCACGAGCTCTCTTTTGTTGCGTTCTGTTGGGAATTGGCTGTCTCCCTCTCTCTGCTCCTGGGCAGAGGCTTTTGTTTAAAGGTCGAGCAGAGATTTGGAATCACTGCCAGTTATTGGTTTCCCTCAGTGTGCTAGCTAGTCTGCCTCTTATGGTCTCCTGCTTCTGTCATCTTGTCTGCTATACTTTGCTATTATCCGCCAGGTTTTTCCATCTGCCTCAGTTCTGCTTAGTATTGTTTGTGTTGGTTATTTACATCTGCCTTTTCTGTCGGTATTCTACCCTTTCCATCCAGGTACGCTTGCGTCCCTTATCGGTCACTAGTGAGAGTAGGGACCGCCGCCCAGATGCCCGCCTGGGGTTAGCCAGGAGTGGAGGCAAGTAGGCAGGGACAGGGGTTGTGGGTGAGATCTAGGGCACCCGAGCAGGCGTATCAAGGGTAGTATACCGTAACACTAAGGATGCTAGTTTATCTTCTTACTCTTAAGACTTTGAGTCTGTCTGAGTAAGAACTTCACTTACGGACAATACCGGTTAGGAGATGAACTCACAAATAGGGACCTTAACATCATTTTGAACTAGTAGTGGCTGCAGAACTCCTGAATATCTAGCAGCATAAGTCTCTGTTGTGACTTGAGTCTCATACCGACATTATATAATTTTAGCCTATAAGAGTAGTCTGACTGGCTTTATTCTGACACCTTCAAATAGGTGTTGAGCCTGATCAGTATGCTAAGGGCTTCACATTCAATGATCTCAGTGAGCACATTGAAAGTCAGCCTTATTCTGGTGCAAGTTGTACACTATGACAATATCTTGAGAGTCATAGATTAATCCTAAAAGGTTCCTGATGAAGCATTGAAATTTGATGTAGAAACGTGCCGAACCTTCTCTATAATCACAATTCTTATCCAGAACCTTCTCCATAATTTTATATCTAGCCAAAAGGGTTTGACAACGCTAAGTGAAGAACCTTTGCTCAATAGTTGAACTTGCATAAATTAGAGAGGAACACATTGACCATTAGCTTGTCTCTTTTTGGAACGTATAGGGGAATTTACGTGCTGTAATTTACATTTTTAGGTCATATGAAGATCTTGGCCCAATCTTCTCCGCCATCCTGCCAAATATATCCTATTGAGATCTTTATTGAGGCAGGTGCTATTGAGCTGTGAGAGAGATGGTTCCACTGAGGTCCTGTTATTTGGACTCAACTGAAATTGGCTAGCTTGTTCTTATCCTTGTTTGCTGAGGTCTGTCCTTATCCTTATCACCCAGTAACAAAAAGAAACTGTGTGTTTTTTGTTGGTTTATTTGTGTTAAGCCCAAGTCTATTTTAATCAATTCCCAATAAATATTAATTTTAAGGTGTCCATAACTGCGAAGGGCCATTCAGATGTACAGAACAGATGTTTCAGTTGCAGACATTTTTGCAATAAATCTGCCACATGTTTGTGAAGACTACCATCCTTAAACATGAATATACCCTTACACTGGATACCCCAAATGCATTCACTCAGGAATGATCAAAAATTACCTACTACTTTAGCTATTAGTTATCAGTTTAGAAAGTCACCAATTTACAGTACTGTCCACATTTTTAAATTGCAGAAATATCCACCCATATATGTTCTCCTATGAAGGAAATAAAAGAAAATGAAAATGATGCCTTAAAGAATTTATCTTGCTTTTCCTGCTCTTGGATTTTAAAATAGTCAAGCGTTTCAACCTTCTAGTGATTGGCAGAGATTAAGATAAAGGTGAGCCATTCAGAAAAATTCTTCTAATTGCTTGCACTAGATAACTTTTTCCCCATGACTTATGTTTCAATTGAAGCTCTCCCATTTTGATTGCTTGCTAATTTCTACCTTAATAACAGCATAGCTAGGTGGACCAGTTCACTTATTTCTAATGGCATATTAGGTTTATACAACACATAGATTACATTGATGCACAAAACATTACTTGCTGTCCATGACTGTGCAAACATATATTTACTAATGAAGTTATTACTTACTTGGCACATTCTACTCCCAGTGATTAAGATCCTCCCTTCTTATCCATTGAAGCATTTACTTCTCTATGTCAAGGAAGCAGCAGTTTTAGTTGATATCACATTTATTCATAGAACAGTTCACAAAATGGATGACGGAATTTTAAATAGCGATTTATAAGTGAAGCCAATCCTAGGTCTGTCATACAGCATTTTCCAGTGTTCTTCAGAGGTATACATTGGGAAGATTTCTCAATATTTATCTCTGACTAATGCAAATTTATAGGTCATGCGGTATATTCTTTTTTTTTTTACCAGAAGTCTAAGTATGGAAAAAATGCCTGCTGCAAGATGTAGTAAATAAAGGAATATTGGTGTCGTGGGTCTAAATATTGCAATGTAATGGATGATGCAACAGGCGGAGTAACTGAAATATACAATATTTATTTACAAACACTGAAATAAAAGTGAGCAATGAAATAGTATTAGGTAAGCAATTTAAATGTCACCTTCTATTCTCCAGACACTAGATACTATTAACTATAATGCAGTAATACCTTCAGAGCAATAAGAATAACTCTTTGCTTACATTGTTAGTGAAATGAATATGACTCCATATTCTATCCTATGTGTAGCCATTTTCTGCGTCAATTATTTTGTACTTTTCCTTTTACAAGATTTGCTAAAATTTATTTAAGAATAATGGCCCATTTAGACACAACGAGAATCCCTCAAAAATTGCTCAAAGCTGTCTTTTGAGTGATTCTCGTTCTGTCTAAATGCAGGGACATCGTGCAGTTTTTGTGCACGAGTCGTTGATCGTCAAATTCTAGTTTGCGAGAATTGAGCGATTAGCTGTTCTAAGCAGAGCAGGCTGTTATCCCAGCCGGCTGCGCTGATAAGATTCTCTCTGCTAGTTTCTCGCTTTGAATTTACAGCAGGGACACTGGCAGTCAGAGCAGAGAAGAATTCAGCTGTTTGCTTATGCAAAACAGCTGTATTGTTCTATTAGCGACTGCTGCTGTGTCCCGCTCTGGCTGCATATTCTATAGTAGCTACTTAACTACTATAAAGTATGCAAAGTTGATCGCTCAAAACTGTCATTTAAACTATCATTTGAGCAAGTTTTGAGTGATTATCTTTAAGTGTAAATGGGGTCTAAGAAGGGACCTCGATGATTAGAATATTCCAAGGCCCTAGATTGAATGTCTCGGGTCATTGCAACCTGTTCCCCTGTCTCTCTCTAAACAATTATTGTTTATAATTAAAGTATCTTTGTATTATGAGAAGCTAATCATGTAGGATTCTATTGTGTCTGCGCAGGTTTTCCTTTAGCAATTTAAATGTTGAATTCCTTATCTTGCATGTTTATGTTTCTTTGACCAGTGGTAATAAATGATTTATAATAGATTTGAATTATTGTAATTAGATCATGTGCTTCTATAAACGCTGCGGTCTGTCAATCAATAAACAGATAACTTTGATCATGCTAAGAGTTGATGTGGTGATAGCTATTCTTCTGAGCTCAGCTTGCCTCTAACATTGAATTTGGACCCCAATAGCATATCGTATAGCAAATATTGGTTTGCACTAACAACATCAATATAGTCTCATAGAAATTCAGAAATATAATACTGAGTTTCTCTATAGGAGTTAACAATTTTTTACTTCTAAGGCAGTTTTCTACTCCTTCTGCGAAATATCTCAGTCTCGAAATTAGAAGTGCCCAATGCTCCCCAATTTCCCTTACAGTTCAGTCTCTTTCTCCATAGGCAATTAGGAATTGATCTAACAAGACTGTTGGTAATTACTAACCATCCCTATCAGTGTGCACACCTAAAGTCTTAGCTGAGGTTGGCCTCACTTACAGTTGATGAGTCACAGCTTCTGCTGAACCATTCCCTTCTGCAGCTTTGTCCTGGGTTTGGAGCACTATTCTCCTCTCCTTGCCAGTGCTGATCAACCTTCTCCCGCTCGTGGCTGTTATGCTCCTTTACCCTCTTTTCCTTCTGGACAGTTCTAACAGAAGCTCTTGAAGTCTTCATTTTTTCCTCTAACTTTTCCAAAGAGGAAAAGTTAAAACTCATGTTTACTTGAAGTCAAACAGTAACAGGACAGCATCTGTTATTGAAGGCAAATTCCTTGAAAATCAGCAAACTTATAGTTTCAATACTGGTTGTGGCTGTAAACAATCTCAAGCTATATTTGTGCTCCATGCTGCACAACTGTGATTTCCTCATGGCCCTGTACCTCCTGAACCTCTCTGTATTGCACTATTATAAAGTGTTCATGGCCGTGGAGTCTGTATCTTTCTCAAGGCAACTTTTCCATTAATTAAATCTAAACTAAATCCTATAAAATCCTGTATCCTACGTGTAGCAATTCCAGGTGTCAGCATAGAAAGCCTGTTGTCCACTCAAGAGTGGGCCTCCAAGTCCGCTCCTCCTTGTTTCGGAGTAAAATGAAAGAGTCTCATTAAGCTAGGTGTGTGCCTGAACGTGCACCCATGAGCCTAGTTCTATATTTGTGTAAGTATAAAACTAGATTGATTAATCCTTTCTCTGCTGCACTAAACTAAACCACCACCAGTAAAATATATTTTACAGGTGGGTAAATACATTCATAAATACTGTTTCCCCGAAAATAAGACAGTGTCTTATATTAATTTTTGTTCAAAAAGGTTTAACTTTTTTACATGTATAGCTGCCTGGACACTATTTTAATTGACTTGTTAAATTAACTGTTAGCATGGCTTAATTTTAGAGTAGGGCTTATATTTCAAGCATCCTCAAAAAGCCTGAAAAATCATTTTGCATCCTCACAAATTCTGGAAAATCATGCTATGTCTTATTTTCAGGGTATGTCTTATTTTCAGGGAAACAGGGGTAGTATACACACTATGTAAGTACAAAAAACTCTCTTTATGGTGTGGAGTCTCACTCTGGGATACCAAATGTATTTAATATTCTTCTAGCAACAGGGAGATTGGCCAACATGTGCGTGTACAGTAGGATCTTTGCTAGGTTTAGGCATTATTGTTATTCAAGCTAATACATTTCCAGAGAAAATGATTTAGCATTTTGCTGGCCTCTTGAACACTGAGACCAAGTGAAGAGTCAGATTGTGGTTGAATTCTGTATAATAACTATTTGATAGACCATGTGAGCTAGGTGCCTTGCCCAATGTAAGAAATCGAATGGAATGATCAAGCAATTGTAGAGGGTAGAAAGGGGTAGATCAGGCTTTGCATATCTTCAGTATAAGTTTCGGTAGGTTCAAGCTACTTTAAAAAAAGATTTAATGAGGTTTTCAGAGTTTTTAAAAACTTGCCAGAGAGAGGATTAGCGAACAAAATAAAGAAAAAACCTATGCTCACCACTTAAATTTCCTGGCACCGAAGCTCCAATACCTGCCACTTCAGTCCCAGAAGCTCCTGCAGCGGTGCCGTCCATTATCCTAGTGACCACTGTAATTAATTACTGGCCTCAGAAGCCATGTGTGCTTGAATGGTTTATTCTGCAAGGGGGTGGGGTGTGAATTGAAAGTAACAAAAATGTCTGCCAATATAAAAAAAAGAAAACAGAGAGGGAGGCAGCACTACTTAGTGAATAATCAATTTTATTTCACCCTTGCATCTCGACTCATGATGAGCTTTTCTAAACTAGTATAACAATACAGAAAAAAGCAGTATAACTCACACAATGTGTTAAAAAGAAAAATGTTAGCCAATGGAGCAAAATGTTATTGCTCTTTTGCTTCTCTTAATGAGAGCAATAAAAAATTTTTCACAAAATGTGCGCCCAGTATCTCACTTAATACTTCAATTCATCACTAACTTTGTAAAGTTATAATTAAAAATATGAAATAATTATAAAATATACAATAGAAAATAAAAACATAGTGCAATAAATCTATGGAACGTTTACAAAATCCACATTGTCATAACAATTATTGTTAAACTATTATTTAATCCATAGTGTGCTGATATAGTCAGATCAATATACAGTCCATCTGATATGCACAATACACTGTGCATGTCCGAAAAAAAATAGAAAGCTGGGACATGGGCTACTGGAGCCAACACAACCACCCCAGAGATCGCTGCAGACGCACGTAACTGCGCTCAATATAAAAACTGAATATAGGTACCAGATTAAGGATTGACAAACTTGCCTGTGTCGAAAGTTGTGTTTTTCGCTACGAAGCAGCCCTTTTGAGGTAAGCACCCACATATTAACATATATCCAGTTCTGCCATTTTTTCCTTTTCTTTATTCCAATATAAAGCTACTGATGTATATTTTTAATAAAAGACTTGCTTATGAATGTCTCTGTGCTCTGTATAATATTGTATTGGACTGTATAATATTGTATTGGACTCTATAATATTGTATTGGACTGTAAAATATTGTATTGGACTCTATAATATTGTATTGGACTGTAAAATATTGTATTGGACTCTATAATATTGTATTGGACTCTATAATATTGTATTGGACTGTATAATATTGTATTGGACTGTAAAATATTGTATTGGACTGTATAATATTTTATTGGACTGTAAAATATTGTATTGGACTGTATAATATTGTATTGGACTGTATAATATTGTATTGGACTCTATAATATTGTATTGGACTGTAAAATATTGTATTGGACTGTATAATATTGTATTGGACTCTATAATATTGTATTGGACTGTAAAATATTGTATTGGACTGTAAAATATTGTATTGGACTGTATAATATTGTATTGGACTGTAAAATATTGTATTGGACTGTATAATATTGTATTGGACTGTAAAATATTGTATTGGACTGTATAATATTGTATTGGACTCTATAATATTGTATTGGACTGTAAAATATTGTATTGGACTGTATAATATTGTATTGGACTGTAAAATATTGTATTGGACTGTATAATATTGTATTGGACTGTAAAATATTGTATTGGACTGTATAATATTGTATTGGACTGTAAAATATTGTATTGGACTGTATAATATTGTATTGGACTGTAAAATATTGTATTGGACTGTATAATAGTGTATTGGACTGTAAAATATTGTATTGGACTGTAAAATATTGTATTGGACTGTATAATATTGTATTGGACTGTAAAATATTGTATTGGACTGTATAATATTGTATTGGACTGTATAATATTGTATTGGACTGTAAAATATTGTATTGGACTGTATAATATTGTATTGGACTGTAAAATATTGTATTGCATTGTACATTTTTATTACGCCTCATAGAATCTGGGCACAATCTGATGTATAGAGTAAGAGCTGGCAAACCATTGTCTTAGTGGTATCACCATTTCTTGTATTAGTTGATGATACCAAGAACAGTATTTCTGGATGTCATCCTGCATCAGGAGGAGGTTCAGTCAGCAGGGAACCGTTGTTCTGCTGACTTGATGGTGGATGTTGCACCACAGAGTCTGTAGATGGAACTAAGGCATATCTTTGAAAAGCATGTGCTTCAGCGCCTTGAGAGAGTGTGTGCAGTAGAGCTCATAGGTACTAATGAGATCTTCAAGTGAGTGAGACTAGATGTCTGGGCCTAGTCAGCCACCCACAATCATGTCAATAGCTTCAGGTAGAGGCAGGTGAGTGACTGAAGTCTTAGAAGCAGGGAGACCCATATATCTACCATGGAAGATGTTGAGAGAGCTACAATCAAACCCTGGAGTCAGGAAGCCCTCAGAGGGGTCACTGCGAGTAGGAAAGAACCAAAAAAAGCTGGTGGCTCTGAGAAAGACTGTTGTAGTCAGACCAAGACAAAGATAAAGGTTGGATGAAGGAAGTGAAACATCTATAGGTGGCTATACCAGGAAAATACTACATTACAAACCTAAATATGTAGTGAACTTTTCTCCTGCAAGTACAAATTATAAAAGTGACAACATATGGTCATAAATACCACATTTTTGTTAAAGACAAATATAGAATCATAGAATGGTAGAGTTGGAAGGGACCTCCAGGGTCATCAGGTCCAACCCCCTGCTCAGTGCAGGATTTACTAAATCATCCCAGACAGATATTTGTCCAGCCTTTGTTTAAACACTTCCATTGAAGGAGAACTTACCACCCCCCGTGGTTACTTGTTCCACTCATTGATCACCCTCACTGTCAGAAGGTTTTGTGTCTCCTCCCTTTCAGTTTCATCCTATTGCTTCTAGTCTTTCCTTGTGCAAATGAGAATAGGGCTGATCCCTCTGCACTGTGACAGCCCTTCAGATATTTGTAGACCACTATTAAGTCTCCTCTCAGCCTTCTTTTTTGCAAGCTAAGCATTCCCAGATCCTTTAACCGTTCCTCATAGGACATGATTTGCAGACCGCTCACCATCTTGGTAACTCTTCTCTGAACTTGCTCCAGTTTGTCTATGTCTTTTTATAAAGTGGGGTGCCCAGAACTGGACACAGTATTCCAGATGAGGTCTGACTAAGGAATAGTAGAGGGGGATAATGACCTCACGTGATCTAGACTCTATGCTTCTCTTAATACATCCCAGAATTGTGTTTGCCTTTCTGGCTGCTGTATCACATTGTTGACTCATGTTCAGTCAATGATCTATTAGTATACCCAAGTCTTTTTTAAAGTGGGGTGCCCAGTACTGGACACAGTATTCCAGATGAGGTCTGACTAAGGGAGAGTAGAGGGGGATAATTACCTCACATGATCTAGACTCTATGCTTCTCCTAATACATCCCAGAATTGTGTTTGCCTTTTTGGCTGCTGTATCACATTGTTGACTCATGTTCAGTCCATGATCTGTATGTGCTTTTTTCATTTTTCTTGCCCAGATGTAGGACTTTGCATTTCTCCTTGTTAAAGGGGTTTTTCTCGCGCCGAAACGGGTTTTTTTTTTATTCAATAGGCCCCCCATTCGGCGCGAGACAAACCCAATGCATGTGTTAAAAAAAAAAACGTTTAGTACTTACCCGAATCCCCGCGCTGCAGCGACTTCTTCCTTACCTTAGCAAGATGGCCGCCGGGATCTTCACCCAAGATGCACCGCGGGTCTTCTCCTATGGTGCACCGCGGGCTCTGTGCGGTCCATTGCCGATTCCAGCCTCCTGATTGGCTGGAATCGGCACACGTGACGGGGCGGAGCTACGAGGACCAGCTCTCCGGCACGAGCGGCCCCATTCACCAGGGAGAAGACCGGACTGCGCAAGCGCGTCTAATCGGGCGATTAGACGCTGAAATTAGACGGCACCATGGAGACGGGGACGCTAGCAACGGAACAGGTAAGTGAATAACTTCTGTATGGCTCATATTTAATGCACGATGTACATTACAAAGTGCATTAATATGGCCATACAGAAGTGCTGAACCCCACTTGCTTTCGCGGGACAACCCCTTTAACTACCAGAAGGTCTAATTTTACATTTTACTATATGGGAGAGAAGCCAGGCACTATGTTAGCACGAAAATATGCTAAACATTCAGCATAACATACTATGTTACTATGTATGTTACCCAAAACGGGAAAGCTTATTCATTTTTCTAAGGCAAAATTACCTGTTATCTTCCTGGTCCATCGAGATCATTTAGAAAAAGACATAACAGCTGAATAGGAGGGTAGGGAATCCATTAAGTTGGCAAAATCTTCTAGGCCTCTGGGTTCAAATGGTTTTGTAGTTTTATATTATAATAAATGAACAAATGCCTTACACTTCATTTAGTAGCCTTTTTTAATGCAATTAAGAAGACAGATCAATTGGGTTCTGAATATTATATGGTGACTATTAAAGTTATTCCAAAACCAAATAAGAACCACTCAGATTATAAGAATTATGGACCCTCATTAACAATGATATGAAATTATTTACAAAAATCTTAGTTGTTAACTAAGATTAACTCTTTTTGGCCTCATATATACATCACATGGGTTTTGTACTGGGGAGACAGGTGGGAGATCAGACTCGCAGAGTTATTGATATTATTTCATTAGTTCAATTTAACCAGCATGGTCATTTTCCTTGAAATAAAGATATGCTCCTGTCTTTAGATCTGAAGAAAGCGTTTGCTCTCTAGCTTGGGTATTTCTATTCATAGCGCTGAATAGTTGGCGCTGAATATTTCACAATTAGTAATTAGGAAGTTTTTAAACATTTGCCATTTATTGTCTGTACTCTTATTTTTGAAGACATTGTCCTAGTCAATAAGGTTAAGGTCATCTCTGATAACACGTAGCCTTCCTAAAGTTTAGTAATTTTGTAGTTTCCTTATACAAATCTCTTTTGAAAGACAAGTTAGCATAGTATGTTGGACTGAATGAAGACAATGTCCATCTAGTTTAGCCTGTTATCCTCCTGTGTTGTTGATCCAGAGGAAGGCAAAAACCCCAAGAGCAGGAGCCAATTATCCCATTTCGGGGAAAATTCCTTCCGGACTCCGTAATGGCAATCAGAACAATCCCTGGATCAACCTTTGATATTTCCTACCTAAATATAAGACCCAGAACAACAACCCGCTGGTCACCTAATGTCTATATCCTATAATATCCTTCCGCTCGAGAAAGACGTCTAGTCCCCTCTTAACCTCCTCTATGGATCCTGCCATCACCACGTCCTCAGGCAGAGAGCTCCACAGTCTCACTGCTCCTACAGCAAAGAACCCCCCTCTATGCTGGTAATAAATCCTGCTTTCCTCTAGACTTAGCGGATGCCCCCTTGTTATCGACTCAGTGCCTGTTATAAACAGATCATGGGAGAGATCCCTGCACTGTCCCCTAATACACCCACACATAGTCACTTGATCACCCATTAGTTGTCCCTTTAACTTGAAATGTATTATATTGCTGTTCCTATTTCCCAGATACCTTCCAAGCTGCAGCCCTGTTATTCTCTCAGGTCCATTGGTTAAGATTAAGTCCAACATGGCCATCCCTCTAGTTGGGTCCTGTACATGCTGTGAAGGTAATTCTCTTTTGCAGCGTCCCATAGGGATAGCACCAGTAAGTTTGACTCTGTTCCTACAAGGCACAGTGCAGAGGTACTATCTGAGTTAGTCTTTTTCCTATACGGCCATCTGAAGCCAGGATAACCATGTAGAATTACACCCTTTGCCTGTTCAGTGGGCATTCCCTATCCTAGATGGCCTGCAGTGCTACTCTGGTCTTGGCTGCGTGTGTCCCTCTGAGAAGGAGACTGGGAAGTGCCACCATGACACGTCAGCACTTTACCCTCCCTGCTCCCCATGTCTGATGTCCGAGGTCTCCCTATGGGATGCTGCAGATCTCAGAATTTCTGGCATCATGAACAGAATAGCAGAGGTTAAATGTCGCGGGTGACGCCACCGTTCCTATATACACTGTTATTACCCTCGGCGGATAATAACTTCAGCCACATGCAGTTCTTTACTACCACGGGTCTCTAGAAATGGTTAGAGCCTGCATAAACTTTATTTGAAATGAAGAGTAGGCAATACAAGGCAATTAACTTGTAGACTAAACAGTGCAGGTAAATAAACAAAAATTCAAAGATCAGTACCTTCACATGGCTCTCCTAAACTTAAAGATGCATGTGTGTGAACAGAGATTAATGACTTTTAGTACCTCCACCTAGCCTTGCAGGCTCATGGGTGTTACAGACAAAGGGTGTACCTCTATGCGGTGATCCTGGCTTCAGATGGCCACGTAAGAAAAAGACTAACTCAGATAGTACCTCTGCACTGGGCCTTGTAGAAACAAAGTCAAACTTACTGGTACTCTCTCTCTCACTCTTGGGGGCTCACTCTGTTTACATCCAGATCCCAAGCAGCATGGGGAATCTCTCCTCCTCTACCATCTTCACCATAGGAAAGCTGAAGGTGCCTTCATGTGGCTCTGTGTTAGGTGGATCTCGGGTAGCCTACAAGATGGAAGCTCTCTTCCCACTTTCAAACACACACATTTATAAACTCTCTCATACCACGTGACATTACATAACTGATACATTTACATGCAGGCTTTGGATTTTTGCAGACATTTAACCCTTCTAGCGCTGCAGCTGTGAAACACATACTGGAATAATAATACAGCTTTGCACAGTACATCAACATATGACAAACATGTATGACATTTATGGAGGGAACCAAGATGATGTACTGGATCACTACAGTTTAGTAATCAACAAAAAGGTGTTACCTTTATGAAATCCGCAGCTTTTGGCTTCCCAGTTTATATCCGGATAGTAAAGTCCCCAATTATAATTACCTTATTGTGATTTGCTGCTTCATTTATTTTCCTCAGTAATACATTTTCAGTGGCTTCTGTTATATTTAGTGGTCTGTAGAAAACCCCTATGAGAATTGTATTATTATTTTTAGACTCCGCATGTGCATCTCCATCCTGGAATATGAGATTTATCCGGGATTTTATGTAAAGACAAACCCCTACCCCTTTCAGGATCTTTTCTGAATAGACTGTAACCCTGTAAGATCACCGCCCAGTAACAGCTTTCATATAACCAGATCTCCATTACTTCTTCTATATCTTAGTTTTCCTTAGACATTATTACTTCCAGTTTGTCTACTTTATTGCTCAGATTAATAGCATTAGTCACCACATTGCTTAGAAGGTTTTGTTAATTATTTTTAAGTGTATCCCTATTAACTATTCTGCCAGTACTAACTGTAATAACGCCTCCCACTACTCCACCCCATTTTCATTAGTCCCAGATCACTGTCTACATTGTCTTGCCTTCTATTTCTCTGGCTGTCTTCCCACCCAGTTTCTAGCTTAAACACTCCTGCAACCTTCTAGCCATCTTCTCCTCTAGCACAGCTGTACCCTCAGCCCATTCCTATGCTAGAATCTGTGTACCTCACAGCAAAGTCATCCCAGTTCTTCAGGAACCCAAACCCCTCCTTTCTACACCAACTCTGGAGCCACTTGCTTACCTCGGTAATCTCCTTCTGCCTATCTGGTGTGGCACATGGTACAGTTAGTATTTCAGAAAATACTACTTTTGAGGTCCTCGCCCTAAGCCTCACTGCCAGGACTTCTTTAGCCTACCCTGTACTCCTATTCTCCTTCTTACTGGAGCAGATATTCCCATGGTGGTCAGTGGTCATGTTGTGCTGCAGCGGACGGGACCTTGGTTACCTTCTAAAAGAAGACTAGCCATTTTATGTCCAGCCCTGTGATACTCAATATATTTAAAAGATGGGCTGAGATTTCAGTTTCCTCTAGTTGCCTCACAAACCTGCCACCCCAATCTTCAAAAATCCTGACTTTGAACCAGGCCTTTCAACCTCTCGATTTCAATGTAAGATTTGTAAAGGTTTTTTTTAGGATTGAAGACTTTGTAGATAGATTAGGTATTAAGCCACTTACATTATTCAGTACCTTTCACAACCTACCAATCTCTGAGCACTCCGGTTTTACCAGATCGGAGCATTTATTCAAAGCCTTAAAGCTGATACTCTAGATCTAACTGCAAAAACTCATTATGAAACCGTTTGTTTAAACCTATCCACGCTAGAGGAGTAAACTCTTTGATAAAATTATAGCAGTTATGTCTGATCAATTGCTATACATGCAGAAGTGGGAAAAGGACACAGTGCTCAGTTTTGGGCACCCCACTTTAAAAAAGACATAGACAAACTGGAGCAGGTTCAGAGAAGAGTTACCAAGATGGTGAGCGGTCTGCATGTCCTATGAGGAACAGTTAAAGGATCTGGGAAGGTTTAGCTTGCAAAAAAGAAGACTGAGAGGAGACTTAATAGCTGTCTACAAATATCTGAAGGGCTGTCACGGTGCAGAGGGATAAGCCCTATTCTCATCTGTACAAGGAAAGACCAGAAGCAATGGGATGAAACTGAAAGGGAGGAGACACAAGTTAGATATTAGAAAAAACGTTTTGACAGTGAGCGTGATCAATGAGCGGAATAGGTTACCACGGGAGGTGGTGAGTTCTCCTTCAATGGAAGAGTTCAAACAAAGGCTGGACAAATATCTGTCTGGGATGATTTAGTGATTCCTGCACTGAGCAGAGGGTTGGACCAGATGACCCTAGAAGTCCCTTCCAACTCTACCATTCTATGATCTATGATTGTATGTTAAGGTCTTGGATATCGAGCACTGGGGCGAATGGCATCAAACCACAGCCAAACTCTCCATTACTATGTCTTTGGTGGAAGCTGGATGGAATGTCTTCCTTCTATGATACAGGGTTCCAGCTAGATATATCCTGAAATTTCAGGAGATGTGGACAAGAGGGCACAATGAACCATATAGGGTAGATTTTGGATCCATATCGATCATATAATTTATTTGGTCACAGATATTAATCTAAAGAAGGATCCAACATCAGCTTTCCTAAATTCCCCTATTCCTAATATGCTGAAAAATACTGGAACGTTAATTTGTTACATTTGTCTAGCAGCAAAAATAACCTTGGCTGGAAGATGTAGAACTCATACCGCCCCTTAAGAGCTGGTTTAGAATAAAATTCAATGGATAATAGAATGGATTAAAAATTGAATAGATAAAACGTAGTAAATGATTGGCACACAAGTATAATGCATCCCATTACAAACAATGGCATAACTCCTCATCAGCATGGGTTCATGAGGGGTCGATCATGTCACACCAATTAGATCAGCTTCTACGATGAAGTAAGCTCTTGGCTGGACCTGGGAGAGTCTATTGATCTCGTATATCTGGATTTCTCTGAAGCATTTGACACCGTGCCGCATAATATGTGTGTATCTGGGTAAAGAACTGGCTCAGAGATAGAAAGCAGAGGGAGGTAATAAATGCTTCCTACTCTGATTGGGCCACCGTCACTAGTGGGGTGCCACAGGATTCAGTACTAGGTCCCATTCTGTTCAATATATTTATCAATGACCTGATAGAGGGCTGAGCAGTAAAATATCAATATTTGTAGATGATTATATAAGATAATTAATACAGCGGAGGATAATATGTGGCTACAAAACGAACCTAGATGAACTGGGGGCTTGGGTAGAAAAATGGCAAAAGAAGTTCAATATTGATAAATGTAAGGTTCTGCACATGGGCAGGAGAAACGGATGTCACCAATATACACTAAATGGGGTACCGCTAGGGAAAAGTGAGATGGAAAAAGACCTGGGGGTACCAGTTTACTGTAGACTTAATTGGAGCAGTCAATGCTAGTCAGCTGCTGCAAAAGCAAATAACGTCTTGGGGTGCATTAAAAGAGGTATAGGGGCGAAGGACGAGAACATTATTCGTCCAATATACAAGGCACTTGTCATGCCTCACAAGGAATACTGTGTACAGTTTTGGACACCGGTGCTCAGGAGAGTTTTTGCAATGCTTGGAAGGGGGGGGGGGGGTCCAAAGAAGGGCAACTAAATTAATAAATGAAATGGGAGGATTATTCGCCCTGGAAAAAAGACGGTTAAGAGGCGACCAAATAACTATGTATAAATACATGAGGGGACAATACAAGGATCTCTCCCAGGATCTGTTTATACCCAGGACCGCAATGGTAACAAGAGGGCATCCGCTGTGTCTAGAAGAAAGCAGGTTTCATCACCGATACGGAAAGGGGTTATTTACTGTAAGAGCAGTGAGACTATAGAACTCTCTGCCTGAGGACGTGGTGATGGCAAAATCAGTAGAGAAGTTTAAGAGGGGACTACATGTCTTTTTAGAATGCTATGATATTACAGGATATAGACATTAGGTGACCAGCGGGGTTGTTGATCTCAAATGCTGATCCAGGGATTACTCTGGCTGCCATTATGGAATCAGGAAGGTTGCCTTCCTCTGGACCAACAAGGAAGGGGTTGAAACAGGCTGAAATAGATGGATACTGTCTTCATTCAGCCTAACATACTATGCTACTATGTTACAGGATATAGACACTAGGTGACCCAGGTTGTTGACCCAGGTCTTGGAATTAGGTAGAACTCAAACATTGATTAAAGGATTATTCTGACTGCTATTATGGAGTCAGAAAGGACTTTTTCCCCTCCAAATAAGCTAAATTGGCATTTGCCTTGTTTTTTTTTGTCTTCCTCTGGATCAACAAGGAGGGGGGGGGGGGTTAGAAACAGGCCGAACTGGATGAACATTGTCTTCATTCAGCCTAACATACTATGTTAGGGCGAGCACCCACTGGCGTTTGCGTTTTCCACGGGGAAAAAACGCAGCGTTTTCGCCGCGTTTCCCGCGTTTTTTCCGCGCGCTTTTCGCGGCGTTTTTCGCGGCGTTTTCGCGGCGTTTTCGCGGCTTTTCCATTAATTTCAATGGAGAAAAATAGGGACACATATGCAACTGACAGTTCCTATGTTAAAAACGCAAACGCAACGCAAAAAAAACGCCAGTGGACAGGAACACATGTTATCTCTATGCCTGTGCAGGAAAAACGCAAAACGCAAAACGCAAAACGCAGGTAAAAAAACGCCAGTGGGTGCTCGCCCTTACTATGTAAATGTTTTGTAGTGGTGAAAGCTCTGGACTGCAGGTGATCATTTTATCACCCGGAGTCATCTTCTGAGAAGCCATGCTGCTGTGATGGATGCAGTATGGGGTTTAGCACTGTATTGCTGAACTATGCAAGATCTTCCCTGAAAGAAACATTGTCTGCATGCAGCATCTGTTGTTCAAAAACCTCTCTATAGCGCTCAGCATTCATAGTGCCTGTCAGGATGTGTAAGCTGTCCATGCCAAAGGCACTACTGCACCCAGCATCAGAGATGCAGACATTTGAACTGTGCGCTGATAAGAAGCTGTATGGTCCTCTGCTGTTCAGTCCACAGTCCTCTAATTGAGTTAATTTTTTTGAATGAAGTGGAAAAATATCTCCCCAAATTAAATATGGTTATAAGACATTTCCAAATCATTGCATGCGTTTTTTTCTTAACATTTTACACGACATTCAAACTTTTTGGAAATTTGGGTTGTACATCATATATTTATTAGTACCTGCATGCTGGCATAATTACTATCTGTGGTTAATATATGTTATTTTGACTATTAGAGGGGTTGCCTCATGATTACAAGTTATCCTCTATCACCGGTTGACATGAATTTTGCAAAAGTGATGTACGATTTTTTAGCATGCCTATTTGAGGGCTAAACCAGCGCTCATATGAACAAGGCCTAAGAGATGTATGTGCAGGTGTAAAGCCCATTAATGATGTAGTGGCCCAGAACAACGGGGCCCTCCATAATTTCTGGCATATGTTGTCTGTATTGTCTTGTTCCTTGTAACATAGTAACATAGTATGTAAGGCCGAATGAAGACATTGTCCATCTAGTCCAGCCTGTTTATCCTCCTGTGTTGTTGATCCAGAGGAGGGCAAAAAAAACCCCCAAGAGCAGAAGCCAATTAGCCCTTTTGGGGGAAAAATTCCTTCCCGACTCCCTAATGGCAATCAGACTGTTCCCTGGATCAACCCCTAATAGTTCCTACCTGCCTGTATACCAGGATTAACAATTGGCCTAAGATTTATATCCTGTAATATCCTTCCACTCTAGAAAGACATCAAGTCCCCTTTTAAGCTCCTCTATGGATTTTGCCATCACTACGTCCTCAGGCAGAGAGTTCCACAGTCTAACTGCTCTTACAGTAAAGA
This sequence comes from Eleutherodactylus coqui, assembly GCF_035609145.1. NCBI lineage: Eukaryota > Metazoa > Chordata > Amphibia > Anura > Eleutherodactylidae > Eleutherodactylus > Eleutherodactylus coqui. The sequence continues at coordinate 1,227,747 of NC_089845.1, read as the reverse complement.
ACCCTTTTCTGTGTTGACGATGAAAACTGCTTTCTTCTAGACATAGCGGATGCCCTCTCGTTACCGTTGCAGCCCTGGGTATGAACAGATCATGGGAGAGATCCTTGTATCGTCCCCTCATGTACTTATACATAGTTATTTGATCACCCCTTAGCCGTCTTTTTTCTAGAGTAAATAACCCCAATTTGGATAGCCTCTCTGGGTATTCCAGTCCCGTCATTCCATTTATTAGTTTTTATGCACCCCAAGACATTATTAGCTTTTGCAGCAGCTGACTGGCATTGGTTACTTCAGTTTAGTCTGCAATCCAGGTCCTTTTCCATATCACTTTTCCTTAGCTGTACCCCATTTAGTGTATATTGGTGACATCCGTTCCTCCTTCCTATGTGCATAACCTTACATTTATCAACATTGAACTTCATTTGCCATTTTTCTGCCCAAGCCCCCAGCTTATCTCGGCCCGTTTGTAGCCGCACAATGTCCTCCGTTGCATTGATTATATTGTATAATTTTGTGTCATCTGCAAATATTGATATCTTACTGTGCAGCCCCTCTATCAGGTCGTTGATAAATATATTGAACAGAATGGGGCACAATACTGAACCCTCTGGCACCCCGATAGCGACGGTGGCCCAATCAGAGTATGAGCCATTTATTACCACTCTCTGCTTTCTATCATTGAGCCAATTCTTTACCCACATACACACGTTTTCACCCAATCCGAGCTGCCTCATTTTGTATATCAGCCTCTTATGCGGCACGGTGTCAAATGCTTTAGAGAAGTCCAGATATACAAGATCAATAGACTCTCCCAGGTCCAGCCTAGAGCTTACTTCATCGTAGAAGCTGATCAGATTGGTCTGACATGATCAACCCTTCATGAATACATGCTGGTGAGGAGTTATTCCGTTGTTCTCCTTCGATGGTGTCTCTCAGAAACCCCTAGAATATTTTTCCCGTTACTGAAGTGAGACTTACCGGCCTGTAATTACCAGGCTCACTTTTGGTCCCCTTTTTGTAAATTGGAACCACGTTGGCAATGCGCCAATCCAATGGTACAACACCGGTCTTGATAGTATCCACAAATATTAGGTATAGCGGCCTAGCTATCACATCACTTAGTTCCTTTAGTACCCTTGGGTGTATTCCACCTGGGCCTGGTGATTTATCGTTTTAATCTTCTTTAACCGGTTCTGCACTTCCTCCTGCGTTAGGTATGGGATATTTTGTGAGGGGTTCATTTTATTCCCCTGCATCTCGTGTGGCATTTCCTTTTCGTTTGTGAATACGCTTGAAAAGAAATTATTTAATAGATTTGCCTTCCCTCCATCATCTTCAATGATTTCTCCTGCATTATATGTTAAAGGGCCAGCGCTCTCCCTGCAAATCCTTTTGCTGTTGTAATATAGTTGAAAAATAGTTTAGGGTTATTTTTGCTCTCTTTGGCGATCAGTCTTTCTGCCTCCTCTTTAGCAGTTTTGATCTTATCTTTGCATATTTTGTTTTTTCCCTGTATGATTTTAGTGCTTCTTCGCTGCCTTCTTGCGTTAGTAGTTTGAACGCTTTCTTTTTTTCGTTTATTGCCCCTTTTACCGTCTTGTCGAGCCACATTGGTTTCCTTTTACTTGAAGTTCTTTTATTTTTAAAGGAAATGAACTGCTCACATGAGGTAATTAGGATCCTTTTAAACTTTTCCTATTTATCCTCTGTACTGATATTTTTGAGGATGTTGTCCCAATTAAGGTTACCGATAGCAGTTCTGAGCTGATCAAGTTTTGCTTTACTGAAGTTGAGTTTATTTGTCGCTCCCTGATAAGGCTTCCTATTGAATGACAGCTGGAGGTTGATTATATTGTGGTCACTGTTCCCCAAGTGCCCCTCAACCTGTACCCCCTTTATTCGGTCTGGTTTGTTAGTTAGTACTAAGTCCAGACTGGCCCTCCCTCTCGTTGGTTCCCGCACAAGTTGGATAAGTTAGTTATCTTTAATTAATCTCAAGAACTTATCACCCCTATGAGATTTGCAGGTTTCGTTTTCCCATATTATATCTGGATAATTAAAGCCCCCCATGATAATTACTAGAGATGAGCGAACGTGCTCGGCCACGCCCCTTTTTCGCCCGAATACCGCGATTTTCGAGTACTTCCGTACTCGGGCGAAAAAATTCGGGGGGCGCCGTGGGTGAGTGGGGGGTTGCAGCGGGGAGTGGGGCGGAGAGGGAGAGAGAGAGGGCTCCCCCCTGTTCCCCGCTGCTACCCCCCACTCACCCACGGCGCCCCCCGCCCCCAGGCGACCCCGAGTACTTTTCACTCGAGTACTGAAGTACTCGAAAATGGCGGTACTCGATCGAGTAATTACTCGAAACGAGTGCGTTCGCTCATCTCTAATAATTACTTCATTGCGGTTTGACACCTCTTCTATCTGCCTTAGTAGTAAGGTTTCAGTTTCTTCTGTTGCTTTTGGTGGTCTATAGAAAACCCCTATCAGGATTTTGTTATTATTTTTCTCCCTGTATTTCTACCCATAGAGATTCCACATGTTTATCTCCTACACCTATATCCTCCCATAGTCTCGGCATTAAAGGGGTTGTCTCGCGAAAGCAAGTGGGGTTAAGCACTTCTGTATGGCCATATTAATGCACTTTGTAATATACATCGTGCATTAAATATGAGCCATACAGAAGTTATTCACTTACCTGCTCCGTTGCTAGCGTCCCCGTTGCCATGGTTCCGTCTAACTTCGGTGTCTTCTTGCTTTTTTAGACGCGCTTGCGCAGATCTATCTTCTCCATTCGGCTCCGCTCGGCATCACCGGCATTTTGGCTCCGCCCCCTTGTACGCGTCATCGCGAAGCTCCGCCCCCGTCACATGTGCCGATTCCAGCCCTTTAAGTATGATTTAACGTACAGACACACCCCTCCCCCTTTCTGGTTCCCACGGTCTCTTCTGAAGAGATTGTAACCCAGTAAATTCACTGCCCAATCGCACTTATCATCAAGCCATGTTTCCGTTATTCCGACTATATCATAGTTTTCATCAGTCATTCTCGCTTCAAGCTCACCCACTTTACTGATCAGACTTCTTGCATTCGTAGTCATACAATTTATACAGTTTTTTTGTTCTTTAAATTTGTTTTGTTGCTAATGGTACTATTGGCTGATCTGTCAGTTCTAACTATACTAACCCCATCCCCTGATCGACCCCCCTTCCCATTGCTTAGACCCAGGTCGCTAGCTACACTGACTACCCCCCTATTTCTCTTTTGCCCTTCCCCCCAGTCCCTAGTTTAAACACTCCTCCAGCCTTCTAGCCATCTTCTCCCCCAGCACAGCTGCACCCTCTTCATTGAGATACAGCCCGTCCCTACGGTAGAGCCTGTAGCTGACAGCAAAGTCAGCCCAGTTCTCCAGGAACCCAAATCCCTCCTTCTTACACCAACTCCTGAGTCACTTGTTTACCTCCCTTGTCTTTGAATGAGCAATGAATCAGCAAAATGTGTATTGGAGTTTGCAGCACTGAATGGGTTAATGTCCACAAATGAGCCATCTGTGTCTGGAAATGTATTGTTTTAAGCTGTAAGTTTGGAGTCATGTGACCATGAGAGATATATGTGTTTGCAGGGGAGTGTGAATGAGTGTTCTGTTCTGGCCCTAGCCTAGCAAGGAACCCACCCAGACACCTTCAGTCTATGTGGGTCGAGATGGAGGAGGCTGAGAGACATCCCCAGCCGGCCCTGGGCCTGTTACACCCAGGAGATGCCAGTGGTATTATCCCACTGAGGTACTGAAAGAGAGAGTGAGCCACCATCGCAGTGTGGAGTGTATGCCAAACGTGAGTGCAGACGGGTAGACAGCTAGAGAGCAAAAGAGGTGTTTGTGCCGGGCACGGAACCCTACAGATAACTGAGACTGTAGATTCCTCAGTGAACCCATGATTTCCTCCCTGTTGCACCACTTTGTGATTTCTACAATCACTGGCATACTGTGAGGGGTCGCAGAGGCGATTGGGCCCCTCCACTGGGGAAAACCAGAGGCCCCGCTATATTCAAAATGCACATTGCGTGCATTACCAGCACTGTCGGAAGCATGATTGGTGCAGCCGACAGTGTGTGGTTGTGGGAGGAGAAGGGAGAGAAGAGAAGGGAGGAGGGGAGGCAGTGCCGCAAGTCGGCACTCGCAGAGGGGAGAGTTGTCACCGGGGAGCTGGCAGCCAATTGTAGGCTGCAGACTCCCACGGCACGCGGCCCTCCCACTGATAGGCTGCAGTTGTGAGTGGTCACAGCTGCAGCCAATCAGTCACTGCCAGCCAGCGATTACCAGGGGGAGGGGCTTGTGTCGCTGAAGCGATGGATGCACAGCGGATAAATAAAAGTGCAGGAGAACCTTTGGTTGCATAGCAATGCAGATCACATAAGCCAGCTCTGGTCATGTGATCAAAGGTCCTGGACTTTTATTTACAGGCTGACCAGACATCGCTCCAGAGATGAGTAGAGAAGGGAGTGTAATTAAATATGTATATCTGTTATAAGGCTGCCTGTCCATGGGCAATGATCTGCGGGCGATAAATCGCCCGTGGATCACGCTCTGTAATGCTTTCTATGGGGTTACTATGGAAAGCACCGTGCCAGCGTCCACGAGCGGAGAATCATAGCAATTCTCTGCTCACAGGATATAAAGCGTGGCATGCTGCGATTGCCACGATTCTCCGCGGTGAGCCTATATTTCAGATAGGCTTATATCCAAGACCTGTCAGCTCTCCCCGCAGCGGAATATCAGCCATGGACAGGGAGCCTAAGTTGTACCAGCTGTACATATATAATTATATACAAAAGATTTCCAGGTTACACCAGCATGCTCCATATCACTATATACAGGGGGACATATATCTACTGTATATACTAATATAGAGCATACTTGTGTAACCTGGAGATCTCCTGTATATAATTATATATATATACTGCTGGGTATATACTGTATATTTGAACACTTAACACACAACTAAAAAAAGCATCAGAAACCTGCATGTAGTTAAAAAAAAAAAAAAACGCATGTCCTATTTGTAACCACATGCGGTTTTTATTAGTGTATGCAGTTTTTTTATGTGATTTTATTTAAAGTTCAAAAATGCAGCAACAACCATGAACAGAGCCTTAGGTCGGCTGCACACTACTGGGCTGAACAGCACATCCGAGAGCTCACAGCGCTATCCGAGCCTGTGCCTGGCCGGCGTCTGCGCGTATCTGTCATTTCTTTCTGTACTGCGGATGGTCCACACGGCGAGCCTTCAGACATGTGCAGTACAGTTGCTTGCTTTTTTAATAAATCCCTACTTTTCTGACACCATCGATAGGTGATGACGCAGATGCCCATGACCTTTCCGCAATATTGTTGCTCAATGGAGCAAAAGAGGTGTTTGTGCTGGGCACAGAGCCCTACAGATAACTGAGACTGTAGATTCCTTGGTGAACCCGGAATGTCCTGCCTGTCGCACCACTTTGTGATTTCTACAGTCACTGGCTACCGTGAGGGGTCGCAGGGGTCACAATGGCGACCGGGCTCCTGTGCTGGGGAAAACCAGAGGCCCCCGCCATATTCAATGGAGGCTGTCTGTGCGGAATCCGCACTAAAATAGAGTATGCAAAGATTTTTCCTCGATGAGCAGAAAATCGCAATTAATTTCCGCTCGTGTACAGGTAAAAACGCTTTTCCACAGCATATTTATGGGCGGTATTTGCTGCGGAATCAGGAGGCGGATGCCCGCTCCGCATTCTGCAATGCAAATCCATCCGGCAGCCGGTCTTAGGCTAATTTCACACGGATGAGTCTTATATCAGGCTGTGAAACTATGCCCCATATCACGCTCACCAGCGTGCAATGTGCCCACGGATGTGAGGGGTTTTTGTGTTAAAACCAGTCCGCATCACATCGGGGAAGTAGTGATGTTTTTAGCCATGGCGGAAGATCGCAGAGTGTATCCCATTGTTTTCAATGGGTAAACCTTGCATCACATCACACTTGCATGCACTTCGTATGCCGTGTGATGCTGTGCTGGCCCCACTGAAAACAACGGGCTATGAGAGGTGCTCTAAGGGAACACCCAAAGATGGGACATGCAACGATATTTTCGTGCGATGCAGGGAAAACAATCGCTCATGTGTATGACCCCATTCAAAAGAATGGGGTTCATATTCGTGCACCTCGCAGCACACAAATCTCATGTGATTTTCGCGGCATGTGAGACCAGCCAAAGGTAGCTACCAGCTGATTTTCACATAGTCATGTTTAGAAAGCTTAGGCCAAGGGGCTAGATCATGTATGTAAATTAGCACAATTAGGTATGGGTACAAATACAAATGGAGGCGGGGGCCCCAGCTGGACTTTTACACCCGGGCCCCTGAGCCTTTAGCTACGCCCCTGTCTAAAATGATTGTCCTGCTGGCCTGATTTGTATTGTGTTGGACTGTAAATAAGTTTGTACAAGTAAAGGAGCACTGCCGACTGTTCCCAGTTTTGCCTGCTCTGTGAGTGTGGACCAGTTCTTTCATCCTCCGTGACAACTCCTCATCAAGGTAAACCGCACCGTGGGTTACTCTTTTGTAGGCCTTACCTCAGCTACTTGGACGGGTCCCGTGCTACCCTCAGGATGGGAGTTGGTAGAGCTCCAGTGACAAGCCCTAAACTCTACCCCGCTGTCTCCTAGGCTGAGGGCCGCTCCTCGGACACTGCAGTGAGCTCACTAAAAAGGTGTATTGCAGTTACAAATGGGTTAATTATAATCAAATTCAGCCCCTTCTGTTGGTATTTCTTCTACGTATGTTCACTTCTCCCTACCAAGTTATTAGCATCTATCCTACACCAGTAAAAGTGCAACTAAATCAAAGGGTAATATAGTCAATCAAAGTCCAATCTATTTGGAATTGGTTCTACAAGCTTCAACACCTAAGAATGTCATCATACTTCATAGGGCATCTGATTTTCATTCTCTATAGATAACAGATGTCAAACATAAATAGTTTAAAACTCATTGGCAGAAAGCAGATGTCTAACATTTAAACCCTGAGGGTTCTGTGCAATCATGAAATTTTAAGTAATGTCGCATGATATTTCATGGTTAGTGATAAGCGATTAGTATCACGTCAATATACATTTTGCACATTTCCAAAGTTTGGTTTAAGTGTCTCTAATGGTTGGCCTAGCAAAGTACAGAAGTGAAAAGCAAAAGCTTAACTTTAGAATCAATATAAGGCAAGTAATGCGGTAAGTGCTTGAATCCAGAGAAGCCACAGTGAGCAGCATGATCTCACCAGTAGTTTCAGCAAGATCCTTCAGCATCGGCTGCTGCAGTTGGAGCTGCTGTTTCCGCATTCTGGAACTGTACCCTTATATCTTAGCTTTGATGTCATATAAATAAATGTAATATGTAGAAAAATGATATGTTCTTGCCCTGAATGGATGGAATTCCATATGTTTTACCACCTACAGTAAGTGAACAAAGGAGGCAGTGGAAGACATGTTATAGACTGGGTGGGCTTAGAAAAAATGATCTCTATAAGAGCTTAGTCACACGGGCGTTTTTTCTTGCGATTTTTTGTGCGCAAAACTGATGCGCTCAAAAAAATCGCATGACTGAAGCCAGCGTCACAGCTGAAAAAAACGCTGCTAGCAGCGTTTATCAGCCCAAAGGGCTCGGTCACACGGGCGCTGCCCACTATCCTCTGTCACAGCTGTGGCAGAGAAGAACAATGTTCGCCCATTAAATTCAATGGAGCCAGCAATACAACCGCCTCTATTGAAAGCAATGGGCTGCCAGAAAGCGCTGTATTAATTTTTGGGGAAGGGCTTCAAATATAAGCCCTTCCCTGAAAACCATCCAAAAAAGTGTAAAAAAAAAAATATATATATATATATATATATATACTCACCTTTTTGCAGCTGCCGGAGATCAGCCGCATCCAGCCGGCTCTTCTCCTGAACTGCTTTCTGTAGTATTCAGCAGGCAGGGATTTAAAATCCCTGTTTGCTGAATGGGCTGCCTCTGATTTGTCACAGCCCTCAGCCAATCAGAGGCAGCACTCACTCACCCATTCATGAATTCTTAAATGGGTGAGTGAGTGCTGCCTTTGATTGGCTGAGCACTGTGACCAATCAGAGACAGCTCTCAGCTATTGAATGACAATGCAGCTAGCAGTCGCAATGTCACTGTATTATCCAATCGTGAGGAATAAACATACATCCCTTGGGATGTTTTAAATGTTTGCACCAGTGAAACCCTGCTGTCCTGAGGTCTGATTTCTACAATGGGAGAACATTGTTCTTCTCTGCCACAGCTGTTACAACTGTGGCAGAGGAGAACGATCTTTAGTATATGTTCTCAGTGGGGCCGGCGCTGCTGCCGCCGGCCCCATAGAGCGCATATATAGAACACAACGATTTGTGCAGAACGCAGTTACATGCGTTCTGTGAATCATTGTGTCAAATAATTCTCGGCACATCCGCATAAAAAACGTTCATGTGACTGATCCCATTGCAAAGCATTGGGTATATATATTTGCAGATTGCAAGCACACCTGCAAATCGGGCAACAAAACGCCCATGTGACTGAGCCCTAAGGCCTTATTCACACGGGCAAGTGCAATTTTGTTCAGTGAAAAACCAACTGATTTCACTGCGACTTTCTGCATTTTACTTTAGTTTTTATTCAGTTTTTACATTTTTTGCAAGTGTCATCCGAGTGCAATATGTTTTTTCATGCGCATGAAAGAAAACGGAAGGTGGCCCTATTTATGTAACTAGATTGACCTGTTGTCGCTACGTGAACATAAAATGTTTCAAAAGTGGTGGTTGTGAACTTATAAATCTGCTGGTTAGGTGATTATTTAGAGGGTCACTTTGTATTTGGAGCAGATATTTCATATAAAAAAAGCCTACATGTCTCTCTCTGTTTGTCTGTCTTTCTCTCTCTATCTCTCTCTCTCTGTCTTTCTCTCTGTCTGACTGTCTCTCTCTGTCTGTCTTTCTCATTGTCTGCCCCTGTGTGTTTGTTTCTCTCTGTGTTTCTCTCTCTGTCTGCCTCTCTCTATCTGTCTCTCTATCTGTCTCTCTCTCTGTCTATCTATCTGTCTCTTTCTGTCTCGGTATTAGTCTGTCTCTTTCATTCTCTTTCTGTCTCTCTCTGTCTGTCTATTCCTCTCTGTCTGTCTCTCGCTATCTCTGTCACTCTCTATTTCTGTCTCTATTGCTCTCTCTGTCTCTCTATCGCTTTCTCTGGGTTTCTCTATTGCTCTTTCTTTCTGTCTTTCTATCACTCTCATTTTGTTTTTTTACTGCTCTCATTCTGTCTGTCTATCGCTTTCTCTCTGCCTGTCTATCACTCTCTGTCTCTGTCTGTTTCTCTATGTCTCTCTATTGCTATCTCTCTCTATTTATCTATCGCTCTCTCTCTGTCAATTGCTCTCTCTATCTCTCTATGCTCTCTCTGTTTCTCTGTCTATCGCTTTCTCTCAGCGTTTCTATCGCTCTTTTTTTCACTGTCTCTCTCTATCGCTCTCTCACTCTGTCTCTCTATTGCTGTCTCTCTCTATCTCTCTATCGCACTTGGTTGAACAGTGTATGATGCAGCTTAGCACTGTATGCTGTGTTGCTTAGCAACACTTTACTCACTCCAGCACATGCCTGTAGCACAGCAGCGCCACCCATAGACTTAACATTGTAACTTTCAGCCCACCTAACAGGTCCCTGAATGTATTAAACTCACATTCGATGATTTTACTGCACCAGTGAGCATGAGTGTCATCTAATGACACCAACATCATACACCAAAGTTACAGCAAAGGGGTCAAAGGGGTGCAAGAAAAAGCATGTAGGCTTATTTATATTAGACTAGCTGATATACCCGGCCTCATCCGAGTTAATTTGATACAGGTGTTTATGTGTTGTTTGCACAGAAAATTTTATGAAGTCAAGGTTACTTTGACTTCAGCGGTATAATATATAACAGCCAATCACAGCGCGGCTTTCATATTACCTCAGCAGTATAACATATAACAACCAATCACAGCACAGCTTTCATGTTGCCTCAGCAGTATGTAACCACCTATCACAGCATAGCTTTCATGTTACTTCAGCGGTATAATCTTTAACAACAAATCACAGCGCAGCTTTCATGTTACCTCAGCAGTATAATATATAACAACCAGTCACATAACAGCATTCATGTTTGCACGACAAATTTCATGTTTGTACGACATCGGGAAGTTAGAGAATTAGATTTCGTACATTACACATACTTTTGTACTTAGCATGGAATATGTAAGTTGTGGCCCCTTTATTTTTCCCATTTAGGAACTAAAGAATGATAATCTCAAATCTCCTGGCAAATTTTATGTTTATACGACATCGGGAAGTTAGAGATTTGGTACATTACACAGAAGTGCCAATACTTTTGCACTTAGCATTGAATTTTCGAGTTGTGACCCCTTTACTTTTCTTATTTAGGACCAACAGAATGCTCCTGCCTAAATTTCATGATTGTACAACATTGGGAAGTTAGAGAATTAGTGGTGAATCAGTGAGTCAGTGAGTGAGTGAGTCAATCAGTCAGTGAGGGCTTTCACCTTTATGTATATAGATTTAAAACTTCCATTGGTTTGAATGGGAAGTTGAACTGCTCCTGTCCTGGCTGACCCGCACTCCACAGGCAAACTGATCTAATCATTAACCCTTTTGGGACCCACCAATCGCTTGTTTTAAACACTAGCTGAACTGACGAAGGGGTTATCCCTGAAACGCATTTTCATAAGCTGATCACATACTTTATTAAATAAAAGAAGTTTCCCAAACCTTTGGTCACTTCCTATTTGCTGTAACCTGGAGTGTTGCGCCTTCTCCACTGCCAGTTTTTTAGTACTATTCTCTTACAAATCATTTTGTGATTTTGTTGCAATCAACACCAAATACTTTTTTCTAGGCCAGAAAATCAAACTTAGGTTGTTTCCACACAGGCGACAGCGATACCGCTGCTATGTACACACAATTTTGAAGCGTTCGTGATGCTTTTTTCTTGGAAAAAAAGGAGCAGTGCATCGCTGCTACCCGTGATTTTCCTGCATGATAAAATTGCAACATTTTGTAGCAAGAAAGGTAATAAGACTTTCTAATGTTAAAACAAAACCTGTTTATTTTTATGATTCGTTAAGGCACCATATATCTTAACTTTGTATTATGAAAAGTTATGTTTTAGGCTAGACATTTTTCACCTTCTCCTTTCTCTTTATGGCAGTTTCTGTCATAAATTATACATAAATCTGTCGAGCTGGGGTGGCCACGCTGATTTAGACAAGCAACCCTTGTGCCAAAACGTTCAACTTTTTGCACGCCACATTTTGCTCAATAAATCTGTATTATAGGTCAAACTTGAAAATACTATTGGAAATCACTTCCATAAGCACAAATTTCTCAAAATAAATATACAGTGTATCATTCTTAAGCAAAGAATTAGTAGATTTCTCAAAAAAAAATTATTTTTGAGATCTCGCCCATTGCCTCCAAATGGGGCCGGCGGCAGCAGCTATAGCCCCATTGAAATCAATGGGTGAGTATCGCGATAGTCTGGCACTGCTGTGACAGCAGTGGCAGGGGACTCTTTGTGTCGAGGATTTTAAGGGAGGGAGGGGGATTGAAACATGAATCCCCCCGAAAATAATCGATAACTGTAGAAAAAAAACTAAAAAAGAAGAACACATCACCTTAGTAGCGCTGTCATCTCCAGTGTGTCATCTTGCAGATCCCAGCACTCTTCTGCTTCTCTTCTGGCTGGGGATTGAAATTCCCAGCCTCCTGTAGGCGATGCCTCTGATTGGCTGAGCGCTGTTACCAATCAGAGGCAGTGCTCAGCATTGAATGACAGCTGAGCGCTGCCTCTGATTGGTCAGAGGGAGTGCTTCAGGGGGCAAGGATTTTCATGGCAGGAGATTCCTTCAGCTCTGCAGGGATGGGAGGCTGTTTTTCTGCAGAAACGCCTCACATCTAGGGCTTCAAGAAGCATTGCGAAAGCGATATTGTGGCATCAATCACATCCCAATATCGCTCTCGCCAGTGTGCAGCAGCCCTAAGTAACAAGTAGTTTTAATTTAGAATGTTCTATCCTACCATTATTAATACATAGTAATATATTATCTTACGATGAAAAAAGACACGTCTATCCAGTGCACACTATTACCACCCAATGTTGATCCAGAGCAAGGCAATAACCCCAACAAGGTAGATGCCAATTTTCCTCTTTTAGGGCTCAGTCAGACGAGCATTTTTGTGCATGCATGCTAGGCGCGTTTGCGATTCGCATCTATAAGAACCAATGCTTTCCAATAAAAGCAGTCACATGTGCGTTTTTTACATGCACATAAAATTTGCACCTACAAAAGATAGGACATGTGAGTTCAAATGCACCCGCTCACACAATTTTTTCTATGCGCAATGTGCAATTTTTTTCCCCGCGCTTGTAATGTATGAAAAATGTGTTGGTCTGACTAAGCCCTTATGGGGAAAATATTCTTTCCAATCTAGCAATCAGAATAATCCCTGGATCACGACCCTTCTGAAGTTATTAATGATTATAATTAGAGATGAGCGAGCGCACTCGTCCGAGCTTGATGCTCGTTCGAGTATTAGGGTGTTCGAGATGCTCGTTACTCGAGACGAGCACCACGTGGTACTCGAGTCAATTGCATTTCCTTCCCTGAGAAATTTGTGCCCTTTTCTGGCCAATAGAAACACAGGGAAGGCATTACAACTTCCTCCTGTGACGTTCCAGCCCTATCCCACCCCCCTGCAGTGAGTGGCTGGCGAGATCAAGTGACCCCCGAGTATTTAAATCTGCCCCGCCTGGGGCTCGCCACAGACACACGCTAAGAGAGATCAGGGACAGTGCTGCTGCTGCTGTTGCTGGTTTAGGGAGGGTGTTAGTGTCTACAAGAACCCCAACCGTCCTTCTTAGGGTCACAGCTCACCTAGTGCACTACTGCTGTGGGTGCTGGGAGCAGTTTGCCTTTTTTTTTTTGGTATATCGGGTGTGCAGCCCCATTACAGCTATAGCGTTCTCAGGCTGCAGTCTGTACTAAGTAGTATAGGGGAAGTATTGGTGAGGCAGGGACAGTGGTAGTGTGGATTCCTGTCTACCTGTGCATTTAACTCCGTGGTTTCTGGGAGTTGTAGTACCTCAGCATTGCACTGCAAGGCATCAGTTCACGCTTCCGTGTCATTTTTTGCTGGGTGCAGTTAGTGTAACGTAAGCGCTCTCTGCCTCCAAGTGCATGTTTAAAAAGCACTAATATTTTTCTCCGCTGTGTGTTACCAGACAGCTGCAGGCGCAGTGTACGGTGCCAGACAGCCATAGAGGGAGAGTCCAATACATGATCCATTGCCTGCATTGCAATGGAAAAAAACTAATTTTAAAAAAGGGCTCCTTTTTTACATCTGCTTGTAACCCAGTGTGCACATTACTGTGTGGCCTGTGGGACTGGAGGTGAATCTCAACTGCTAGTCCTGATTGCATCCTTCCTTATAATTTATCTCTGGCTTTATTTAGCGTTATATTACCGCTGGCAGCCAGCAACTGTGCAGCAATGATTCCCAAACATTTTTACACCGCTCTGTCTCTGCTCGATTCTTAATCCAGCATGCTGAGGGGTAGGGGCAGAGGACGTGGACGCGGTCGCGGTCGAGGAAGCAGAGCCCAAGTGAGGGTGTGGGCATAGGCCGAGTTCCTGGTCCAGGTGAATCGCAGTCGGCTGCTGCGGGAGTAGGAGAGAGGACAGTTTATGGGATCCCCAGCTTCATACCGCAATTTTTGGGTCCACATCGTAGACCTTTATTAAAAACCAAGCAGTGTAAGCAGGTCCTGTCGTGGATGGCAGAAAGTGCATCCAGCAATCTATCAACCACCCAGTCTTCTACGCCGTCCACTGCTGCAACTCTGAATCCTCTGGCTGCTGCTCTTCCTTCCTCCCAGCCTCCTCACTCCATGAAAATGACACATTCTGAGGAGCAGGCAGACTCCCAGGAACTGTTCTCAGGCCTCTGCCCAGATTGGGCAGCAATGGTTCCTCTCCCACCGGAGGAGTTTGTCGTGACCGATGCCCAACCTTTGGAAAGTTCCCGGGGTCCAGGGGATGAGGCTGGGGACTTCCGGCAACTGTGTCAAGAGCTTACAGTGGGTGAGGAGGACGATGACGATCAGACACAGTTGTCTATCAGTGAGGTAGTAGTAAGGGCAGTAAGTCCGAGGGAGGAGCACACAGAGGATTCGGAGGAAGAGCCGCTGGACGATGAGGTGACTGACCCCACCTGGTGTGATAAGCCAACTGAGGACCGGTCTTCAGAGGGGGAGGCAATTGCAGCCACAGGACAGGTTGGAAGAGGCAGTGGGGTGGCCAGGGGTAGAGGCAGGGCACGAGCAAATAATCCACCAGCTGTTTCCCAAAGCACCCCCTCGTGCCAAGCCACCGTGCAGAGGCCAAGGTGCTCTAAGGTGTGGCAGTTTTTCACGGAGACGGCGGACGACCGACGAACAGTGGTGTGCAACCTTTGTCGCGCCAAGATCAGCCGGGGAGCCACCACCACCAGCCTTACAACCACCAGCATGTGCAGGCATATGATGGCCAAGCACCCCACAAGGTGGGACGAAGGCCATTCACCGCCTCCAGCTTGCACCACTGCCTCTCCCCCTGGGCCCCATTCTGCCACTGAGATCCAACTGCCCTCTCAGGACACAGGCACGACCGTCTCCTGGCCTGGACCCACACCCTCACCTCCGCTGTCCTCGTTCCCATCCAGCAATGTCTCTCAATGCAGCGTCCAGCTGTCGCTAAGAGAATCGTTGGAGCGAAAGCGCAAATACGCCGCCACGCACCCGCACGTTCAAGCTTTAAATGTCCACATAGCCAAATTGATCAGCCTGGAGATGCTCCCCTACAGGCTGGTGGAAACTGAGGCGTTCAAAAACATGATGGCGGCGGCAGCCCCGCACTACTCCGTCCTCAGTCGCCACTATTTTTCACGGTGTGCCGTCCCAGCCCTGCACGACCACGTCTCACGCAACATTGTACGCGCCCTCACCAACTCAGTTACTGCCAAGGTCCACTTAACAACGGACAAGTGAACAAGCACAGGCGAGCAGGGCCACTATATCTCCCTGACGGCACATTGGGTGAATTTAGTGGAGGCTGGGACGGAGTCAGAGTCTGGGACCGCTCATGTACTACCCACCCCCAGAATTGCGGGCCCCAGATCGGTGCTGGTATCTGCGGCGGTGTATGCCACCTCCACTAAACCTTCCTCCTCCTCCAACGCAACCTCTACCTCGCAATCAAGACTTGTCAGCAGCAGCACGTTGCCAGCAGTCGGTGTCAGCACAGCGGTGGGCAAGCATCAGCAGGCCATGCTGAAGCTACTCAGCTTAGGAGAGAAGAGGCACACGGCACACGGCCCACAAACTGTTGCACGGTCTGACAGAGCAGACCGACCGCTGGCTTTCGCCACTGAGCCTCCAACCGGGCATGGTCGTGTGTGACAATGGCCGTAACCTTGTGGCAGCTCTGCAGCTCGGTAGCCTCACGCACGTGCCATGCCTGGCCCACGTCTTTAATTTGGTGGTTCAGCGGTTTCTTAAAGGCTACCCACACTTGTCAGACCTTCTCGGCAAGGTGCGTTGGGTCAGCGCACATTTCCGCAAGTCCAACACGGACGCTACCACCCTGCGTACCCTGCAACATCGGTTTAATCTGCCAGTGCACCGACTGCTTTGCGACATGCCCACACGGTGGAACTCTACGCTTCACATGTTGTCCCGGCTGTATGAGCAGCGTAGAGCTATAGTGGAATACCAACTCCAACATGGGCGGCGCAGTGAGAGTCAGCCTCCTCAATTCTATACAGAGGAGTGGGCCTGGATGGCAGATATCTGCCAGGTCCTTGGAAACTTTGAGGAGTCCTCCCTGATGGTGAGCGGCGATGCTGCAATCATTAGCGTCACCATTCCCCTGCTATGCCTCTTGAGAAGTTCCTTGCAAAGCATCAAGGCTGATGCTTTGCGGGCGGAAATGGAGGCGGGGGAAGACAGTATGTCGCTGGATAGTCAGAGCACCCTCATGTCTATATCTCTGCACGTGGAGGAGGAGGAGGAGGGGGAGGAGCCTGAGGAGGAAGAGACAGCTGGGCCCACTGCAGAGGGTGCCCATGCAGCTTGCCTCTCATCCATTCAGCGTGTATGGCCTGAGGAGGAGGAGGATACTCAAAGTGATCGTCCTAGTGAGGACAGCCATATGTTACGTCCAGGTACCCTGGCACACATGGCTGACTTTATGTTAGCATGCCTTTCTCGGGACCCTCGTGTTAGATGCATTCTGGCCACTACGGATTACTGGGTGTACACACTGCTTGACCCACGGTATAAGGAGTACCTTTCCACTCTCGTTCCCGAAGAGGAAAGGGGTTTGAGATTGATGCAATACCACAGGGCCTGCTGGACAAACTGATGGTAAACTCCCCATCTGACAACGCTAGTGGCAGAAAGCGCAGTTCCGAGGGCCACGTAGAAGGGGAGGCGTGGAGATCAGGCAGCATGTTCAGGGCAGGCAGGGGAACACTCTCCAAGGCCTTTGCCAGCTTTATGGCTCCCCAGCAAGACTGTTTCACAGCTCCCAAGTCCAGGCTGAGTCGGAGGGAGCACTGTAAGAAGATGGTGAGGGAGTACGCAGCCGATCGTACCACCGTCCTCCGTGACGCCTCCGTACAACTAGTGGGTGTCAAAGCTGGACACATGGCCCGAACTCGCGATGTATGCCCTGGAGGTGTTGGCGTGCCCTGCGGCTAGCGTCTTGTCAGAGAGGGTGTTTAGTGCAGCTGGGGGAATCATCACGGACAAGCGTACCCGCCTGTCAACCGACAGTGCCGACAGGCTTACACTCATCAAGATGAACAAAGCCTGGATTTCCCCAGACTTCTCTTCTCCACCAGCGGACAGCAGCGCTACCTAAAGAACTTTGTCAATCTGTGTATGGTATTCGTCCTCCTCCTCCGGCTCCTCCTCCTGAAACCTCTCGTAATCACCGCGATTGGGCAGTTTTTCTGTAGGCCAAAAGGCTCATTTAACTTTTCTAAATAATATTTATCTGTTTCAATTCTCATTAAAGCATTGAAACTTCCACCTGAACCTATTGTTTTTTAGACTGTGCTGCCTCCAGGCCTAGTTAAAAATTAAGCCACAGTACGCTAAGCGATTAATGGGTTTCACCTGCCCTCTGGGTTGGGCATGGGCAATTTTTCTGGGGTACATTTGTACTGTCGGTACAACAATTTTTCGGGCCCTCGCCTACAATGTAATCCAAGTAATTTTTATGGGCTTCGCCTGCACTCATGGTACACCACTGTGTCTGGGGTTGGCCTACACTTTTGCTACAGAAATGTAACTCTGTTCTGCCTACCTATATTTCTGCCACAGTAATGCTAGAGGGGTCTGACTATACTTCAGCAACAGAAATGTTACTTCGGTCTGCCGATACTTCTGCTCCTGAAATGTTACCTTGGTTGGTAACATAATGCTTCAACGGAAATGTTACTGGAGCAAATCTTACCAATACTACGCTCTCCCTACACTGCTGCCAGGGAAATGTGAATCTGCTGCTTTGCCCATACTGCTTCTACGTTGCTGTTGCTGGGGCCTGACTATACTCCTACTACTGAAATCGTACCAATA